>NC_064834.1:37690000-38315000 GCF_024166365.1 Elephas maximus indicus
CACACTTGATTAATGGGACTACCTCCCTTTGGTTACTGATTCCTCTTCACATTTCTTCTTTAGGACAAAACAGCTCAAATAAAATAGTTCTTTTTAAATTAAGAGCACACCAGAGGCAGAAAGGAGGAAAGAAAAACATAAAACGAAAAGGCTACAATACATTCACACTTTATTTAAATTTTAGGAATCATGACTAAGAATTTTAACTTTAGCTATATTCTGTAAGTATCTAGCTTGAAAAATACACGTTCTTCAACACAAACATGCAGATCATAAACAGACACAGACTAAGACAAAAAAAAAAAGTCTGAGTCTGTCTAATATAGTTTTAGGCTGGCTTAGTAAACCACAATAGCATGATTAAAATAGTTTTAAGAACCACTTAGGCTGGCTACCATTACTGAAAATTTTGATCAAGGGCCGAATAGATGGATCCTGATCAAAAGGAGGAAAAACATGGAGCAGAATTTCAAACTCATGTGGAAACCGCATCTACTGGATCCACTGAGACTGGGGTATCCCTGAATCTAATGCCTGAAGATAATCTTTAAACCCTGAACCAAAACTATCCCACGAAGCCATTGTTAAACAATAGTTTAGCCCAGTTAAGAATATTTGCCTTAAGCATAGCACTTATATAATCATAATAATTTATATTACAAATTATAACTTTATAACATATAATTTATATCATAAATCTTTATAAAGAATTATCTATGTGAGTATAAACTGACAGCAGTTAATCTAAAGCACAGATGAGAATTTTAAGGGGCAGACAGCCTAAATTAACGATGATAAAACAACATGGGTAGAGATAGAAATGGTGACACAATGTGAAGTATGTAACCAGTGTTACTGAACTGTTCTTGCAGAACTTGCGAATGGATGTTGTAGAGTAATGCTATTCAGCTATATGCATCCCCACTCCCTAATGGAATCAGCTTTGCTCTTCCCCGAAGCATGCTGGGAATGAATTTGAGATGGACTCGGGCTAAGGTACAATGCCGGGAGTGACATGACTGGGCCAACGGCCAAGGCCAAAGAATGCCTTAACAGCAAGAAGGAAAACATCTGGGCCTAGACGTGAAGTCCCTGGGAACACTGACTGCCCAAGGACGTGGGAGAAACAATGAGCCTTGGACCCAGCTAGGATGGTATATAAGCTTGGGTCCCTTGCTAGGTGGTTGCGGAAAACACTCCAGCCAGCTGCCACTGGAGATCAGCTCCTTGCCCGTGTATGTAAGTTTCCCTGAATAAACGCATGAATCTGGAAAGGGCTACGTGTCAGTTCTTCGGATTATCTGCCAGGACGCACAGTGAGGGTCTTTCCTTGCTGGGGATGTCCCCTGACAGATGTATGTTTGGTCGGAAACATTGTCACCAAAAAAAATTTTCTTTTAAAAGAACCACTTAAGAGAGTACTCACACATGAAACTGAAACTTTTACTCAGAAGTACTCCATACTTGTATGAAACTAGTCAGAGCTAAAAATATCAGTAGGCTAGTACAGCATCTAGCACAAAATAAGCTCTTAATATTTGCTGAATAGATGGCTGAATGGAATTGCTTCTTAATCATTACTCCTGTAAAAAAAACTGTTGCCGCTGAGTCAATGTCTAGCAAACTTGAACGCTTCCTCTTAATTAATAACTAAGTTCCCACCTGATGGCTATTACACATCATTAAGGAATATCAAACTAGTATTGAAGAATAGCAGAATAACACACTGAACTTAAGAGTTACTATATTGTTCTCTTGTGATTAGAATTTTTGTTTCTAAAACCCATTACTGTACTGATCACCTGTTATTAAAGAACTATGTATCCCTGACAATGAGCAATTCATAATCTAGGTAGGGACACGCAAAGAATAGGCTAAGGTAGGATATATGGAATAAAATGTGCTAAAAGTGTAGACTAGTAGATAAGTATGAATAATATATACTGAGATTCAACAAGGCAAGAAAAAAAAGAGAAAAAGACATAAATTAGTTAGGACTGTCATAACCTTTATGTAGGGCAACATGACATTATTTATCAACACCTATAACATAACATACTATAAGTCCTAGAAATTCCTTTTCCAGAAATTATAATTGCAGAAATATTAACAAGTAACCCAAGATATATGTTAAAAAGCATTCACTGCAGAGGAGGAGGGGCCAAGACGGCAGAATAGCCAGATGCTTCCAGTGATCCTTCTTAAACAAAGACCGGAAAAATCTAGTGAAATGATTACACCTATGACAAGCTAGGAGCCCTGAACATCAAAGGCAAAGTTAGAAAATGGACTGAGCGGCAGGGGGAGAGAGAGGTGGTTCAAAATGAATTGCTGACCTGAATTGCTGGGATCCCTCATGCACCATTCCTGGGAGAAGCTTCAGTGGGCTGGTGGTAGCATTCGGCTGCAGTTTTCTCAGGGAGAAGCAGCCAGCTGCATGGCCTACTCAAAGCTCCAGAACCAGAGAAGAACGGTGCTCTCGGCAAAAGCTAAGTCCTTGCATACATTGTACCGTGCCCCCTGCCCCCCAGCCGGCTTCAGTGGCTATTGATTTCCCTGGGACTGAGATAGGCCCATTTGAGCACCCTGAACCATGCTCCTGGACGTGGCGAAGGAATAAATTCACAACAGGGGAAAAAGATAATTTGCCAGCTTCACTAACCTGAGGAGCTCAAGACAGAAGCGGCTCCTGTTCAAGCATAAATGGTCCGTGGACTTTGAATACTTTTCCCCCTACATGGACCTATGAGGGCCTATTTCAGAATAGGCCCTTACTGGCAGACTGCAACTGTTTAAGCTGACTGATGGAGAGGTGGGTGTTTGATATTTGACACCACTTTGCCTATTAAACAGGGTCCTCACTTACCCACATCAGGGGCTTAACAACTGGTGACTCCACTCAGATCACCCAACCACCTGCAAAAGGGGTCCAAGGATAACTGGTACCGCCCAGTCCTTACAACCAAAAGCACTGGGTGCCCATGGCCAATCTACAGTACGCCACCCACCAGTATGCTCTAGGGAACACGGACGTGCTTTCCTCAGAGACACACAGGAAGATTTTCAGCCCCCTGCCTTGTTCAGAGCGTGACCCTCTGCTGCAACCAGATACTGGTACCTACACCAGACACCCCTGCCCCTCTAAGACTGTACGACAGAGCCTGTACGACACACTTCATGATCAGCTACCTGGACACCTGAGCTGAATCCACACAAAAAAAGTGAATGGACTCATAAGCTCATATACCTAATACCAACCCTAGCCATGTGGTGACAGGACATCAGAGCTCCAAAGAGGAAAATAATCAAGATAGGTCACCCAAGCAACCCATTTGGGCATATCAAAACAAAACAAAGCAAGAAACTAGAATACAGTAAGCAAACATAAAATAAACTAATACAATAACTTATAGATGGCTTAGAGACAACAGTCAATACTAAACCACATAAAGAAACAGACCATGCTCACTTGAACAAGCTCTCAAAACAGAGAATCAAAGGATCTTCTGGGTGAAGATACCTTCCTGGAACTACTGGATGTAGAATTCAAAAGATCAATATACAGAACTCTTCAAGATACTGGGAAGGAGATTAGGCAATACGCAGAACAAGCCAAGGAACACACAGATAAAACAGCTGAAGAAATCAAAAAGGTTCTTAAAAACCATAATGAAAAATTTAATAAGCTGCAAGAATCCACAGTAAGACAACAATCGGAAATTCAGAAGATTAACAATAAAATTACAGAATTAGACAACTCAATAGAAAATCAGAGTAGCAGAACTAAGCAAGTGGAAGGCAGAATTGGTGACCTTGAAGATAAAGCACTTGGCACCAATATATCTGAAGAAAAATCAGATAAAAGAATTAAAAAAAAAAAAAATGAAGAAACCTTAAGAATCATAGGGGACTGTATCAAGAGAAATAACCTATGAGTGATTTGAGTACCAGAACAGGGAAGGATAACAGAAAATACAGAGAGAATTGTTGAAGATTTCTTGGCAGAAAACCTCCCTGATATTGTGAAAGATGAGAAGATACCAATCCAAGATGCACATCGAACTCCAAATAAGGTATATTTTAAAAGAAAGTCACCAAGACATATTATAACCAAACTTGCCAAAACCAAAGAAAAAGAGAGAATTTTAAGAGCAGCTAGTTATAAATGAAAAGTCACCTACAAAGGATAGTCAATATGAATAAGTTCAGACTACTCGGCAGAAACCATGCAGGCAAGAAGACAATGGGATGACTTATATAAAGCACTGAATGAAAAAAAAATTGCCAGTAAAGAGTCATATATCCAGCAAAACTGTCTCTCAAATATGAAGGTGAAATCAGGACATTTCCAGATAAACAGAAGTTTCGGGATTTCATAAAAAGCCAAACCAAAACTACAAGAAATACTAAAAGGAGTTCTCTGGTTAGAAAATCAGTAATATCAGGTATCATCCCAAGACTAGAACACGGGAAAGAGAAATCAGACGGAAATCACAAAAATAAATCAAGATTAAAAAAAGCCTAAAACAGGGAAATAGAGATGTCATTATGTAAAAGAAAACCACATTAAAATAATAAAGAGAGACTAAGAAATGTAATCATTGATCATTCATATGGATAGGAAGACAAGGTGATTGAAAGAAATAAAACTTAGGCTTAAATTTAGAAAAATAAGGTAAATATTAAGCTAATCACAAAGGAGACTAACTATCCTACTCATTAAAATACAAGAAAAAAATACTCAACAGAAACAAAATCAACAACAATGAACAAGAGGACAAGATAACATATAAACTACTCAGCACAAAAAATTAAGTGGGAAGATGAAACTGTCAACAACACACAAAGACATCAAAATGAGAGCACTAAACTCATAACCAAACCCAGCGCCGTCGAGTCAATTCTGACTCATAGCGACCCTATAGGACAGAGTAGAACTGCCCCACAGAGTTTCCAAGGAGCGCCTTGCGGATTTGAACTGCCGACCCTTTGGTTAGTAGCCATAGCACTTAACCACTACACCACCAGGGTTTCCACTAAACTCATACCTATCCATAATTATGCTGAATGTTAATAGACTAAATGCACTGATAAAGAGAGAGAGTGGCAGGATGGATAAAAAAAAAAAAAACATGATCTGTCTATATGGTGCCTATGAGAGACACACCTTAGACTTAGAGACACAAACTAAAACTCAAAGGATGGAAAAAAATATATCAAGCAAACAACAGTCAAAAAAGAGCACGAGTGGCAATATTAATTTCTGACAAAACAGACTTAAGAGTTAAATCCACCACAAAGGATAAGGAAGAACACTATATAATGATTAAAGGGACAATATACCCGGAGGATATAACCATATTAAATATTTATGCACTCAATGACAGGGCTGCAAGATACATAAAACAAACTCTAACAGCACTGAAAAGTGATATAGACAGCTCTACAATTATAGCAGGAGATTTTAACATACCACTTCCACTGAAGGACAGGACATCCAGAAAGAAGCTCAATAAAGGCACGGAGGATCTAAATGCCACAATTAACCAACTTGAACTTACAGATATATACAGAACACTCCACTGAACAGCAGCCAAGTATACTTTCTTTTCTAGTGCATATGGAACATTCTCTAGAATACACCACATACCAGGTCATAAAGCAAGCCTTTGCAGAATCCAAAACACCGAAAAATTACAAACCATCTTCTCTGACCATAAGGCCATAAAAGTAGAAATCAATAACAGAAAAAGCAGGGAAAAGAAATCAAACACTTGGAAGCTGAACAGTACCCTGCTCAAAAAAAGACTGGGTTATAGAAGACATTAAGGATGCAATAAATAAATTCATAGACTCTGATGAGAATGAGAACACTCCTATCACAACCTCTGGAATACAGCAAAAGCAGGGCTCAGAGATCAATGTGTATCAATAAATGCACACATCCAAAAAGAAGAAAGGGCCAAAATCAAAGAATTATCCCTACAACTTGAACAAACAGAGAGACAGCAACAAAAGAAACCTTCAGGAACTAGAAGAAAGCAAATAATAAAAATTAGGGCAAAACTAAATGAAATAGAAAACAGAAAAACAGTTGAGAGAGGTAACAATACCAAAAGCTGGTTCTCTGAAAAAATTAACAAAACTGATAAACCATTGTCCAAACTGACTAAAGAAAAACAGGAGAGGAAGCAAATAACCCGAATAAGAAATGAGATGGGCAATATTACAACAGACCCAACTGAAATTAAAAGAATCATAGCTGATTACTACAAAAAATTATACTCAAACAAATTTGAAAACCTGGAAGAAATGGATGAATTCCTAGAAACACACTACCTACCTAAACTAACACAAACAGAGGCATAACTAAATAAACCCATAACAAAAGAAGAGATGGAAAAGGTAATCAAAAAACTCCCCTTCCCCCCCAAAAAGCCCCAGCCCAGATGGCTTCACTGCAGAGTTCTACCAAACTTTCAGAGAAGAATTAACACCACTACTACTAAAGGTATTTCAGAGCATAGGAAAGGACGGAATACTCCCAAACTCATTTTATGAAGCCAGCATATCCCTGATACCAAAACCAGGTAAAGACACCACAAAAAAAAACCCCGAAATAACAGACCTATATTCCTTATGAACTTAGAGGCAAAAATCCTCAACAAAATTCTAGCCAATAGTATTCAACAACATATCCAAAAAAATGATTCACCATGACCAAGTGGGATTCATACCAGATATGTAGGGATGGTTCAGCATTAGAAAAACAATTAATGTAATCCATCACATAAATAAAACAAAAGACAAGAACCACACGATTTTATCAACTGATGGAGAAAAGGCATCTGACAAAGTTCAACACCCATTCATGATAAAAACTCTCAGCAAAATACGAATAGAAGGAAAATTCTCAACTTAACACAGGGCATTTATACAAAGCCAACAGCCAACATCATCCTAAATGGAGAGAGTCTGAAAGCATTCCCCTGAAGATCGGGAACCAGACAAGGATGCCCCTTAACACCACTCTTATTCAACATTGTGCTGGAGGTCCTAGCCAGAGCAATTAGGCTAAATAAAGAAATAAAGGGCATCCAGATTGGAAAGGAAGAAGTAAAAGTATCTCTATTTGCAGATGCCATGATCTTAGACACAGAAAACCCTAAAGAATCCTCAAGAAAATTACTGAAAATAATAGAAGAGTTCAGCAGAGTACCAGGGCATAAGATAAACATATAAAAATCAGTTGGGTTCCCCTACACCAACAAAAAGAACATCAAAGAGGAAATCACCGAATCAATACCATTTACAGTAGCTCCCAAGAAGATAAAATACTTAGGAATAAATCTTACCAGAGGTGTAAAAGACCTATATGTAGAAAATTACAAGACACTACTGCAAGAAACCAAAAGAGATCTACGTAAGTGGGAAAACATACCTTGCTCATGGATAGGAAGGCCTAACATTGTAAAAATGTCTAATTCTACCAAATGCAATCTATAGACACAATGCAATTCCAATCCAAATTCCAACAACATTTTTTAATGAGATGGAGAAGCTAATCGCCAACTTCATATGGAAGGGAAAGAGGCCCTGGATAAGTAAAGCATTACTGAAAAAGAAGAACAAAGCCAGAGGCCTCATTCTACCTGATTTTAGAACCTATTATACCACCACAGTAGTCAGAACAGCCTGGTACTGGTACAACAACAGAAGCACAGACCAACGGAACAGAACTGAGAATCCAGACATAAATCCATCCACATATGAGCAGCTGATATTTGACAAAGGCCCCAAATCAGTTAAATGCAGAAAAGAGTCTTTTTAACAAATAGTACTGGCATAGCTGGATATCCATCTGCAAAAAAGTGAAACAAGACCCATACCTCACTCCATGCACAAAAATGAGCTCAAAATGGATCAAAGACCTAAACATAAAATCTAAAACAATAAAGATCTTGGAAGAAAAAACAGGGACAATGTTTGGAGCCCTAATACATGGCATAAACAGTATACAAAACATTATTAACAATGCAGAAGAAAAACTAGATAACTGGAAGCTCCTAAAAATCTAACACCTATGCTCATCCAAAGACTTCACCAAAAGAGTAAAAAGACTACCTTCAGACTGGGAAAAAATTTTTAGGTATGACATTTCCTATCAGTGAATGATCTCTAAAATCTCCATGATACTGCAAAAACTCAACAATGAAAAGACAAATAACCCAATTAAAAATTGGGCAAAAGATACGAACAGACACTTCACTAAAGAAGACATTCAGGCAGCTAACAGATACATGAGGAAATGCTCACGATCATTAGCCATTAGAGAAAGGCAGATCAAAACTACGATGAGATTTCATCTTATTCCAACAAGGCTGGCATTAATCCAAAAAACACAAAATAATCAATGTTGGAGAGGTTGTGGAGGGTCTGGAACACTTATACGCTGCTGGTGGGAATGTAAAACGGTACAACCACTTTGAAAATCGATTTGGTGCTTCCTTAAAAAACTAGAAATAGAAGTACCATATGATCCAGGAATCCCACTCCTTGGAACATATCCTAGAAAAATAAGAGCCTTTACACCGACAGATATATGCACACCCATATTCACTGTAGCAGTGTTTACAATAGCAAAAAGATGGAAGCAACCAAGGTGCCCATCAACGGATGAATGGGTAAATTATGCTATATTCACACAACGAAATATTACATATCGATGAAGCACAATGAAGAATTCCTGAAACATTTCATAACATGGAAGAATCTGGAAGGCATTAAACTGAGTGAAATCAGTCAGCTGCAAAAGGACAGATATTGTATAAGACCACTATTATAAGAACTCGAGAAATAGTTTAAACATAGAAAAAAATATTCTTTGATGGTTATGAAAAGGGGGGGAGGGAAAGAGGGAGAGGGGTTTTCTCTAATTAGATAGTAGAAAAGGACTATTTTAAGTGAAGGGAAAGACAACACACAATACAGGAGAGGTCAACATAACTGGACTAAACTAAAAGCAAAGAAGTTTCCTGAATAAACTGAGAGCTTCAAAGGCCAGTGTAGCAGGGGCGGGAGTTTGGGGACATCTAAGTCAACCAGCATAATAAAATCTAATAAGAAAATATTCTGCATCCCACTTTGGAGAGTGGCATCTGGGGTCTTAAATGCCAGCAAGCAGCCATCTAAGATGCATGAATTGGTCTCAACCCACCTGAGGCAAAGGAGAATTAAGAACACCAAAGACACAAGGTAATTAAGAGCCCAAGACGCAGAAAGGGCCACATACAGCAGAGACTACATTAGCCTGAGATGAGAAGAACTAGATGGTGCCTGGCTACAACCGATGACTGCCCTGACAGGGAACACAACAAAGAACCCCTGAGGAAGCAGGGAGCAGTGGGATGCAGACCCCAAACTCTCATAAAAATCCCAGACTTAATGCTCTGACTGAGACCAGAATGACCCCGGAGGTCATGGTCCCCAGACCTTCTGTTAGCCCAAGACAGGAACCATTCCCAAAGCTAACTCTTCAGACAGGGATTGGACTGGACTATGGGATAGACAATGATACTAGTGAAGAATGAGCTTCTTGGATCAAGGAGACACATGAGACTATGTTGGCATTTGCTGTCTGAAGGGGAGATGAGAGGGTAGAGGGGGTCAGAAGCTGGCGGAATGGACACAAAAAAAGAGTGGAGAGAAGACGTGTGATATCTCATTAGGGGGATAGCAATTAGAAGTATATAGCAAGGTATTTATAGAAGTATATAGCAAGCTGCTTATACATTTTTGTATTAGAGTCTGACAATTTGTAAACTTTCACTTAAAGCACAATAAAAATTAAAACAAAACAAAACAAATGTTCACTGCAGTCTTATTTATATTCATATAGTAGAATTCCAAAAAGGATCTAAACATCCTTCACTGGGGTTTGGATAAATAAATTTGCTATCTCCTCACAACAGAATACCATGTAGTCATTTACTAGAATGAGATGTATTAGTATATACCAACGACTCTGGGATGCAGAAACATACACTATTTTCATTTGAAAATGTATATATATCTGTATATAAGTGAATATATACATTTGTATAGCTTTACGTACGTATAGAAAAGTCGAGAAGCATATGCATAACAGAAGCTATGGGGGAACATGGATGCAGAACCCGAGGGGGTAAAGAGTTTTACTTGTTTACACATGATTTAGATACAATAATTACACATCATCCTGTGCCTTTAAAAAAATAAAGACTAGAAACAGGGGAAAAGGAATAGGAGAAATGAGAAGAAGGGAGAAGAGGGGAAGGATTAGCTATGAATTCTTAAATTCAGAGTTACAAACATCCTTCTAAATACAAGTGGCCATTTGGGAACAGCTGTCAAAAGCCAGGCAGTCATGACAATTCCCTTGCAGCCATACCTTCTTGGAATTTCCACTCCCTTCACTCTTTGGGAACCCATGTTGCTTAGGGCTTACCCCAGCCTTGATATCCTCACTATGACGGGTCCCTGTGGCAATCTCATCATTTGCTTCCCATCTTGTCACACTGTCAGGCCAGGCTGGCAGTGGTAGTTCCAATAAGAGCAAGAGGAATTGAAAGCAGAAGGCAAAGTGGAACTGTAGAGCAGATCCTTCCTAGCCTCCTCCACTGATCCCCAAGCACAACTCACAGCCTCAACAATTTCTAAGGCTTGCTTAAGTGACAAAATTCCCAGCAAGCTCACTGAGCCTGAGCATTCTTCAAGGAGACGCACAAATTTTATTTCATTTCTTTGTATACAACCAAGTTCTACTATGGTCACCAAAACGCACCTTTCCCTTTCTATCCATGTTTGAATCAAAAGGAGATAGGCTTTTGCAAATGATATGACCCTATACACAGAGAACCCCAACAATTACACAAGATAACTACTGGAACTAATGGGAAGATTCAGGAAAGTAGTAGGATACATGATCAACATACAAAAATCAGTGGGATTCCTATACACCAACAAAGGGAATTTTGAAAAGGAAATTAGGAGAATAACACCATTTATAATGGCCCCTAAAAAGATAAAATACTTAGGAATAAATCTAACCAGGGATGTAAAAATGCCAATTTTACTAACAGTGATCTACAGATACAATGCAATCCCAATCCAAATATCAATAGCATTCTTTAACGGGAATGCTAAAAGCAAAGGGGGAGAGTGCTGACACATTGGAGGGATTGCAATCAATGTCACAAAACAATTTGTGTATAAATTTTGAATGAAAAACAAATTTGTGCTGTAAATTTCACAAAATGCACAATTAAAAAAAAAAATAGACCTTGTTATAAACCGAATTGTCTCTCCCCAAAATATGTATTGAAGTCCTGGCCCCTACACCTGTGAACACGATTGTCTGGAGATAGCGTCTTCACTGTTATGTTAAGTAGATCAAACTCCAGTAGGGTGGGTCCTAAACCTAATTGCTTTTGAGTTATAAAAAGAGCAGAATAACCACAGAGACAAACATTGAGAGAAGACAACAGATGATGGAGATACATATATCTACAAGTCCAGGAGTGCCAAGGATGCTGGCAGCTACTGGAAGCTAAAATAGATAACTGTCTTAGTTATCTAGTGCAGCTATAACACAAATACCACAAGCAGATGGCTTTAACAAAGAGAAACTTATTCTCTCACAGTCTAGGAAGTTGAAAGTCCAAATTCAGGTTGCCAGCTCCAGGGGAAGGCTTTCTCTGTCAGCTCTGGAGGAAGGTAGGCTTTCTCTCTCTGTCAGCTTTGGAAGAAGGTCCTTATCATCAATCTTATCCTGGTCGAAGAGCTTCTCAGCGCAGGGACCTTGGGTCCAAAGGACAAGATCTGCTCCTGGCACTTCTCTCTTGGTGGTATGAGGTCTCCCTGTCTCTCTCCTCACTTCTATATCTCAAAAAAGATTGATTTAAAATACAACCTCATCTTCTACATTAAAAGCTGGACAATGAATATGGAAGACCGAAGAAGAACTGACACCTTAGAATTGTAATGTTGGCAAAGAATATTGAATATACCATGGACTGCCAAAAGAACGAGCAAATCTGTCTTGGAAGAAGTGCAACCAGAATGCTCCTTAGAAGCAAGGATGGTGAGACTGCGTCTTACGTACTTTGGACATGTTGTCAGAAGGGATCAGTCCCTGGAGAAGGACATCATGCTTGGCAGAGTACAGGGTCAGCAGAAAAGAGGAGGACCCTCAATGAGGTGGATTGACACAGTGGCTGCAACAATGAGCTCAAGCATTACAACGATTGTGAGGATGGCTCAGGACCAGGCAGCGTTTTGTTCTCTTGTGCATAGGGTCGCTGTGAGTCGGAACTGACTCGATAGCACCTAACAATAACAACAACAATAACGATCTTCTAGATTGAATCCTGCCTCATTCACTGCCTCCAATCTTGCCTCCTTAACATCACAGACCTAGGATTTACAACACATAGGAAAATAACATCAGACCACAAAATGGTGGACAGTGACATAATACTTGGAATCACGGCCTAGCCAAGTTGACCCATATTTTGGGGTGACACAACTCAATTCATGACAACCCCCTAGAGCCACAGCCTGAATTTAGACCTCTAGCCTCCTGAACTATAAGAAAATAAACTTCTGTTCTTTAAAGCCATCCACTTGTGGTAGTTCTGTTACTAGCGCTAGGTAACTAAGACAGGCTTCTAGGATGTAGGCTGTTAGTCCTTCTTTCTGTTATTGCCAGCAGAAAGATTGCTAGAAAACTTGCCATGTGTGTGGAGGAAGCTAAGACTAACTTCTGATCTACCCCAGGCCAGGGAATGAAGAATCCCTGGTCTTCAGCAATGGGTGAATTGACAGTAGAAAGGGGCACCTGCAGAAGAACACAATTGTATAGATGGGACTACCCAGGTCTAGAAAATGTCCCTGGGAACCCAGACTAAAAAGAGGCCTGGGCTTTCTCATTCCTCACCTCTAGGTCCCTGGGCCCTTTCTCAGCCTATCAGTAGAATCGGTAGAGATATCTCCATGTCGCTGCATGATTTGAACAATTTACCAAAGATGAAATACAAATGGCCAACAAGTGCATGAAAAGATGCTCAACATTAGAGAGATGCAAATCAAAATCACAATGAGATACCATTTCACACCTGCTAGAATGGCTAAGATAAAAACCAAAAAAACAACAGAAAACAATTGCTGTTAAGGGTGCAGAGAAATTGGAACACTTATCCATTGCTGGTGGGAATGCATAATGGTACAGCCTCTGTGGAAAAGTTTGGTGGTTCCTCAAAATGTTAAACATAGAACTACTACAATTCCACTCCTAGGTATATACCCCAAAAGACTGGAAAGCAGCAATGCAAGTAGACACATGCACACCAATGTTTACTGCAGCACTATCACAATAGCTGAAAGGTGGAAACATCCTAAACGTTCATCAACAAATGAATGGCTAAACAAAATGTGGTATATAAATACAATGGAATATTACTCAGTCGTAAAGAGAAATGAAGTCCTCAAACATGCTACAACACAGAAAAACCTTGCAAACATTACGCTAATCACAAAAAAACAAATACTGCATGATCTCACTCGTATGAAATATCCAGAATAGGCAAGTGTGCCTAGAATAAGCAAATATAAAAAAACCAAAAACCCAAACTCTTTGCCGTTGAGTTGATTCCAACTCATAGTGACCCTATAGGACAGAACTAAACTGCCCCATAGAGTTTCGAAGGAGCACTTGGTGGATTCGAACTGCTAACCTTTTGGTTAGTAGCTGTAGCACTTAACCACTATGCCACCAGGGTTTCCAGGCAAATATACAGAAACCAAATTTTAAAAGTGGTTAACCAGGGGTGGGAAGGAGTGGGAAAGGGAGAGTCACTGTTTAGGAAGCACAGAGCTTCTGTTTACAGTGATGGAAAATTTGGCAATGGACGTTAGTAATGGTTGCATTAACTTGATTAATGTAATTGATGTCACTATTAAGAAAAAAAAAACTACAGTAAAAAAAATGGTGCTGCTTTTCTCTTTTCAACTTAGCCTTGTTCTAGTCAACAGTACCCATGAAATCAGATTTAATGTACTGGCCTTTTTTTCTTTAACATCTGACATTCTGCATCTACAACAATAGTAAAAAATCTACTATCCAACTATTTTGGCATTAATGACGTATGCCCGGCAGTACTGAACACCAAAGTGCAAGCTGAGCTTAACACTGGCTGTGATGGTTAAGGTTATGTGTCAACTTCTCTGGGCTACGATTCTCAATGGTTTGGAAGTTAGGTAATGATGTAATCTGGCAGTTATGTAATGATGTAGTCATCCTCCATTTTGTGATCTGATGTGGTCATCCTCTATTTTTGCGTAACACTGAGTTTCACATAACAACCTGGTCGTTGGAACTTAACCATATCGATAAGTGAGGAGTGGGTATATATAACTGAGAATTTACAAATGTTTATCTGAGTTCCAGTCTATGGCAAACAGTGAATAAGAACAGCGTTCTGAGAAAACTATTCTGGGAAAATGTGCGGAGGTGCAAACAAGAGCACTGCAAATGAACTTTGGGAACATAACCCATGCAAAAGTATGGTGCTACCTAGGACCACAAAAATTTCCTTTTTCTTTAACTAAAAAAGTGACTGTAAATGTGAGAAAGAAGGCACAATGGGAAAAAAAATCCTTTTGTGAGTTTCCTCTGTCACCATTTCAGTTTACTTTAGATTCAACTGCTTTGGGCCCTTGAGGCTCATTTTTGTTCTGGATTTTAATGGCGTTTCAAAGCCAGTAACACTTACTCAGTGAGCTTAGGATAATCAAGAGAAGTCACTCCACAGTCGACTCTGGTTAAGTTCTGACAATGGCTATGCACAGTGTAGGGGAACATGTCTGCCTTGACCTCATGTCTTCTCTCCTACCTTCTACCTCCCAAGGGTTTAACTACAGTGTAGGACGGAAAATGGGATGGTCCGGGCAAGAGTGAAATTGTAATCATCAGCTGCTAAATGTTAGCAGCCCTGTGCTGCAAGGTTTGGCAAAGAAGAAAATGGTACTTTGGGTAACTCCCACTTAAATGGCAGGCCCCCATGCTGTAAAACACCAGGGTGTTTCTTGTTGTCTAATTTCTCTGATCCTATTGAGGTTGAAACTATTAAATAAAATTAGAGTGTTACAGTATAATGGATACACATACATATATCCTTTATATTAGGTCACTTTTATGTAGTAGTAATCTTAGGACTTCTGAATGTAGACACATTTAACTGACTTCTGGTTTCAGGTGGGATGGGTTGATCTCAGGGAGGAAAATAAAGAGGCCACATGTACAACAGCAGAGAATTCACCAATTAGTACTCTTAAATTATATGCAATCCCACATGATTATAAATTCTTCTTGGAAAATGTTGAAGGATATGGGAAATAGAAAAGATGCGGGTAAATGCATGTGACAGTCTATATAGCTAATTTAAAGCAACTTTATATTCAGTATAACATTATCATAGTATGATACACACACCCAACACCCACACTACACACGAGATACACACGAGATCATCATGAGTCAGAATCAACCAGACAGCAACGGGTGTGGATTTTTTGGTATACACACATACAAATATGTACACGTGTGTGTACAGATAGGTAATTTAAATTTATATATACGTGACTTACCCCTAAATATAAGTAGTGACTTAATAATCCTGTATATATTTTCATAGTTAAAAATTATTATAATGAACATTTACTACGTTTATAATAAAAGGTTAAAAAAAACAGATGTTTTAAAGGTGGATGCCCTACACATACATACATGCTCCACTCCCAATGCCCCCCAACACACATCTTATCCCCCATTATCAACAGAAGCAAATAGGAGAGATTCATTGAGCTGACAGACTCAATTTAGCAGATAATCTAAGTTATATTTCCTCTCAAAAACTGTCCCTGAAATAGTTCCAGACTTACGAAACTAACCTTCCTAGGCCTGTCACCCTGTGCTTCATTTTATGAGCTTCCAGTTTCATTAAACTACCACATGAATTATATACTATTAAAAATAGCACCGCAGTCTGCCACCTGATGCAAAGTCTTGGCAAATAGCAACCTGTTTTCTGCATTTCTACGAAACACCTACCACAGGCAAATCAAAATAAGAAAGGTCAAACTTCTTTAGAAACAGGCTATTAACTTCAGCAGTCACACATAACCACACAATAGCTTCTTAAGAAGAAAGAAAAAAAGCTTTTTTATAAAATTAATCCTCTCAGCAACAATTTTGCGCTGGTTTATTCCATTTATTTTACAGGTCAGGACAAGAAGTCTCAGGAAGTACTTGAACTTAGATCTTTGTACAATTCTAATCCTCCTATTATACCAAAGAATTATTTAAAATTTATCATTACATTACTTAGAGATGGAGAGAACCAAAAGATCCATTTCTTCTTTCTTCTGAAGTTTAAAAAGGCTTCTATTGTAATTATATTGTCAGAATTTTAAAAGTTTATACTCTTATTTTCTTTCACACTTGCATTCTCTTCTTTGTCCCAAGGTTTTAAAAAATAATCTATTCATGTCTTTGGACTACGAGTCCTTGAATAAGATAAAACAAACAAAAAGGGTATTCTGTATCTTTTGAACTAAACAGAATAAGCACCACACATATAACTATGCCAAACACACTCAGGAAAAAAGGCTAAATCTGGGCAGTAACGAGAAAGATGAACACAATTTTAATAATTTTAAGACCTAGGATGCAGAAATTATTCGAAAAAAATTATAACAGTTTTATAACGACTATTTTTCATTTTCTGAGGTAGAAATACAAGCAACTTTGTGCTGTTTCTTGTGATTTTTCAAATTGTTTTAATTTCCCCAATATAAAATAAAGATTGTCTAATTTTTTTTTTTTTTTTAATAGGAGTGAGGTTTGGCTCGAAGGTTAGTGTTTTTAACATACTAGGTGGCCATAAAGCACCGAGGTTAACATGGGCTTTGAAAACTCTGAGAACTGGGTGAGAATTTTTCCTCCTTTGTTCACTAATAACTATCATTTGGGCAAGTTACCTAGCATTTGAACCACATGTTTCCTCTTCTCTAAAATGAGAATAAATAATATAAACTGCAGAGGTTTTTTCTTTTAATTTTTTTTGAAATAATTTTAGAATTAGAGAAAAGTTACAAAACATAGTACAGAGAATTGAGGTATATGCTTCATTCCTAATGTTAACAACTTAGATAACCATAGCACAGTCATCAAAAACAGGAACTTCCCACTGGTATCATAGAATTAACTTAACAGACCTTAACTAAAAATCTCGCCGATTTCCCATCAATGTCCTTGTTCTGTTCTAGGATCTGATCCAGGATCCCATAATGCATTTAGTTGTTCTGTCTCCTTAAAACCAAAACCATACCCATTGCCGTCCAGTCGATTCTGACTCATACCGACCCTACAGGACAGGGTACAACTGCCCCATAGGGTTTCCAAGAAGCAGCTAGCAGGTGGATTTGAACCTCCAACCTTTTGATTAGTAGTCAAATGCTTAACCACTCTGTCTACTTCAATATGTAGCAGTTCCTTAGTCTTTTCTTGTCTTTCATGACCTTGATACTTTTGAAGTATAACTGTCATCCTATAGAATGCCTCTTAATTTCAGTTACTCTAATGTTTTCTCATGATCAGACTGAGGTTATGCATTTTTGGCAAGAACACCTCAGAAGTGATGTCATGCCCTTCTCAGTGCATCAAGTCAAGAGGTGGATGATGTCCATATGTCTTGTTACTGGTAACGTCAACCTTAATTCATTGTTTAAGGTGGTAACCTCAGAATTTTTTCCTAAGCATGGTTCTGGAACACAAGAAGTATTCAGTAAATGGCAGCTGTTATTATGGTCCAGTTAGGACAACACAAAGATTAAGAGCAGAGCTTGGGAATGAGGGAAATGATATATGTACAGCACTTAGAGCCTGGAAATTGTAAGTGCCCATGAAATCAACCACTTCTCAAGTGAGTTATTAGCATTCTTCTGCTAAATACTATGACCTAAGATGAAGAAATCTGAGATCTGAAAAAAAAGGTGAGTTTGGGGCACTCTGGGAGCAGGACAGGAAGATGAGGGGAGACAAGGTGTGGGAGAGCCTCGGGTATGAAGGCAACAACATACCACTCCTACTCCATGTCATCTTTCCACTGGAAAAACTGGCATCAAAATCAGAGGTGGAGAACACAAAAGGCACTCGTGCTTGGTATCTAGCATACCAACCCACAGTGCAAAAGTCAAATTCCTGCAATATGCTGTGGGGTTCTCACTCATTCATTCTCTTATAAAAATCACCACCCTCTGCTTGCTGGTTCTCTTATTTTTCTTCTGAGTATTTTCAGGCTGCAACGTTAAAAAAAAAAAAAAAAGAGACCAAACCCATATTTGTCAAGTCCATTCTGACTCCATGACCCTACAGGGCAGAGCAGAACTGCCCCATAGGATTTCCAAGGCTATAAATCTTTACGGAAACAGAATGACACACCTTTCTACTGCGGAGCAGCTGGTGGGTTCGAACTGTCAACCTTTCCGTTATCAGCCAAGTGCTTAACCACTGTGCCACCAGGCTGTGACAGTGGATCTCAAAAATTTGTCTTCTGCAGCTGCCTCTGCTATTAATGGAGTTCAGATCAGCTAAGATGCCAATTCTAGGATACCTAACATATGGTAGTTAAAATATGTTATGAAACAGTCCCTGCCTTTTAAAATATAAATCTAACCCAAAGGGAACAAGAAAATAAAGTACACCCAAAACTAACTCTGGGGGTCTAGACGTGCAGGTCAAAATTTTAAATATGCCTCCATCAGACCACATGAAAAACTACAAAATTAATTATGGCATCACAGACTTTGGGGATTTAACCTCGGCTTTGGAAACCCACGTCGCTATTTATAAACGTAAGAGTCTAATGAGATTTACTGCCCTGCAGGATAGAGTGTATTATTTCATATAGCTTAGGTGTTAACTATAAAAGCATTAGAGCATCATTATATGGCTGAAGTAATGAGAAAACCAGTATGTGAAACGATAGCCTTTCTATAAAATACTGTCATCACTAGACAAGCTCTACACCATTTACACGTAAAGGACCAGGAAGTTAACAGTCATCTGTGTGCCAAAGTGGGAAACTGTAGGCCACAGAGCTAAAATAAAATGCAATTTGATGACTGAAGCTTAATGCCCTGACATCCAGGCCAGGATGAGGATGACTGACCCAGGTGGCCTCTAAGCTATTGCCTAAATTGCCTAGCAGTTTAATTGGAGAACTGTGCAGGAGTTGAGAGTGAGTTCTTCTCTCAGCGCACTCCTGCCAGGGGTGTGAGAAGGAGGGTCACAGCTTCCTGTTTTTTTTTTCAGCTCCCTCTTTTAAGAAAGAGGAAGACATTAGCGAACATGTATTGAGAACTTACTCTGATCTGAACTTCTTACAAGCTCACTGCATACAAAACAGTAATATGAGGGGGAATAAGAATCTCCATTTACAGTAAGACAGCCTAGGCCCAGAGAAGCAAGCTAAGGTGCTCAAGGTCACACACTCAAGATCCTACACTGGAGCCAAGGCCCCAACAGTTGGCTCCAAAGCCTGTGTGCTCAACCCCTGGGCAGCGCACCTCCAACTGAGGATACTGCCTCTTCCCTTCGAATCATCAGGAAAAGCTAATAAAAGATTCTGGTAAGTGTTTTCAGTTCCTTAAAATGAGACTGTACTCTCTCCCTCCTCTTCCCCCTGGAAGCTTTCGCAGGCATACTTATGGATCAAAACAGACCACCACTCACGGGGCTCCAAACACAAGGCTCTCCTGTCTCTCTTCTCTGTTTTCCCAGGCTACCATGTCTTCTGTCCCCACCCTCACATCATCAACCATCAACTAGGAGACAATAGCAATTTTCCTGCAAAGCCTGAGCTGGGGACACAGCTTCCTTCTGCTCAGGAGTGCCCTTTTGCTCCAGGGCACCTTCTGTATCAACCACACAGAGGATTCCTGAACATGACTCACGGTGGTGACGGCACAGGTCACACATCTGGATACCAACTGTGCCCAGTGGAGGAGATCCTACGTAGTTTCACTTTGTTCAAACATTTTGACAAAAGTATAAAAACATTACTGGGGCTCCTTTCAGGGAGCTCCCCATAACTCCCTTTCCCAGCTCAAAAAGTCCCCACCCACACTACTCCTTTTTCTCACCCTCCGCCCCCAGGTCCCAAGCCCCAAGGGAGCTGTTAGAAAGATCAAAGATTTGATTTATTAAGTCTGTGTGTGAATTCTGAATTATTTACCTCTTTCTTAAAAAAAAAAAAAAAAAACTTTCTCCCCTATTATAAAAGTTATATATACTCCTTGTAAACAGATTCAAACAATGTAGAAATGCAGATAGACAGACAGAGACACAACAAACAAGCCTCCTTAATCCCATTCTTAAGAGATACCAGTTTAGTTTACACCTTCAGGAATTTCAAAAATTCAAATCTAACTGTTACATGAAAAAAGCAAGGGGGGCAGGTTCAGGTGCACTGTATGTTACCATCTGTGCAATGTGTGGTAACAATACTAAGCAAAAGTAGAGAGGACAAAGTTCATAGGTAGTTACCAGGGCCAGGAGGGAAGAGGGAAGAGGAAAGGGGAGTCATTGCCTAGGAAGCAGAGTTTATGGTGACGGGAATTTTGGCAATGATATGGGTGATGGTTGCACAACACGATTAATGTATTGCTGTCACTGCATCCTACACCTGTAAAAAACGTTGAACTGGCAAACACTGTGTTATATATTTTTTTGTAAGGATAAAATAATAAAACAAGCACGTTTCTATTAAAATTAAAAAAGAGAGGGAGGAAAGAAGATATTTACCTATTTTCTACTATGTTTTTTTTACATAAAGTATCTTCGAAGGCTTCGTAAGAAACAGTCAACACTGACTGCCTCCAGGAACGGGAACTGGTCAGGGGTGAGAAGTACATTTGTCACTATATATCCCTCCATGCCATCTGAATTTTGACCCACGTGAATGTATTGTCTATTCAAACACCCAACCACTTAAGTTAAATTTTAAGACAAAGAAAATATACTTACTGAAAGTCTAATACAGTGCCTAGTATACAGCAGACACTCAATAAATATTGCAGAATGAATGAAATGAACCTATATAATTTAACAGAATTGGAATTGTACTGCTTTGTAGTAAGAGGGGCAATTGTTTATCTTTTTGCAGACTATCTTAAAACTATATGTAAGTTTTGTGTTTTATGCTATAATGTAGCTATCTCTGAATTCATATAGAAAAACTGACCTTCCCCAAATCTGTGTTTTTCATGTTACTTCACATCTCTTAGTCCACCACCACCTCATCTTGAGAATTCTAAGTATCCCAATTTGAAAACCACAGATTTTAGTCAAATCCTCAAATTTTACATAAACTGGGGATGATCAAAGTGAAATGCTTTACCCAAGGTCAAACAGCAAATACTGGCTAAAGCGGAGATCAGGCTATGAGAGCAAAAGATTCACCTTCTAGTTGTTTTGTCTATCCTCTTTCTCCTACCTTTACCCTGTACTCACACAGCCAACTACAGGTTTCCCCAAAGAAAAACCCTTTCATGTTTTATCTGGGTCCACAGGCCCATGGCCCTTTTACAAAACCACGGTTTGGTAGCCACCTCACCATAACTGGCTAACTCAGCTTAACTCTACGCCCATAAACTCTTTCACCAGCTTATACCTCATTAGACTTTCTATCAAGTTTTTTTTTTTTTAAAACAAACTGTTTCTAAGCACTTTAGAGGCCATTTTGGCTATATCATTTGCATATAATTAATATACTAATTGCAGATCTGTTGTATTTATTTGTTAAACCCAGAATCATGGCTTGACAATATTTGGTAAACCAATCATTTTGACCGTGTTTGAAATAACACTACTTAAAAAAAATATCCAATAATACCCATTTCCTCTGGCTTTTCCTCAACTTTTTCAAAGCAATGATGAGTACGTTTCACATATGCTAGCCTGCTTTATATGAAAGTCCTTTGAATAATAAACAGTGGGTAAAATAGCTGCCCTGAAATTATGTTCAATTATGTTCAATTCTTACTCAAAATATTTGGTACTGTCAATACGTGCAACGTCCTAAGCCAGGTGCACAAACGATGTTTTATAAACTACAACCGTGATAGGAAAGACAATTTTGTAGGATACCAACTGATGAATGAAAATAAAGTAACCTTGGGAGAAGCAAAGTATATAAATTGTTAGATTGCTAACAATAATTTCCTGAATAAAGCACTGGCCCTGAAGAATCATTGTATGTCCTTAGGGACTCTAAGGCAATAGAATGTTTATGTCCAGGTATTTAAAGAAAATCTCCTTTGGAATTAATCACTTTGAAAAGAACTGGACAATTTGGTGCTTGTATGAAACTCCTATGCGGGTGGAAGAATCTCAAAACAATTTCTCGACTGGATCAAATATCTCTAGTCCCTAGGAACAATTTCAGACATTCCAGAATCAAATGAATTCCAGAGTATCACAGAAGTAATTGATGACCCAAGGTAACGGTCATAGCCAGGATACTGGTGGAGAGGTGGGAATCAATGTCATGGGGGAAAGATGGTGATATCAGGAATCAAATGGCTCCAGGAAGGGATGTGTAAGTTGCTCTCACTGCCCAGGCCCTGCCATGGAATAGGATGTCAATTAAGAGTACAGTTTTCCCAGAGTGTCTCCAAGATCTTGTCAAGGGTGTTGTGAATTTCCCGAACATCAGACAGCAATGTTCAAGTATAAACAAAAAGGCATGTTCCAAGTCAAAACACATTCCAAAGTAACTTAAAACACACTCAAAACAGAAAGACACCTAGGCTAGGAGAGAGAAGACCTAAAAGTTAAGTCACCAACCATCTCTCATCCTCCACTTCTCTTTCTACTTAATTGGGTGGAATTTAATACCTTCCCTTTCTCACGATGCTATTGTGGGAATTGAGTATGATACCTTTAAAATTTTAAATTGGGAAATGCTATACAAATAGATTATTATTGTACTCAAAGGATGGCAAGTTTATAAATGATAGAAGGCCTATTAATTTGTAATGTTGACAATTTTCTGTCTAGGTAACTAAAGAAACAAAGCAGGATCTAGTCACACCCCTTTAAAACAAAACAAACAAAAAACAAACTCATTGTTGTCGAGTCGATTCTGATTCACAGCAACCCTCTAGAACAGAGTAGAACTGTCCCATAGGGTTTCCAAGGCTATAAATCTTTCCTGAAGCAGACTGCCACATCTTTCTCCCACAGGGTGGCTGGCGGGTTTGAACTGCTGACCTTTTAGTTAGCAGCCATGCGCTTAACCACTGTGCCACAAGGGCTCCCTCCAAGGCCAAAATTTCTGTGAGTTTAATAAATAGCATAATTCATTATGACTTAGATTTGGGTCTACTTCTAAACATAACCTCATATAATAAATGCCTAACCTCGCACCTACCTCTACAAGTTGGGAAGGCAGCAGCCACATCTCTTGGGTTCCACCATTAACTAAACATGAACTCCATGCCAGCATAGCTGTCCTCCTCAGGCTGCCTGAAGACCAGCACATCAAGCAAAGGACAGCGTTACCAGAAGAGTGTACTTTACAACATCACCAGGGCACAGTCCAAGAGTTGTTTCAGTAAGAAGAGAAAGAAAAGTCAACATATAAAAGGTAAATAGCTGAATAACAAACAAGAGAACAAAGTATCTGAGTAGAACATATGATCCTCTCCCTCCTCCTCCAACAAAAAAGTAGGGGAGAGGGAGAGACAGAAGAATCATAGAAACTCTTGATAGGTGCTGGACGCACAGGTGTGCTACATTATAATTGTCCCCTCACTGTCTCCCTAGCTGCTAATGGACGTAATAGCTACTAACAGACATAAAGTAAAGAATGTACTTTAGGGGGAGATGATTGCCTTCTGAAGAAACCCAAAGTTCAGTTAAGCTGTCTTAACTTAAAGGAGGAAGGGCAGTTCTCTGACACCAATAAATCTAGCCCACTCTGAACAGGGGCAATAAACGATGGCCATTGCCTACACAGCTTTCTATTTCTATTACCTTCTTTTACCTTTTCTTACCTCCCTTTCATTATACCTTCCCCTGTCTATTTTCTGTACATACTATTTGGCACACAGACATGGCTGTCCGATTAGTGTTTAATTCCAGGGGAGAGGAACTTAGAAATTTTCCTCCTAGGATGTGAACTGGGGTGTGCTTGGATGCGAACTAGCCCTGTGGATGGGAGCCTAACTTTGGGGAACCTAAGCTGATGATGATGTATGCTGTTCTGCTCATCCCTGTTCTGTTTCTCTGTGAGTAATAAAAGTCTGTTGATTATGACATTTAGAACAGTGTCTGGTCTGTGCTCCAAACGGTCTTCATCAAGAACTGAATATACTGACATTGTAATAGGTATATGAAGTTTCATTTTACTATTCACTCTATTTGTTTGTGTGTTTTTAAAAAGTGACATAATAACACTTTGTTATAAGGCTATAATTTAATCTGGTGTGAACCCAATTTGTTTTTAAAATTATATATATAGATGTAGATATATACACACACACAGAAACCCTGGTGGCGTAGTGGTTAAGTGCTATGGACTGCTAACCAAAAGGTCAGCAGTTTGAATCTGCCAGGCGCTGCTTGGAAACTCTATGGGAAAGTACTACTATGCTCTACAGAGTCACTGTGAGTCAGAATCAGCTCAACGGCAGTGGGTTACACACGTATACACACACAGACGTATACCAACACACTCATAAAACACCAGCAAAGAAAAAACACCAATAAAAAATACACCAAATAATTTCTGTTGGGTAGTGGGATGAAACCAAGATTACAGAACAAGTCAGCTCATTTCACACAACTACTAAGAGAAGAAGCTGGTATTCAAGAAGCAAGGCCCGCCTAACCCCAGGCAGCTCTTTCTGTCAAACCTCATGCATTCATCAACATTTACTGGGACTACCACCTCTTTAATAATCTACTCATACACTCAACATTCCTTGGGTAAAGTGGGACTTGACCCTGAAAGTACAGCCAAGTATTCCACCTGGTACTCTGAATAGTCAGTGGAGCTTTTACCACTAGCCCTTTCCTCAAAGAAAGAAAAATATGCCCAGTTTCTCTGTCTAAAGGGACCAGGTCAAGTCAACAGTATAAGAGAAAAGAAAGGCAAAAAGATCAAACCCTGATGTGTAAGAATGCTTTACATTATAATGATAATAAAAACCAAAAGAAGCCAAAACCACTGTGTACCGTTTATTAGGAAGATGCAGACTAAGGCTTTGCTCTGTATTTTCTTACTACCTCCATTTTTCCTTTCTAGCTCCAGAGGCAGACAAGGATAGCCAGGAAATATATGGAGTCTCCACAATAGCAGGTGAAGAGGCAGGTCAAGCAATGAGACATTTTTCTTAGAAATTCTATTTGATAAAACGGCACTGAGTTCCAAAGCCAATTACTATCGATATCCAGAGATCATGGACTTTGTCTGATACATCGGCCTTTCAAAAAGATAAAAAGACTGTCTCGGCAAATGTTTTCATATTAATATGCATGACCAAGATATCACTAATAATAGCTTGGGCTGAGTAAGACAGCTTAAAAGATTTTTGTAGGTGAGATGATAAAGGTCCAATTCCAAACCAAGGGGATTCCTTTGATCTTACGTGTCCCAGGGACACTATGCTCTCAGTTCATCTTCCTAGAGCTAGGCACTCATTACCCAAATGTTCAGGCTGCTGACCTTTGCCAGCTGAGGCATACAATCTATCTCTATGTAGAAACCCTGTTGGTTAAGAGTTCAGCTGCTAGCCAAAAGGTCAGCAGTTCATATCCACCAGTTGCTCTTTGGAAACCCTATGGGGCAGTTCTTCTCTGTCCTATAGGGTCACTATGAGTTGGAACTGACTCGACGGCAATGGGTTTTGGGTATGTAGATACAACAAAAGGAGGGAAAGAACTACCATGTAAGCCAAGCCAATATTCCCAGCTAAAGGGGAAAATTATTTACATCCCATTCTGACATCTTTCCTCTCTGAGCTTTTAGGAGATGCCTGCTTTTCTTAAAAGCTAGTCAGTTCCTATCTTATGGATAATGTAAATCTTTGGATCTTCCCCATTTTACATTGGCCATTAGGAATCCCTGAATCAAATGAGAAGTGCAAAGCTAGCAACTGTACTGAACCTAAAGATTCAGTGTTGACTCCTAACGATCCTGAGTATTTGTGTCGTTCGTCCTACCACAGAATTTTTGTCACCAGCCTCGAGAATTCTGACTTCAGGAAACAACAGAGTCACAGGGGACGGTAATACAGACAATGGTATAATGATGATTTCCCCGACACTTCAGATGCGTTCTGTACCATATTTTATGAGACACGACAGGGAAGAATTTGTTTCAACTTATTCAAGAATCACACCTACTTGGAAACTCACTTGCCGCTCAGTTATGAAAAACTGTCAATATTGTGGGGTTTCTCAGAGGGTGAAGTCCTCAAATAGGTCTGTACAAATACTGTTGCCAGGTACCATAAAACAGAAATCAAAATGAATCAGAGGTGACATAAAATAAATACGTCAAGTTTTCTCACAGCTGCCTATTTTTTTTTTTTTTTTTTTTGCTGTAGGTCATCTCTAATAAATTTCTAGAGCAGGAAAACAAGTTAAGTTTGACTCCAACTTTTAGGCTGTTAGAAACACTCAAAGTTGTTTTTTTCAGGTTTTTCTTTTCATTCAACATCAAATTATTTAGCAACTAACAAGTGTTTCTTTTTGTCTAACTAGAAAGCAAAAATACTGAAATTAGGGGCTGCTTTTTTTTTTTTTTCTAACAAACTGCTCTACCTTTCATGAACTAATCAAGATATACAGAATAACTCTGTAATCTGCACAGACTCCTTTTGGTTTTTACAATGTAGGAAGAGGTTGGTTTAGAAGCTCTCTGGCAGCACCTGAGACAGCTCAAAGTTGTTTTTTGTTTTTTGGTTTTTTTTTGCCTCACATCTAGTTAAGTGTGTGAAACATGAGTCAGTTCCTCTTTCCAGAGATATCAAGCCCTGAGATGATGGCAGACCCATCCTCTGCTCTATCTAGCCACACCACCACTTTTCTGTGACGTGATTAGATGCAAAACACATCTTCATGGGTTACTGTTATGATTAGTATGAATTTTTAGAATTCCAGACGCAATTCACAGTAAAAACCTAGTTAAACAGTTGGCAGGGTCCTGGGAGAGCCTGTAATAATTAGCTCATTTATACCATCAAGCAGCAAGTGTAATACTGTGTTATGGTTGAAGTTCTCTCATCTCATCTCTACTTAACCTCTGATAAATTACACCCTCACTAAAACATTTTGATGCATGTGGATTGCTAAGCAACCGCTCACAGCGATTAGTACTAGCTAATAAGCCTTGCCACTCTCTTCCCGCTGGTTGATGTGCCATGCTTACCACGTTTTGGTTGTATGTTTCCAAGCCTGTTTATACTGGTTATACTTGTTTCTGTTATTACATAATTTAAGTAATAAATGAAATTTGAGTCTGAAAAGAGAGTTGTTCCTATAAAATTTAAATCAAATGCTTTAGAAAGACTTGTTAAAGTAGCTAAAAAAGACTGCTGCAAAAATAGGTGTGACTGAGACAACTTTAATACCTGGAGAGAAAAAAAGGTTACTTAAAATGCAGGACAACTCCACTGAGCTTCTGTTAAGGGTGTTGGAAAAATGCAGGAATGGTGACTGTTGAACAACATGATGAACGTATTTAATGTCACTGAACTGTATATGCGACAATTACTGAAATGGCAAATGTTTTGTAACCTATATATTGACCACAATTTAAGCGGGGGGGAGGGATGTAGAAGGACTTAGTACTGTACTTCCTTGAAAGTGCTAATGTTCTGGCATCACTGAATGACTGAGCATTGTCATTAATACATTAAGAGTGTGGTTTGCGCAGGAAAAGACAATAAGGAACATAACTCAAAAGACCCACATTCAAAGAACAGCTCTTTACACTATATAGAAGACCAATAAATTCGGAATATTTATATTTCTAAGTTTAATAAAATGTTTATGGTGTGTATGTATCACTTTTAAATTATTTCTACCTTTAACTGCCTGATAATCATCGAACTATGGGTCTCCATTGTACTAGACAAGAGGGCTCTCTCCATGGAACTAGGTCAAAGTTTGGGCCCTCCCCCATTGCATTTTTCTCCTTTCTTTGATAAAGAACTTTAAAATAACTGAAAGGGTGAAAGTTTGCTTTGGATGGGATCTCACCACTCTGCCCATTCAGTGCCCATCAACTCAGGAGCCTGGTCTTTCCCATACCCCTCAGAGCGGGGCTCCGAGTCCCACCCCTCAGGTGGCCTAAGCTTAAACACGACCTCTCTCCTCTCTCTTTCCCATTTACAACCCTATTATCTGAGTCCAGTTATTCTCATACAGGAGTTCAGCAAAGCAAGGCAAAGGTCAATTCACACCGTAAGGTTCATTTCACTAGGACGTTTGCCCTTCAGAAGGTCTATGTTCATCCATCTGCAAGTGGTTACAGTTCAGGAGTATATAAACGAGACATGAAAAAATGTAGGCTTATGGAAGGGGAGATATTTTGGAACCTGGGATAGCAAGAACAGGGCAGTCTCAAGGTAAAGGAGTTACAAGGTAGAGAGAACTAGATTTAACTCCATTTGTGACTTTCAGAAGTAACAACCTTTCCGAGTCAGATTCCTTGTCTATAAAAATATGGGTATTACCACCTACCTCATAGGATTAAATGAGATAAAGAGTTGCAAAGCACCTAATACAGTCTAGGCACACAGCAGGTGCTCCATCAATCATGGCTGCTTTTAGGAGTCTACCTTTTCACACCCAACCTCATCCCACCCCCAAAATGGCATTTTTCATAGCATCTTCCTTCCTCCAATTTTTGAACCCAAAGATTTTCTTAAAAGCAGCTAGGTCCCCACATCTCATTGGCTTCCAAAAATAGCAGCCCTAGGGGCTCTGGTACAGGAAAGGTGTATGGGTCAAAGGTCATGTTACTCCACAACACACTGGTGGGAGCTCAGAAGTACAGGGTGCACAAAATGTGAACATCAGTTGGTTGATTTGTATTATCAAATTTACTCGAAATGAATCTACAGTAAGATCAAGAGTAAAAAAACAAAAAAAAGTCAGTTAATTCTCTTTTTATATTGGTACACCCAGCCTACTCTCTTCAAGTGATTCATCATCTAAGATCCCTGATGTGGTTGCTAGATTTAGAGATCCAAGTTGTACACTCTTTGCGAACAGCAGACTATCGCCCTTGATGAAATGGTTCACCCCACACCTAGGCTGGGAGCTCACTTGGTGTGGGGCACTCTGGGAGTACTGGACAAGACACATGGTCATGTTCAACGTCTGTTCATACTGTCACTCTCCAATTCAAGAAAGGTATCTTGAATCATACACATGCACAACTGAGATGAAGATGCTGAAGAGTGTGGGCAAGAGTAAGTATGGTTGGCCTGGTCTAGTTCTTAAACAGAAAGGAGATAGCCATGACATCAAACCAGAAGGGTGGCAGGGGGCATACCACCAATTTATTATTTATAACATCCTGATACTCCACACACATGTGATCATAGCTCACCCACCTTCCATGAACGAGAAAACCAATTTTTAAAAGTTCTAAAAAACAGCATCTGGGTTTATTAGATGTCTGCATCTCTTTGTTTCTATGCACATGAGCTATCTTTTCTGGATTAAGCATCAGCTGACACATATATTGCTTTGGTTTTTCCTTTAGAAGACAAACAAGTTGAGGAACCGGTCTTTCCCTTTCGTCCAAGATGATAACTTGCAACAGCTGTTATCTAAGCAACCATTCAGGTTTCACAGGTATTCAGGGTTAATCTGTTATTTTCTCTAAAGGAACGCCACCCCTTCACCTCCCCGCCCCTCACCCAGGTGCTAACTGCTGATTCATAAAGAAGCTACTAAAAGCAAATGAGTTATGGGGCCCAGGAAACACTGATGGTGACAGAATCTGTTTCAAGACAATTGTCTTGCTAAAGTATTTCACTTCTTCCAGCATGTGACTTGAGAATAACTTCTGCTTACCAGATACATTTCAAAAGGGTACCCACAAAAATCTCTATCTTTGAAGAAATACTTCCATCCCTAGACTATGTGCTTTGGTGTGCTAACAAACTCTTTAGGATGCAGTTAATATTATTCTGTCATTAATGAAAGAGGCAGGCTTATTGGCTATTTTTCTATTCTCTCTGAGCTTCTTAAAAACTAGAAGTCTTTGGAAAATAGAATTATCCACTTGCAATCATAATTAAAAATTAATATATATGTGTTTGAAGTGGAAACCCCAAAGCAGAACATATAAAAACAGACTCGCTTTCTCTTGCAGTGCCACGACTTGGGACCTAGAGCAGCTGATTCAGGCATGAGGGACAGATGAAAGCTGGGTCGGCCCAAAGGAGCCGCACCAGTCACCAGTGGTCACGATGAGTTTACCCCTCAATCCCAAATCTTTACTGACTGAATGGATTAACAGGAAAGCCAGTGATGGTGAAACTTAAGTGGGAAATGGAGTTCAAGTACTACCTGGTATCTGTAAATGGCTATATGAACATGCAGCTTGCAAATACAAAAGAGGGCATAGATGGGGCATTGTCTGGACATCTGGGTGAAGTTTTAACAAGGTGTAATAATGTCCTTTATATCAGAGGTGCTGAAGAAGAGGGAGATGGGGAAATGAAAGAGTAGCATCTTCTGTGGGGGATTTAAAAAAAATACTTATTTCTAGACAACGAAGATTTTTTTTTTCCTTTTTTTAATCAGACTCTACAATGCAGGGAATAGGCATCTAAAATAATTGTAGAAAATCGTACATTATTTCAAAACCTGGCATCATCATCATCAAATACTGAAATATCAAATATTGTAATGAAATTATCCTCCGTTTATTACCAGCTTTTAATTCAATGGGGTTTATAAAGGCAATAAAATAAAAATTGTTTAAAATTTTTGTTCAAACTTTAATTCTTTTAAACTACAGAGTTATTCAGTCCAAATGAGTTGCACAACTTTCCTAAGCAACTTGAAGCTAACTTACTACCCAAAACAGGTTTGGGATGTCATGACTGGAACTTTTTAGTATGACTTCCCATGGGGCGAGGTCCTAATAAGCCCTTGCTATGTTTTTTATGTTTTTGTAGCATGTCTTCTCCTGTTAAACTCAAACTAAGCCAAGACTCCTAATTACTATCAAGCCACCACATGAAGGAATCAACAAGATAAAAATCATTCCAACAGTTTCACTTCTGAAATGGCAAGTATTGCTGATGAAGCCTCACAATCCTAGAGGTAGTTTGCCTCCATGTAATGGAAGACTAAAAAATAATAATAAAAAAAAAGGTTATTCAAGATAGCACTGAGCCCTAATATAATGAATAATTAGGAATTATGTTTTTATATTCTTTCTGTCTATACTTTCTTCCTGGAGAAGAAGTTTAGGATAGTGGCCAAGAGACTGCCTACACTTGAATCCTGGCCCATCTATCTTCTTGCCGTTGAGAGCTTGAGCAAATTACTCAACCGCTCTGTGCTGCAGAGTTTTGCCTCTGTAAACTAAGGATAACAACAGCACCTATACCATAGGCTGTGGGGATTAACTAAGTATATTACATATACAAAGCAATTAGAACACAGCCTGGCACATAATAAGTATTCTGTGCTAGCTTTCATGAGCATGTATAACAAAATCTTATTAGTAAAATATGAAAAGAAACTTCATTTTTGTGAGGTGGAAGTATCAAGATTAAAAACAGTGGCACTGAACTGTTTGCTCCTTTACCACAAGTATACTACCAGTATGCGAGCAGGGTGCATCAGGCACTAATCAAACGCTGGACAGTTGTCAGATCCTGTCTGACCACCAACACTGATGTAACCAACCTCCTAACAGGCTACACAGAGGCCAGAGGGTGCCTTGGTGAGAAGCTCCCAAGTGTCTTCGGCTCAACGTGTTGTGACCGATTCATAATCCTGCCACCCAGGCAACTGTGATGCCTCAGGATGGCAATAATTAGCATGTTGTGACCAGACCGATGGCAGAGGCCTTCTGAAACACAAAGCACTCCAATATAAACACTACACCTAATAATTGACCTCAGTGGGACGTGTGGCCTCACCTTGCGTCATACAATATAAACCAGGTTCAATTATCTGACACTTGAGCCAATAATGGGAAAAAACATTAATCGTCACATTCTAATAACACAGAGCAAATCTTCTGCCTTCCTGAAAACCAGCAAGTTCTAAACTGCCATCTTTCCCATATCTTACAAGAAGCCCTTTAAACTTTAACAGTCCTGAAAACATATTCTGAAAAAACAAAACAACACATTTGTTGATTGTCTACTATGTACCAAATTCATCTATTTCTCTCAAAACTCATGCAGGTAGGTATTTTAATCTCCATTGCAAAAATGGTGTGGTGGTGCCATCTGATCTCTAACTTTACAAGGGGGAAGGAGAATCAAGATCAACAGCCTAAGGCTGACTCATATGAAGCGCAGGTTAGATTCAGACATGCCTTCTCTCTCTGCCATCTTTACCAATTCTGACATCAACCGTCTGTCCCATGGCACGCTCTACTTCTGTGTTGGGTTTGAGAATTCATTGCAATGGCCACACAGAACTCACAGAAAATACAATTATGGGGTTTATCAGGAAGATAACAGGTTACAGTTCAGGCTTAAGAACACTCAGGGTACACAGTTCTTTCACCAGGACAGCCTCTTTCTGGACCCTTGGCCTCTGCTGCAAAGTTCTTTTAGCTCTGCCAATAAGTGCCCAGTGGCACCCCACTCCACCAGTTAAGCCTCAGCCCAAAGGCACTCTCCGCTTTCTCGATTCGTGGGGCAGGAAATCCACTGCCATCTCCTGCCGGTCTCTCCTGCCACCACTTCTGGCTATCTTCAGTGTTACAGCTCTCTCTTTCTGTCTCCCGGCTCCAGGAGCTTTTGAGCCAGGGATCCCGAGTCCCAAGGACATGTTATGTTCCTGGCTGTTCTTCCTTGATGGTAGTGGAATCCTCTCCTTCCTGTCTCTGCAATGGCTCATTTTAAGCCCAGCAGGATGGCAAAACTGACCAGTCCCCCTGGTGGGCCACAATTAACCCATTTGGACAGTCCCACTCAATAACCTGGATGGGAGTTATAAGACAATGGTGAGAAAGGCCATATATAAAAGCGATCCATCACACTTCATCCATTTTTATAAATCAAGAAAACTGGGGCTCAGAGAAAGTATATTTCCTACTCAGGTGTACCCATGACTGGTAACATGGAGAACTAAATGCAGATACATCCGTTTTTAAAACTTGTGCTTCACCACTGTCAATGTTTCATTCTCAAGCTTTTCACAATCTTTATTTCAACTGCAAAAGATTCCTCCAAAAGCTTTTTACCATCCAAAATGTATACTACCTACCCAAAAATATCCCACAAAGGCTGCTGAAGTTTTCTTAAATACATGTTTTTTCACATACATCATATGAAGTTGATATTAGAATTGTATCTTTCATTTGCTTTGTTCCTCCAAGGCCAACTGGTTTTCAGCAAAGCAGCAAGGTCTCATCCACAGACCCATCTTCACTGAGTGCAACAAATCACAGAAAACTCCTGCTTTCAGAAACTCATTTTTTCAAAGTATATTCCATGTCTTACTCATTTATTTCTGCACAAAATGTCAAAGACAAATTCACAAATGAATTTCTGTTAGCTGTATTTAGCCTACCGGATTTATAAGCAAAAGCTAAAAATGCAAGGTGCCCAAGGAATCATGCGTGAGCTTCCCTTTGATAGACATACACATTGTTAAACATCTCCATTTTTCTTTCATTTAATATGCTATTTAGATAAGAAAATTGCCATTACCAACTACAATAAATTTGTCTCATCAAAAGACTAATTAAGGGTACCATCCATCAATTATTTCATCAGTATGCATTAAAACAGATGCTGTGATATGTGCCATAATCATTGAAAACAACAATGGCTGATCCTCTCTAATGTTCCAGCGTCCAATTATTTTTGCCTGGAGTGCACTGAACGCTAACAAAAGTCAAAGCTTAGCATTAGCCTTCCGAAAAATGAAATCTATTTTCCTATTATAGACGTTTAGTTTCAGTGAACTCAAATTAACTGAATTAATGGCTTTCATAAAGCTATGAAGAGAGTAAACAAATCATTACACATCTTATCTCAGGTCAAATGGAATGAAAGAGGTTGTGGTCCTACCAGAAATTAAGATTTATTGACATTTTCAGGGAGCAATGCTCTATGTCAAATCAAGAAATTACTGCACCACAATATTGCCCCTCACAGGGTACTATTAAAAGGTTTTCCACATGTCTGAATAAAATAAGTATATAAATATAGATCACCTGAATTTCTGGGAAATCCTCAACATTTTTTCTGGAGATATTTAGTTAAATAAACAACAAGTCAACAATTTTCCTGGAATTCAGGCTGAGTCTTAGTTTACATAGTATGTAAAAAGCTGTTTCTACACTCAATTTTTGCTAGAAGAATCATTTCAAATGTTCAAAGGGAGTTTGTTCTTTGAAGAAATTCAGAGAGAAATTCATTTTGGATTTATTCATTAGTTTTAAGTCAGATTTCTTAAAAAAAAAAAAAAGGAGATACACATAGTTTTAATAACATTCTGCTCATAAGAAAACAGACATGATTATCTGTCACTGGCCAGTTTAGACAGATACTGTGTGAACACAAAGAGGCCCCAGCAAATAACACTTAGCACCAGTACACTGCTTCCATGTTCAATGTTCTATAAAACATACGAGACTTATTTGTTTCTATTACCTTAGAACCCACCCCAGCTGTCTAGACACTAACTGAGTAGGGCTTATGAAGAAATGAAGCTTTCTGGATCATAGGGGGCACATTAGTCAGGCATGCATACATCTAGTTGACTAAAGAGTCTCAAAGTGAATCTGTACTCAAGCTCTCTGTTCCTGCTCATTCTCCCTCCAGTACCTCTTTCTCTTACTTGTCTCCACTCACTCTTACTTGTCCCTACTCATCTAACACTTCACATGTTGTATTTCATAGATCAGGTACTGTTCTAGGTGCTCAGGATATAGAGATGAACATTACCGCAGCAGAAATGTTGGCCGAATTTCATCTCCCACTTCCTTCCTTTCTTTTTTAAAAGAACATGGTTAATACTCCTTCCATCAAAATAAAAAAAATATTTTTAAAGACTATCAAAAGACTGAAGATAACATGGGGAAACTATTTGCAAGACATACTGAATAGGGCTAATTTCCCTAATTTTAGATGAGCTCATACAAGTCAGTATGAAAAAGACAAGAACCCTACAGGGAAGAAAAAGGAGTTAAAGAAAGAAGAGGAGAAGAAGAGCAAAGAAGAAAAGACAGAAGCAAGCAATTTACAAGAAGAAATTCAAATGGCCAATGAACCTATGAAAAGATACTAAACTTCAATCCTAATTAAAGATAAGCACATGAAAACAAAGTGACAGCATCTTTAACTCACCAGATTGGCAAAAAAGTTAAACCCTAGTGATTTACAGTACTGGTGAGGTTGTGGGAAATATACAATCTTGGTAAAAAAAAGAAAATTGTTGTAACCTTTCTGGAGTACAATGTTTACCAACATTTAAAATGTATTTACTCTCACCTACCAATCCAACTCTTACAAATTTAACCTATAGTCAGCAAGATGTTTAGGCAAAAGTATTTACATGAAGGCAGACTGTGATAACTCTAATAGCTGAACACAAATATTGCTTCCCCACCAAAAAAATAAGTCAGTTCTCATTATTCATCAATAGCTATTTGCAAATTCACCTACTTGCTGAAATTCATCCGTAACTTCAAAATCAATACTTGTGGCACTTTTGCAGTCCTTTGCGAACACGTGCAGAACAGTGGAAAAAACTGAGTAGTACAATGTGTATATTCTGAGCAGAGGTTGAGCAAGGCAACTCTCTGCCTTCTTGTTTCAGCCCTCATATTGTAAACAAGTGTCTTTTTTGCAGTTTATTTAGTACCATGTTTTTCATACCTTTGCACTATTTGTTGGTGATTTTGCTGTTTAAAATGGCCTCTAAGTGTAGTGTTGTCTAGTGTTCTAAGGGCAAGAAGGCTGTGATGTGCCTTAAAGAGAAAATATGAGTGTTAGATAATCTTCATTCAGGCATGAGTGTTAGTGTGTTGTCCACGAATTCAATGTTAATAAATCAACAATATATATTAAATAAATTGTTTTTAAACAGAACACACATAAAACAAAGTTATGTGTAAATCAGCTGATGAAAATGTTGTGATTAGAGGCTTGCAGAGACCTAAACCTTGTATTTCCCCTAGGAGCAATGGTTCAGTATTTGCTAACTCAGTGTTCATGGCGACTTTATAGAAGATAACTGTCATGAATAACGAGAATCAACTGTACTGAAAAGTACTAGAACAGAAATAAGCTAAAGGTAAAATCAATTATTGTGCATCCTTAGAGTGAAATACTGCACATCACTAAATGAATAAGATTTGGGTGCAATGATAAGAAGATCTCTAAAATATATTGAGGAAATTACCAAAAAAAAAAAAAGCTACAAAACAATATGTATTATGTAATCCCTTTATTTAAAAAATGTAAAAAGCAGAAAGCTACACAGATGCGGATAAGTGTCAAAAATACACTTTCCTGGAAGAAATGTAAGAATAATTCCATTTGAGGGGGAACCTTTACTTCTCTTTCTGTATCTTTTGATGCCATTTGTATATTAACCACATACATTCACTGTTTTTTATTTATTTTCAGTGTTATCATGGGTTACCTGAATGTAAGGTTATAGACAATTTCCCTCTCTCTCTTTACACTTGTGGTTTCCAACAATATCTAATTTTAAATAAACACAAAATTTAAAGCATTTATAAGCCTTAACATTGGAACTTCCCAAAATATATTTAACAAATAAAAAAAGGCTTTTTTTTAGTAAAGTTGTGAGGAAGAAAAACACAACAAAATAAGAAAGGAAGTAAAGAAAAAGAAGATAATGCAGATAGGGACAGATGAAGCATCAACTCAGGTTCAAGGACGTCGCTGAGTATTTCTCCCTTTCTCACGTTTTCAACAAAATCATAAATTATGCATCACATGGCATTATGGAGCAAGAAGCCACAAAGAAATCCAGCAGTTCAAAGCAGTGGAATGTGGGAAACCACCTGGAGGAAAAGTCTTTAGAAAGCACTCCTGGAAGAACCATTCTTCCACGTTCATAAGGAGGCAGTAAAGAAATGAATTAGCAAACCAAGCAGAAAACCAGCCTCACACAAATAAAACCAATGTATTATGAAACCCTTTGGCAAATATTTATGAAGTCCAAGAGATAAATCCCAAATTGAATTACTTCACATGCAATTACAATTCTAGGTTGTGCCACATATTTTCACAGGCATTAAACAAAAAGCCTGGAAGGTTATTTGGCTGGATATCATTTTATAAATCTGCTTCCAACTCCTGAGTATCTGTGTTTTTATCAAAGGTTTAAGAGACAAACAATAAAAAATAAAATTATAGAAACTTAGTCTTTAACAAACCCTTACTGGTAATTCCCTATATGGATAACACAGGTAGTGAAATCATCTTCTAAAATACCATATAGGGTTAATACTCTGAGGAAAACAATGAAATACCATTCCAGGCAAAAATAAAAGCTACTCAAATATATATACATCATCTGCAACTGCCTGGCTTAACAAAAGAAAAATAAAGATTCTGAGAAGAAGGGTGCCCTTTTTTCTCCTTGTACCAGTTGTCAATTTATTGCCTCTCAGGTTCATAAGGCACCCTTCATTGCCTGACCTAAAAAACTGGTATGGGCCCTTTAGATATTTTTATTTGCCAGCTGGCATGGTGCCTGTTCAGCTTTGTCAGTAGCAGACACTGCAGAGACACTGCAAGGGGAAGGTTTTACTTCCTCCTTCAGGAATGCTTGGTTCAGCAGGCTCCTGCTTCTCCAGTGTCTGGTTCCTCCAGCATTTGTAGCTTTTCAAGCTGAGTCGGGATTGACTCGATGGCACTGGGTTTGGTTTTTTTTTTTTTTTTGGTTAAGCACGTGCTTCAGGCAGTATTTGTAGTGGAGTGCCTCCAGTTAGACATCTCCCCATGAACAGCTTTCCTTGATACTCTAAAGGTCAGATTTTCAGCAAGTTCTGGAGGGTGACACCACAATGACTTCTCTGCCATCCAGTAAGCCACAGCTATGTCCTCTCCAACCAGGTTTGGATCAAGGTCTAGATCTCAGCTCTGAGAGGGGTGGGCTGTGAGCTTTTCCTTGGGTGCTCTATCTCAGCCCTAGGGGTAGTAGTTGTTTCTTACACCTGCTATTTCTGTATTTTTTTAGAGTTCCATTCACTTGTTATCAGCCAATTCTTCATTACTTCAACTCCTGTTATAGTTAATAATCCCTTATACTAAGCTTTCTCTTCATATTACTGCGTGGTTTCTGTCTGAAGGCTATCTTCTGATTGATACACTCCCTTTAACAACCTTCAATCCTGCTGTAGACCACCTGGCAAAGTATACAGGTGAAAGAAAGAGCAAAGATTTACATTTTTTGAGTCCTGTCACTAGCCGCCTGACCTTAAACCTTGTTCATCCTCGCCTCTCAGAAATAATGATAACAACACATCGTGTTACTTATAACACTGTGGGGATTAAATAACCTAACTACAGACAAAACACTAAACCTGTCCCCTGCAAAAAACAAACCAGGTGCCGTCCAGTCAATTCCAGTCATGGCGGCCCCACGTTTCTGCTCCATATTGTTTTCTTGGCTGTAACCTTTACAGAAGCACACCCCCAAGCCTTTCACAGTACTCCTGGGTGGATTCAAATGGCAAAAGTTTAGGTTAGCAGTGAGTGCAAATCACCTGTGCCACCAAGGACCTCCCCAGCACTTATTATCATTTGACTGCCAACCTGTCTTAATCATCGTAACACTCTGACACATGGAGAGCCAGAACTCAAGTCTGCTGAGTGGTCCATGCTCCAGAGATCGGGAAAGGTTATTGGTTCAGAAAACAAACATAGCAAAAAAGAAAGAAAAAAAAAGGGCGGGGGGGGGGCACACACAGCCAACCCTCATTTTTCTAGTTATTTTTACAATAAAATTTCAAATAAGTCATAGCCAAAAACAGTAAATAAGATGCAATACAAATTATTCAATTTCATTCAAACGGTTCTTCCACTCAGACGAAAAAATTACTTCAGGGAGAAAATCTTGTTATCCCTTGAGGATTTCCTGGTTAGGTTAAACCCAAAACCAAACTCACTGCTGTCAAGTCGATTGTGACTCATAGCGACCCTATAGGACAGAGTAGAACTGCCCCATAGAGTTTCCAAGGAGCGCCTGGTGGATTTGAACTGCGGACCTCTTGGTTAGCAGTCGTAGCACTTAACCACTATGCTACCAGGGTTTCCACCTGGTTAGGTTAAATCTGTACAACTCTAAGGTCAAATTGCATGTCACAAAAAAAAAAAAAAAAAAGACTTTTTTTTAGGCAGAGGGCACAACCAAAGAAAAGAACACAAGGGAGAGGTACTCTTTTTTTTAGGTTAAGGATTACCATGTGCCTATTTTTATCATTCTTACCTCCATATCTTCACTCCCTCACCTAGAACCATAAAACCCAAAAACCAAACCCACTGCCGTCAAGTTGATTCCGACTCATAGCGACCCTACAGGATAGAGGAGAACTGCCCCTTAGAGTTTCCAAGGAACGCCTGGAGGATTCAAAGTGCCGACCTCTTGGTTAGCAGCCACAGCACTTAACCACTGTGCCACCAGGGTTTCCCCTCACCCAGAAGTGCTCACCGCATGCCACAGATTCTACTGTAGAGATTTCTCCTGAATGGATCCTATAACCATTACCAGCCCTGTGGATTATTACAAGAAACCTAGCATAGGATCCTCCCTGACACCTCATTCTTATTAAATATACTAATTCTCATAAATAAATAAAAGCACATTAAAATATAAAAACATCCCTGGCTCCTTGCTGCCTACAGGAGATTACACTTCCCACTTCTGCACTAGTCTTCCTCAACCAGTAAAAGAACCCAGAAGTGTTAGGGTGTGTCTCAAGCCTCCAAGTCTTCACAGGAGCTCCACACTTGAACTAGAATGGGACTATACGGTTTTCATATGACCTACCTCTATCTATCCTGACACTACTGAAACAGTAAAAGACAACCCCCTTAATATAGACTGGTGATGACTACTTTCTGGGCTAGAAATGACCTTTGTTCTTGTTGTCAGCTGCCACTGAGTTGGCCCGGACTCACAGCAACCCCACGCACAAAGGAATGAAACACTGCCTGGTCCTGCACCATCCATATGATCAGTTGTGGAGTGAACTGTTATGATCCATAGGGTTTTTGCTGGCTGATTTTTAGAAGCAGATCACCACAAGCTTTTCTTCCTAGCTGATCTTTAGTTTGTAAGCTCTGCTGAAACCTGTTCAGCATCATAGCAACACACAAGCCTCTACTGACAGATGGGTGGTGGCTACGCATGAAGTGCACTGGCTGGGAATTGAACCCTGGTCTCCTGCATGGAAAGCAAGAATTATATCAGCGAACCATCAATGCTCCTTAGAAATGATCTTTCCATGGGCATAATCAAAGTAAAGGACATCAGGTTCCAGGTTCTCCTGAGAATTCTGTTCCCACAAGTAAATGCTAAGAATTTACAGAGGCGAATTTCCTAGGCGTCAACAATACAGAATAGTACAATATAAAAATCCCTTACTTTCAATTGTAGATAATGGAGGGAAACTATTTCAGTATATAAATGGACTTTAAGTACTGTAACTTCTGAAACCCAAATGCCCCCAAAATTATCCTGAGAAATAAAAAGTACACTTCATAAATCTACAAGAATCTTAGAAGTACTAAACCACTGAAAAATTCCACTGTGAAATTTTGGCTATGAACTGCTTTGATCTGAGAATTTCTGAAGTTGTTTGATAATATGTACAATTTAAATGAGAACTAAACGATTTGCTAACTAGCAAAGTAAGAATTCATAAGTTTACCTGTACTCTAGCCCTTTCAAGACCCTATTACTTTCTCCTTAAAAAAAAATTTTTTTGATACTATGCGTTTCTAGTAATGAAGGCATGCTTGCTAATTGAGTGTTCAAATTTTTGGTTGGTAATATGGATTTTGAGAAATATCACGTGGGCAGACATTTTCCCACAAAACATTGGCAGTAGTCTGGTGCCCTGTTTAGTAGGCTCTGTCCCAAGGATTTTTGGAGGGTAGTACCTTCCATTTGTTACATTGAGAACCTTTGATTTTCCAAGTATGACACATACACACGAACCCACCAGGGCTCCCTACTATCATACAGGAAGCCATAAATATGTTTACAAGGATTATCTAGCTGTACAAAAGCCAAGAAACAAAAGTCTGACCAAATTACACTTCTTGGACGCACTTATACACATGGCTCCTGCCTTAGTGAATTTTTAACCAAAGGATGTTTCTTTTGTTTTTCACCGTTATACGAGCCCTCACTGGAGGGCAGCAAACACTTTTAGTGGGAAAAGCAGCCTCCCAAGAAACCTGAGAGCCTGAAAATATTTGTGGGCAGCTTCTGTCCCAAGATTCAATAAAAGGCTAGGTTTGCTTTACTCATGTTTATATGAGTCACTCATGGAACAGAACAAAATGTCACATTTCCAGCTTGACTAAATACTCAGCAACACTAATTTTTATTCCCAACATTTTCTTAATAGCAAAAGAAGATACTAGTATTAGGATGATCATGACTTTCTTGTGTTCCGTGTCAAATAGAAAAGAGCACTCACTGTGAAGAAAGGCAATCCTTAGGAAGCCAGCTGGCCCTTCAGTGTAGTATCATCTTGTTAGACCTGCCATAGTTCAAGGATGGCCCTTAACCTTGTAGACTCACAAATATGATGATCTGCCACTCAGAAAAGGGTTCACATTAACCAAACTCAGTGACAGAAAAATGCCATTAATACCTTATTGTGAGAATATATACTATCATGTAATTGGATGCTGGCATCTGCTGGTCAGTGTGTCCCCCCAAATCATATCTACATAAGAAAGAGCAATCAGAAGAATGTATAATGGGCATGGAGTAGAAATTTGTCTTGTGGATTTCTGTGTGGCCTGACATCCTGTGTTGTGAGATTAAGGAAGGCACAGTGGTGTTCAGTGATGAGGGCATGACCGTAACTTAAGTCAGGTTTGGAATCTAGGCAGTCTGATTTCAAAAGGCCCCAGGCAGCCTCACCATAGAGATAAGACCCATATCAAATTAAGCCAAACCCACAGCCAATCACATGGATTCCAACTCACAGCGAACCTACAGGACAGAGTAGAACTGCCCCATAGGGTTTTCAAGGCTGTAATCTTTAAAAGCAAACTGTCATGTCTTTCTCCTGTGGAGCAGCTAGTGGGTTCACGCTACTGACCTTTCAGTTAGCAGCAGAGCACTTAACCACTGTGCCACCAGGGCTCCTCAAGACCTATACACAGACCTGTTAATCTTACACTACAGGCAGAGTACCTTCTCCTGTACACAATGCAAGAGACAAAGTCCAGGCTGGCCTCTCAAACTCCCACCCCTTTCGCTAAATTCTACTACTCTAAATTCCACTTCAAACAAATTCCCTTTCAGACAAATACGTTACTACCTTTAATCAAGTTATGATTCTACTTTAGAATCCATTTCATCTCTTAACTTGCTTTATAATATTTCAGTGATACATTCGTTACAAGTTTGTTTCACATTTTCTCTTCGAATCTGATCTCTTTTCCAAGTTTAGAAGAGGGAGAAGCAATCTATCTATTGTTGCCCCTCATGTCTGATGTACACGCCATGCTTAGACTGTTGGTGCTGTGAGTTGCCATCTAGTCAATTCCAACTCATGGCAATCCCATGTGTGCAGAGCAGAACTGCTCCATAGGGTTTTCAATTCTGTGTGACCTTTCAGAAGCAGATCGCCAGGCCTGTCTTCCAAGGTGCCTCTGGATGAGTTTGAATCAACCACCTTTCAATTAGGAGTTGGGCACTTAACCACTTGTACCACCTGGGGACTTGGAACAGTGAAATGAAGGCTTCAGAAATTTGGGGTAAGGAGAAAGGACTTCTTTTTTTTTTTTAGGAAACTATACCTATACCCTATATTTAAAGAATTAGTTGCAAAGCTTAAACTCTTTAACAAATAAATGCTAACAGACCCTATGACATGGGTAACGGAGCATCTTGTTCTACTCTACCTTGACATTTGAAGTCTCTCTGCTTCAATGTCTAAAATGTGTTTGGGGCTTTTGGTGAGACCCTAGTTTCAAAATGCAGAGAAGTCTATCTTTAGATCTGTTGACTTAACACTAGTCTAGAATTTTGGATTTTGGCACCAAATATTGCGGAGTTTCACCAAGCTGATGCCAGGAACCTTGTAAATATATAATCAGCCTTCAAACACTTTCACAGTAACTCATGGAATTTTCTAGTCTTATCCACATCTGAGAAATCAAAGTGATGGGCATGGATCTAACCAGCAGAGATCATCTATCAGGTCTCAAGAAATGTGGTTACTTAGCACTATCTAAAATTGTAATCTGCCTATTGTCCATTTTAGTTTATTATTAATTTGACTTTTGTTTTGGCTTAAATATCAAACTCCTTCGGCCCCCACAGAAGTATGCAATTTTGTGTGACCAGTTCAGGATTCTCTGTTAGAATCATGGAGTCTTTTTTTTTTTTTTTTTTTTTTGCTGATACTGCTTACCTAGCAACTCATAGGCAGCCTGAGACCAGGAGAGTCTGGAATATTACCTTCTATTCCTGTACAATCAAGAGAGTTAAGTAAGCTTGAAGGTTAGCTTACTGAAGGCCCCCAAGCACTAACAGGGCTGAGTCTGTGTTATAAATTTCTCAGAAGTATGTTTTGACCCCCAATCACTCCCATTCCACATGCCATGTAAACTACATGGCTATGCTTCCCTTGGGGCTGTGGCTGCTCCCTTAAGTCAGCCATCAATTCCCCTCTGCCCCCAGAGGCAAGCTGCTGGGGGCAGGGTGCTAATACTTCCTTTATTTAGAGTGTAAGTCATATGTAAAATATGTGAGATTTAAACAGTTCACTTCAAATGCAGGAGAGACTTTTAAAAACTACATTTTTAAAATCACTTATTTTTCTGAGTTTTCCAACCTGAGTAAGAGCCTCTTCCTGGGCCCCGGAACTTTCCATTACTTGCTTTCATATTGCTACTTTCCTGGAAGATTAACAGAGCTGCAAAATGTTCTGCCTTTACAAGGTAGACAGCAAGTGGATTGTGAACACATGGGAATCTTTACACCCAATCCCTGTCACAAGAAATCACACCCTTAAGTCAAATACACACACTTTTGAATGATCTTACGGATGAGCTACATTCTGCAATGGGTTGCCATGGCAGCAGGGAAAACAGTGGGACTTGTGAATGGTCTCAAGACTCCTAGTTTCAGGGCTGATACAGCATAGAGGCGAAAGGAACAGAGATCACGTGAAAGCCTTGCTTTATCGTTTTGGGGAAGGAAATCCCTCAGACCACAGAGCTGACACATTTGCATATACACTGGCTGGCAATGTTCCTTACATCTTAAGGTAGAAGAAAATATATTAAGAAAGTAATATCAAGAATAGGGTGAAAAAACAGAATTACCCTTCTTATGACACAAACATTTCACGTTCTTACAGAGGGACACAGATAGATGTTATATTCTCAGCTAGCTCTTTTTTTTTTTTTTTTAGCTCTAGACTCATATGAAGTGAATGACTCTTATATTTTATGGAATTCATTGTCTCCCTCTGTTAAGCATTTCTCACCTTAGTCATCATTCTGGTCCTTCCCTACAAGACCAAAGTAATTTTCCCAAAGAAATTTACCTCTCTTAAGCTTCCATCCCCTTCTGAATACAAGAACTCTTTTCATTCTTCATCTTTTAACTATTGCAAATTCAAGTTCTTTATCCATCCTCTTCCCTAATCTTATATTTTAATGAGTACCACTCAACTCCATTACACAGAAGAAACATTAATTCAAAAATTAATAGTTATCATCATTTTCTACCACACCAAGGAGTGTGCTACATAATTTATACACATTATCTGGTTTATTCTTTGAAACTCTATGAAATTGGGATTCAGTTTGCACAGATAAAGAAACTTACCCAAACAGCACAGCAGGTTAAAGCGGTAAGGCTGAGATTCAAGCACGGGTTTTATCTGACTCCAAACCACTGTAACGTATGCCTCCAGGGAAGGGGGCAAATGATATTTTAATGTGCTAATCACAATCCATTAACTCTCAAAGGCCTTTCATAAACACTCTTAAAACTACTCTGTGATATTGCTAAAGCAAAGATTATTCAAATTTTACAAACAGAAACACACATATTGAACAGTTAAGTGAGGGTTTCTCAACCTAAGCTACTGACATTTTGGAAAGGATAATCTTTTGTTGTGGAAGCCACTGGATGGATTGTAGGATGTTTAGTGTTGCAGGATATTTACATTTAGTGGCCGGGTCAACAGCAACGGATACAGGTACCCACTAAATGCCAGTAGCACCCCCCACTCCCAGTTGTGACAATCAAAAATGTGGGAGGGGTAAAATCCATTCCCTGTTGGGAACCACTGGGTTAGGCTAATTGCCAAGATCACACAACTGGTTAAAGGCTGTACTGTTCCCAGGAAAGAGATCCTCTGAATCCTAGTTTAGTAAAGATTGCTCTAACACCAAGCTACGGTTCCTTAGGAGAAAGCACTTGCTAGGCTGGATGAAATGCACAGAATTCAGAATGTGACTTTTGTATTTCGCTATATTGGTGATACTAATGGAGCCCTGGTGGTGCGATAGTTAAGCGCTTGGCTGCTAACCCAAAGGTCGGCAGTCAGAACCCACCAGCCGCTCGGTGGGAGAAGACCTAGTGATGCACTTCTATAAAGATTATAGCCTAGAAAACCCTATGGGGCAGGTCTACTCTGTCATACGGGGTTGCTATGAGTTGGAAGACAGCACTTAACAGCAACGATGAAGTACTGTCTCTAAGCCTTTACCCTAAGGTAACACATTCCCAGTGTTTTCAACCACTGTTCAAAGAAGAGTTTCTAGACCCTCTGCAAAGCCTGATTACCCCATTCTGAACATCTGCTTTCAACACAAACCCAGAAATGCGCACAATGCTACCTTAAGTAATAGTGGTAGTACCAGTACTAAGAGCTGTAGCAATAACAAAAAAACTAACAGCTAACATAAAATTTACTGTCAGGCTCTGTTTTAAGCATTCATTTATTTACTGATTTAATCCTTCAATACCCTATGAGGTAAGCATTACTACTATCTGCATTTTATGGATGAAGAAACTGAGGCACAGCGAGCTCAAATAACTTGCCCAAGGTTTGATTCCAAAGTCCTTGCCCTCAACTACTACGTGCAGTGTTTCAAAGAACTGTGGGATTATCAGCTCCTTGGTTCCAAACACTCTATCTCTAGTAACTCGTGAGCCTTTTCTCCCCCAGGTGTATCAAGTGCCCTCATCAAGACACATTGCTGGCACCTGGCTCGGGTCTGACATCACACTTCTGATCATCCCTCTTTGGATACGAGACACAAACCCACTTATCTCTATTGTTGTGCAACCCACATTTTTCTGACGTTAGTACATAAACACACATAGTGCTTTGTTAAATGTTTTGCTGAAGCAGATATGTCACATCTAGGGGAATGCCTGGATATACTTGTCTAGTTACCCTATCAAAAAAAGAAATGAGGTTAATTGGAGAGGAGAGATCATTAATAAATACATGTTGTTACTGTGGTTAGGTGCCTGTCAGTCAGTTCCGACTCATAGTGACCCTATGTACAACAACAACAACAAAAGAAACACTGCCTGGTCCTGTGCCATCCTCACAATCATTGTTATGCTTGAGCCCATTGTTGCAGCCACTGTGTCAGTCCATCTCACTGGGGCTTTTTTTCACTGACATCTACTTTACCAATAAACACATGCTAGATACTAACCATCACCACTATTTTTTCCTAAGTGGTCCTAACTCATCTTTTCAAAAAATGTGATTTATAATTCTACTAGACAATGACACAGCTCTGAATCTAAAGTTTCCAGAATTTACCGTTTCCCCAATTTTGAAAATTGAGTTTTCTGGCACTCTTCATTTTTCTCCATGATCTCTCCAAGATTACCGTGTTTTTATCAACACGCTGGCATATTCTTTCAACATCCGCAAGAACTCAAGTCATTCGAAGCAGCTAGAATTTAGAGATGCTTAAGGAGGTGCCCAAAGCATCCTTCCTTTGCCTGGGAAGGTGGGTGTTCTATGTGAAGTAGACAGTGGGAGGGATGGGAAGGGGGCTTGAGTGATACCCTGTCCTGAAATAGATGCTGTAGTTCATGGTCTCCTAAGCATTTGGCATTGTCCCCTTTTATTATGCTATCCCAGGCAACAATCCGGCAGATGGGCACACTATGAACGGGCTGCCCCGGTGAGACACACTTAGACTTTCCCATCTCCACCTAGTAACTTCTAGCACTTGCACTGCGTGCCTTTCCTGACCTCACCATTCTTAACAAACTGGTTCAACACTAACCTAAGTGCTAAGGTAAATTTAAAGACATTTCACATAGCATCTAAAATACTCCAGTGTCCACTCACACAGAGGATTCAACCACTGGAAATCCACAGATCCAGCTGCTTGGTTTTACAATTAAGAGAATGCATGAGTTTCACTTGTGAAGAGTAGGAAGAATATTCACGCCCAGAACTAAAAGGGCTTCAGAAAAGAAGTATGATATAAGGCATCCATGTATATCTATCAGCAGCACTGGTGGTGCGGTGGTTAAGAGCTATAGCGAGCTATGGCTGCTAACCAAAGGGTCAGAAGTTCGAATCCACCAGCTGCTCCTTGGAAACACTATGGGGCCAGTTCTACTGTGATCTATAGGGTCACTATTGAGTTGGAATCAACTGGACAGCAACAGGTATATTATCAGGCTCATCAAGAACAGGGCTTGCTCAGTTAATATTTGAAAACCACAAGTTTCCGGAGTAATTTCATCATTACTTAAACTTTGCGATTTTAGCACAAGGGCAACTGAAGAGCATTTAAATCACTTAAAAATCTGCACTGAACCCAAAACCTTCTCTGAATCATTTCACCCAGAAAAATCAATTTCAGGAGCAATTGGGGCCACACGGAAAAAAAAAAAAACCTTAAATGCTAATTTCTAATGTAAACTAAATTAACTAGCTATGAAATTTGGAGCTGGTTGTGAAACCTTGCTGAGGCTGTATCTTCAATGACAAAACAGGGACAATACCTCCACATGTTAGCATTACGGTGAAAATTACATGAGGTAAAGCATGAAATGCATCTCAGTGCCCAGGAAAAGGAGGCCTTCAAACAGCAAGTTTTGTTACAACTATTAGGTGAAACTAAAAATCAAGTTTAACTACCTCTTTAGAGTTTAGACATCTCTAGAGATTTAATGGGTAGTTAGAGTTTTTTTTTTTTTTTTTTAGAGATTTAATAGAATATTTCCCCATTTTCACCACCTGAGGGGGCTTTTCCAACTACCCTGGTGGACTTGAAAACAGTAGAATTAAGATTATTTTTCTCAAATCTCAGGGTATTGGCACACAGTTCTACTCTGACAAACATGGGGTCACCATGAGTTGGAGTCAACTTGACAGAACTACTTTTTTCCTCAAAAGATGATAGGATCCCAAGTTGTTACCTTTAACACAGAGGCACCTGATCAGTTAACCTCAAAACAACTAGCTTAACAATTAGTCTATGACCTAGATAACAATGTTACTAGGAGCCAAAGGGAAAATAATTAAGATTTCTAATAAATTATTTTATTTATTCCATTGAGAAGTCTTTCTAAAGGAATTTCCCTCATAGAACTAAAAAAAAAAAAAAAAAAAGGGCAGCTGCCAAGAGCTTTCCTTTCCTCCCTCTCTCCCTTCCTTTCCTTCTATTGTATTACAGAGTCTATATAGTGGCATAGTGGTAAAGTGCTACAGCTGCTAACCAAAAGGTCGGCAGTTCAAATCCACCAGGCGCTCCTTGGAAACTCTATGGGGCAGTTCTACTCTGTCCTGTAGGGTCGCTATGAGTCGAAATCAACTCGACGGCAGTGGGTTTTTATATGTTCATACATGCAGAAAGTCTAACAACACCATGCATAACTTCATAATTCATATCCATAACTTCATAATTCAGTTTACAATTTTTTCGCCATCATTTATGCTACCGGGATGTCTTCAGCCTGCCTTTCCAGTACACAGCCAGTGTTTCTGATGGTGGCGGTCTTCGCTGCATTGTGTAATAGTTCTTAGCAAAACAGTCATAATCACAAGCTTCTGTTTTTCCTGTCCACCACCCTACCCTCTGAAACAAGAAAAATGTAACTTGCACCATACTAATTAATCACTTATGCACATGCTGACTAATTTCTTACACAGAAAAGCTGATTTCTTAAAACACTCATTGAGCTTACTCCTATATAAATGCAACAGTGATAAGCAACTCAGTAGGGTTAAGAGTGCTATGATTATTATTTGTAACTTTCAGATGAAAAGAGCTTCGGTTTCCCAGTTATCATTTTTGGGACAATTTGAATACCAGCTAATACACAGCAAAGAGAAATGGGGGTGGGGGGCAGGCAAGTGACATACATTCTTCTCCATGTATTTATTTCCACAAATCCCACAAGAGCAAGCACCTGGCCAATTACTAAGTAGAGACCATTGCTGTGGAGTAAACAGGGTGGCTCCAAAACAGGAGAGCACGTGCTTACTGGCACCAGGCATGTACTCTCCAGCTCTCAACCAGTCAAAGCTAGGAGGTTCCCTGAAGGACTTTGAGAAAGCATGCACTTCCCGAAAACTTAGCAACAAAAATGTAAATACCATCCCACTACTTCAAGAACCTCCGTTTGGAAACCTTGAAAACCCCAAACCAAAGCCGCCTCCTGATCCTTGACTCTCAAACCACAACAGTTAACATCTCACACAACATCCAGAGCATCTGTGGATTTCTGCCTACTTTTTTTTTTTTTTTTATCCTGACCCACCGTTTCAGCAGCTGCACTGAGAATTCTCAGGTGTAAACGGCTATTGAGTAACATGTCCTTAAGGGAGGATCCATTAAAAACTAAGATTGCCTTTACTTCGCGGTAATACAGGAAACGGCACTGATTGTGGTACGGGATGTTTTTCTGTAAGGCAAGAATGTATGGCAGTTTCTTCCCTGCTTTTAATCAAAGCCTCCCCCAGGGAGAACTCGAACCACCTCATCCAAGAGGGATCAACACTTACATGGTCTCTGCTCCCAGAAGGCGCAGTCTCTGGGAAAGTTCTTGGGGCACCAAGTTTGCGCGCGGCTCTGGCGCGCTGTGGGTGTGCGCTGCCTGCCCAGGCGCCGATGGAAACGCCAAGGCGGCCAGCGGCTCTCGGACCCCCTACCCTGCTCTGCGCCCGAGACTCGGCGGCCCCGGGCCGGCCCTCTCCCGCGGCCTGCCTGGCCGGTCTGCAGACACGGCGGCGGCGCTGGGGAGCCCGGGCGGGCGGGCGGGCGAGCGAACCCTCTCCTGAGGGGACAGCGGCGAGCACAGACGCTGGAGTCCGAGCGCAGAGCCTCCAGCAGGGAGGCCAGCGGGTGTGGCCCGGCAGCAGAGGTTTTTTTGGAATGTAGGGTGTGGCCCTCTACCACAGCAAAAAAGAAATGAGTCAGCCCGTTCAATCCTAACCAATAAGCATGTTCACTGTCGGTTAAGGCGGAACTTTCCTTTCTTGATTTATATCGAGTTTAGGAACCTCTTATAGCACTCCCCCACCTTCTTTTTTTTTTTTTTGGAAAGCCTTTGACAACTTCAGCTCAACTTCTGGAAGATGACTGATCGCCTTTTTTAAACTCTTAACAAAACAAGGATTAATCTTGTTATGATAAATGGACACTTGATCAGTGAATTGTTGATTTTCATAACTTACTTAAAGATCTTGAGTTAGGCAGGGATCCCGGGTGTAAACAGCATGGGATCCGGCATAAAAAGAGATTCGGATCTGACCTTTGACACTGTATGACCAGTAGGCAAGTTAATTATCTGCAGTAAGGGAGATAAAGCCCACTAACTAGAGTTTGCCTGGCGGGTTATATGTAATAATACCTACAAAGCATTTAGCACAGTGTTGACAAAGAGTAAGCACTCAGAAAATGCTAAGTGTCTTGTCCTCTGTCTTTAAGCAGAATCTCCAAAACTGCAGACAGGCCCCACCCCACCCCCCCTTTTTTTCTTTCATCCTTTTCTATGTTAAAATATCCAAAAGATTTTAGAATTGAAGGAGTTCTTTGGTAACTGCCTGGTTGAAGTTCCTTATTTAAGTGGGAAAAAACTTGAGAGGTTTTTGGTTTATGATTATTGGATTTAGGATTCTTATTATACAATAGAAATTTTATTAATAGCAAAAAAAAAGGCTTACACAAACTGGAATGATTTCATTTAAACCATAATTAAATCAACTTAAAAAAAAAAAGGTAAGATTATTTTGGAAAATCTAACACTCATTCTTCTGGAAACCCTGGAGGCATAGTGGTTAAGTGCTAGGGCTGCTAACCAAAGAGTCAGCAGTTTAAATCCACCAGGCACGCTCCTTGGGAACTCCATGCGGCATTTCTGCTCTGCCCTATAATAGGGTGACTATGAGTCAGAATTGACTCCACGGCAACTGGTTTTGGTTTTTTTGGTTTTTAATATTCATTCTACCTGGGTCATTGTGCCCTAAACATTATTCTGGAATAAAAATTATAAAAGAAACTTTAATAAAAGTCAGGAACTGGCAAATTACAGGAGACTACAAACAGTTAAACACTCACAGCGTGAACCCACTCAAAGGTGCCTGGGAAGACAGGCCTAACCATCTGCTTCTGAAAGGTCACCACACCTTGAAAACCCTATGGAGCAGTTCTAGTCCACACACATGGGGTCGTCATGGGCTGGAATCGATTCAGTGGCAACTAACAACGACAACGACAGAACTGCTAGGTCCTATGGACCAGTAAGAAGTGAGCAGCTTACTAGCAGTGGGAGTAGAGAGTTTCTACAGGGGAAGAGTAAAGAAAAAAAAAGTTACATATTAAATTTTCTTGGCTTTGGGGAATATCTCCTGAGTTTTAACTTCCTCTTACTTGTTTAGAATCATTCCATAGCCAAGATCTTCAAAACAGTCATTAGCCAAAGATAAGATCTAAAGTGAGATCAAGGGCCCTATGTAAAATGCTGCTTGTTTCTGAAACGCAGCATGCAAGAGTGGAAAGAACATTATACCAGGAGCCAAGAGAGGTCCCCACCTCACCCCAGCTCTGCTAGTAAGAGACCAGGTCTGTGACTCTTGATAAGCTGCTTCATTTCTAACAGTTCTTCAAGCTGGGAGACCAAGTTATGGTCAAAAACAGCAGGAGCAAGATGGGCCTATAGCCCAACATTTACCCTTAGCAAAAAGCACCCAAGGTGTGAAGTTGGGCCTATCTCTTACGTGATAAAGATGATAACCTCTGTTGAATCTCATATTCCTTATAAAGGTCATCTTATTCTTCTAAACACTTTAAGTTAAATTCTGGAACCATAAGGGCTCCCTCCCTCTCTCTTGACGATTCATTACCAGTAGGTGTGATGAAGGCACCCTGGTGTTTTTCATATCCATTTCCTTTTCTCCATTCTAGTTCAGGCACTCCTCCCTTATGCTAGGGTCACTAAGGTTCATGTGTCTCCTAACTGCAGTTCCAAGGCTCCCTCTCGGTGCCTTCCAACACATGGTCACCATCACATGATAAATGTCAAAGTCCAACGAGCCATCATGTTGTAAATGTTTCCTCTCTTAATCAATTGTTGTTGTTATTAGGTGCCATCGAGTTGATTCTGACTCATAGTGACCCCATGTACAACAGAATGAAACACTGCCGGATTCTGCAGCATCCCCAGAATCTTGCTATGTTTGAGCCCATTGTTGCAACCACTGTTGTCAATCCATCTCATTGAAGGTCTTCCCCTTTTTTGTTGACCCTCTAGTCAATCAATTAAACAACTATTATTTATAGAAGTTAAAATGGAAAACGATTCGTTTTATAGGCAACTTGCTTAGTCATGTAAATTAATGTATATTTTTAAGTATACTGATTTTCTGTTTACAAATATTACTACAATCAGTTATGCTGGGAAAACTGCTAATATGTTGGCTGTTAAAGCAAGAACAGCAGCTCTTTTATACAAGAAGACTACATAAAAACTATGTATGTATGAGTAACTCAATAAAAGCTAGCTGAGTGGAGTCACTAGAAAAAGAATTCACTTTGATTATCAAGATTCTATTACCCATTGCTGTCAAGTCCATTCTGACTCACAGTGACCCTATAGGACAGAAAAGAACCATCCTATAGGCTGTGCTCTTTACAGAAGCAGACTGCTGCATCTTTCTCCTGCGAAACAGCCGGTGGGTTTCAACTGCCGAGCGCTTAACCACTGTGCCATCAGGGCTCCACATCAAGATTCAAAACCAAAACCACACCTGTTGTCGATATTAGCAAGAGCTAATTTCATATTCAAGATTGTGAAATAGTTAAATACTGAAGTGGATTTCTTAACACTGAAAAAGACCATTTGAGTGGGTACGAAAGGGATACCCACATTACTAACATGGTCAGAACATTCTAACAATAGAAAAAGGATCACTATTTCTAAAAAGCTCGTACTACCTAAAATTAAAATGCAAAGAACAAAGATTCTAAGTATACAGTTAAAAAAAGGGAAGAGGAGCTGGCCCAATGCCATGGTGTTCAGAATCATTCAAGAGCTGCCTTCCACCTCTCCAAACTTCATCTTCCGCTTAAAAATTATCTGCCAAATAATCAAACTGATCTACTGGTTGTTCTCCTAAAGCAGCGGGCATATTGTCGCCTCCACACCCAGGCCTGAACCATGGCCTCTGTCTGGTAATCTTCCCTCACCTTTGTTATCATTTCTCCCTTCCATACCCACTCAAACCCCTCCTTCTCCTGGAACTCTCCTCACTGGCCCAAATCCTGGGGATTTTTCCCCTCCTCCAAATGCCTACGGGCCTTATTCTTGTACTTCCATTTCACAACTAACTTATAATGCCTTAGTGTCTTCCTTCTTTTCGAGGTCCCTGATCTTTCTCTCTCGCCAGATGACAAAAGTCCATCTGAGGCAGAGACTGTGTCTGAGAGGCCTTGTATCCCTCAGGGCCTAGAGGATTCAGAATAAATAGTCATTGTTGTTGATATAATGATGCTTAAATTATATAACAGCCACAAAAGAGAAAGGAAAACTTTCTCTTTGACTGCTGACACATCAAGAATAAACAAATATTAGAACTGTTCAAGCTAGTTGGCAAGCAACACCCAAGTGGCGGATGCTTTCTTTTGCTTCTTACGAGATGTTTCAACAATACAGAAAGCAAATCCAATACTTCCTAAAGGGAAGGAATTGAGAAAAGAGTGTCATCACATAAAATCTCTGTTTCCCAAACACTAACCCAAAGAAGAGAACAGAGATGATGATAGTCATTCTATCTTCCCTTTCAAGTAAAGAACACACCTATATATTTGACAATTTTGCCGAAGTACCAATTCCTCCTTAAATAGTCACATATCTCTCAGTGTATGTGATATAGGCACAAAGTATACCTACTTGCTTACCTACCAGTGATCCTAACCATAAATGGTAGCGAAGGACAGTTCTTCAAGGCAACTCATGTTTTAAAGTCAAACGTTACATGATATTTGCATTACAACTAACCTCTGTGAAAAGTCATTACGAGACACACACACACAAATACTTCCCCTCACCCCCAACACACACACACCACAGTCATAAGTATCCTTTGATTAGTGTTGCTACATTTCTGCTTTTATGAGAGAAAGGCAAATAAACACTACCACTGTTCTCAAAAAGCCATGTCATAAATCAGCTATTCTACTACACAATTAAATATTTTATTATAATTGCCCATGACGAAGGCACTGGCTTCCTAAATAAATATTCCCAATGTAAATGACCAAATGAATTTATTAGTACTCCTTAGCTTATACCCAGAAACCTTAGCTTATAGGAAATAGAAACGGCACTTGAAGCAGAATAGGTAAAAGCAAGGTGGGATGCATCGACTATAAATTAACTCAGCAACTGAAAGGCCGTAGGCATAGCTGGACTTTAGGATCAACTCAAAAGAGCTCCACCAGGACAAAGCTGCCATCTCTCATCTTTGCTTCTACAGGTTGGCTTTGTTCTCCCTTCCTCAAGTTTGCCTTCTTCCTCTTAACTCCCAGCTTTGCCACTAACAAAAAAAAAAAAAAAAGAGGGACTATTTTTCTTTCCACAGTTGTAATATGGAAAATCCTCAAGAAAATCTTCACATTGGTTGAGACTGGTCCACACTCACATTGGTCCAGATTGGGCCAGGCACCCACCCCAGTGGCCAGGTCCCATGACTGGCAGGCCTACACTGGAACCATCTAGTTGGATTTCTGGGAAGAGATGTGCTCATTTGTCTGCCCAAAAAGCATCACTACCTATCAACAAATTCCATTTTATGTCTAACGCGAAAGCTTAAAGCTGTCCCCAATCTTGTAATAACTTACATTCTAGAAGGTCACGTCTAAAGTCGATGAACACTTATGTGACACCTGAAATGCATTTCACTAGTGACAAAATGTTATAAATAGAGGTTGGCTTCTCTGGCCAGTCCTTAAAAGCCTATTTAACTCAGTGATTTATCTGAAGTATAATATTACTAGTATGTTTATCATAGTAATAGAACATTATATGTTATCCAATAAATATTATTAATACTCAAACCCCATTAGAACATTTTTCCTATAGAAGGTGTACGTGAAATCCCACTGAGAAAAAGAAAAACATGCTCAACATCTAGCAATGACAGTATCTCCCATTTTACACATATTATCTCACATTTAATCCATACACACCTAAGCAAAGCAGGTGTTAACAACTCCATTAAACGCACAAGGAAGCTAGGGTAAAGAAGTTTGTATGTCCAAGGTCAAATGGCAAGGTAAGTCAGAGCCAGCTTCGAAACCATGTATGTTTGACTCCAAAGCTGGAACTCTAATACTCGTAACAGCCAGACACAGTTGGGTTTATAGGGGAGAAAAATCAGAGCTACCTTCCAGACTTTGTTAATATCTCAATTTCTCTGCAGAGAAGGGACTAGTGGGCAGTCACAGACAATAACCAGACTTGGACCTTTTATATCCTACTAAGAGAAGGATGCACCTAGCAGCATTAACAGTTAACAGTGTTTCACACCTTTTAAAAGATTTTTGGTTAAGCAGTATTTGAAACATAGAATATATTTAACATACTTAAATCATGTAACATAGTATCATGAAACACCACTCAATCTAGAAAATAGACCATTATCAATAAACCATGGCAGTTCTGTGAGTGTTCCTCCCCCTGACTGAGGCTGACAACCATTTCTTATTGGGCATCTTGGATAAAAAAGATTGAATGCCACGGTTTGAAAGCCACTGGTCTAAGATGTGCCTTTAATAGTAAATTAACCTTGTGCCTTTTGGAATCAAAATGCGGAGGTAGTCCAAAGTGATGAGATTAAAAAAAAAAAAAGCTGAATTCAGTCATAAAAGAAGGGAACAGCTAAACTGTACACTGTCGTAACATAGAAACTACTAGTCAGACAGAACTCTATGACCTTTTGGTTTCACTCCATGGTCCAATGCCAGGACTAGTCACTAGGAATGTGAAAGTAAGTTAGATTTCCTTGACACATGTCAGATCATCAGACATGTGACCTGAATTTATGGGAAGTCAACTCCAAATTATTACAAATTAAAGTGAGGTACTCCTAAGCCAGACTAGGAAGAAAGGGCTGGTGATCTACTTCAGAAAATCAGCCAGTGAAAACCTATGGGCCAGACAACACATGATCTGCAACCGATGATGGGGCAGCTTTTCATTCCATTGTGTCTGGGGTCACCATGAGTCGGGGGATGACTTGATGGCAACTAACAACATTCCTAAGCCAAGACAAACTGGTTCTCCCAGGCCAGAGCCCTAAACACTTTTAGACACCATAAAAAGAAAAAAGGAATGTCTCAACTAAAAACAATGAACTCCATTTCATACATTATAGAAAAGAGAACCAATAACTTGAGGGAAAGTCACAGAAAATAATCAATAGTTTACTAAGGGCTTAATTTTGTTGTAATAATGTGTTAAGCAATTTGCATTGCTCAAAAAAATTGAAGATATTTGGTCTATGAAGTTTAGCCACATATGCTGAAAGAAAGGATATATACACCAATTAGTTAACAAGTTAGAATAACCTGCTTGATTAAAACTCCAAATTCTGAATATACACATCATACCCATCACCGTCGGGTTGATTCCGACTCATAGCGACCCCACAGGACACAGGAGAGCTGCCCCCTAGGGTTTCCAAAGAACAGCTGATGGATTCTAACCGCCAACCTTTTGGTTAGCCGCCGAGCTCTTAACACTGTGCCACTAGGGCTCAAATAAGGCGATGTAAAATGCAGCACAAAGCAATGATTCTTAAAAACATCTTAAGGACAGCATATAACAAAGTCCGTACAGCTAAAAGAACACAGGTTACCGATAATCAATGTGTGCTTTCCTTTAGTACCTGATATTGTCTCCTTGTTTTATGCCTATTTAGATACACAGCATCTGCTGTACCACACCCTTAAGATTCCTGAAGCCTGGGTCCACAGCTCAGATTATTTTAAATCTCTCCCCAGACCTCGACACAGGATATATTCAATAAATGTTTGAGGAGTAAAATAAAGGGTCATCTTGTTATCATGTGCCGTCGAGTCACTTCCAACTCATGGTGACCCTATGTACCACAGAACGAAAACAATGCTCGGTCCTGTACCATGCTCACAATCACTGGTATGCTTGAGCCCATTGTTGCAGCCACTGTGTCGGTCCATCTTGTTGAGGGTCTTCCTCGTTTTCATTGACCCTCTACTTTACCAAACATGATGACCTTCTCCAGGGACTGACCTCACCTGACAACATGTTCCAAGTATGTAAGATGCAGTCTCACCATCCTTACTTCTAAGGAGTGTTCTGGTTGTACTTCTTCCAAGACGGATTTGTTTGTCCTTTTGGCAGCCCATGATATATTCAATATTCTTCACCAACACCACAATTCAAAGACATCAATTCTTCTTTGGTCTTCCTTATTCATTGCCCAGCTTTGGCAAGCATATGATGCAACTGAAAATACCATGGCTTGGGTCAGGTGCACCTTAGTCTTCAAGGTGACATCTTTGCTTTTCAACACTTTCAAGAGGTTTTTTGCAGTCATCTTGGTCAACTCTAAATACCTATGTAAATGCCTCACTTGGATTGATAACCTCTGATGAGTGTTGACTTTTTCAACGCAGGAGAAAGACTGCAGCGCAACAGCTGGTGGGGAGCACTGTCCCTGAAGTTGAAAGAGAAGTTATCCATGCAAGGTGTGTGTGTGTGTGTGTGTGTGTGTGTGTGTTAGGCCTGAAAGGGGGGAGAGAATGGGGCTTAAGAGGTAAAAAGGGGGCATACAAGTGTACGCTAAATTATGCTACAGTAACAAATGGTCTCAAAACTTTGAAGGTCAACAAGAGTGGCTTATTTCTGCATCCTGTTGGGTCCCTTGTAGGTGAACTGTGGTTGGGCTCAATATCCTCTTCATTCTGGGACCAAGGCAGAAGAGTGTCCTTAACTGGGGCATGCTGATCTTGTAGCAACCACAAAAGAGAGATGGCAGAACCAGGCCATGGCTCTTAAAGCTTCTGCTTGGGTGGCATCTGTCATTTTCACTGACCCATTGCATTTTATTGACCAAAATAAACCCCAAGGTCAAGCCAGCTGCCCCCAGGGTGGAAAGCTATAATCTTCCCGTAGGGATGGAGGGTTGGTAGTGAACATTTTGATAATAATACAATTTATCACAAAGGGAGTGGACATGGCTACGGCAGAGCTTTCTTCCCTCCAGTCATGATAAAAGAAGGCCTCCTGAACAGTCAACAGCTACTTTAAAACAAAGATGAGAAGGTAAGGTGGCAGAGAAATTAGGTTAATGGAAATGGAACAACAAAATCTGGAATAATGAGAATGTTCCCGCATTATGAAGAATGTAACCAATGTTACTGAACAATTTGTGTAGAAAGTGTTGAATGGAAACCTAAACTGCTATGTAAACTTTCACCAAAAACACAATAAAGTTTTATCCAACACGGAAAAAAAAAAAAGGCTTCCTGTTATGAAACCGCAGTCATTCCATTTCTATGGTGCTATGTGGTTCTCATAACTTTTTAGACGTCTCATTGTACCCACACAGTACCCCAGAGAGGTCCCAGGCCTTGTCAGGGCTCCAGCAGAGCCTGAACTAGAACTCTGGTGCTCTCCCACCCACCCCGGGCCAGTCAGCCTTCCATGCTGCCATTTCACCTGTAGAGAGAATCCTAGACTCTTCCTAAGAAGATGCACTTAAAACACATGGAACAGTGAGCGCCTGCCACGTACGAGCACTCAATAAATATAAGATTTTATGATTATTATTATGACACTTGTCCCCAACACACGTCTTTCCTAAATTATCTTTAAATTTTTAACTATAATTTGTTAAAGCTTCTTAAATGTAGAAAAGGCATTTATTAATGACCTTTACTCCACTATTCAAAACCATGAGCTGTTCTCCTCTAATAGTTTTTTCCTACACACACACACACACACATATGCACAAACACATACACATTTTCTCCCCTGACCTCTATTACTTGTTCATTCCCTAACGGGTCAGCTTCTTAAACCTCTCAAGAAGCTTAAAAAGGGCTCGTTCTATTACACATAGTTCACCGTGAGTTGGCGCCAACTCCGCAGCTACTAACAACAGCGTTCTTGCCTGAGCGTTAAATCAGAACGTTTTATCTGTGAGGAAATTCCTCTGTTAATTATTACTTTCATGTTTGCTTTTCAAAGTTACCAAAGACACCCTTGCTCAATTTGATTAAGACACGTGTCAATATTTCTTAATCCAGGTGCAAGTCTCTCAAATTTTGAACCATGAGCTTCCTCTTGAAATGGAAAATAATTACTTTTGAAATAATCCAAGTTTATCCCTGACTCAGTGGGAATGACAAATACCTTTTGTTCTCAGAGGAAATAAGGGAAATAAATGTTTTAAAATTATGTAAGTCCTGATTCAGCTATCAGGGTATTAACACAAAATGAATGTTTTGAAATAACCAAAGCATTTTTTAAGGTTCAATAAAGAATCTGTTTTGAGAACTAGGTGGGTGAGACTTTAAAATAAAAACAAGCACCACAATTTCTGCTGTTACTTAGCAATTTCAGGCTTCAATTGTTTCCTTCTAAAGGGCAAGTTAGAAAACTGAAGAAACTGCTTCTAGAAGAAGCATTGAGAAATCTGGTCCAGTTTCCTTTCTTTCCTCCATTTTACTCCCTAAGGTTTTAATCAACCCTGTCTGAACTTTAAAACTGCCCAGGTCTTGTGGTTGCCATTGTTTTAACCTCTCTGGAGAAAATTCACTTTTCATTTAAACTTTGTTGTTGAATCAAAAGCAAAGCTACATGCAGAGCTTAGTTGGGAGGAATCTTGGCTGTCTGTCCTCGCTGCGGCACTACCTGAGGGAAGTCAAAATCAAGAGAGTCCAGAAAGGGAGAGAAGTAAGTCCAAAAGGAATGAATAGTCCGACCTATTACTCAACGGCTAGAGTAGGCAAGGCAAGCTGGGGTCACTTACAAAACTGAGACAACAACTACTCCAGTCACACTCCTAATATAATCAGTTTAAATTCTAAACTTGGTCTCAATAAAAAAATTATCTTCAATTCCAGAAGTTATATAAGTGTGAGAACGTGGGTGACCAAGCACTGATTCAAAACCAAGCCTTGCTTTTATTAATCAAATGAAACTCTTACTGCTGGGATTGTGACAGATAACTGAAGAATTGTGGTTTAGAACTGTATGCACAACAGGAAACACTGGTATGCTGGAGCTGGTTCACATAGGCTCACTAGAGCCAACTGTTAAATCTTCAGGATTTTTGCAAGCCAGCTGTTAAGCACAGCCATGATTAAAAATTAAATTAAACTTTGACTTATAACAAAAACAAAGGTAATAGCCAAACCTCATCACATCCTGAATATTTTACTATTACCTGTGCACTTGATATTATCTACAATTTTTGTACCTGGATGGTAGAAAATGATACACTTCTTCCCAACTCTGCATTTGATGCCATATCGTGGGTAACTTGAAATTGGCCATGGTTGTTGTATGTACACATGGAAGTCCACAAACACTGCAGACCCTCCTCCTCATAGGTCCACCTTATTAACATTCACCTGGATATCACTGCCTACAATGTCAACTCATCACTGCTTGACAGCTGCTAAGGAGTTCAAGCTTGCCCATCTTTTAAAGGCTTGTAAATTGTAAATCATAACCCAAACATTGGAAAGTAATGACATTTATCACAGCCCTATTATGTACCAGTCATATCACTAACTACTATCCACACAGTTTTTCATCTCCAATGTATCAGTCAACTGAGGATTTGAGAGTGTGAGTGAATACTAAAAAGCACAAGAGCAACAGTTGGGTCTAGGACTGTCTGACTCAAAAATGTGTGATCTTTCCACCAAGCTACCCCGGTACTATTGTCATTATCATAACGAAATCCAAGTCGACCACAAGTAACTGTCAGATAATCAGCAAACCTTAAGGTTTTCTAATGTGTAAAAAATGACATACACATAGTGGGATATGGAGAAGAGTGCAGACAAAGGGTTCAGTTTGATTCATATTCACTCAGTTTCTTCACATTCATCTCCAACAAACCCATGAAAAGTACCTGAGTGAGAAATGGGGTCCAAGGAACCACTAGGACCAAGAATTTCTACACTTGAGAAAGTCTCTTTGGTTGAAAATTAAAACTGACCTTGTGTAGGGATCCTCTTTTAATTCTTTAAATACTTCTGCTCCCTTTACCAAACTGATGGACCGTACTCAAAATGATACATCTTACCAAGAAAAAAAAAAATGAAAAAAACAAACTTCTCAAATGTTAGCGCTAATATTACGAAGCTTGTGGGTATTTATTTTTTATTTTCTCTTTTGGACTTTTAAGTTATTTGATTGTCCTTTTACCATGGTTGCTTTACTCAGCAGTAAAAAGAAGTCCAATGGGCTAACAAAAAATTACTTACTGATGACTTTAGAAAAGTTCTGGTCATCCTGGCTTCCTATAAGCTATTGGCTCCTTCCATTGTTCCAGTATATCTCCATCACCTGTCACAATTAGAAAAAATACTCTTAGTTATATGTTTAACAAAGGCTATTTCTTGGTTCCCAATGTGTTAGCCTTTTCCTCTCTTTATACGCCAAAACACAAAGAAAAATATAGTTGTCTCTTCTATTTTTCTCTAAAAACAAAGAAAAGAATAAGAACATACAAGATCACCCCAAGAGGAAAATAATTTAAAAATGCAGTATATCTACTGTTGAGGGTTGGAATGGAGAAACCTTAAAACACTTTGTTCAAAATCCTATCACTTACTAGCCATGTGACCTTGGGAAAATCTATCTGTCTTCTCCCAGCTTCAACTTCATTTCTAAAAGAGGATCGACTTGCCCCCTACTATAAAGTGTGGTTGTAGTATTAAATAAGAACAAAGGTATAATCTGCCAAAGTATAGCATGCTTTGATACAACAAAGGTATACAGCACCAGGGGCACTCAATGTTCAAGAATCGGACTTGTCACCTTGCCCATATGTCAAAGTCCCCAAATACTGGACAACCATATAATTCAAGGAATAATGGAATACAACCAGCAAAGTGCCTTTCCTGTCCCATGAGAAAGTCATTCCGAACAAGGTTTTACTTTCGTTTTTTAGTTTCGTAATATTTTAGGGTCAATAACTTTGTTTTCTTTCCCTTTACAGGAGGGCTCCACATAAAAATGCGTTGTTTCTACCAGGCAGAATCCAACTGTTGCCCATTTCACGTAAAGAACATATGGCTCCAAGAAGACACCACTGATGAAAGACAGACCTAAGTTAACTTTCATAATTTGAAGTCTGAATGTTAATTCAGGGAGAAGAGATGAATATTAATGGTGCCATGAAAGACAGTGTCAGCTGAGTTATCCGACGAGACAGGAACCTCAAATTATCCAAACGAACGGTAGGGGAGCTGTGGTTTGGTTAAGGAGGGAGAGAAGGAACAAACACAAATTCAAAGAGCTTCCTTGGTAACAAAGAACGCATTTGCCAACATCAATAAAAATAGCACAAGAGGACTGAAGAGTACTCAAAAACTTATAGATTAAGCCCAACATGATTTTGCTTTGGTAATTATCTGTGTTGAAAGGAACATGCTCATTGGCTAGCTATGGCTTTATGTGCCTGGTCACTTGTCAGGGAAGCTTAAAAGCATGGAAAGATGGGGTCTGATATAGATTTAAAATAAATAGGCTTGAACCCCACCTCTGCTACTTAACAGCAGTGTAGTCTTTGTCAAGGAGCCCTGGGTGGCACAGTGGTTTAAGTGCTTGGCTGCTAACCAAAAGGTCCGTAGTTCGAACCCACCAGCCGTTCCAAGGGAGAAGGATGTGGTAGTCTGCTTCAGTAAAGATCTACAGCCTTGGAAACGTTATGGGGCAGTTCTACTCTGTCCTAAATGGTCGCTGTCAGTTGGAATTGACTCAACAGCAGTGGGTTTTGGTAGTCTTTGCCAAGTAATTTACTCCTTAAGCCTCGGTTTCCAGGTCTGTAAAACAAGGACAATAATCCATACCTTGCAGAGTAACACAGATTAGAGACAATGTATGTACAGTTCCCATCATATAATAGGTTCTCAAAAAGATAACTGCAATTAGTGTGCTTACTACTCCAATTATGGCAGATAGTCTATTATAAATTCGAGGTTACAACTGAAATCATGTTACGTTAATCCATTAAATTCACTATTTCGCTACGCGAACACTTTGGAGAAAGAGGTTCAAATCATACTTCTGATAACAACATAAAACTTTTCTAAGTTGATCTGAACGGAGTAATAAATAAATTTAAAAAATGCTCATCTTAGCTGACAGCCTTTACAAACATATGCAAACAGAAAGCTCTAGCTAAGCATTTGTTAGCAATCTTCACATCAGTACCGAGTTTCTTTTTTTGATGATAAGTTCCTTGAAAGGAAGGAATGCATCACTTCCATCACTGCTAATACTTCTGGTGCCCAGTGCAAAGCCACATACTCACTTGGCAATTGTGGAAGATATAGTCCCATGGAAGCAGCAGTCAAGAAATTAAAGGAGGCACTGCATTGGGCAAATCTGCTGTAAAAGGCCTCTTAGAAAGTGTTAAAAAGCAAAGATGTCACTTAAAGGCCTAAGGTGCGCCTTGCCCAAGCCATGATATTTTCAATTGTCTCATTTGCACGTGAAAGCTGGACCAAAGAAGAATTGATGCCTTTAAATTATGGTGTTGGCGAAGAATATTAAACATACCATGGACTGCCAGAAAAATGAACAAATTTGTCTTGGAAGAAGTAGAGTCAGAATGCTCCTTGGAAGCAAGGATGGTGAGACTTCATCTCACACACATACTTTGGACATGTTGTCAGGAGGGACCAGTCTCTGGAGAAGGACACCATGCTTAGTAAATATGTCTCATTACAGATGTTACCCCTGATGTTTGAATAAAAATCACTTCATTTGCTATAATGAAAAATATTTTCACAGGTTCAAAGAACCAAATTCATCCCCAAAGATGGTAATTTGTCACCACTGCAGCTATCCAAAGAACTACAAGTGACTTCAACAGTAGGCTTTAAATGAACTACTCATTCTTCAGAAGACATGGTGCTAAAAGCACTGGGGGTGAGTGAGGGTTATAAATTGATGAAGATTAAGTTGATTTAAAAGAGTGCAGAGCAATGGCAGCATCACCAGAATATGTGCAATTAACTCAGCTGATACACTTGGACAGAACAATCTGGATGTATAAGTTCTGGCTGTGATTGTTAAAAGCCCAGGAATTCCTAATCATACTTTGTATACACTGTTAAGATTTCACAACAGTCAAGGAAAAACCTAGCTAAAAAGAATACACTCTTTTGTATGTACACTCTACCCTCTAGGGAGAGGCCAAGGCTGCTCCCTCAAGTTGGAGCGAGGCTGGCAGGCATCAAAACCAAGAGCATTCAAGAGCTAAGGTGCTAAAGGATGGCACTTGAACAGAGGTTGGAGAAGTGGATAAAACTGTTGCAACCAGAAAACATGAGAGTTTTGGGTCCTTAGTCTCTTTTCTGTCAAGGAATTGGTTCACTAAGAGGGGTTTGGATCTCTTCATGAGAGACAGTGTTCTGTGGTAAGACCACAAAACCTGAAAAGACCTCAATTAGGTTCTTTATATAAGCCGCACTACGACTTAGAAACACCTCCTTAGGGAATGTGTCACACACTCAAAATGCCAGCCATCAAGGCAGGGCTCCCGAGAGCCTGAGAGCTGCTTACTAAGGCAGAGGGTCTCCTACTATCTTTTCACTGCATTTCTATAGCAGAGAAGAGGAGGAAAAGCCACTCAGGGTTGTTGAATTCTCTGCCAGTCAGAAGAAAGAAAACAGCCAGAAGAGATGAGAGATATGCTTATAGTTAAGTAGGAGACTGGGCAGAGAGGAGGGTAAAGATAAAGAGAAGCCATATTCCTGGCTAGCCCCTTTGAGTGTATGCAGGACCGTGCTTCTAACAACAGAATACAATAAAGATGACAGGATGTATGTGACCACATTATATAAGATTGTAATGGTCGTGTACTATAAGATCCTCTCTCTCACTGGCTTTGAAGAAGCAAGTTACCATGTTGTGAGCTGCCTATAGAGAGGGCCATGTGAGAGTGGTCTTGGCTAACAGCAAGAAACTGATGCTTCAGTCTGACAGCCTACAAGAAACCAAGTCCTGCAAACAACCACATGAGATTGGAAGCAAATTCTTTCCCAGTGGAGCCTCAGGTAAGTCAGCAGCCCCAGGTGACACCTTGATTGAAGCCTTGCAAAGGGTGCAGCTAAATCATGCCTGGACTCCTGACCCACAGTAACTGTGAGACTATCTATGCGCATTAAGTTTGTGGTGATACTGTTATGTAGCTACAGATAACTAATATAGATGGGAAGTGAAGTGTGCGGCCCTGCTGCTACTCTGTGTCCTTCTGAGCGAGGAGAGGGAAGGAAGGAGGAGGCTCAGAGGCCAGGGCCTGGGAGAGTGATCCTGCCTTTATAAACACATCCACCCTTTTATTCAACTACCTCTTATCAGACCCTTGGTTCCCTCCCCTACCACAGAGGTCCTATTCACAGATCCTACCACTCATTCTATTCTTGCCATCTGGAGGACATAATGGAATGTATTTATTAAAAAAAATAACAATCTGATAAAGGGTGATCAGGTTCCCTGGCTGGTCTGCAAAGGCTATTTAACATGCCAAACACGGACACATTTAAAATAACAAGAGGATTTTGACCATAATATGAACTATGCTACAAACCTATCCATCATGAAATAATTTTGACAGCAGAGTATTTTAAATGTGATATACCTGGTTTAAACACTATTTAAAAGCGTGTTCTAAGATGTAAATTGGACACTTTCTCTACTAATGGCTTTGAGACATGAATAAAACCTAAAACATCCAAGGTTTCATCAAAATTTTGCTAATATGGGCTCTTTAAAAACCAAACAGGTATATTCTTAAATCTTCCGAGCAAGTGTCTATACCTTCTATAAATCAAGTTACAACAATTCTCTACAGCAGTGTTAGACACTGTCCAGTCGGTGCCAACTCATAGCAACCCTATGTACAACAGAATGAAACATTGCCCAATCCTGTGCCATTCTCACAATCGTTTTTATACTTGAGCCCATTGTTGCAGCTACAGTGTCAATCCATCTACCTCATTGAGGATCTTCCTCTTTTTTGCTGACCCTCTACTTTACCAAGGGACTAGTCCCTCCTGATAATATGCCCAAGGTATGTGAGACAAACTCTCGCCATCCTCACTTCCAAGGAGCATTCCAGCTGTACTTCTTCCAAGACATATTTGTTCGCTCTTCTGGCAGTCCATGGTATATTCAACATTCTTTGCCAACACAATAATTCAAAGGTGTCAATTCTTTGGTCATCGTTATTCATTGTCCAGCACTGCATGCATATGAGGTGACTGAAAATACCACGGCTTAGGTCAGCTACACCTTAGTCCTCAAAGTGACATCTTTACTTTTTAACACATCAAAGAGGTCTTCTGTAGATGTGCTCAATGCAATACATCCTTCAACTTCTTGACTGCTGCTTCCATGGGCATTGATTATGGATGGAACTAAAATGAAATCCTTCACAACTTCAATATTTTATTTGTTTATCATGATGTTGCTTATTGGTCCAGTTGTGAGAATTTTTGTTTTGTTTACGTAGAGGTGCAATCCATACTGAAGGCTGTAGTCTTTGATCTTTATCAGGAAGTGCTTCAAGTCCTCTTCACTTTCAGCAAGCAAGGTTGTGTCATCTGCATATCACGGGTTGTTTATGAGTCTTCCTCCAATCCCGATGCCTTGTTCTTCTTCATATAGTCTAGCTTCTTGGATTTGCTCAGCATACAGATTGAGTAAGTATGGCGAAAGGATACAACCCTGATGCACACCTATCCTGACTATAAACCATGCAGTATCCTCTTGTTCTGTTGGAACAACTGCTCTTGGTCCATGTACAGGTTCTGAAATTCCCATTCTTTCCAATGTTATCGATAAGTTGTTGTGAGTCACACAGTCAAATACCCTTGTGTAGTCAGTAAAACACAGGTAAATATCCTTCTGGTGTTCTCTGCTTTCAGCCAAGATCCATCTGACATCAGCAATGATATCCTTTGTTGCATGTTCTCTTCTGAATCTGGCGTGAATTTCTGGCAGTTCCCTGCCAATGTGCTGCTGCAAATGCTTTTGTATGATTTTCGACATAATTTTACCTGCATGTGATATTAATGATATTGTTCAATGATTTCTGCGTTCTGTTAGATCACCTTTCTTTGGAATGGGCACAAACATGGATGTCTTCCAGTTGGCTGGCCAGGCAACTGTCCTCCATATTTCTTGACATAGATGAGTGAGCACCTCTAGTGAGGCATTCGTTTGTTGAAACATCTCAATTAGTATTCCATCAATCCCTGGAGCACTGTTTTTCACCAATGCCTTCAGTGCAGCTTGGAATTTTTCCCTCAGTACCATCAGTTCTTGATCACACGTTACCTCCCGAGATGGTTGAACGTCAACCAATTCTTTTTGGTACAGCGACTCTGTGTATTTCTTCCATCTTCTTTTGATGCTTCCTACTTCATTCACCATTTTCCCTGTAGAATCCTTCAGTATTGTATCTCGGACACTGAATTTTTCTCCAGTTCTTTCAGCTTGAGAAATACTGAACGTGTTCTCACCTTTTGGTTTTCTAACTCCAGGTCTTTGCACATTTCATTGTAATACTTTGTCTTCTCGAGCCCCTCTTTGAAATCTTCTGTTCAGCTCTTTTACTTGATCATTTCTTCCTTTTGCTTTAGCCACTTTACGCTCAAGAACCAATTTCAGAGTCTCTTCTTACATGCACTTAGCCTTTTCTTTCTTTCGTGTCTTCTTAATGGCCTCTTCCTTTCTTCATGTATAATGCCCTTGATGTCATTCTACAACTTGTCTGATCTTCAGTCATTAGTGTTCAATGCATCAAATCTATTCTTGAAATGGTCTCTAAATGCAGGTGGGATATACTCAAGGTCATATTTTGGCTCTTGCAGACTTGCTCCAATTTTCTTCAGCTTCAGGGCAGGTCAGGATGGCGGAATAGGCAGACGCTTCTGGTGATCCCTCTTACAACAAACACCAAAAAAAAAACAAGTGGAACAATTATATTTATGACAAGCTAGGAGCCCTAAACATCAAAGGTAAAGTTAGAAAACAGACTGAGTGGGAGGGGAAGGGAGAGACAGTTCAGAAGCGGAAAGGAGCTGTCGGACCTGAATTGCCAGGAACCCTCAGGCACCAATCCCAGGAGCGACTGCGATGGGCTGGTGGTAGCATTCAGCTGCAGTTTCCTCAGGGAGAAGCAGCCAGCCGCACAGACTATTCACACCTCCGGAACCAGAGAATAATGGCACTCTCAGCAAAAGCTAAGTACTTGCGTGTATTTTACTGTGCCCCCAGCCCCCAAGCCGGCTTCAGTGGCTGTTGATTTCCCTGGCTTAAGATAGGTACTACTGAGCATCCTGAGCCATTCTCCCGGTCTTGGAGAAGGAATAAATTCACAACTGGGGGAAAAGATAATCTGCCAGCTCCACTAACCTGGGGAGCTCAGGACAGAAGCAGCTCCCATCCGAACATAAACGGTCCATGGACTTTGAATACCTTTCCCCCATGCATGGATGTGTGTGGGCCCATTTCAGGAGAATAGGTCCTTGTTTGCAGACTGCAACTATTTCTGCTATGTGGTGGAGAGGTGGTTGTTTGATGTTTGACACCACTTTACCTATTAAACAGGGTCCTCACCTACCCACGCCAGAGGCCTAAGGACTGGTGGCTCCACTCACATCACCCAGTCACCGGCGACAGAGGGCCAAGGATAATTGGTACCTCCCAGTTCTTACAACCAAAAGCACTGGGTGCCCATGGTCTGCCTGCAGAACCCACCCACCTATGTGCTCTAGGGAAGAGGGACATGTTTTCCTCAGACGCTCGAGAGCTTCAAAGGCGAAAATAATCAACCTACCTCACTCAAGCAACCTATTTGGGCATATCAAAACAAAACAAAGCAAGAAGCTAGGGTACAGTAAGCAAACATAAAATAAACTAATATAATAACTTATAGATGGCTTGGAGACAATAGTCAATATCAAAACGCATAAAGAAGCAGACCATGATAGCTTCAACAAGCTCTCAAAACAAAGAATCAAGGGATCTTCTGGATGAAGATGCTTTCCTGGAATGACTAAATGCGGAATACAAAAGATTAATACACGGAACTCTTCAAGACATCAGGAACAAGATCAGGAAGGAGATCAGGCAACAGAACAAGCCAAGAAACACATAAAGCACAAAAAAGGTTATTCAAGAACATAATGAAAAATCTAATAAGCTGCAAGAATCCACAGAGACAGCCATCAGGAATTTTGAAGATTAACAATAAAATTACAGAATTCGACAACTCAATAGAAAATCAGAGGAACAGAATTGTGGGAGTGGAAGCCAGAATTAGTGAGACTGAAGGTAAAAAAAACTTGGCACCAATATATTTGAAGAAAAATCAGATAAAAGAATTAAAAAAAAAAATGAAGAAACCCTAAGGATCATGTGGGACTCTACCAAGAGAAATAACCTACAAGTGACTGGAGTAACAGAACAGGGAAGGATAACAAAAAATACTGAGAGAATTGTTGGAGACTTGCTGGCAGAAAAACTTTCCTGATATCGTGAAAGATGAGAAGGTATCTATCCAAGATGCTCATCGAACTCCACATAACGTAGATTTTAAAAGAAAGTCACCAAGACATATTATAATCAAACTTGTCAAAACCAAAGATAAAGAGAATTTTAAGAGCAGCTAGGGATAAATGAAAAGTTACCTAAAAAGGAGAGTCAATAAGAATAAGCTCGGACTACTTGGCAGAAACCACGCAGGCAAGAAGGCAAGGGAATGACTCATATAAAGCACTGAAGAAAAAAATTGCCAACCAAAAATCATATATCCAGCAAAACTGTCTCTCATATAATTTTCTTTAGCTTCAACTTGAACTTGCATATGAGCAATTAATGGCCTCTTCTGCAGCTGAGCCTGGCCTTGTTCTGACTTACAATATTGAGCTTTTCCCTTGTCTCTTATCACAGATACAGTCAATTTGATTCCTGTGTATTCCATCTGGTGAGGTCCCTGTGTATAGCTGCCGTTTATGTTGTCGAAAAAAGGTATTTGCAATGAAGAAGTCGTTGGTCTTGCAAAATTCCATCATGCGATCTCCAACATTGTTTCCCTCACCAAGGGCCTATTTTCCCACTACCAATCCTTCTTTGTTTCCAACTTTCTCATTCCAATCACCAGTCATTATCAATGCATCTCGTCTGCATGTTTGATCAATTTCAGACTGCAGAAGTTGGTCAAAATCTTCAATTTCTTTACCTTTGGTCTTAGCAGTTGATGCATAAACTTGGATAATATTCATATTAACTGTCTTCCTTGTAGGCATACGGATACTATCCTATCACTGACAGCACTGTACTTCAGGATAGATCTTGAAATGCTCTTTTTGATGATGAATGTGATGTCATTCCATACGATTGTCTGATTCAAAATGGCCAACATTAGTCCATTTCAGCTCACTAATGCCTACGATATCAATCTTTATGCATTCCATCTCATTTTTGATGACTTTAATTTTCCTAGGTTCATACTTCATACATTCCATGTTCCAATTATTAACAGATGATTGCAGCTGTTTCTTCTCATCACATGAGCAAATGAAGGTCCCAAAAGCTTGACTCCATCTACATCATTAAGGTTGACTCACTTCGAGGAGGCAGTTCTTCTCAAGTCATATTTTGAGTGCCTTTCAACCTGACGGGATCATTTTACAGCACTGTATCAGACATAAGGTTTTCACAGGCCAGTTTTTTCAGAAGTAGGCCACGAGGTCCTTCTTCCTAGTCTGTCTTAGATGGAAGCTCCACTGAAACCTGTTCACCAAGGGCAACCCTGCTGGTATTTGAAATACTAGTGGGACAGTTTCCAGTATCACAGCAACATGCAAGCCCCCACAGTATAACAAACTGACAGACATGTGGTAACTCAACCACAGAGTATACAGCAAAGACTAACTTACCTAACCAGACACCTCTTAATCTCGAGAGGTCATCAGGCAAGCAGAAACTGGTGAAGAAATCACACAATCACAGCATTTGAAAGCTGGAAACATCTCATTAATCTTCTAGTCCTAGCCCCTCAGTTGACAACAGACCCACAGAGTCTATGTGACCTGTCTGGGGTCACTCAGGTAATCGCACACCTGGGCCACCAGATTCATAAGCTTCTTTATACAGTTCTATCAATCTCGGAAACCCTGGTGGCGTAGTGGTTAAGTGCTATGGCTACTAACCAAGTGACTGGCAGTTCAAATCCACCAGGTGCTCCTTGGAAACTCTATGGGGCAGTTCTACTCTGTCCTCTAGGGTCGCTATGAGTTGGAATCGACTTGATGGCACTGGGTTTGGTTTTTTGGTTTTATCAATCTCTACCCTCAACACCAAAAATAATGAGAAGAGCGGTATCAAATATTTTGTGGGAAAAAAAACAGGATCTAAGTTTTCATGACACTATAAAGTTCCTACTTCTAAATACTAAGCTCTGTGGCAAGAGGAAAAAAAATAACACTGAATAAAATATTCATATTAAATGTTCAATTCATTTTCAAAAGCAGCACAGAGTATTTGCTAAGTAAACTGAGAAGCTTCTAAAATAGGCTGCATTTTCTTATGAATGATCTTTTTTTTTTTTTAATGAATGTTAAGTAGGGAAGGGGATCAAAAGAGGGCTGGCACAGACACTTACGTAAGCATGTCTATTCCACTGCTTTATATACTTTTATGCTTAAATTTATTGATTCATCCAACAAGTATTTTTGGGGCACCTACTATGCCAAAATCTGCTAGGTGCTGTAAATAAGGAGCCTATCTGAATGTAAGCAAACGATGCTTACTAATATTTTCAGCAGAAGTAACCACATCTAAACAAGCAACTGATGAAAAGACAGAAATCTGCAGTATGTATTTTCATAGGCTATTAAGAATGCAGACCAGAGCTCTCTTTTCTCCTAGAAACTTTCATATTTAAAATAAATGACAACTTGTTTTTCTGGATAATAATAGTACCCTTAAGGCAGCAGTGGGAGTTATCAAAACACAGGGGTTAGGACACCACCATGCCAGAATCCTTCAGAACATTGAGGCAAGGTTAATTCCACTGTTACGGAACTATCCCAGCAGCCTAATAGCAATTTTCTTCAAAAGAAAGTGGTCTTTCACTCACCATCTTCCATCCTAATCTGTTTCTCAGTACCAAGAGTAAACATATGCTTAAAACAAGCCAAAAAGAAATAAGGGCTCATTTTCTCCACTATATCAGTTTTCTCTCTTCAACACGAACTTATATCTCTACAGGCATTATCATTGCTAGAACATTAATTAACCCTTCTGGGTTTTAAATGCATCAGATTGCTTAGATATAATATCGCTAAGTATTAATAGTATTACTAAGGATAAAAATAGCCCAAACTGCTGTTTACCCCCCACTAGGCCCTGTTCTAAACGCTTCACATACTAATTCATTTAATCTTGACAACAGCTCTATGGGACATATTACTATTTATATCCCCATTTTATAGATGAGGAAGCTGACACACTGTTATTCATGTAATGCATCCATTCAGCAAACTGTTAGTGGGAAACCACCATACCCCTGGTCTCATATCTCCATTTGGTTGACTTTTCCATTAGCCTAACAATCCAGTCCTCTCTCCCACCTTCTCCCTGGAGGAAGACGAGTGAATTCCATGAACGCTGAGTTTGGGAAAACAGACTAGACAACACAGCCCAGACTCTCCTGGATTTCATAGGCTGCTCCCTTCCATACCATAGGGAGAAATCGGTCTAACTCAAGCAGGAAATACTAGGAAACCCACTTGGCCACAGTCCTCCAACTCATCAGCTTTATTTCTAATAAATCTCTATCTGTCTAACTCCCATTGGTCTATACATTGGTCCCAAAATTGGATGAGAAAGGAATGTAATTCAACTGCCCACCCTCCTGAACTCTAGCACAAGTAAGTTTTATTACCCAGCTGGGGGACAAGATCTTTGTGGAAAAAGGCAGGTATTTCCCTCCCACTTTTACAAAAAAGGAAACCCAAACTCAAAATATGTAACCAAAACAGTCTAATGAGGTTTCTGCAGAGCAGTTTGTGAACGCACCTGCTCCTCTAACTTGTTCCGTGGCCTCTGAAGACAAAGTTATTCCTCCACTTTCTTCTCTGTGTGTCTGACCTAAAAACACTGTCTACTTTCCAAATAAGTAAAATGCACACAGGTAACCTTTTTTTCTATTGTGGTACCCCCAATGTAAGGTAGTGGAAAATTCCTTAGCATCAGTAGTCTCATTACTTTTATAAAACAGGCCAGGTACTTTAATATTACTATATTTTTACACAAATAACATGCACCTTCTACATTTGTATGCCAATCACGCCCTCCCCCCATAAGGTATTTTCCTAAGCATACTATGCTATAAAAAAAAATATTGGCATAGAAGCATTTACAAAAATATCTTGAGAGGGGAGGGCATGGTTGGCAAACAAACATTATATGAGTAAAAATATGGTGTATATTATTCTCAGTCTGGCAAAGTCTGTTTCTTGTCCTCTACACTTAATTACACAAAAGTCTGCATTTTTATCCTCTGCATGATACTTATACCACATAAAAAGAACAGTGACAAAAATACTACCTATCACTCTCTCATCCAGGAATAAAAATATCACTAATTTCTAAATTTAATCATTTGATGTTTCCTGCCCTCCTTAGAATGCAGTGTTTCTGGTTTTAAAAATACCTTTAAAAGCTGCCACTCAATAATATTGATTTTTTTTTTTGCCATATAGATATTTTAATGCAGATAATTTGAGCTTAATGCTTTCCTACCCAGTCCATATTTAGTAAGAATAGTTTCCTTATTGTTACTTGAGCAAAAATTTCAAAATAAAAAACCACATTGCTTCCACACTAAAGTTAGAGGCATTATATTCTTTTTCACAAGTGCATATAAGTGAAAGAAGTCAGTCATCTAGCACCCTCACTGTACAGAAAAGAGCAGATGATAAAAACATAGCATCTGCAGGCTATGATCCTTGCAGTGACTCTGATGTAGGTAAGGTACCCGTAGCATTATTCCCAGATAAAGTAGCTAAGGCTCAGAGATCAGAGAATTACAGTAACATTTCTAAGTCTATCTACTTTCTAAGTGTCATGGCCCAGCTCTAAACACAGTTTTTTACTGGAGCTAAAGTTTTTGCTTTCTCTTGTCCAGGGCACTATAAACTCAAAAATAATGGGAAAAGCCTCTGCAAGTGAGTAGTGATCAAAATTTAAGTTGAAAAGAGCCAAGACAAAGACTGATGGTGATACAATGTGATAAGATGTAATGTGATGTGTCTACTCCGTTTACTTACTAGCACAGCCTGTGGTAACTGGCAGGAAAGAAGAGAAGATAGAGAAAATTGGATAGCAGAGATGACAAACAGCAGACTGACAGTAGAGGACAGGTGAAGAAATAATGAAAGAAAAAAGAGAGAAGAAACATCAAACACAATAGAGAAATTATGTAGGGGAATTTGGTTTGGGGGCTATGCCTACATTAGGGTCAGCAAATATTTTTAATAAAGGACCAAATAGTAAATATTTTACACTTTGCAAGTTATAAGGTCTCTGTCACAACTATTCTACTCTACCATTATACACGAAGGCTGCTGTAGACAACATGCAAATAAATGTGCATGGCTGTGTTCCAATAAAACTTTATTTACACAAATAGGCAGAGATAGGGCTGTGGGCTCTAGTTTTCAAACCCCTGGCCTGGACAGTCACCTGGCCTAAACAGGAAAGGCTATGGCATACCAAAGAGGCAAAGAGGAAGATGCTAAAGCCTACATCAAAAGTCTAGAGACAACACTTTAGCAAGCAACAAGTACCCCAAAGGATGCCAATCCAAAAAGTGCCTAGTCTATGGGGAGGCTCAGCCCAGCCACCTGATTAGGAGAGTGAAGTGATGCATTTGTTCAGTATTCATTTACCCAAAGTTATGCATGTCCAAACAACTAATCTCTAAGATATTTTGCCAATTATGACTCAGCACTCTTGAGCCCTGTCTTATCACATATTTTACATGCATGATTACTGGAAAAATCACCTTGATGTTCCAGAAGAAACTAAGAAAATTGCCATGAACAGAGGCAATTGAATGAATTTTGGCTTCCATCTCTGACAGTTCCTTCTCCTGGAAGACTCTCTCTGACTTCTCCCATCCCATTTTCCAACCTAATTCTTACTCCTGATTAAAAACTAACCAACCAATCAACCATTTAACCAACCAACCAGCCAACAAAAAATTAGAACCCATTGCCATCAAGTCGATTCTGTATTGAGGTTGACCCCATGTGTTACAGAGTTTTCTTAGCTGTGATCTTTATGGAAGCAGATCACCAGGCCTTTCCTCCCTAGCACTGCTGAGTTCAAACTGCCAACTTTTAGGTTAGTAGCTGAGCACACACCCAAACCAAAACCCAGTGCACACACCATATACTCCTAATTTACTAGGTCAATTTAAACATCTCTTTCTCCAAGAAGTTTTTCTCAAACATTTCAAATAAAGCCAAGATACCTGCTCTGTATTTGCATAACACTGAACTTCTTCATTACTCTCCAGATACTGTATTCCTTGTTCAATGTCTGTTTCTCTGCTACACTACAGAATTCCAGAAAGCCACCTCATTCAACATCCAGATACATGGCTGGCAACCCAAGATTGATTAAACAAAAGGCTATGGCATTTCAAAATGGTACTGTGGATTGAGGGAGTAAATACACAGTTGGTGGAGAACAGAAAACATGATTTTGCAGAGTAATTTGGGGGCTTTTCTAGCTTATCTCACAGACATGATAAAGCCAATGAAAGAAGGCAATGTCCATATGCTTGTAAGCAAACTGTTCCCTAGATTTAAACAGAATACAAATAGTCCACCCTTTCTTAGGTTTGTTAAAGTAGAAACTGCAAAGGAGTTTCTCCCATGCTCTAAAACTTAAAAAAAAAAAAAAAAAGCAAATGTGGTTTTGGTAATGATAAAATTTTCATTGTCCTAGGCCTTTGCATATTCAAAAATACCCTGTTGGATACACTAAGAACAAGTACATACACAATTTCTTTATTTTAAGATACTCTATTTTTCCTGTACACCAAAAAAGGAAACTTCAAAAGGAAATCAGGAAAACAATACCACTTATAATAGCCCCTAAAAAGATAAAATACTTAGGAATAAATCTAACCAGGGATATAAAAGACCTATACAAAGAAAACTACAAAACACTCTTGTAAGAAAACAAAACAGACCAACATAAATGGAAAAACATACCATGCTCATGCACAGGAAGATTCAACATTGTGAGAATGTGAATTTTACCCAAAGCGATTTACAGATACAATGCAATCCCAATCCAAATACCAACACATTCTTTAATGAGATGGGGAAGCTAATCACCAACTTTATATGGAAAAGAAAGATGCCCTGGATAAGCAAAGGATTACTGAAGAAAAAGAACAAAGTAGGAGGCCTCACACCACCTGATCTCAGAACCTACTACACAGCCACAGTAGTCAAAACAGCCTGGTACTGATGCAATGACAGACACATAGACCAATGGAACAGAATCAAGAACGCAAACATAAACCCATCCGCTTAAGGTCAGTTGGTCTTTGACAAAGTCCATTAAATGGGGAAAAGACAGTTCATTTAACAAATGGTGCCGGCAAAACTGGATGTCCACCTGTAAAGAAAAGAAACAGAATCCATACCTCATACCATACACAAAAACTAACTCGAAATGGATCAAAGACCTAAATATAAAACCTAAAACTATAAAGATCATGATAGAAAAAACAGGCACAACCCTAGGGACCCTAATACATGACATAAATATAATACAAACCATAGCTAACAATAAACAAATACCAGAAGATAAACACTTATGCTCATCAAAAGACTTCACCAAAAGAGAAACTACAGACTGGGAAAAAATTTCTGGATACAACATATCTAACAAGGGTCTAATCTCTAAAATCTATAGAATACCTTAACATCTCAACAACAAAAAGACTAATAATCCAATTTTTAAAAACGGACAAAGGATAGGATCAGATACGTCACCAAAGAAGACATTCAGTTAGCTAACGTACACATGAGGAAATGCTAGTAATCATTAGCCATTAAAGAAATGCATATCAAAACTATAATGAGATACCATCTCACCCTGATGCTACTGGTGCTGGAAAAAAAAAAAAGCAGAAAATAACAAATGTTAGGGAGATTGCAGGGAAATTGGAACTCTAATGCACTGTTGGTAGGAAAGTAAAACGGTACAAGCACTATGGAAAATGACATAAAAAACACAGCACCTCCCTAAAAAGCTAGAAATAAAAATACCATACAATCCAGCAATCCCACTACTGGGAATATATCCTAGAGAAATAAGAGCCATCACAGAAATAGACATACGCACACCCATATTCATTGCAGCATTATTCACAATAACAAAAACATGGAAACAACCTAGGTGCCCATCTACATATGAATGGCTAAACAAATTACGGTACATACACACAATGGAATATTACACAAAGATAAAGAACAATGATGAATCCCTGAAACATCTCACAACATGGATGCATCTGGAGGGCATTATATGCTGAGTGAAGTAAGTCAATCACAAAAGGGCAAATATTGTATGAGACCACTATTATAAGAACCCAAGAAAAGGTTTAAGTACAGAAAAAAACCCTTGATGGTTACGAGGGAGGGCAACGGTGGGAAGCGAAAATCACCAACTAGATACTAGACAACTGCTAGAAGGGAAAGACAACAAACAATATAGGGAAAATCAACTTAACCTGACCAAGGCAAAGCCATAGAAGCTTCCTAGGCACATCCAAATACCCTAAAGGACAGTTACTAGGGCTGAGGGCTGGGAACCATGTTCTTGGGGGACACCTAGGTCACTTGGCATAATAGAGTTTATAAAGAAAATGTCCCACATTCTACTTGGTGAGTTGCGTCTGGGGTCTTAAAAGATTGTGCGCGGCTATCTAAGATGCATCTACAGGTTCCATCCTGTCTGGGGCAAAGGAGAACAAAGACACAAGGAAAATATTAGTCCAAAGGACTAATGGACCACATGAACCACAGCCTTCACCAGCCTGAGCCCAAAAGAGCAACATGATGGCCAGCTACCACCACCAACTGCTCTGACAGGGATGAAAATAGAGAGTCCCAGACAAAACCCGTAGCCGTTAAGTCGATTCTGACTCAAAGTAACCCTATAAGACAGAGTAGAACTGCCCCATAGGATTTCCAAGGAGTGGCTGGTGGATTCAAGCTGCCGACCTTTCGGTTAGCAACCAAGCGCTTAACCACTGCACCACCAGGGCCCTGGTCTCAGACAGAGGAGTAGAAAAACGTAGAACAAATTCAAATTCACAAAAAAAAAAAAAAAAAAAAAAAGGACCAGACTTGCTAGTTTGACAGAGACTGGAGGAACCTCCTGAGACTATGTCCCCCAGACACCCTTCTAATTCAGAAATGAAACCACTCATGAAGTCTGCCTTTCAACCAAAGATTAGACAAGCTTATAAAACAAACAATAACACATGTAAGGAACATGCTTCTTAGTTCAATCAAGTATACCAGAGCTAATGGGCAACATCTGCCCAAAAGCAAAGATGAGAAGGCAGGAAGGGACAGGAAAACTGGACAAATGGATAGGGGGAACCCAGGGTGGAAAAGGAAAGGGGGAGAGTGCTGACACAATGTGGCAATTGCAACCAATGTCACCAAACAATTTGTGTATAAACTTTTGAATGAGAAACTAGTTTGTGCTGTACGCTTTCACCTAGAGCACAATAAAATTTTTAAAACTGGTACTTCTTTTTCTAACTTTTGTCAAAGTATATTATAAAATCGTGCAGTTTTTAAATACATGTATATAGCATTTTTAAACGTGTACACATTTACACATATATAGAACTGCTTGAAGTAAGTGGGGAAAAAAAGGTTTTAAAATGCATATACTATGATCTTTTTTTGTATGTTAAAACAGAAAAATAACTCACAGGATATATGTCTCCAAAAGTGATTGTACCTGGTAGAGGGATTAGGGGTAATTAATTTTTGTCCTTTTGGTTCATCACTATTTTCCTCATTTTGTAAAGGACCACATATTATTTTGTAAAGAGTTTCTTTTAAGACTATTTCAAACAAAAAACTCCGCTGATTAGGCAATACTTCAAAAGAAACAGCATATATACGGAAAAAGTCAAAATAGGACAATGCTATTATTTAACACAGCTTTGCTGACGGAGTAAAAAAAAAAGTTTCTGGCCCCCTTAAATATTCACACATTCCTACCAATATCGTTACAAGGATACATCTTACCATGGTGAGCAACCGCAGAGGAAAGCGAAATAGTATCAATGCTGAAGGTGTTAATTTCCACTTCTAACTGCATTCTTACTTTTCCTGTATCATGATATATTTTAAATTGACCTAATTTCTCTCTGGCACTGGACTCTGTAAACTGCACTAACTTACAGGCGACTTTAGTGACCAAACTACATCAAGGGATAATAATAAACTTCAAAAGTGAGGTCTCTCCCTTAAAGGTTATTTATGCAGGTCATAAATTGGCAGCCAGACATTAGGAATGATGAAGACTTGAAATTTATTTCCAATGTTTACACTAGAATCTTTAAATACATATAATAAGTATGTTTAACTTCAATTCATGTGGTTAATTAACATCAGTCCCTGCCTAAATTAGAGATATCACATCTCTCATTTTAGACTATGCTTTAATATCTTATATTTCTTTTCATAAATACTAATTATATAATAAATATTGCCCTGTTTTTAAATAATGATCTATTAGCCAGCAACAACAGTTCTGTCCATTATATACAACTGGAAGATTTTTGAAACTTCAAATGGAAATGAGATTCAATGCTTCTTCAGAAATAACTGTGATGAACCACACAAGATAAATTCTTTAAGAGATCCAACTTCAAGACAGTAGAGTTGCCCTCCATCCAATCGCAATTATAAAAGGTGGACAAATATAAAAACCAACTGTTTGAAAGTACTGGCAGAAAGTGGAGAGTCTACAATCTTTAAAAGAAGAAAAAGACACTGGATGATAATCTACACTTATACACCTTATCTGGTAGGGCACAACAATGTCTGAGGCACAATGAATGCAACTCAAGCAGTAAACCACAGTCAACTGGCCTGAAGAGTCTAGATGACGGGCCTGCCATGGCAGCTGAAATTAAGGAAATTCCAAAAAAGGAGGAAGTTATGGAGGGTGAAGCCCTCGAACTTGCATATAAACTCTGCACTCCTTGGCTAAACTCAGAACGACACAGGTGCTGGGCAAGACTCCAATGGCAGATTTCAACAGCTGCCTACCTCTGAGGAACCAGAATTTAAAGATCGAAAAATCTGTCAGGCTAGAGGGCTTGGTAAAGGCCTCAGATTTTCCTTTGAAAGCACAGAAGCACATGAATAAAGAATAATTGCTATAGAAAATATGGGCAAATGCAACTAGTAAAGCAAAAAATAATAATAAAATAAGCCTACCATTAGTGACTCACCATTAATTGACTGTTAGAACAAATCTCAGCTCTCTTCAGAGGAACATAACAGAATCTCTATGTAGCATCCACAACATCTACTATAAAATTTAAAATTAACAGACATTGAGGAAACTAAAAACGTATCTCCACAATCAAGAGATAAATCGGCCCACAGAAACACACCTACGAATAACAGAGAAGATTGAATTAGAGATGACTTTAAAATGGCAATGGTAAATATATGTTAAATAATCTGCAGAGAAAGATAGATATCATGGATAAAGAAATAGAGAATTTCAGGAGTGATACAGAAACTGTAAAAAAGAACTAAATAGAAACTCTAGAACTAAAAACTGGACTTTAAAATAGCATATTAAATAATCTGCAGAGATGGATAGATATTATGGGTAAAGAAATAGAGAATTTCAGGAATGATACAGAAACTGTAAAAAAGAACTAAACAGAAATTCTGCACCTGAAAACTACAATATCTGAAATGAAAAGCACACTGAATTGGGTTAATAGCAGATTTGGCATAACAGTGAAAAAAAAAAAAGACTGATAAACTTGAAGATATGTCAATGTAAAAATTCAAGCTGAAGCGCAGAGAGAAAACAATCTTTTTAAAAAGCCTCAGTGACCTGTGGGACAGTATCAAGTGGCCTAACTTATGTATTAAAGAACAGTAGAGAGTTTGGGGCAGAAATAAATATATAAAGAACCACTGGCAGAAACTGTCCAAAGCTGATCAAAAACAGCAATGCATTGAAGCAAGAAGCTCAGTTAACCCCAAAACAACCTCACCTAAAAATGAAAGCCAAAGATAAAGAAAAAAAATCTTAAAAGTAACCAGAAAACACATATTACACATGCAAGAATAATAATAAGAATTTTGGCTAACATCTCATCAGAAACAGGAAGCCAGAAAACAATGAACAATATCTTTAAAGAGCTGAAAGTAAAAAAAAAAAAAAAAAGTCAATCTAGAATTCTATAGAACCAAAAAAAAAAAAAATTCAAAATAACCTGATTCTGACTCCTAGGGACGTTATAGCACAGTATAGAAATGCCCCATGGTGTTTCCAAGGAGTGGCTGGTGAATTTGAACCGTTGACCTTTTGGTTAGCACTAACCTCTTAACCACTGCACCTACGGCCAACAAAAATACCTCCCCAGAAGGAAAGAAAAATAAAGGTATTTTCTTATATAAAACAGAAAGAATCTGCTGCCAGGCCAACACTGCAAGAAATAGTAATGGAAGCTCTTCAAGCTTCAATAATATGTAAGAAGCCGATATAACAAATTCAGGTCTTCCTTTTGAAGGGCACAGTAATTTTAAGGAAGAAAAAACTTATTTTAGCAACTAACTCCATATAACCGTGTTTCTTAAAACAAGGGAAAATAACCCCTTGTTTCTTTTTAAAGAAAATTATCCTACCCACAGCAAGAGATCAAACAACCATGTCTTGTACCAGTTTCCACACCATACATCCCCAGTTTCACAGCTGTTTTGGCTGGGGTTGATTTCTGTGCAAGGTAAACGTGAAGACTAGCCAGCAAACTATGGTATATGCCTTTGAAATGAAGAGCTGTGTTAAATTCAATTCTCACTCTCAGGAGTCTAAACTGAGATACAAATTCCTTCCCTTTCATTCTTGCTTGAGCCTACTTTTGTTCCCACTAATCTACTGAGACTCTCCATCTCAAAATCACCAATGACTTCTAACTTTTCCAAATCCAGTGTTAAGTTCTTCTCAATTCTTCCTAGCAACAGCATATGACACACCTAACTGTCCCTTCTTGTTGAAGCATTTTTTTTTTTTTTTTTAACTTGGCCTCCAGGGCACCACTCACTCTTGGATCTCTTCCTTTTTTCTAGCAGTTCCTTCTCAGTCTCCTTTGTGAGTTCTTCTTTATTGCCTGAAATGCCCACTGGTCATTCAAGTCTCAGACTTCCTCCCTAATATCATTGGTTGGAGGTTCTCAAATGTTTTGGTCTTAGGAGCCCTTTATACTTTTAAAAATTACTTAGGAACCCAAAGAGCTCTTGTGAGAGGGTTGTATCTATCCACACTTATACTAGAAATCTGAGAAATTTAATAAAATATTTATTAATTCATCTAAAAGCAACAATAATAAACCTATTACATGTCAACACAGATAACATTTTAAATGAAAAATATATTTTCCAAAACAAAAGAATATATATTTAGTTTGAAGAGTGGTATCATTTTACATTTTTGCAAATCTCTTTTATGTCTGGCTTAATAGAAGATAACTGGATTCCCATATCTAAGTCTGCTTTCAATCTGTTATGGTATCACATGTAGCCTCTAGAAAACTTCACTGTTTACTTGGGAGGAAGTAAGTGTGAAAAAGGCAAATAGCGTCTTAGTATTATTATAAGAATAGTTACAAGTCTGCAGACTTTTCTCAAGGTCTCAAAGATCCCCAGGGGTCTCTACAATACTTTGAGAATTTTAGGTGATTTCATCTAACCCCACGGTTTTAAATATCATCTCTTCTGTAATAAATGTCCCGGCTGAACTTCTCCAGAGATCACAAAGTTACCTATTTTAACTAATACAGATTATATCCAGAACCAGTCTTGACTCCCCAGCCTTCCACAACCCCAACATGTTCTTCCTTCGCTTTTTCCCCATCTCAGTAAATGATAAGTCCAATTTACCACAGCTCAGGTCAAAATCAATGGAATAACCCTTAATGCATCTCTTTCTCTCAAACTGACATCTATTAGCCAAAATAAATTCTATTAGCTTCTTTCAAAATACATCCAGAATCCCACTACTTCTCATTCCTCCACTGCTTCCACCTTAGTCCAAGCCTACGTATCTTGGCCAAGACTTTTGCAATAGCCTCCTAACTAACTAGGCTCCATGCATCCTCTAAAGTCCCCTGTAATATATTCTTCAGTCAGCAACCAGAGACAGAGTTTCTTAAAACATAACATCACATCACTTCTCTCCTTAAAACCTCAGGTACCTTCTCACATCACTCGGAGCAAACGCCAAAGTTCTCATCATGTCCTACAGAGAGGTCCCATGTGCTCTGGCCTCCTATTACTTCTCTGATTTCATGTCTTACAACTTTCCTTCTCACTGCATTCCAGCCATACTTGCCCCCTTGTCATTGCACAAATACAGCAAACACAGTCCTACCTTCTGGCTTTTACAACTGCAGTTTCTTTTGCCTGGAACCATCTTCCCTCAGATATCCACATGGCTTGATCCCTTGGTCACTACTCAAACATGGCCATATCCACGGTGCCTTTATTGTCTTTATCTCATTGCAAAAAGCATTCTCGTCATCACTCCCATCCCCTTTTCCGCCTTTATTTTTCTTTGTACAACTCATCATCACCTGACATATTTGTCTGTTTATTGACTATTCTCCCCACTCCAATACAAACCCTTTGACAATGGGGACTTTGTCTGGTTCAATGCTGTATCCCCAACACCTAGAACAGTGTCTAGTATGTAGTAAGTGCTCACTGCATACTGTTTGAGTGGATGAAGACAGATGCTGGGCCAGGTGGCAATGGGAGCTAAAGGTGAGAGTGATGAAGCAGAGTAGCTGGGATAGTCACATTCAAACCAATGTTTTGAAGGAGCAAAAACTATAAATGTGGAAAAAATAACATCACCAAAATAAAGGATATCAATCAAAAAAACAAGAACTAAATGATTAATTTAAACTTAGTATTTAAGAGTCAATTAAAATATACAAACATCTTTGGAATGAGAGTATCTTTCTTGACCTTCACTCTAAATCAATTCAGTACAACCTTACGCTCTTTATGTACTAAATCCTTCCTTATTATCTCACAAATTCTTCCCTCCTCTCACAGTCTTCTCAAAATTGACTAGTTTTAAACAAAAACATACCCCACAAAAGCCTCCTCTGAGTAAAATGGGGACTTCCTTGAGCACAGGGGACACATCTCCAGACCTTCCATATAACAAGCCCTCAGCAAAGGTTTCCTGAATGAATAGGCCAGCAGAAAAGAATGGAAGGCCCATCCAAACGGAAAATGCTTTTACTTAGTCTTTGCTCTAAACTTTCAGCCTTCACACCAACTATTCAGTTATGCTCACAAGCTGGTTCCAAAAGGGAGATGACACTATAAGAGTTATATTAAACTAGGTCCCTATTGCCATTGAACATCAGTGAGTATGGCTAGATATACTCACAGCATATCACTTGGATCATGATCCTAAGGATGGGTTTCAGGGTTACTTAATGATAAGCATTATATCAAAGTCATGATACAATAAATAGCACATTGGTTGATCATTCTTTTATCCAAAAATAATAAAAATATCTTTTCATTATTCTGAACAAGAAAGAAAAATAGCACACATGAGTTCAAATCACCACAAGTATGCCAACTCAGCTAGATGGTGCAGAATGACAATAGTGACCAGTCATTTACTATTGGTAAGTGGGGAGGTAGGAAAGAGGTGCTCAGTATGAGGTCCCATTCAAGGAAGGCTTTGGGTCCACAGCCCACCTGGTGCCTTCATTTAATCTGCTACTAATTTAATGTCTCATTAAAGTTAGTAAAATGGAGCTGCATAACATGGTCCTGGTGAGCTACCTTTTCACAGGTTCACATACACAAACACAGCAAAAGAGACGGCATTTCTCAATAGAGCAGAGAAGAAGTGTCGCATGTCTGTTGCTGTCATACGTTCTCCCTTCTAAGCTACTGTTTGTGTCACTTTCTGTAAAACTAGGAGTACACTCTTAAAATTTCACAAATAAAACATGAACAGAAAATTTCAAAGCAAAATAACAGAAATTTGAATTAAAAAAAAAAAATTGCATAAAGTGTAGTTCCTAAAAGTGATTCCTTCACTTTCTGCAGAGTCCTGGGGGAAAAGGTTATAATTTTGAGGTCCTAGCTAAGCATAAATAACCAATTTATCTAATCAATTTTTTTTCTACCTACCTATTTACCTATTAACTTTTGCTTAAGAGCACACATGGTTAAATCTTCAGCGCTCACGTTGTACAACACACTTTGCTAGGTGCTGGGAAGCTTCCTAAGATGAACAAAAACCTCCTCTTAGAGGTAAGCTGAGATAGAGGAGAAAGGATGGACTTTGGACTATGACAGACCTGGATTTGAACCAGCAACCCAATGCTTATTGGAGCTCTGGGCAAGGCTGAGCTTTGGTTTCCTGGATTTGAAATAAGGAAAGTTTCAGGGCCTCTGTACTTACTATTCCCTTGCCTGATACACTCTTGCCCCAGATACAGCATGCTCACTCCTTCCCCTCCGTCAGGTCTTTACGAGGATGTCACCTTCTTACTGAGCCTTCCCTGACCTCTACACACACACACACACGCATACACACACATACCATTCATACTCCCCATCCACTTCCTTGCTTTATTTTTTGCCAGAACCCTTATCGCCATCTAGCAAACATATATCTTTCACCTAGTTTATCATCTTTTTCCCACTCATCTGTTAGCTCCATAATGTGGGGTTTTTGGTTTTTTTTTTTTTAATCTCCCTGTCAGTGTTGTTCATTGTCTAAAGTGCCTAAAGGAGGGCCCAGAACATAAAGGCGGCACCAGAAGTTTGTTGAATGAAGGAAGGTGATGAAAGTTCCTTCGTAGTACCAAGGTTTTCATTAAAGACTATGCAAATAAAGTCCTTAGGCTATAAAAGGCATGAAGTAGTAGATACTATTCTTTAGAGATTATATAAAACAGTTAATAGAGTATTTTTAAAAAATGATGTCAAAACCATGCTAGAGAAAACATAAGACTGCTGCGTAAGCAGCAAAAGAGTAAAAGAAAAAAATAATCGCTGTAAGTCCATTGAAGTAAGAACATTCTGGGTTATTCTAAATGACGAGATGATGAATTTCACACTTTCTTTTACAAGAAGCCAACTTTAAGAGGAGTAAGTTTGAAAACAGAGACTCTGGTTTACCAGTGGACGTTATTTACGTGATCTTCACCCTCTGGCTGTCTGCTCTGCCCATTCTCTCACCACCACCGCCCTCATAGAAATAGATAACTAATTTAGTTTTATTTTACCTTGATTCATTTACTTTGACAGAAGAGAAAAGCGATAGAATGTGAGACTGTCAGGACAATACTCATGCTTCTGAATATTTTTCTTAATAATTTTTCTGACCATGTGGGAGTCTTAAGTGAATGTATTAATTATTACCTTTTTTTTTTAACCAGAGTTCAGAAAAAGAAGATTCCATAAATGAGCCATTACTTATCTAATTCTCTTTTCTATCATGGCTTCTTTCCCAAATTAATACAGGTAGAATATATACAGCTAGTACAAAAACACCTAGCACATCCTTGAATATGATACAAAAAAAAAAATTATCAAAGGAATGCCCAAGATTAAAAATCTCTACATAAAGATGAGAAAATGGTTTGTTCACATAAAGTTTTCTTCATTTTACAAAAGAGTTTCTTAAGGAATACTTAAAAATTAGTGTACTTTCCCAATCAACTTGAATTTATTCAAAATTTATTAAAAAAATCATTCATATAATTCTCAGAAATGCATTCAACGCATTAAAAATACAACTACGATAAGAAAAAAGAAAACACTGGGGGAAGTCCAGGTTCTCAAATTTAGAGCAAAAAATAATAAATAGTGGATGCTTTTGGATTAAATTATTTAAAAGCCTGAACATATTTGTAATGTGGGAAGCAAACCATTTTCTTCCTTAGAAACTATTTCCACCAATGCCAATTCAAAGTAAACACTATTTTCTCATGACTAAATGTGAAGATCTACTATGCTAAAGCATTCTACAAAAGTAAAACTTCCAAGAGCAGCTACTCAAAAAAATAATAAACTTTTCCAAATTCTCCAAATATTAATTTTAAAATTTCTAATCATAATCTTACATAAGCATTCAGCTGTCAAATTCTTCTATTAACCTAGTTGGCATGCTTACCATGTTATGTTTCTGGTTTCTTTAATGGCAAATATTTGAAACATACTACTAATTTTCAAAAATATCAAAATACATTATCTGTACCTGACAATTGTTACCCCTGCTCTGATCATTACAACTTGAGCACTCCACCAATTTAAATAAACATTTATTCTATTTAATATTGGCTTAGCAGCATAATACATATGGAAAAAAATTAAAAATTATTAGTTTACGACACACCAAATATATTGCTGTTTCCTGGAAGCTGTATTCTAACGTAGCAATACAGACTGAGGGATGAGGCAGGGAGGGCACTCTGCATTATCAGTAACACAGACAGTGGGCCTCCCTTTGCAAAACTGACATAACGTGGGATCTCTAAGAAAACAAACTTAAAGTTCACAACAGTGAAATTATGAGAACAATAAACCAATACCAGTTGCCACAGGGTCAAGTCCAACTGATGGCAACCCCAGGTGTACAGAGCAGAACTGCTCCATGGGGTTTTCACGGCTATGACCTTTTGGAAGCAGATCACCACACCTTTCTTCTGAGGCACCTCTGGGTGGGTTTAAACAGCAAACCTTTTGGTTAGTAGCCAAGCACTTAACTTTTTGTGCCACCCAGGGACTCCCATGGGAAGAATAAATATTGAAAATATTTAATTTTAATACACTAATTCAATGTTATAATTATAAACCAAGTAAGATGCCATAAAATGGGGAAAGTAGCAAATAATGGTGAAAAAATTAGAGCAAAAGGTTAAATTCAATGAGAATTGGGATATTTCTCAAACTCAGCTTCAAAAAGGCAAGGTTGCATGGGCTATGGGCTATCGAAATAGCACGTGGTTTGAGATAAACAGACCTAGTGTGGAATCCCATTTAAGTCTCTGTGAAAGAGTGAGCTGGTTATGTAACCACTTAAAACTTCTGTTTCTTCATCTAGAATGTGGGACTTATTTAATGCTTTCAAGATTGTGTGAGGATCAAAAGCATGTAAAATACTAGGCACGGGGTATATTTGTAGATGTTCTATACTGGTAGATGAAAATAACTAAGAGCCCCAATCGATCAAGCGGACATATAACATGACACGTTGTTGTTGTTAGGTGCCATCGAGTCCATTCTGACTCATAGCAACCCTATGCACAACAGAATGAAACACTGCCTGGTCCTGAGCCATCCTTACAATCGTTGTTATGCTTGAGCTCATTGTTGCAGCCACTGTGTCAATCCACCTCATTGAGGGTCTTCCTCTTTTCCGTTGACCCTGTACTCTGCCAAACATGATATCTTTCTCCAGGTACTGATCCCTCCTGACAACACGTCCAAAGTAAGTAAGACGCAGTCTCGCCATCCTTGCCTCTAAGGAGCATTCTGGCTGTACTTCTTCTAAGACAGGGTTGTTCATTCTTTTGGCAGTCCATCGTATATTCGATATTCTTCACCAACACCACAATTCGAAGGTGTCAATTCTTTGGTCTTCCTTATTCATTGTCCAGCTTTTACATGCATACGATGCAAATGACATAGTCTATACCATTAAAAAAGAGTGTCAAAAGTCAGACACCCAGCGAAGCGAAGAAAAACCAAACCTGCTGCCACTGAGTCAATTCTGACTCATAGTGACCCTATAGGACAGAGTAGAGTAGAACTGTCCCATACATTTTCCAAGGAGTACCTGGTGGATTCAAACTGCTGACCTTTTGATTAGCAGCTGTAGTCAGAGGGTATGAAATAATAGGTACCCTTGACGATGAACATGGTTAAGAAGAGAAATGAAAATGAAAAATGAAAGAATGTAGGCAAGAAAATGAAGTAACCATTTAATATTGTAACTTGGGGGTCGGGGGGGTAGTCAAGGAGACAAGCAGGTCAAGGCAACAACTAACAAGGAACCTGTCAATCCAGGGCAACCACAACCCCATGGGATATGGCCTTTGATGTCATCCAGGTAACAGTAAAGCTAATAAGTCATACCTGGTTGAGAGGGTGCCTTTTGCTGAGCTTTGACACTGCCTTACTCCCAGAAAACAGGGTATTGAGGTCTTTGGCTAGAAATCTATCACTTTCATCTGGCAACGTTGCCTCTATGGTCTTTATTGTCCTTCAGGCAACAAGAATTCTCCATGTAACCCGGCATTAGTCAGAAAAGACTGCCTTAAACTAGCCTAAGCTAGATTTGGCCCACCCTGCATATGCAGAAGGGCCAGCTGTGAATGTTAATTGAACTCAACAGAAGATGCAGCAACAGGTGGAATGAGTCAGAAAGAAAATCATCACCCAAACCCCCTTCTGAAGTGAGAGGTCTGACTAGAACCACGTCACCTCCTGTTTCCTGGCTGCGCTACATATTCCTTCCAGAATTTTCCCTCCCCGGTATGTCTGCATGGCCACCATCTTGCTGCCCAAATCACATATAAACTCTGCTTTCCCACGGCTCAGGGAGTTGGATCTGAGGAACTTCCTCTCGGCTCCTTGGTCTGTGCACTGCAATAAGATTACTTTCTCTTTCTCAAACGCCAGCATCCAGATTATTGGCAGCTCTGAGTACACCAGACAGAACTTACTTTCCTGGATTCAGCAACATCCAGGGGCTGAGTTAGAGGTGATCAAGAAGGTATGAAGAGTGACATCCCACCACGCAGTCAAGTTTAGAGAACAGTGTATTTGACTAAGGACAGAGGATGAGGTTCTGCCCTAAGAACATTCCCAGGGAATGACTCAACTTGACTCAGTACAGCACAGTGGCTCATGCCATGTTGAACTAAAGCTCTGAGATATTACATACCTCCAACAGCTACTGTTTTGCATTTACTGACAGGTTCCTTTCAAATTATTCTCAGGAGGGTTTTGTCTTCCACTTCACAAGCTTCCCAACCAGATATTTCCATGCATCTTGAAGAACTCAGTGGTGTGTCTAGAGTAGAGAAACAGTTTAAGTGTAACCACTTTGAGATGGAATCATAAAAGTAAACCACAAAAAGAATTTATAAATCTAGAATAGTTCACTATGAATAAAAAGCATTAAACTATTAAAGTCTTAGCTTGGAAACAAAAAGTTCACAAAGGAACCTTCCCACCTCTTACCTTGCCCCCAATTTTTTCTTGATTGAAAAATATAATTTTATAACATTCTGTCATATAGAGGCATTTCTCCTTTTAGATATTTATCTTCTATCTTTAATTATCAACAAATAACTGATAATCACAAATTAAGTTAGCAGCTTCAAAATGAAAACAAAAGGTGACTGCTAAGTTACCATCCTTATGAGTTAACCTTATAAAAAGATGGTCATCTCTCTGAGACCGAAACAGTATGCTCAGAAATGATAGTTTTTACAGACAGATAATGTGTGAATGGGTGGCTGTGCATAACAGGAAGCTAGAGATAATGTTTTACCCCTGACAAAGAACAAGGAGAGGTGTTCATTTAGCTTCTCATTCATAGTAATTTGTACTTACATCTGAAAGAATGTGAAAATACACTAGAAAAGTAGCATTTTTATATGGATCATGTTTAAGTTAATAACAGTCTCTTTGTTTCTCTACAATTAGTAAAGAATATCTGCCTTGAACATTGTGCTCTTTTAAAGATCTATATATATGGGATCAAACTAACGACAGCAACTTGGAAGGTTAGATAGGAAGCTTGGGGGGCAGAGGGTTTATGTTAATAAGAAAGAACAATTTGGAAAAGGAGGGTGAGAATGGTTGTACAAGTTGAACAATGTAATCAATGTCACTGAATTATACGTGCAGAAACTGCTGAATTGGTGTACGTTTTGCGTGTATAGTTTCAACAGCAATATAAAAATAGTAATCTTTAAGAAGTGGGTTCTCAACTCTTTCTAGGATCATATGGGCCCTATAATACTGAATATCTGATGAATGCTAAGGCTATTTCACTCCTCCCCTCATCAAATTTCAGGAGGTTCATGAACTCCTTGAAGCCCATTCCTGTACCCCAGGATAAAAAGCCTGGTGGCTTCCATGTATGAAAGTGGGTAGCTGAAATCTTGAGGCAACTAACAGGCTTAACTCTATGAAGAAACAATTCTTGGAGCAAAAGAAACCACCACTCTGGTAGTCCATAAGGACCCAGGCACACTAGGCAATTTCCCCATTTAATCATTCTTCATCTCTGTAAGAAATACTGCTACACCTGTAAACAACCAAATACAGTCACAAAGAAAGCAGTTGTCAAAAAAGAACTACAACTCTTGGCATTACATTAACTTGAAAGCATTCACGTAAAACACATTTACATAAAAGAATATTATCTCCTGATGATGCCAACATACAGTATACAAGCCAAAACACAAAGCCAAGGGCTTTTTGCCACCCCAAAAAATTATACCTCAGGAATTAGTGTGTTATCTTATATTCAAGCTCTCACCAAGTCACATGTTACAGACCTGATCTCAGTTTATTTTGAATAATGAAATAATGTTTCAGAAAGTAACTATAATTAATTTTGACTTTGGATATTTATACATCATTTTCAGTGCTAACCAAAAAGGTCGGCAGTTCTAATCCACCAGCCACTCCTTGGAAACCCAAAGTGGCAGTTCTATTCTGTCCTATACAGAGCAACTATGAGTCAGAATTGACTCGATGGCAACAGGTTTGGGGTTTTTTTGTTTTTTGTTTTTAAGAAATTGGTTAATAAAAAGGAAGCAAAGAAATAGATTTCATACAAAACAATTTGTGTATTAATTGTTCAATAAGAAACCAATTTGCTCTGTAAACTTTCACCTAAAGCACAATAACAACAACAACAAAAAAATAGATTTAGTAATCGTATTTGGAAGTAGGGCCTAACAATAACAAATATGAGATGCCATTTTTTAAAAAGTCTTTTAAAGATCATTTTATAAAGCAATATGGATGGCCAAAAGAATAGGCCTGTTTTTCTCTGCTTCCCTCCAACTCCCCACTAAAATGACAGTAGGAGGAAAGAGATATAAATCCATAGGCCAAAAAGAACAGAAGATTGGAGCAGACAATAGATGTCAACAGCATTTTGGAAGCTGGAAAGCAGACAGTGATGGTGGCTGAGCGGAGTAGGCTGGAACCTCACTGTCTAAGAAGCAAACAAGAAGCCAGCTAGCTAATCCAGAAAGGCTCAGGAACTGGGGTGCTTGGTTCCTCCAAAGGAGGAGGGAAGTGGTAGGGGTGAGAGAAAAGGACTGGCTGAATGTCTGTATAAAAAGTAGTGAGAACCCCAGGCTTCCTCTCCCACTTGGAAAAGCCAGACAAACCATCCTCCTCCTCCCCTACAACAGGAGGCAGTTCTATTCGTAGGAGAAAATGCAAGCCTTCTGACTCAGACACATGGACAGTGGGTAAGGCTGAAATAGAGGCATTAAGTTGTAAAAATTTACAGGTTTGGATGGTGAGATCTCTGGCTCCTTTCCTCCACTTGGCTTCCCCAAATCCTCACAGGCATGTTTATACCCTATAGAAAGGTGAACAGCGAATTCCTTTTTGGAGAAACTGAAAGGTCCAAGAAAAATCTGTAAATTTTGACTTCTGGGAATTACCCAGTGAAATGGCCAGGTCCCTGACCGAAGACCCTGTAGTGAAGCTACCAGGTAACAAACTTTCAGTCTACTTTTTATTGCCTCACTCTTAAATATGAAGAGATAAACAGACAAAAAATGAAATTTCATTTGAGAAAAGCTTCTAACATTAAAACCAGAGACCAAAATAAACAGATAAAAATGGTGAAGAGAAAGGAAAAAGAAAAGTGCAAAGACCAGAAGAAAATACCAAAATAATTCAATAAATATTCTCAAAGGAAAAGAGAAAATATTGTATCCATGAAACAAGAGCAGAATACTATTTTTAAAAAGGAAATATTCAGAGATTATATAAAAAATTAAATTTGAAATTACATGCTAGGAGAAATTAAAAAGTTATATTCAGAAAATATTAGAAAGTTGAACAAAAAGACAGAGAGATAGAAAATAAAAAAAAGATATAAGATCAAACTAGTAGGTACAACACTCAAATAATAGGCTTATAGAAAAAGCTATCAGAGAAATGGATGAGAGGAAGTTGTCAAAGAAATAGTAAAAGAAAATTTCCCAAATTGAAGCACTTGAGTTTCCAAATTGAAAGCATCATGAATATCAAAAAACTATAAGAAAAAATGTTCCAATGTGAAATTTCAAAATTCTAGGGATAAAGAAAAGATCCAAACATTTTCCAGAGAGAGAAAACAGTTCACACACAACCAACTGGGAAGCAGAATGGTCTGAGACATCTCAACTTAAGGATCACTGAGCTGAGCCACAAACAAAATATTGTCTCAATAAAGTAAACATGAAATATTTCTTTTACCACAGTCTGTGATGTGGCTCCATCAAGAAAATGGAGACAGGAGGAGTAGGTGTGTGCTGAAGGTAGAGTGTTGTGTGTGAGAGCTAAGTCCTCAGCTTTCATGGCAGGAAATCAACATATAAGCCTAAATTTAAAAATAAGTCAATAAATAGCACTTGAAACATATAACTATTTATGTAGAAATGAGTAAGTGAATGCCAGAAAAGATCATTTAAAGAGCTGAAAAGGGCTATCTTTGGGCAAAGGGGTAATGGAAATATAAAAAGAACAAGGATTGGCTGCTGTAGTACTATTTGAATGATTAAATGATTACATCCAATTACCATGAAATGAATAAATCAGATATATAAAAATATATTTAACAATGCAATCCTAAAAATTGTTATACAGTGTAGACGTCCAAGGTTCATCCACAGAAAGAATGAAAACAACTGTCTTAACATGATGCAAATGGTTACTTGTGGTTTGAAATAACATTTCCAATTACAGTACCACACATCAATTCCGAAAGTGCTGTATCGCAGGCAGCTAAAATGATATTGAGTGCTTCAAAAATGTGATTCTAATAATGAAGACACTAATGTCAAATAAGAGTTGGAAGAAAACTGTTTTAGGCATGGAAGAAGTTAAAATATTCTGTTTTATATAAATATGTGACTGTTACATATAAGTAGCTAAATTAATTAAATGGTATAAATATTTGTTTGCCCATTACATTGTTGTTGTTAGCGGCTATTGAGTCAATTCCTCCTCATGGTGATCCCATGTGTGCAGAGTAGAACTGCTCCATCTGGTTTTTGAGGCTGTGACCTTTCGGAAATAGGTATCTATATCCCCCAAATATCCCTTATACATTCAAGTTGTTCAGATTTTCTCAGTAGGAAACACAGGAATTGTACAGCAAGCATACATGGTACATAAGGAAATGAAAATTCCATTTACCGAAATCACGTTGCTATATTTCTTCATTAGTCTTCCTTCCAATCTAGGATAAAATAATAAAGAAATTAAGATGCACTCTTCATCTAATGAACAGCTTATAAGAAAACACACATACACACAAAAATCCAAGGTAATTATTATTCACTTCTTGTTACATATCCATAGGAAAAAAATGTTCTTTCCCACTTCCTAGCACAATTTCTGGCTGCTATGATGTTCAGAGAAAGCTTCTATAAGGCAAAGCCAAGCACAAACAGGCATGGATATCCAATGCTAATAAAAAATTACATACCACAATGCATCTTCTGGTATGAGTTTTAAAAGCATGTACTTTTATGAATTATCTCCTCTTAATTCAAGTAAATGACTACTAACTGACTACACACAGAAAGATAAAAAAACAAGAAAGCAAAGTTTCAAACCTTAAGAATTACAACTCGACACACTACCTACCCAAATTAACAGCAAATGACGCTGAAAATCTGAACAGACCCCTAACAAGACATGGAAAAGGCAAAAAAAAAAAAAAAAACTCCCAACAAAAAAAAAAAGCCCCGGCCCAGATAGCTTCACTGGAGAATTCTACCAAATATTCAGAGAAGAGCTTACACCAGTGCTACTCAAATTATTTCAGAACGCAGAAAAGGAAGAGATACTTCCAAATTCATTCTATGAAGCCAGCATAACCCTGATACAAAAACCAGGCAAAGACACCACTAAAAAAGAAAATTAGAGACCAATATCTCTTATAAATATAGATGCAAAAATTCCCAACAAAATTCTAGGCAAGAGAATTCAGCATCACATCAAAAAAATAATACACCACGACCAAGCAGAATTTATATCAGGTATGCAAGGATGGTTCAACATTAGAAAATCAATCAGTGTAATCCACCACATAAATAAAAGGAAAGAAAAGAATCACATGATCATTTCAATCAATAAAGAAAAGGTATCTGACAAAGTCCAACACCCATTCCTGGTAAAAACTTTCAATAAAATAGGCATAGAAGTGACATTTCTCAACATAATAAAGGGCACCTATGCAAAACCAAAGGCCAACATCATTATTAGTGGAGAGCGGCTGAAAACATTCCCCTTGAGAACAGTAACAAGACAAGGATGCCCTTTATCACCACTACTATTTGACATTGTGCGAGAAGTCCTAGCTAGAGCAATAAGGCAAGAAAAAGAAATAAAGGGCATCCAAACTGGTAATGAAGAAGTTAAACTGTCCTTATTTGCAGATGATATGACACTATACATAGAAAACCCAAAAGACTCCACAAGAAAACTATTAGAACTAACAGAAAGATTCAGCAAAGTCCCAGGACACAAGATAAACATATAAAAATCAGTTGGATTTCTATACACCAATAAAGACAACAATGAAAAGGAAATCATGAAAACAATAATAGCCCCTAAAAAAATGAAATAATTAGGAATAAATCTATCTAGGGATCTAAAGGACCTATACAAAGAAAACTACAAAAACTACTGCGAGAAACCAAAAGAAATCTACATAAATGGGAAAACATGCCATGCTCATGGATAGGTAGATTCAACATTGTGAGAATGACCTTTCTACTCAAAGCGATTTATAAATACAACACAATCCCAATCCAAATACCAATGATATTCTTTTAAGAGATGGAAAACCTTATCATTAACTTAATATGGAAAGGGAAGAAGCCCCGGATAAGTAAAGCACTACTGAAGAAGAAGAATAAAGTAGGAGGACTCGCACCACCTGACCACAGAACCCACTGTACAGCTACCATAGTCAAAACAGCCTGCTTCTGGTACAACAACAGATATACTGACCAATGGAACAGAATTGAGAACCCAGGTGTAAATGCATCCACCTATGGTCACCTGATCTTCAACAAGGGCCAAAAGTCCATCAAATGGGGAAAGGACAGTCTTTTAAAAAAACAGTGCTGGCAAAACAGGATGTCCATCTGCACAAAAAATGAAGCAGGACCCATACCTCACACCATATACAAAAACTAATCCAAAATGGATCAAAGACCTAAATATAAAGCCAAAAACTATGAAGTTCACAGAAGAAAAAATAGGATCAACACTAGAGGCTCTAATACACGGCATTAACAAGATACAAACCACAACCCGCAACACACAAACTCCAGAAGATAAGCTAGATAACTGGACTCTTCTAAAAATTAAACACTTATGCTCATCTAAAGACTTCACCAAAAGAGTAAAAAGAGAAACTACAGACTAAGAAAAAATTTCTGACTATTACAAATCAGACAAAGGTCTAATCTCTAAAATCTACAGGAAAACCCAACACCTCTACAACAAAAAGACAAATAATCCAATTAAAAAATGGGCAAAGGAAATGAACAGAAACTTCACTAAAGAAGGCATTCACATGGCCAACAGACACCAGGAAATGCTCATGACCACTAGCCATTAAAAGACATTCAGATCAAAACCACAATGAGATACCATCTCCGCCAGCATTACTGGCAGGGACCAAAAAAACAGGAAATAACAAATGTTGGAGAGGCTGCAGGGAGATCGGAACTCTTATGCACTGCTGGTGGGAATGCAAAATGATACAACCACTTTGGAAAACAATATCGCGCTTCCTTAGAAAGCTACAAATAGAAATACCATATGATCTAGCAATTCCACTCCTAGGAATATAGCCTAGAGAATTAAGAGTCATCACATGAATAGACATATGCACATTCATGTTCACTGCAGCACCATTCACAATAGCAAAAAGATGGAAACATCCTAAATGTCTATCAACAGACGAATGTATAAACAAACTGTGGTACATACACACGATGGGAGTATTTACACAACGCTAAAAAATGATGAATCTGTGAAGCATCTCATAACATGGATGAATCAGGAGGGCATTATCCTGAGTGAAATTAGTCAATCACAAAAGGACAAATATTATATGAGACCAGTAGTGTAAAAACTCATGAAAAGGTTTACACACAAAAAGAAATAATCTTTGATGGTTACGAGGGAGGGGAGAGGTAGGAATGGAAAAAACACTAAATAGACAATAGATAAGTGGTAACTTTGGTGAAGGATAAGACAGTACACAATACTGGGGAAGCCAGCACAACCTGTACAAGGAAAGGTCACAGAAGCTCCACAGATAGATCCAAACTCCCTGAGGGACCAAACTGCTTGGCTGAAGGCTATGGGGACCATGGTATCTGGGAACATCTAGCTCAACTGGCATAACACAGGTTATAAAGAAAATGTTCTGCATTCTACTTTGGTGAGTAGTGTCTGGGGCCTTAAAAGCCTGTGAGCGGTCATCTAGGATACTCCACTCGTCTCAGCTCTTCGGAAGCAAGGAAGAATGAGGAAAACTAAAGATACGAGGGAAAGATTAGTCCACAGGACTAATGGACCACACCTACCACAGCCTCCACCAGACTGAGTCCGGTACAATGAGATGGTGCCCAGCTACCACCACTGAGTGCTCTGACACGGATCAAGATAGAGGGTCCCAGACAGAGCTGGAGAAAAATGTACAACAAAATTCTAACTCAAAAAGAAAGACCAGACTGGCTGGAAAAATCCTGAGAGTGTGGCCCTCAGACACCCTTTCAGCTCAGTAATGAAGTCACTCCTGAGGTTCACCTTCAGCCAAACACTGGACAGGCCCATGAAACACAACAAGACAAAAGGGGTACACCAAGGGAGGGAGGGAGAGGGTTTTTTATGGATTAATCAGTAGATAAGAACTGCTTTGGGTGAAGGGAAAGACAACACTGAATACATGGAAGGTCAGATCAATTGGACTGGACCAAAAGCAAAGAAGTTTCTGGGATAAAATGAATGCTTCAAAGGTCAGCGGAGCAGGGGCAGGGGTCTGGGGAACTTGGTTTAAGGGGACTTCTAAGTCAATTGGCAAAATAATTCTATTAGGAAAACACTCTGCATCCCACTTTGAAATGTGGCGTCTGGGGTCCTAAATGCTAACAAGCGGCCATCTAAGATGCATCAATTGGTCTCAACCCACCTGGAGCAAAGGAAAATGAAGAACACCAAGGTCATACGACAACTATGAGCCCAAGAGACAGAAAGGGCCACATGAACCAGAGACCTACATCATCCTGAGACCAGAAGAACTAGTTGGTGCCCAGCCACAATTGATGACTGCCTTGACAGGGAGCACAACAGAGAACTCCTGAGGGAGCAGGAGATCAGTGGGATGCAGACCCCAAATTCTCATAAAAAGACCACACTTAATGGTCTGACTGAGACTAGAGGAATCCCGGCGGCAATGCTCCCCAGACCTTCTGTTGGCACAGAAAGGGAACCATCCCCGAAGACAACTCATCAGACATGAAAGGGACTGGTCAGCGGCGGGGAGAGAGACGCTGATGAAGAGTGAGCTAATTAAATCGGGTGGACACTTGAGATTGTGTTGGCAACTCTTATCTGGAGGGGGGATGGGAGGATAGAGAGAGAGGGAAGCTGGCAAAATTGTCACGAAAGGAGAGACTGAAAGGGCTGACTCAATAGGGGGAGAGCAAGTGGGAGTAGGGAGTAAGATGTATGTAAACTTATATGTGACAGACTGGATTTGTAAACGTTCACTTGAAGCTTAATAAAAGTTAATTAAAAAAAAGATAACAGCCAAGAAAACCCTACAGACCAGCTCTGCTCTGGAACATGTGGTGCCGCCTCCTGTCGGAATGGACTTGATGGCAGTGGCTTTGGTTTATCTCCCTGAGCGGCAAAGTCAGGATATTCACCATGCCATTAGGTGAGACACCAACCTGCCTCTGTTAAAAAAAAAAAAAAAAAAATACTTGGAAGGATATGCCCTAAATCAATAATAGTGGTTACCTCTGGGGAGGGAACCAAGCAAACTGTAGCCAGAGTGTTTTAATTTTTTATGAGAACAGTGTATTTGTGTATTTCTTGTGCAATAAAAATAATTTAATTTGCAAAAAAAAAAAAAAAGGGGGTACACCAGCCCAGGGGCAAGGACTAGAAGGCAGGAAGGGACAGGCAAGCTGGTAATAGGGAACCTAAGGTTGAGAAGCGAGAGTGTTGACATGTCGTGGGGTTGTTAACCAATGTCATAAAACAATATGTGTACTACCTATTTAATGAGAAACTATTTGTTCTGTAAACCTTCATCTAAAGTACAGTAAAAAAAAAAAAAAAGAAAATAAAAAAAAAACATTATCACTCTAGTTAAAAGAGGTACCAGCATGTTTAAAATTTCATTTTTACCAAAACACAATCAACAGCAAGTTAAACGGAACTACAGACATATACATTGGCAGATCTTAAACCCACATAACACCAAGGCCTTAAAACTGCTTCCTCATCTAATTTCACAAAAGGCTTTCTAAACTAAAAATGTAAGATGATCCTTTGAAAATATATATCTAAACATATGTGAATTATGGTACCTACAGGAAGAAAAAAAATACCCATTTTTAAAATCAATACACATTTTTTAACTACTGTATTACATACATATAAAAAAAGCACAAAATCCTGAGTGGCTTCATAAATTTTCATTAAGTGTACACACACTTGTAACTACCACAGTCTCCAAAGGTCACCACTGCCCTGATTCTAATACCACACATTGGTTTTATCTGTTGAACAAGGTATAATTATTCAGGGAGTCTAAAATCCCTGTTTCTGGACCAAAATAAAATGCTTTAAGAAGAGACACTCCAAAAAAAAAAAAAAAAGGTGGTATTATTTCAGGAGATATGTAAGTGTCCGAGGAAGGAGTTTTGGCTGGCTGGTTGGTTGGCTGAGGTCAACCTGCAAGTCCTTCAAATACTGTAGGACACAGACACTGTTTTAGGATAGAAGTAGAAAGGAAAGGGCTTTCCTATTGTCCAGAATGAATGTACTTCTAGGGATAAGGTTGGTGGGTGAGCGGCAGGTAAGTGGGGGAAGAGGGAAGGAAATTATTAGCACAGGTACAAAAACACCTATAAAATAAAGACAGTAACCAAACTAGTATGAGCTTAGGCAGTAGACTAATTATTGATGCATCATCTCATCTGCTCTTCCAATTCCTATGAAACCTCTGTTGGCTACTACCAGCACATCAATAACAATACCAAAAAGACAAATCCATTGCTGTCGAGTCAATTTTGATTGATAGCAACTCTACAAGACATAGCAGAACTGCCCTACAGGGTTTCCAAGGCTGTAAACCTTTACGGAAGCAGACTGCCACATCTTTCTACCGAGGAATGGCTGGTGGGTTGGAACTGCCAGCCTTTCGCTTAGCAGCCAAGCACTTTAACCACTGAGCCACCAGGGTTCCTTCACTGATAACAACACTGAGTCTCAAAGTGCCTAAGCTAAAGTGCCAAATTAACCAGTTAGTAAAAGTAAACCTTTCTCTATACAGCTTCCTCTGTATGCAGGGCTAGAGACACCATAAACAAAAAGGGAAATGTTCACAGAAATGAAGCCATGTAAATAGACACAGAATACGCTATGTTGTTCCTGTCCCTCAATCTTCTAAAAGCAAAGAACCAAGTTATTCAGGGTCCACAAAGTCTTCTGATTTACTAAAATGCTGAATGGCTTTGTCACTTGTAAAGTGGGCCCACTTAGCTTTCTGTACCTGATAGGCGAAATTTCAAAAGAAATCCTTACTCACTTCTCAAGGTGTAATTTTCTGAGATGCTGACTTGTTTGATGGCACCATATGCTTTCCCATTGCAATGGGAGAAATCAGAAGAATGCAATGTCCATCAGAGAAAGTTACAGCCACAGACAGGCAAGTTACCTCCGTGGAATTACTGAGGAACCCATGTTAATGCTGCCTTCAAATGACACGCTATGCCTGCATGAATATTTAATTTCTTAAATACTTCAAAAAAGCAGGGGCCAAAATAAGAACGCAGTTCAAAATGAGAAATTTCTTTCTGCTACTTAAAAGGGTGAAAAAAAATAAATAACCTACTTTTTAAGATCATATGTGATATGCCAAAAGACATGTAGCTAAAAAGATATTACGGTAGCCTGATAGATGAATAGAAAATAGTATCTCAATAACAACAGTTGTTACTATGAAAAGTCTTTACATTTAATCCTTTTACTCAATCCTACAAGAACCGTGCAGGGGGGTAGGGAACTGGAATCCCCAACTCATCAGAAGCAGAAATTGGGCTCAGAAAGGTTATGTAACTTCCCCAAGGCCACACTTCAAGGAAGTGGGAAAACGGTTCCAAATCAAGTCTCTCAGATACCAAAGACCATTCTGGCTTAAGGATGAACCCAACTGAATCTGCTGTTCAATCCAAATCCTTGAGTGATCCTCTTCACTATTTTCCAGTTGCTTTTGATAACGTTCCAAGTGAAGGGTGTTGGGGGACATGTCTTGTTAAATGTTGCTTAAGGACAGGAGCCAAAAATCAGTATGGATGGACTGTTTTTACAGATAACTTCTAAAGTGGCTGAGAGCGCTCTGGTGATTTTTACACGGGATCTAGCACAGGGAACAAAGAGTAAAAGCTGCAGCTGGGTTTTGCAGTGAAACACATGCTGTGAAGATACAACGCAAGAAGTTTTCTGGGACTACGTCAATAAGCAAATTAACTGCATACTGTGCAAAGTAAGGGATCTAAGAAAAATTACCAAAATTTCATTTATCAGACTATGGCTCTAAAGAAATGTAAGACTTTGTAGACCTTTACCCAAAGGCAATCAGGATAATGGGAGAAGGAGAGTTGTTTGTGGAGAATGAGGGCTGGGCAGAATAAGGAATTTTTCCCGTACTCACAAAAATTCCGGTATAGCAATACTCTAATCCCTATGCGTTTACCACTGGTGACTTCACACTCAAGACAAGTATACTAGAGTGGGAGAAGATCCAAAGGGTAAAAAGGAACAGTCATAATTTAATCTGAAAAACTGAAGCAAGGCATAACAAACACCCACTTTACAAGTTTGTGTTTGCAGGGTCCCCCTTTGGAAGTTTATTACTTCCTCCTAGATCAGGGAGAGCAGGGGCTTCATTTCGTGGCCAACCTGATTGACTGATCAATAGGCATTGGCTGCCCGAGAGCAACACTGGGAAAGGTGGCTGAAATCAACAGCCACTGTCTGCTGTGGATGTATGACATGGAAATCACGGCAGGCATGCTTCAGTTTTGGCATCCCTGTCCTAAACACTATAATTATAATTCTGTTGTTTCTCTTCAGGGTGACGATGGTGTGTAATTAGACATGAATAATACAGACAGAACAGTAACAGCACAAGATCAATTTTTTCCACTAAAATTATACTTAATCAAAGTAATAAAAACCATTGAAAATTTTTTCATTCTTACTCATAAACGGCATGCTATGCAAATTAGAGTTTGGTTTAGGAGAGTACAAAATCCAAAGTACACAGTTAGTACCTCCTTCCTTTAACGTTAAACTCTCAATAAACACAGTTTAATTGAACTTTTTCTTTCTTCCCACTGCTTCAAAAAGAACCATTACTATTTTTCAAGAGAAATGGTCTACCACCGAAAAGCCCCAGGCATCATCTCTAGCTTTTGGTGACTGAAGGTTGCAGTCTCCTCCCTGCTAGGGTCACCCACAAGGCTTCCTCTTGCTGGCCTCCTCCACAAGAGAGAGAGTTGCTTTAGGAGAGGACTTGTCACTACTCAAAAAAAAAAAAGAATTTTTTTTTTTTTTTCCACTCAAGGGTAGCCTGAATTTGCCTTTCACTGCACTGAATTCTTACTTTTTCCAGATTAAGAGAATAACACAAGGGGTAAACTGAATGTCTTCTCCCAGCCCTTTATCAAACCTTGCCCTAATCTATATAGCCAGTCATGATTCTCTTGGATAAATAACAGAGCTCTCTTCTCTGAGCTGCTAGGCTGATATGTAAAAGAAAACACAAAATGTAGAAGATCATCTATTAGCCACTCTGGGAGCTTAGCAACTTCTCTTGACTTGCCTCTCAAAATGGCTTTTCTTTTTCCTTTTCCTTTGTAAAACCCATTTCTTTCAATGGAAGACTTTAGAACAGGTTCAGCTAGGAGGAAGGGACAGGTTTACAAACTGCAGTTTACTAAAATGTGTTGAGTTGAATGAGGGGATTTAATAGCGGGTAAAAAGTAGCATAAAAAAAAATTTTTTTTTCTTTTTTTTAAAAAGTAGCAGAGAAATACACCTCACAAACTTAAGGAGCCAGTTATTCTAAGAGATAATAAAAAGTAAAAGCAACTGTGCTTCAGAAAGCTTTGAGATAAACCCACGGGAACAAAGCAAAACTGGAAGCTAATCTGAGATAAATCCATGGGAACAAAGCAAAATTGGGAAATGCTTGGAAGTCAACCCTGCAAACCTGAAGGTAACCACAAAGCAAACAACTGCTCCTCTTCCCTTCCCAAAACAGGTGACCAAGTACCTTTGCTAAGCAATGAAGGAAAGAAAAGGTACTTCATCCCTACACTCAGCAAACATTTATGAAGCACCAAAGTGGGGTTATATAGAGATGAAAGAGTGGTTTCCCTAAAGGAGCTCAAAGTTTAGCAAGGAGAAAAACGCATAAACCAGTATTTACATTTCTATGTACCAAATGATATCTAGGAGGCAAACAGGAACATCAATTTCCTGTTATGGGCCAGGCACCAAGGCATTTTATATTATCATATTTGAATCCTTGAAACACCTGTGAGACTGGCAAATATCTTCCGTTTTACTGGTGGGAACAATAGGGTGTGTGTGGGAAACAAAAAAGGATCATTCAAACAAAAAGAACACTATTTGAATTAAATCCTCAGATTAAGCTCCCCCAGTACTAATACAGGGATTCTTGGGTGGCACAAACAGTTAAGCGCTCAACTACTAGCCTTTAGATTGGCAGTTTGAACCCATCCAGAGGGTCCTGGGAAGACAGGCCTAACAATCTGCTTCTGAAAGGTCACAGCCTTGAAAACCTGATAAAGCAGTTCTACTCTGCACACATGGGGGTCTCCATTCGTCAGAACTGACTAGATGGCGTCTAACAACAATACAAATACAAATCTCAATCCCTGTCTTACCTTCTGCAGGCTGCCCAGAAGTGTCTGAGGTTCCTAAAACTTTTATTGAGAAATCTAAAAATTGAAGAAATAATTTTGTAACATTGCAGATCCTATTATCAAGGGCCATGGCAGCAATGCCTGACCTCTAGTTTATTGAGGGCCTTTTTGGTTGTTGTTAAATCCCTACCATACCCACTGCCATTGAGTTGATTCTGACTTATAGTGACCCTATAGGACAGTAGACTACAGTTTTCAAGGCCGAAATCTTTACAGAAGCAGACTGCTCCATCTTTCTCCATAGAGTAGCTGATGGATTCAAACCACGGACCTTTTGGTTAACAGCCAAATGCTTAACCACTGAGCCACCAGTCAAAATAATCTTCCTTGTATGTTATTAATCACAGCTTTTTGAGGGCTTACCTAGGACAGACATTGGCAAGCACTCAGTAAAAACCCATCATATTTTTCTGTTACCAATTACACCAAATCAAACATCTTGGTTTTGTGGTCAAGACCCACCTCTACTTTCCACATTTAATCATTATTTTCAAGACTGAATTACTATCTGCCCTCAAAAAGTTTATTAATTGCTAGGTGTTTACACCTATAATTTTCTATAATGTCCTTCTTCTACTCTGCCCCCCACCATCTGGCTTAGAAAGAGCAACGGAAATATATTTGTGATGATGAAGGGGTTCTCCATATGATTTTTTTTTGACCTAATAATAAATATTTTCTCGAAATATTACATGCACACCCGATAAATTCTGGATTTCTATGTAAATTAGGTAATTACCTCCATAATATATTTGAATTTAATTAAAAAAAATTTTTTTATTTATATTAATATACCTTCCATTAAAACAATCTTTGGATGGTCTCATTCCACTACCAATTTTTTTTTTTTTAACTAAATAGCTACATCTAATCTACTATAATCAAAGTAGCCTCCCTTTGAAACAGTTATACTATCTCCCCAACTAGTTAGAAAGTTCCATAAGCTTAGGTTACAGGCTTGTCACATTCCAGACATACAGTATATAATCCATCAATTTAGTGAATACTTTAAAAACTAATCTAAGTATCTGCCTTTTGAACCCAGAGTCTTTAAAGTGTCATGATCAGGCTGCCTTACTTCAGATACTGAAAAGAAAAAATATTTATTGGAAATTAAAGAAACTCACGGAACAATGAAATCTTTCAATTTCATTTTTAAATACTTTGAAGTAACATGGCTTCAAAAGAAAATTTAGCATGAATTGTCAAACCAAGCTACTATAATAAATTTTCAAAATTGCAAAAGTTGTCTTTCATGTTCCTAAAAGAGGCAAAATTTAGCTAGCGATTAAAAATATAAAATGAATTAATACGAAACCCAAGTTCATCCCAATGCAGAAACAGATTAAAATATTAAATCCAATTTCAAGGTAGATTATGGGAAATGCTCCTAACACGTTATCCAGGAATCAACTAATTGCTAATTAGATTAGTACTGGACATACTTCAGATATCAGTTCCCCCACTCCAATTTCTAGGGAGATTGTGCCACGCCCTTGAACAAAGTTGCATCTCAACTGCCATCTTCTGTTTCACCTGACACTGTTTCATACCTGCAGCCATAGCTGATCGGACCTAGAGTGACACCTGACTCAAAGGCTGCCATTAATAGGCTAGCCAAGAGCCTATGACTTGTGTTTCCCAGCTAAAAGGTGAGGTTCAGCCAATCAGATTCTCTGCCTCCAGCCTGGAATCAAGAAACCCTAAAGGAAGTTGCTAGTTAAATATTTGGGTGAAAAGTCAAGAGGTACACTTAGGTCATCAGGCAGCCATCAGGTACGTTTAGGCCTGAACTGCTCATCTTCCTACTTTTTCAGTAAGTAACAAGGACTTGGTTTTTGCAACCAAAAACATGCCAAAAGATTGTCGTAGTGGTTGTTATTGTTGATGTGCCTGGCTTCAAAGCTTCAAAGACAGGCTGACTCTCTGATTAGGGCTAATGCAGCTGTTGAGTTTAAGCTGAAGCTAACACTCATTTACCATTCCCAAAATCCTAGGGCCCTGAAGAATTACGCTATATCTATTTTGCCTGTGCTTTATAAATGGAACAACAAAGCCTGGATGTCAGCTCATCTGTTTATAGCATGATTTACTGAATATTGTAAGCCCACTGCTGAGACGTACTGCTCAGTACAAAAGATTCCTTTCCCAAAATATTACTGCTCATTGACAATGCACCTGGTCACCCAAGAGCTCAGGTGAAGATGTACAACATCCATTCTGTAGCACATGTATCAAGGAGTAATTTTGACTTTCAAGTTTTTTTATTTAAGAAATACATTTTGTAAGGCTATAGCTGCCATAGTAATTCCTCTGAGGGATCTGGGAAAAGTAAATTGAAAACCTCCTGGAAAGGATTCATCATTCTAGATGCCATTAAGAGCATTTGTGATTCATGGAAGAAGGTCAAAATATCAACACTAACAGGAGTTTGGAAGAAGTTGATTCCAACCCTCATGGATGATTTTGAGGGATTCAAGGCTTCAGCTGAGGAAGTAACTATAGATGTGGTGGAATCAGCAAGAGAAATAGAAGTTTAACCTGAAGATGTAACTGAACTGCTGCAATCTCACAACAAAACTTTAACAGACGAGGAGTTGCTTCTTACGGGTGAGTGAAAAAATGGTTTCTTGAGATGCAATCTACTCCTAGTGAATATGCTGTGAACATTGCTGAAGTGACTACAAACAATTTCAAATATTACATAAACTTAGTTGGCAAAGCAGCAGCAGGGACTGAGAATACTGACTCCAATTTTGAAAGAAGTTCTGCCGTAGGTAAAATGCTATCAAACAACATCACATGCTACAGAGAAATCTTTTGTGAAAGGAAAGGTCAATCGATATGGCAAACTTCACTGCTGTCTTATTTTCAGAAACTGCCACAGCCACCCCAACCTTCAGCAACCACCACCCTCATCAGTCAGCAGCCATCAACATGGTGGGAGGCAAGACCCTCCACCACCAAAAAGATTACAGCTCACCGAAGGCTCAGGTGATGGTTAGCACTTTTTAACAATAAAGTGTTTTTTAATTAAGGTATGTAGATTGTTCTTTTAGACATAATGGTATTGCACACTTAATAGACTACAGTATAGTGGAAACATAACTTTTACATGCACCAGAAAACCAAACAGATTCGTGTGATTCGCTTTACTGCGATATTTACTTTATTGCAGTGGTCTGGAACCCAACCTGCAATATCACCAAGGTATGCCTGTATTGTTTTTCAACTTCCTCTCTCAAGATTTCAGATTTCTCACCTGTAAAATGAGGTCAACTTATGCGATGGTATCTAAGTACTCTTCTATGATTTGCAATCTTAGTACATGCAGTCTCTAGAACATCAACACCTCCCTTCCAGAACAAGGAGGGGGCTCTATTTTAGGCAAAGAGTTTTTGGGTAGTTGTGGAAAACGGTCTCTGCTAGCTTGGCTGCCACATGATAATGAATTCTAAATTCACAGCTGGAACAAATTTCCTATTAAAAATCCTAAAATGAGTCGTTTCTAGGCTATCCTTTTTTAACAATATGTATGCAGAATACTAGAATTTTTCATACTGTTCTCAATGACCCTATTTTCCACTTAAGATACACAGTAAAACTACTGCTTTCCAGAGCCAATACAGTCTCAAGATAAACCTGCTAACTTTTAAAGAAACTAAGAAGCAGAAAGAGTGTTACTCGATTAGTCATTAGGTAAAATATTTAGATCAGAAACCATAATATTTTCGATACTCTAGGGAGGGTCCATGGTAACAAAACAAGACACTGGAAATACAAATACCTGTCTTACATATTCTTGTTAATCATGTTAAGAGAAAGGTTTATCATAGAGCCTAAAACTGTAAACATTTAATGAATGAAATTGCTACACATTTAAATTAGCAAAGCAAGGCCCATATTCGTAGGCAACTTTTTTATATCCTCCAAACCTTCAAATTTCCCAAAATAGGGGCTTAAGATTCTCTACTCATCCCTTAATATGACTCCTTTAAAGGGAAAACTACAGACATTAAGAATGAAACTGAGCCAAATAATTACCCTTTACAGAAACAATGATTAGGAAGCTAATTACATCATCTAGTTTTCTACATATAAGAAAATGCATCAACCGAAAATCAATCAAGGAGTAAACGTGATACATGAAAATATATTTACACAAAGGAGTTAACACAGCAGAAATAACAATGATCCCTTCGATAACAATCTCCTGAGACTTAAAATTGTAATTTATTTATGTAATTTATAAAAAATGTGATTTACACACTTTTCTAGGTTACAACAAACCATGTGGGAAATCATTTAAAGCTTCCTGCACATATAAAACTGCCCCTGTTGAAACCCCATCCCTACATTTAGGGAACTCAAGGTTTCAGGTTGCTCCTAGTGCCTTAAACAGTACCGGAACTATCTTGATTAGTAAAGTCTCCTCTTCTTCCTAGATGTCAGTTACATGCTATCAAAAGCCCTTCTTTGCCTGCAATTTACCTTTGTTTCTTTGCTCCAGAATATCTCAAAGCCTTGAAAATGCTAATGAACACTTGGATCTCCAAAAGACTGCAGTAAATATACCACTTCTTGCCCCTCAGAACTCCAACGACTATGCCTTGGAAATTAATGTCCTACTGGATATTTAGTTGGCTCCTGAGTTCCCTCCATTTTGCTCACCCGAAAAGATAAGTATCCATCCAGGCCAGCCGTATGCAGAGACAAAGGGGGCCTCACCTAGGAAGTGTAATCTGAGGACCTGAAAAACTGTCCAAGAGTCCTTCATCCACTCATTGCTCTGTTCATTGTCTTAAGTTTGCATCATTAAAACAGTAACAACTGTGGGACCCAAAATACTGCATCCCTTAGGAGGCCTAGGTTAAAACGTGAATCCTCAAGTGGCTTGGTTATTGAACAACATAATAGAGTTTTAACTGTTCACAGAAGAGGAAAGTGATTTTCTGGACAGGATTTTTCATTTTATCTTTTAGAAAATGAAAATCTTTCTGAAATGTATTACCTATTTTTCTCACCTTTCCCATTTGCAAAAGTAATAGATGTCCTGTGCATAATATTTAGAAAATAAAGATGCACAGGGACAAGAAAAACTACCAATAAAAATCTTAGCCCTCAGTCAGAAATATCATTTTGAAATCCTTCCAGGCCTTTTTTAGGGCACCACAAAAGATGTGCTCTTTGATTCACTGATGTATCTTAAGCACCAAAAACTGCCTGACATATGTTGTTGGTGGTGTTAGTTGACATAAAATAGGCTGCAACTCATATGTTGGTGTAAGCCGTCGAGTCAATTCTGGCTCATAGCGACCCTACAGGACACAGTAAAGCTGCCTCACAGGCTTTTGAAGGCTGTAAATCTTTATGGAAGCAGACTGCCACATCTTCCTCCTGTGGAATGGCTAGTAGGTTTGGACCATCAATCTTTTGGTTAGTAGCCAGCGCTTTAACAACTGCACCACCAGGGCTCCACCAACTCATATGAACCAAAACCAAAACCAAACCCACTGCCATCAAGTTGATTTTGACTCATAGTGACCCTACCGGACAGAGTAGAACTGCCCCATAGTGTTTCCAAGGCTGTAAATCTTTACAGAAGCAGACTGCCACATCCTTCTGCAGGATGGCTGGCGGGTTCGAACTACCAACCTTTCAGTTAGCAGAAGAGTGCTTTAACCACTATGCTACCAAGGCTCCTCCAACTCAGTGAGTGGCAAATAAATATTGTTTACCCTCTGTATACTTTTTTGCATACTTTTTGTATATTCTGCATGCTTGAAAAAATTTTTAATACTTTTGTATATACATCTATATGCTTTGTATTTTACAAATTCATTTATATGGCCTTGTTTCTTTTTTCACAAGATTTTACACTGAAAATACAGTTATAAGTGACCTAAAGATACATAGCCTTTTTTCATGTTATAATGTACCAGGGATATTTTTCTAGGCTAATAAACTATTAAATATTCTTCTACATCTTTGCTTCTACTCCTCTTTCTCTTTTTTGAGAAATGGCTGATTCCCTACTTTGGGGAAGGTTTGGAGTTCTTTTTCTACTTCTAATAAAATTTATTTTCTTATTATATTGTAAGAGTTACCTAGGTTTGCCAAGAAATTTTGGGAAGCATAGTTAGGTTTTACAAAAGTGAAGGCATACATACATACTATTTTGTAATTTTTTTTTCACTTAACATTTTATCCTGAATAGTTTTCCATCTCCTTAAATATACTTCTGGGGATATTTTCTGCTTTCTTAAAATAAGAGTTTCCAGAACACGACTTCGCATGGTCTTCATGAGTCAATGACATCATGAAGAACATCAATTACTGTAATATGCTACAGCTGTGGATGCAAAACAAATGATACAGTCACAAACCGAGATGAATGAACCCAGGAGATGACCTCAATCTGTTCCGCGTTTTGTTTTTTGTTTTTAAGAAATTCTCCAATATTAGGCATTTTAATCAGTGGTCATTCCCTCATGAAAGTAAATGAAACATAAAATGTAAGAGTCTGAAAAGTGAATTATTACTTCAAACATGCTTTTCCCAAATAAACATACTCACTCTCCATATAATTAGAAGGAGAATTATTTTCCTGTTATTTTGAAACTGATTTGCAACACTCTTTTATTATTTCTGAATCACTAATGAAAGGTCTATGTCAACAGCTTCAGTGAACTTCTCTTTCGCACAGTCAGTAAGATATGCATATCCCTCGACACCTCCAAATTTGTACAACAGTATCTGGAGAAGGTTTCCGCCAACACCTGCACATTTGGTCCCATCATTCAGCAGAAGACATTTCTGCATTGGTCATAGTGGCTTAACTGATTAACTATGATACACATTCCAGCCCAAGAAGCTTCATGAGATTAAAGGTTTTTTTTTAAAAAGTATAATTACCTGTTGACCTTTCCTGAATAATGAATCAACTTCTTAACCTATTTCAAAATAACATTTCATGTTCCACAGGCATACCATTAAATGAATGAGGTTGACACTATTAGACAAAGAGAGGGTAGATTTATCAGAACTTACCTCTAACCCTGTTCCTAAAGGGTGGACACTACAGCTGTCTCATTGCCTAAGTGCAGGCAAGTCATCTTTTAAAATTATCTTCCATTGAAGATACAGAAAGGGTATGGAAACAATCACTGCCATAAACAACCCTCAAAAGGTATATCCAATTCATCCACAGAAACTAGAACTGTGCCTTCCACACGAGAGGCATTCAAAAAATGTTCTAAGCAAGTAAAAAAAACAGTTGTTGTTGAGTCGACTCCAACTCATGGTGATCCCACGGGTGTCAGGGTAGAATTGTGCTCCAAACGGCTTTCAATGACTGAATTTTTCAGAAGCAGATCTTTAGGCACCTCTGGATGGACTCAAACCTCTAACCTTTTAGTTAGCAGCGGTTAACTGTTCACACCACCCAGGGACTCCTCTGAACAACCAAATGTCTCGAATGATAACTTTTTCCATTCCCACGAAACTCTTTTATTCTATTGGAACCTCCAGGATTATTCAACCTGGCTCTTATTTTATTTAACTTGTGGAAAAGCCCGGTCCACAAACACCTGTTGGAGGTGCAAGTGACAAGTCTCATCATAAGCATCCAGTTATGCCACCATTACAAAACTGTTTAAGGGCAAATTCAGAAATAACTTTTCCAAAGTTAGACAGAAAACTTGTTCTGCAGTTCCATGGTGTGCTGTTTCAAAACAATTACATCAACGTTCCCAATGTCTCCCTTTGAAAGGTCAAAATCACTCATTAGAAAATAAACACGCCTAAGTCAAATACATTTGCCTGAAGCAAACTGGTAACGCGAAGAAATGGCCCCAGCCTCCAGTTTGGTGCTGTGTTGAGTCCAGTCAGCTGCTGATTCTCTTTCTGACTTTGAGAAGGTCTTTTCCGCTATCTCTGGACTTCAGGTTTTTCAGTTTTTTTTTTTTTTTTTTTAATCCATACAACAGCGAATTGGATGAGACGTTATCTCTCATCTGTGATTTTGCATTTAAATTATTTGCATTTATGTTATTCCAATTATTCTAACTATTCTGAATTATGAGCAAAAGTGAGGTAGATTACTATTGATCAAAAAATTGCCATGAGAGGCAATGTAGTATAATGGTAAAAAAGACAAGCTTTGAAATTAAGAAATGTAAATACAAAACCTACTAGAAGGCATTTTTGGTTGGAACAGTCATTGAGGTCTCTACTAGCATTTGGTGGGCAAGTTCCAGGGATGCTAAATGTTCTGAAATGTGTGGGACAGGCCCACACACGAGGAATTGTTCTGCCTGAAATTACGTCTATGAGCAACACTGAAGAACCTGAATTTGAAACCATCTGGCTTCTCATTAGCTGTGTGAGCTTTAATGATGTATGGTTAAATCATTCAATTCTAAGCCTCAATTTCCTCAAAGGTAAAATGGAGATAAGATTATCGAGCTCAAAGAGTTCTTGTGGAGACTAATGTATAACATCATGGAGTGGGCTTGGGACATACTGTCCACATTCAAATCCTGGCCCTACCACTCAATAGTGGTTGGCTCTACCTTTTCAGTTTCCTCATCTGAAAAATGGTGACATTTTTTCATTGTGGGGGTTTGTTAAGCAGGGGCTCAATGCATGTTGGCTTATTAATATTATTAGTGAAGGACTAATTATTAATAGACACTCAACGGGAGCTCTCACTCCATGGTTACTCAAGACCTTATTATGAAACCTAGATACTTTGAAAAACTCAGTAACTACATCCATCTCAGATCACCCTTGACAAGAACAATTAGGAAAAAAGGAGCAGAGCCTATTCATTAGTGATATTAATTGACACTTTAGCAAACCGTCTTTCAAAACAAATCTGAAAGCTGATGTTTAGGAGAAACAGACACACTAATAGCACTGACTAACGAGGCACAGTAGACACAGAGGTTTGCAGGTCTGTCCTGGAATATAATTCATAGTCTAGAGGGTTAAATAGAAAAGCCCAAGATCCAAACTCCAAGTTAAAGGCTGAACCATTTAAGCCAAAAAAATGAAAGAATTTGATTAAACATTCTTCCACCCTCTGGTAAGATTTAACTTTAGAGAGAGTTCGCAGAAATGTATTGAAATTAATAAGTTTAAGGCCCATCTCCAGCTAGGTCAACATGCAGGAAGCAGGTAGAAAATGCCTCTCACACTGGTGCTACACAAGTAGGAAATGAAAAATAGAGCAGCATAGCCCTATGGCTACAATAAGTTGGAGATCCTTAGACACTCAGTATTGCCCATATTCAAGTATCACAAAGTTTCTTGACCATGGAAGTGAATGCCCCTTGTGCTCATCATGGTCACCTTGCAATTCTTGCATTTTAATGGGACACAGGGGCTCAGAATCAAGATTGTGCTGTATTTGTCATATGAGAGGCTTAACAAAGAGTTGTAGAATTAAAGATTAAACTGTACCTGCCTGAAATAATTAAGGTTGAGGTACCTTAATTCTAGGAGAAAATATTTAAATAGAATGGGATATATTTAATCAGTACTTTTTCTCAGTTGCAGGCCTTTGTTATTCATCTCATACCAGGAATGCCCACTGCTTCTAAACTCAAGAAAGATACAACTTGTGTACAAAATTGAATCCCCTTTAAGCAAAGTGGAGTGTGGTATCTTGAAAAACCCATCACTTTTACAACAGTGAAGCCCTGGTGGCGCAGTGCTTAGGAGTTTGGCTGCTAACCAGAATGTTGGCAGTTCAAATCCACCAGCTGCTCGTTGGAAACCCTATGAGGCAGTTCTACTCTGCCCTACAGGGTCACTACAAGTCAGAATCAACTCGACGGCAGCGGGTTTGGTTTCTGGTTTTTTTTTTTTTTTTTTACAACAGTAGGAACTCAGAATAGTTTCTCCTTTTTGCACACACATGCACCTTTCATTTCCATCTCCTGCACTAAGTTTTTCAGAGACTCAGCATCCAACAGTGCAGAAAATAGTCAGAACAAAAATCTTAAAATTCTTTGGAGGAGAAATTCCACATATGGCAATCTTTGACATACAATAACAGCACTTCAATTGCTCTAAGTCCAAGAACACAATATACCTACATAAAAAAAAAAAACTTAAATTGCAATGCTATTTCCTGAATGATTACTTCACATCTCTGATCTTAATCTAGATCTTAACTGACCTGGAAAATCCAGCCATTTGGTTCTACCTGATTGCATGGATGCAAAATGTTAGGCTAACTGTAATCACTAGATGTGTGCTTTACTCCCTCCATTCAGGCTCTATTTAAAAGTAACAGTTTAAAAGGGATTTTTTTGTTTGTATGTTTTTTTTAAATAAACTTGGAATAAATCTAAAGATTAAAAAAAAAAAAAAACCCACACACTGTTAAGGAAAAAAAAAAATTGGTAGACTTAATTGTGCATGAAAAAAAAATACTGTAAGGTCAACGGACAAATGACAAACTAAGAAAATATTTGCAACACTTTTAACAAACTCTAATTTCCTAAAAGCTCTTATAAATTAATAAAAAGATTGAACCCAAATGTTGAAACGGGTAAAAGACATAAACAAGTAGTTTACAGGGAAAAGTATGTACAAAAGACATTCAAACATATGAAGAAATGCTGAATTTCACTCAATTTTCAAAAACATAAGTTAACAATGAAACACTAATGTTGACTGGCAAAGACAAAAAAACCTGCTAAAAACTGCTGGTGAGGGATTGCTAGTACATTGGTAGTGGGGTTTTAAATGGTATAACTTTTATGGAGCATAATCTGGTAATATTGTTTAAAAATTTTAAGGTACAGAGGTGGGGCCAAGATGGCAGAGTAGTCCAATGTTCCCTGTGGTCCCTCTTACAACAAAGACCAAAAAAAAACAACTAAATTGATTATATATGACAGTCTGGGAGCCTGAACATCAAGGGCAAAGTTGAGCAGTAGGACTGAATGGAAGCGGGAGGGAGAGACGGTTCAGAAGCAGCGAGGAGTTGCCAGACATGACCCAGCAAGAACCAGAGCCCACAAGCATGATCCACTGGTGGAAGTTGGTAAGACAAGCAGTGGCGTTTGGGATGCGTTTTCCACATCGGGAGAGACCAAGCGGCGGAGAGTCCCCTCACACCTCTAGAGTCAGTAAAAGGCTGCGCTCATCCACCAAAAGATAATTACATATGTCTAATCTACCAGGCAGATCAAAAACCATCCGTTTGGGAAAAAACTCTCTCCCATTTACCTGACCCCTCCCCACTCTGTAACAGGTCCTGAGTGTGCTTCAGTGATAGCCACTTTCCCTGGGCCAGAAGTAGGACCTGTTGCACACCCTGAGCCATGCTCCAGGCCATGGAGAAGGAACGAATTAACGAAGAGAGAAAAAATAATCTGCCGGCTCCCCTAAGCCGGGAACTTAGGGCAGAAACAGCTCCTTTGCCAAGGCACGGGAATATGATGTCCATGGACTTTGAATGCCTTTCACCCCTGCATAGACCTGTGTAGGCCCATTTCAACAGCGCAGGCCCACATTAGCAGAGTACAACAGTGTATATACCTGAAGTCTAACTTCAACTATTTTAGCTATATGGTGGACAGCAAGTTCATGGCATCTAACACCGCTCTGCCTGTTAAGCAGAGTCCTCACCTACCTACATCAGGCACCTGAAGACTGGTATCTCTACCCATGCCACCTAGCTACCCTCGACAGGGGTCCAAGGATAAGTGGTGCCCCCCAGTCCTTACAGCCAACAGCACTGGGTACCTATAGTCCAGCTACAAAAGCCACCCACCTAGGCGCTCTAGAGAACAGGGATACGCTTTCTTCACGGACACTCAGGGGCGGTTGTCAGTCCCCTGCCTTGCTCAGCACATAACTCCCTAAAACAGCCAGATACCTGTGCTTACACCAATCACCTCTGCTTGTTTAAGACTGTAGGTGAGAGCCTGCACCACACACTTGGTGAACAACTACCTGGACAACTGAGCTGAATACATACAAGACAAGTAAATGGACTCCTGGGCTCATATACCTAGTAACAGCTCTAACCACCTGGTGACAGGATGTTAGAGCTTCAAAGGTGCCAATAATCAAACTAAATCACTTAAGCAGCCTATTTGAGCATATCAAAACAGAACAAGAACCTAGGACACAGTAAGTAAGCATTAAATAAATACAATAACTTGATAGCTCAGAGACAAAGGTCAATATCAAATCACATAAAGAGGCAGACCATGATGGCTTCAGCAAGCTCCCAAAACAAAGAATCAAGATATCTTCCAAATGAAGAGAACTTCCCAGAATTACCAGACGTAAAATACAAAAGATTAATATATAGAACTCTTCAAGAAATCAAGAAGGAGATCAGGCGAAATGCAGAGCAAGCCAAGGAACACAGAGACAAAGCATTAGAGGAACTTAAGCATTATTAGAGAAGAGCATAATGACAAATGTAACAGACTGCAAGAATCCATAGAGAGACAGCAAACAGAAATCCATAAGATTAACAATAAAATTTCAGAATTGGACAACTCAATACAAAGTCATAGGAGCAAAACTGAGGACATGAAAATCAGAATTAGCAAGACTGAAGATACAGCACTTGACACCAACATATTTGAGGAAAAATCAGATAAAAGATTTTTAAAAAATGAAGAAAACCTAAGAATTACGTGGGACTCTACCAAGAGGAAAAACCTCTGAGTGATTGGAGTACCAGAACAGTGAGGGATAACAGAAAATACAGAAAGAATTGTTGAAGATTTGTTGGCAGAAAACATCCCTGATATCGCGAAAGATGAAAAGATAGCTATTCAAGATGCTCATCGAACTCCATACAAGGTAGACCCCAAAAGAAAGTAACCAAGACTTATTATAATCAAACTTGCCAGAACCAAAGATAAAGAATTTTAAGAGGAGCTACAAAATATATATATATATATATATATTTTTAAGGATAAATGAAAAGTCATATACAAAGGAAAGTCAATAAGACTGAGCTCAGACTACTCAGCAGAAACCATGCAGGCCAAGAAGGCAATGGGATGACATATATAAAGCCTTGGAGGAAAAAATGGCCAGCCAAGAATTATATATCCAGCAAAACTGTCTCTCAAATATGAAGGCAAAATTAAGACATGTTCAGATAAACAGAAGTTTAGAGAATTTGCAAAAACCAAACCCAAATTACAAGAAACACTAAAGGGAGTCCTCAGGTTAGAAAATCAATAACATCAGATAACAACCCAACACTAGACCACAAGACAAAACATCAGATATCAACCCAGAGAGGGAAATCACAAAAATAAATCAAAGCTAAAATGCTCAAAACAGGGAAACAGAAACATCATTATGTAAAACATGACACCATTAAAACAAAAAAGAGAGTCTAAAAAATGTAGTCATAGATCTTTCATATGGAGAGGAAGTCAAGATGATATAAAGAAATAAAAGACTGGTTTAAACTTAGTGAAAAAAAAATTTTTTTTTTTTTTAACTTAGTGAAGTCGGGGTAAATATTAACATAACCACAAAGGAAACAAACCTACACATCAAAATAAAAAGACAAGACAAACATAAAGACTCAGCAAATACAAAAGCAACAATAACGAAAAAGAGGAAAAGAAAATATATAAAGAAAAACAATTCTGCACAGAAAATTAAGTGGGAAAAGAAAGCGTCAACAACACATGCAAAAAAAGACATCAAAATGACAGAACTAAACTCATACCTATCAATAATTATGCTGAATGTAAATGGACTAACTGTACCAATAAAGAGACAGACAGTGGCAGAATGGATTAAAAAAAAATACAATCCATTTATATGCTGCCTACAAAAGACACACCTTAGACTTAAAGACACAAACAAACAAAAACTCAAGGATGGAAAAAAAATATATCGGGCAAACAACAATCAAAAAGAGCAGAATGAGCAATATTAATTTCTGACACAACAGAACTTAAAGTAAAATCCACCACAAAGGATACAAAAGGACACTATATAATGATTAAAGGGTCAATATACCAGGAGAATGTAAGCATAATAAATATTTACACACCCAACAATAGGGCTCCAAAGTACATAAAACAAACTCTAATGACACCGAAAAGAGAGACAGACAGCTCCACAATAATAGTAGGGGACTTTAACACACCACCTTCGTGAAGGACAGAACATCCAGAAAGAAGCTCAGTAAAGACAGGGACGATCTAAAGGCCACAATCAACCAACTTGACCTCACAGACATATACAGAACACTACACCCAACTGCAGCCATGTATACTTCCTTTTCCAATGCACATGGAACATTCTCCAGAACAGACCACGTATTAGGCAATAAAGTAAGCCTTAACAGAATCCAAAGCATCAAAATATTACAAAGCATCTTTTCTGAGCATAAACCATAGAAGTAGAAATCAATAACAGAAAAAAAAGGAAAAAAAAATCAAACACATGGAAATTCAGCAATACACTGCTCAAAAACTACTGGGTTATAAAAGAAATTAAGGACGGAATAAAGAAATTCATAGACTCAAATGAGAATGAACACACTTCATACCAGAAGCTTCGGGACATAGCAAAAGCAGTGCTCAGAGGCCAATTGATATCAATAAATGCACACCTACAAAAACAAGAAAGGGCCAAAATCAAAGAAATACCCCTACAAATTGAACAAATACAAAGACAGCAGCAAAAGAAACCCTTGGGCATCAGAAGAAGTAAATAATAAAAATTAGAGCAGAATTAAATGAAATAGAGAACTGAAAAACAATTGAAAGAGTTAACAAGACCAAAAGCTGGAACTTTAAAAAGATTAAGAAAATTGATAAACCATTAGCCAAACTGACAAAAGAAAACCAGGAGAGGAAACAAATAACCCAAATAAGAAATGAGATGGGCAATATCGCAACAGACCCAACTAAAATTAAAAGAATCGTACCAGAAAACTATGAAAAAACATACTCTAACAAATTTGAAAACCTAGAGGAAATGGATAAATTTCTAGAAACTCACTACCTACCTAAACTAACACAGAGGTAAAACAACTAAATAACCCCATAACAAAAGAAAAGATTGAAAAGGTAATTTTAAAACTCCCAACACAAACAGCCCTGGCCCTGATGGCTTCACTGGAGAATTCTACCAAACTTTCAGAGAAGAGTTAACACCACTACTACTAAAGGTATTTCAGAGCATAGAAAAGGATGGACTACTCCCAAACTCATTCTTTGAAGCCACCATAACTCTGATACCAAAACCAGGTAAAGACACCACAAAAAAAGATAATTATAGACCAATATTCCTTATGAACTTAGATGTAAAAATCCTACAAAAATCAACAAAATTCTAGCCAATAGAATTCAACAACATCAAAAAAATAATTCACCATGACCAAGTGGGATTCATTCCAGATATGCAGGAATGGTTCAACATTAGAAAAACAATCAATGCAATCCATCACATAAATAAAACAAAAGACACATGATCTTATCAATTGATGCAGAAAAGGCATTTCACAAAGTCCAGCATCGATTCATAATAAAAACTCTCAGCAAAATAGGAATAGAAGGGAAATTCCTCAACATAATAAAGGGCATTTACACAAAGCCAAAAGCCAACATCATTCTAAATGGGGAGGGTCTGAAAGTATTCCCCCTGAGAACGGGAACGACACGAACATGCCCTTTATCACCACTCTTATTCAACATTGTGCTGGAGGTCCTCGCCAGAGCAATTAGGCTAAAAAAAGAAATAAACATATCTAAATTGGTAGGGAAGAAGTAAAAGTATCTCTTTGCAGATGATATGATCTTATACATAGAACACCCTAAAGGATTCACAAGAAAACTACTAGAACTAAGAGAAGAGTTCAGCAAAGTATCGGGATACAAGATAAACATACAAAAATCAGTTGGATTCCTCTACACCAACAAAGAGAAAGCTGAAGAGGAAATCACCAAATCAATACCACTTACAATTGCCCCCAAGAAGATAAAATACATAGGAACAAATCTAACCAGAGATGCAAAAGACCTATACAAAGAAAAGTATAAGATGCTACTGCAAGAAACCAAAGGAAATCTACATAAGTAGAAAAACATACCTTGCTCATGGATAGGAAGACTCAACATTGTGAAAATGTCTATTCTACCCAAAGCGATCTATACATACAATGCAATACTGATCCAAATTCCAATGGCATTTTTTAATGAGATGGAGAAACAAATCACCAACTTCATGTGGAAAGGGAAGAGGCCCCGGATAAGTAAAGCATTACTGAAAAAGAAGAACCAAATGGGAGGCCTCACACTACCTGATTTTAGAACCTATTATGCAGCCATGGTAGTCAAAACAGCCTGGTACTGGTACGACAACAGATACATAGACCAATGGAACAGAACTGAGAACCCAGATGTAAATTCATCCACTTATGAGCAGTTGGTATTTGACAAAGGCCCAAAGTCCATCAAATGGGGAAAAGACAGTTTCTTTAACAAATGTTGCTGGCATAACTGGTTATCTATCTGCCACAAATATGAAACCAGACCCATAACTCACATCATGTACAAAAACTAACTCAAAATGGATCAAAAACCTAAATATAAATTCTAAAACCATAAAGATCATGTAAGAAAAAATAGGGACAATGCTAAGAGCCCTAATACATGGCATAAACAGTATACAAAACATTAATAACAATATACAAACACCAGAAGAGAAACTAGATAACTGGGAGCTCCTAAAAATCAAACACTTAATGTTTACCAAAAGACTTCACCAAAAGAATAAAAAGACAGCCTACAGACCGGGAAAAAATTTTGGCTACGACATATCCTATCAGGGTCTAATCTCTAAAATCTACAAGATACTGCAAAACCTCAACAACAAAAAGACAAATAACACAATTAAAAACTGGGCAAAGGATATGAACAGACACTTTACCAAGGAAGACATTCAAGTGGCTAACAGATACAGGAGGAAATGCTCAGGATCGTTAGCCATTAGAGAAATGCAAATCAAAACTACCGTGAGATACCACCTCACCCCAACAAAGGCTAGCATTAATCCAAAAAACACAAAACAATAAATGTTGGAGAGGTTGTGGAGAAACTGGAACACCTACACACTGCTGGTGGGAATGTAAAATGGTACAAACACTTTGGAAATAAATTTGGTGCTTCTTTGGAAAGCTAGAAATAGAAGCACCATATGATCTGGCAATCCCACCCCTTGGACTATATCCTAGAGAAGTAAGAGCCCTTACACGAATAGACATATGCACACCCATATTCACTGGAGTACTGTTTACAATAGTAAAAAGATGGAAACAACAAGGTGCCCATCAACAGATGAAAGGATAATCAATTTATGGTATAGTCACACAATGGAATACTATGTAATGAAAAAGAACAACGATGAATCTGTGAAATACCTCGTAACGTGGAGGAATCTGGAAGGCATTATGCTGAGTGAAATTAGTCGCAAAAGGACAAATATTGTATTAGACCACTATATAAGAACTCAAGAAAAGGTTTAAAAACAGAAGAAAACATCCTTTGATGGTTACGAGGGTTGGGAGGGAGGGAGGGAGAGGGTTATTTACTAACTAGATAGTAGACAAGAATTATTTTAGGTGAAGTGAAGGACAACACACAATACAGGGGAAGTCAGCACAACTGGACTAATCCAAAAGCTAAGAAGTTTCCTGAACACGACCAAACACTTGAGGGGCAGGTTAGCAGGGGCGGGCTCTCAGGAACATGGTTTCAGGGGACATCTAGGTCAATCGGCATAATAAAGTGTATTAAGAAAATGTTCTGCATTCCACTTTGGTGAGTGGCATCTGGGGTCTTAAAAGCTAACAGATGGCCATCTAAGATGCATCAACTGGTCTCAACCCACCTGGAGCAAAGGAAAATGAAGAACACCAAAGACACAAGGAAAATATGAGCCCAAGAAACAGAAAGGGCCACATAAACCAGAGACTCCATCACCCTGAGACCAGAAGAACTAGATGGTACCAGGCTATCACCAATGACTGCCCTTGACAGGGAACACTACAGAGTCCCTAATGGAGCAGGAGAAAAGTGGGGTACAGAACTCAAATTCTAGTCAAAAGACCAGACTTAATGGTCTGAGACCGCAAGGACCCCAGAGATCAGGGCCGCCGTACTCTCTGTTAACCAGAACTAAAACCATCCTGGAAGCCAACTCTTCAAAGATTAGACTGGACTTTGAGATAAAAATTGATACTGCCGAGGAGTGTGCTTCTTAGTCAAGTAGACACATGAGACTACGTGGCCAGCTCCTGACCGGAGGCAAGATGAGAAGGCAAGGGGCAACAGGAGTTGGTTGAACGGACACGGAAAATACAGGGTGGAGAGGAGGAGTGTGCTGTCACATTCCAGGGAGAGCACGTGAAGTCACGTAACAAATATGTGTGTAAGTTTTTGTACGAGAAACTGACTTGAATTGTAAACTTCCACTTAAAGCTCAATAAAAAGAGAGGAAAAGAAAAAAAAATGCAATGGAGCACAGTTTTACTCTGGTACACTTTTTTTTTTATCATGTGCCTATTAATGTAGTCTAGGATTGACTTAGCTTTTTTACACACTAGATCAGCTTTCCTTGGGAGATGGTATAATACAAAGGTAAACAGTGAGGGCTCTTGCATTAAGTTCAAACCCTGGGCTACCCACTTGCCAGCTGTGGGATTTTGGTCAAGTTACTTATAATGCTCAGTTTTCTCAAAATTAAAATGGAGATTATGGTAACAATAATATATTTACCTCAGAGAATTGCTGTGAGGATTAGGTAACTCATAGTAAACATTCGAAAAATGTTAGATAATATTTTGATTGCTGTTATCACTCTTAGAATAAATTCAAATTAATAAATATGTTTACAGGGTACTGTTTGGAAATCTTTCCCCTCTGTTTGCAGTTAATTTTGTAGTCTCAGGGTAAGTCTTTAATTTAACCCTACTGAATTCTGTGTGTTCAATTCATTTTATTATTACATGTTCCTGAAATCCTTTTGAGTTCTGTGGATATCACCAACACATTTACTGTCCTCTCCGGAAAAAAAAAAAAATTTAATGTACCTATACTGTGACATAGAAGTTTATCCTACAGATACACTCAGACATGTGTGAAATAACGAATATAAGGATATCCCTCTCAATACTGTCTATAAAAGCTTTAAGGGCTACCTAGGAAACTGATGAAATATATCCCAGTCATTTCATACACTGGAATTGTGCAGCTACTAAAAAGAATGGGATAGATTTCTATGTGTTGATATGGAATCATCTCCAAGGAGTATTATAAAATGAAAAGAGTAAAGTATGGAATAGTGTATGTATTATATACAGAACATGTTTGTAATTACATAGAATATATAATGAGGAGTAAGTAAGAAAACTGAAGCTAATCTCTGAGAGGATTAGAAAGGGCTAGAATGAAAGGGAGGCTTTTCACCTTCTATAGCCTTCTATGTTGCTTAGATTTTTTTTTAATCATGTGCATGTACTACTGTTATTAAAAAAAACTGGGGAGGAACAACAGAAAAGGAGGGTGAGAATGGCCGCACAACTCAAAGAATGTAATCAATGTCACTGAATTGTACATGTAGAAAACAACTAAAATGGTATATGTTTTGCTGTATATCTTTTCAACAATAAAATTTAAAAAAAGAAGAACGAGAAGGAAAAAAACTTTTTTTTTTTAGTAAAAGGGAAGATGCTTCCTACCTCTCAGTTTTCATTTACTACTGAATCCAACATATTAAACGATAAGCATAGCTAAAGCAGGCAGATTTTTAAAAACAAAGTGGAAAATCACAATTCCTTGCTTCTCCACAAAACTGCTGACCACCTTTCCTAAATTTGAGTGGATGCGGCACACAGTGTTCACAGACCCCTGCAGGAAACAAGCCTTCAAACATTTGAAAAGTCTGTTTGTGTAATCTGGTATAAATAATTCTTTAATGGTTCTACATTTCTTGCTGCCTTTGTTGTCAAGCAGGTTGTAGTGCCAAGCACACGGTCTTGCATAAAGCAAATATCACAAAATGCTCTGGGCAGGTTGACGGCTGTTTTTTATCCCCCAGCCAAGCACCTAGGGGAGAGGTGAACCTGCCCACATCAGTAAATAGCAACATAGAGCTTACTTACTAAACAGAATCACACTGTGTCCTCTGCCACCACCCCACATACTATGCCCATCACCCCTACCACTGTCACCACCACACACCATCCAGAAAAGCAATCAGGCACCTGGGAACACAGCACTAGCAAATGCTCCCCACCAGCCAATTTCTCAACAAAACCCAGGCCAGCCTGGTTGCTAATGGACAGCAGCTGTCATCCATTCCAAGAAGAAAACAAGCACGGCCAGAGCCGCCTCATGACTCCCTGAGCCCAATTTCAGGACAATCAGCTACCCCTGGGCCTTCCTATACCCACATTCCTGGTGATCACATGGCTTTGGAATGATGAAAGACAGCTCTTCCCTACCAGCACCTAGGCCTGGCTACCATCCTGATTCGTTAGATGCTAGCTGTGTGATCTTGAGCAAATTGCTTAGTTTCCCTGCATGTGAATTTCCTCATCTGCAAAAATGGTGCCAGTAATGCCACCCATCTATAACTCACAGAGCTGCAGTAAGGATAAGGCAGGTAAAAATCTTGGGCATATAGGTAATCCTTCACTTGAAACGCAACAATGGCACTGTTAGAATGAAGCCCAGAATCCTCAACGTAAACCTCTCCAGGTCTCACTTTAAGCATGATTAACTAGAAGTCTGGCTCTGCTCATGCTCCTCTCTCTAAAACTAGGGTAAAGGCCTTTGCCAGATGTCCTCAATACTCCTTTGCCACAATTTCCACGTTTACAAATAGAAAATTGTCTAATAAGGGCCATTCCCAGCTACAGTGTCAGTTTCATTCGCCACTACATTGCTAGAACCTTGCGCACGGTGGAAACTCAAACTCCTGTTGACTAACGAGAAGCCAGGACTCATCTTTTCAAGTGTTACAATCCATACAACCTATACTGTGTTACAGCTGGAAGACAGGACAGCTCAGCCTCATTTTTGTACCATGTTGAGCTTTTCCATTTGGAGTTGAGTAAAACCAGTGAGGTTCTATAAATAAGTCAAGATGTAAGTGGAGTTAGTTAAATTCCATACCCCAACCCCCACCAGTTGTCCAGTTCAGAGAGATGGATGATTCATTCTTCTAACACTGCATTTAACTGAAAAGAGCAACTCTGGCTTACAGGTTTCACTTACCCATTTGAATGTGAGCCCCATTATTTCTGCATTTTGCTTTCCCTCTCAGGCTGAGAGTAGCTGCTAAAAATGCTCAGAGTGAAAGTATGCTGATATCACCCTCCAGGAGATTCAATTTCTAAGAAAAGCCCACTCATTTTGAATTGAACAAGATAAAGAGAATGCAGACTTCAAGCAGGTTGAGAGTTAGAGAAATAAAAATCAAAGTCTCAATGGTTTCCACCACCATTGTGTTTCCAACGAATGACCTTTGGGTGGGTTAGAATAATTGAACTTGCCAAATATGTGAATGTGATAAACTTCCTTTTATTCTTCAGAAGAAAATTCCAGGACTTTGAACCAGTTCTTCCTGGTTCAGTCATGGCCAAGGAAGCAACACTGCAAAGACCTGAATTTTTAGAATTTTGATGAACAGAAACGGTAATCGGAATGGGAAGAATTACAGGTTGAAGCCCTGCTACAAACTTAATCTCTTAGAAAACAAGGGCAGTGTCCGCACTGCATAGCAACCAAATCTCTTGCCCTTCTAATTCTGCACAGAGTGGGAAACAGCTGTGCCCTGTTCAAAGATGGCAGCCAACTGTGCTGCTTTGAATGTGTGTTGCTCTCCAGAGTTCTGCCAATAATCCAGTCTCACACATCAGGCTCCTGAAAGGGCTCACTATGCCTCTTCTGACCCTCCCATTCCAGAGCTTTGACCCGCAATTTTTCCCATTTCAGTTACCATTTCAGATCACCGAAACTGTAAAATTTGGAGCCTGTTCCAGTTTCACTTCATTGACCATGACTGAATCAGATCGAACTGGTATGAAGCCCTGGAAAGTTCAGTCGATCACTTCAATCCTTTATTTTTTAAACTTTAAAACTGGTTGACTGAATTAAACCCTTATCCCATCTATACAACTGGCTAAGAATGTTAGCAAACCTGACTCTTATGAGTATGCTGCCTATTCACCTTCTGAGAGACAATTTTAATAAAGCAGCTAAGATCAAAAACATTGGACACAAAACCTTCCTGTATTAAAATCTCAGAACCACCACTTCTGAGGTAGGTAAAGTAACTTCTTTAAACCTCAGTTCCTTCATTTGTGAACTGGAGCTAGGAATACTCATTTCTTAAACTTGTTGGGAGAATTAAATTACAAAATCATGTAAGGCACTGAGCACGGTACCTAGCACCTAATGCGCATTAAAGGAATGATAGATAATGGTTAGGAGGAGGAAGATTTCATTTTTACTGAAAGACTGCTAGAAGGTAAGTCACAACAATATCTCATATTTAGTATTTTATATATACACACCCTTTCCTGGTCTATTCAGATAATCTCTATTCAATTTATTAAAGAGGTTGGCTGCTAACCAACTGGTTCACAGTTCGAATCTAACAGCTACTCCTTGGATACCCTGTGGGGCAGTTCTACTCTGTCTTATAGGGTCGCTATTAGGCAGAATTGACTCATGGCAACGGGTTTCGTTTTGGTTTTATTTAATTTATACATATGTCCCAAAGCTTGAGGTTGCCATTGTAGTCAAGATAGCATTTTCTTTCATGTATTTTTTACACATATATAAAAGTAAATATTTTTTTCCAGAGGCAGGATGTCAGAAACCAAGCAACAGTAGCATAGCACTAAATTACACTTTTTTCACAGTTTGAGAACATGACAACTTTCTATAGTATTTTAAATTATTCTTAATCCAGATACAGGAAAAAGGTAGAGCCCATTGTGAAACAAGATTGTTTTGCCCTCTTCTCTAGATTAATTGAAGAGTTAATGCCAAATAACTATCTTTTAAATTTACAGCTTGGGCTAAATTCACATACTGTATTTAAAAAACAAGCTCGCTCTGCTGAACTCTGCTTAGGTATCTTTTACTTTGAATCTTTATCTAGCTTCTCATTTAAATTCACAGAACCTGGGAGAAAGATTCAGAAATCATTTAATCCATACTCCCACCAAATCACCAAATAACTGCTTTTAGTTCTGTTTCTACAGATTTAACAATAAATTACAGTCAAATATCAAATACTTGGGAACCTGAAGCAATTGTAAAAGATGTATGCATACTTCACACTTAAGCAAATCAAATAAATGTAAATGGATTTTAAAATAAAAGTTAAATCAAAAGGGTGCTAATTCATCATCAAAACCCTTCAAGACCCTTTATATGTGTGTGTATGCCAGGCATTTTTCTAAGCACTTTACATTTATTAACACTTTTAATCTCTGCATAAGAATTCTCATTCAGGCACCATTAATATTATAATGCATTTTAAATTACTCCTTAAAATTTTGACACTTTGCTTTATTTATATACTCTGCTGAGAAATACTCATGTAAAATAACACTCCAAAACCTTAATTATGTTACTGGCTTCTGATTTCTATACATTCTTCATCTTTCCATTTTGGCTAAATAAGCCCATACCAACCTCCTTCTACCACCCACCAAAAGAAACAGTTCAAAACATGAGGATGCCTGAAGGACCTGGAAAATTCAGGAAAAGAAAGAAAAACAAAAACTGGAATTGACTGCAACTCCCCTCCCCACCCCAAATTGGGATGCCCTGATAATGGCATTATTTCAGGTTTATTAGATTAGTTCAGATTTAACCAGGAAGCCATTGTTATGTTAAGATGCTTTAAAATTACTTCCTGTCTTCGATAATTAAAGTATATGTAATCTTTCTTTGATAGTTCAAGATTTAACAAGGGATGTCATCTGATTTTTCAAAGAACCCTTTAACTAATCCTCCAAAGGCTCAGGGTCACATTATGCGTATCTATGATCACTGAGTTTCAGCGATCACTGGGCCAGGCAGAAGGAGACAGGCCGAAATGCTATTGGTGACAAAGCATGCCTTATTAGTTCCTGAAATTAGCTTCACCATTCTAAAAAATATAAAGAAAAAAGACATAAATTCTGGCCAAAATTGTATGTTTTGGTTACTTGCCATTTTTCTCAGACCTCAACCCCCCTGAGTTTTCATGGTAATTTGACCACCAAGAAGAAACCAATAAGAACACCAGCAGCTAACTAACAGGGTAACTTGTCAGCCACTGTCTTTACTTCTTCCCCTTGACTGATTTTTTTTCACATCTGAATCCCAGCCCCCAGTGGTAATCGCAGTACACTCTCTGGGTATCTCTCTCATCCCTGCTTCATATTCACATCATTCAAACAAGGTCTTCTGTTCAGATTCAAAGTTGTGTACATGCCAGAGAGTCTCTGAATCTCAGAACTACCACCTTTGAGAAGGAACCAGTGGCCACACAGTTTTGGTAGCAGAGCCTGGACTAGAAGCCAGGTCTCTTGAATCCTACTCCAGGGTTCTTGCATTGGGTCCTAAGGTCATGGGTTACTGCTTTATCCTCAAACCACCCAGATGACTGAACCCAGATGATATGGCTTGTAAATCCTGACCAACTATTCAGAGATGTTAAATTAGATATATGCATGCTTACACTCCCACACACTCTCTTGTGTTCACTCTCTCATTCCATACTCTAATTTCATCAACTTTCTCATTGTCCTTTGTAGCAATTTTCTCTTCCCAGAACTGGATCACATACTACATTTATTCATCTTTAAACTAGAACAGTTCCTCAGCTGTTTTCTTTCATGTCATTGATTTTTTGAAGACCACTGGTCAGTTATTTTGGAGGCTGCCCTTCAATTTGGGTTTCTCTGGCGTTGCCTCATGATTAGACTCAGCTGATCACTGTTGGCTAGGGTAAGACATGGAAGCATCACACCAGAGGCACGTAGCACCCGGCTCCTCACTGGTGATGTTCACTTTGATCCCTTGTTTAGGGTGTTGTCTGATTTCCCCACTGTTTTATTACTATTGTTTTCCTTTTGTAATCAGTTATCACATTTGTGGGGAGAACAATGGCACGCTTTGAGTTCAAAAACTGACATTCATTTGGTTAATAAATATTTACTGAGCACCTGTTACTTGCCAGATGCTATGGTGACCCTGGAGATTCCAAAATGAAGGAAACAGACAAAACCTCTGCCTTTGGGGAGTTCACATTCTAGTGAGGAAAGGCCGACAGTAAACAAGCAAATAAATAAAACATAGTGCGTGTGCTGTGGTGATAAGAAATCTTCCTAAAACATAAAGTGCACCTTGTCACTTCCTGCTTAAAACCCAAAATGTAAGTCTAAGCTCCTCTGGGAACATCCAGGGTCCTCCATGCATTGGCCCTGGCCTCCCTCCAGATTCATCTGTTGTCATCCTCCCTTGAAATTTACATTCTGGCAGGAACACCCTGTACTTCCCCCAAATGTGCCCAACTCTAGCCCCCTCATTCTGTGCCACTCCTCTCCTCTCCTCTGTCCATTCCCAGTACTTCCCCCGGGGAAGCTACAACAATGCTGAGAAATGGAGAGAGGGTGAGAGTAAAGGACAAACCCACAAACTCTTTCATTCTAATAGCGAATGACAAAAGAGCTCTACATTACCTGGAAATGAAAAAGGCAACTATTTCTAATTATCTACTTTATACAAACTTTGCATTATATACAAAAGTACTTTGTTAACAGTTTTTTTTAATTACTCTAGGTAGAGCTCTTGGTAAAACGTGTTTGATTTTTTTCCCCTCTTCTTTGGGTTATATAAGGAAATTAATTTGCAGAATAAACCTATATGATTCACACAAAATCTAAGAAAAATTAGCAGGCCTTTCTTGAGCTAAACAGCTTGTAAATAAACATCACAAATATGGACAAAATGTGACCACCCACAAGCAAGGGGTGCAGAATTCTACCTTACGGAGTCACACGTTAATTCAACAAGTTGTCTCTAAGTCCTTTTAAGGTGCTCTGTCTGTCCTAAATAGGTGTTTCCAAAAAAATCAGACAGGAGCCCCACATTCAAAGAGGTTAGAAAAGATGGCAGCATGTTAAACTAGATGGTTATCATTAAAAACCTAACAACAACAACAAAAATGCTTAGGATGACTTTTTAGATAATTAGATATAATTACATAAACAACTACAATTTTAAGTATGGGTATTTAAGAGAATTGTACATCTTATTTCACTGTCCATTTCTGTTGACATATGTATATGTATAAAAAAAAAAAACACGTAGGGAAAATGGGGAGTTGGGTTTTGTTTGTTTGAATTTGTTTCTTTGAGCAGAGGACCTGCTTTGTGAACGGAGACTGTCTTCGCTTCATACTTTATTTGCAATTTAGGAGTTCATGGTGTAGGCCTTGTCTCCTCCCTGGATGCATGAAACACTGGTCTGTGAACAAGATCTGAGTGTCTAGGCCCCTGGTTGTTCTTCCATAAACTCCTTCTTCCCCCAGGGCCCTCTCAACTAACAAGATTTCAATCTGTGGCTATGATTGATCAAAACCATTTACCTGGATAATAATCTCTACTGCCTTTAAAAAGATGATTCTTGAATTTCTACCTCCAGCCTTTCCCCACACAAAGATGATTTACAAATGAGGAAAGAGGAAAAAAGACAGAGAGCAAGAGTAGTCAGAAGAGAAAGCCACAGGCCTGGGCTCATTCCAAAACTGAGCTCTGAAGGAGAGGTGAAGGGCTGGGCCGTGCTTGGTCCCCACTGAGAGCCTGGCTCCTTACATGTAAGAGAAGAAAGCAAGCTCACCTGCACACTGCCGCACCCTCCTCTTTTTTCTGTCCAGAAGGTTTACAGTCAGGCAGTTCGGGCAGGCCCACAGAGCAACAAATATCTGCCCACATTTCACAACATTTTCTAATGAGTTGTTTTTAAAGCCACTAAAATTTTAGGATTCCTGCGCTTTCAAACTCTGCAGATATGAAATTGTCACATGAGACTATGGGGGGGGAAGGCGATACTTTCCCTTTTCTGATTTCAATCTCCAGATCCCTAACTTCAAATGTATTTACAGGGATGCCATAAAGACCCCACAGGCTTTTTCTAAAGGCAGTAGAAATGTACAACTTACGATTAACACTCATGGACGATTCAATTTTAAAAATAGCTCCAAAAAATGGACTGATCTGTCACCAGTTAGAAAGTAAACTTACCACCCAAGTAAGATTCTCAGCACAGAGATCAATTTCTCCCATGAGAATGTAAGCAGAAAGAAAGGTACAGTTAAGCCTACTCTACATGAAACCATGACAAATAAAAAAAACGGCCACTAGAAAAAATTCTGAAAATCTTACAGGTTCCTGAGAATCATGAGAGAGCCACCGGCCTGCTCCCACCCTGAGTGTGCAGCACCACCTTAACGAAAGTGAGAAACGTGTATCCCACAAAAAGGTGTGAACTCCGTATGTAACATCTGCAGACCACTCAGACCTTCGAATAGAGACTAGATGCTCAACTTCCTACGTCACTGGTGGGGAAATAATGAGTGATATCCTGGGCCAGAGAGAAGAAATGAACTTGCAAGCTTGTGTGAAAAAAACAAAACACTGTTTTTCCAGAACGGGTTATTAAGAACCCAAAACAAAACAAAACAAAAAAACCCAGAGACAGAACACACTGTCCTAAATGCGATCAAGTGAGACATTCCTTCCTTCTGTTCCCAGCTATCAGAGGAAGGGAGAACAGCTCTACAGTGTTGGCCTCCCAGGAACAAGGTCTGGAGGTCGTCTCTGCGTGCTGGGTCCACTTTCACAATCACCGTCACTCTGCCAGCCTGGGTGTGACTGAGGCCTCAGAGACCAGGAGGACTGTGAGCTGTAAATACATGTTGGCCATGTCGCTGCATATATTTAACAGAGCAAGCTAGCAGGATCGTAAGATCAGACAGGTTTTGTTAAGAAAGCCAGATAACTTACACTGACATTGTGCATGTTTCTGAGAACCCAGAAGCTTGTTCCTGGGAACCCAGAAGCACATTATATCTGCTTTGATAAGACAGAAGGTTCTGAGTAAGACGGCCTACATCAACAGTGACCAGATTTCCTGCTTAAAAATTAGGACATAATCTGACAAGTATAAACACACATCTGGAATCCACCAGGCCAAATACCTGCAACCAGGACAGGCTCACTAAATCCAGGGTGTGTCATTACCCAATCTATGGAGCAAGATTCCCAGACCCCACCCCTGGAGATCTGCTTCAGCAAGTCTGGGTAAAAAAAAAAAAAGTGCCTGAGAATTTATGTTTTTAACAAGCACCCCAAAGAGATTCATATGCTCAGGCAAGTTTGGGGAACACTGGGTTGGGCCAGTTTATACCCTATAACAATTAGTTCTTCTTAAGAGAGTTCCATCTTTAAATTCCACATCGTAATATCATCAATTATATTAGCCTATAAATGGCGACATTCACAAACATTTGCCTTCTCCTGGCTCCTGAAATAATAACACAATTTTGATATTACCCACTTTTAAAACTGAGGTTAAGTAATGTGTATAAAGTTACCCAGCCAGTAAGTGACAGAGAGGGACTCAAGCTGAACTCTGACTCCAAAAGCTGTACTTGTAAACCAGTACATATACGCCTCCTTCACAAGCAAACATCCTATTCACTTTTTAAGAGCTGATTTCTCCCCAAAGGTCAAAAACATTCAGGAAAACATTTCTGAAGTATTATTGTTCCTTTAAAATTTCTCGCTATATAAAGACCCAGAGATCCCGCAATACCCTTAACAAAATGTTTTATACAGTGGTGCCCTGAAATTTCTGTTTCGGGGAATTTCTGATGCTAGTCTCCAAACCTTTCTCTAAAAAATAAAAAAGATGCAAAATCAGTGTCCTCTCCCCTAAGCATAATCAGCTACAGGAATAATATGTTATAATTTAGCCCCAAAATGGAAGGCTAGATTTCTATACTGATTTGTTAAAAACAAAACAAAAACAACCGCAACAAAAAGAAGTGATATTCAAATATTTTCCTAGCTGCTCTCTACTATCATCAGTAACACTGAAATTTTACAAATAAAAAAAGAAAATCAATTTCTTCTACTCATCCGCCTAAATCAAAAAAAGATAAGTCAAATGAATACCGCTCATAGCACCCCCCCCCAACCAGCTCAAGGTGAATTAAAGTCATTCACGTTTGAAAAGGACAAAAAACAACTTAACCAAAATCTAACTCATGATTCATTCCATAAGTATTTACTGAGGATCCCCTGAAAGGCAGGATTATTCTGGATGCTACCGACATCCACTGACTCATTGCCATTGAGTCGATCCCGACTCGCAGTGACCCTACAGGACAGAGTAGAAATGCCCCACAGAGTTTCCAAGGTCAGCAGCCAAGCTCTTAACCACTGGACCACCAGGGCCCCACCACTGATACAGAGAGAACAAACGAATAAAAACCCCCGTCAAGGAGTTTCGTCTCTGGGCAGTGAAAACAGTTAATTTCTTGGTTGCTAACGAAAAGGTTGGCAATTCAAGTCCCCTCAGAGTTGCCTCAAAAGAAAGGCCTGACGATCTACTTTCGAAAAATCAGCCAGTGAAAACACAGCGGAGCACAGTTCTACTCTGACACACATGGGGCCGCCCTGAATCAGAATCAACTCGATAGCAACTGATTTGTTTCTCCTTTTTTTCAAAAAGCTTACATCCTCATAAGAGGATATGCACTATAAATAAAACAAGAAAACTGCAAACAATTTGTCAGGCAGTGATAGGTGCTAGGGAGTAAAATAAACCCGGGAGGGGAGAGAGACTGACGTAACTGAAATGGTCGTGGAATGTCTCCCTGATAAAGAGCCAACGGAGCAGAGGCTGGAAGGAAATGGAGAACAAGCCACACAATATCTTTTGCCCAAAGGGGAAAGAGAGGAGCCAAAGCCAAGGAGGAAGAGTACTTGGCTCACCACGCCCCACCCAAACGGCAGTCCTCCAACGTGTTCTATCTGTGTAGATGCACCACTTTTCTCCCAGTGGCTCAGGACTGAAAGCGGGCTGGAATCCATCCTGTTCCTCACGGACTGTCCATTCATTCACTCAATCAAGTAGTCCTGTGTGCTGCACCTCCTAAATACTCATCACCATTCTCCACTCAAGAAACACAAGGCACTGTCATCACAAGCCTGGATGACTGCAGAAGCCCCACACTGGTCCCCATATCCTTTACACATATCCCCCCTCACCTATTTTCCACTTAGAAGCCACAGTGATCTTTTAAAAATGAATGTGTGATCATATCACGGTCCTTTAAAAAGCTCAATGCTTCCCTCTGCTCCTCAGAATAAAACTGAAATCCTTTCCTTCTAGGCCATGCAGGCACAATCTAGCCCTTGCCGACCTCTCTAGATTCATTTCACTCCCCGCAATCCCCCAAGTTAGTTAGCTTCTAGCTACCTTGGGCTTCTTTTGGCTTCTCTAATGAACCAAGTTCCTGTCTGCGCCAGGGCCTTTGCCTATGCATCCTTTCTTCCTGGAATGCTTCGCCCCCAATGTCTCTTGGCCTGGTGTGCTCTCCTTCAGACCTCATGTCCCTGATCTCCCCATTACATTCACATCTTACATCACACACTGATTATGCATTGTACTTTTCCTAGCATTAATCACAACTATAATTAAATCATTCCTTCTGCAATTTAATGTTTGCCTTGCTCCGATAAACTAGTCTCCATGAGGGCAAGGACCACATCAGTCGTACTCATTTTTGCATCACCAGTGCCTAAAAACTGCAGGGTTCAATACAAATTTGGGAAGGGATTAAGCCTTCCTCCTCACACTTTCCTGTGTTCCCTTTCAAGGAGAATACATAGTTGCCTTTTTCCACTGCCTCTTCTATGCCGCTGGGCTTTCCTTTCTAATAACAAAAGTTAGGAACTATGAGAAAGCCATATGGAAATAATTAAGAGCTGTCCCTGACAAGTCCCAAATTGGGCCATTTAGACCATGTTTGTTTTGTTTCCTTTCATGAATTAAGAGAAAGCCAACTAAACCAAGTGGCCCCCTCCTCTGTGCGTACAGGTCCATCTCAGATACTCCACCAGGAGCAAATTAAAGTGATATGAGAGAATACAAAGCCCCAGGGGAAAGATCTGCCTGCTTATGCACAGTTATCAGAATTAAAAAAAAAAAGAAGACAATGGGAGCCACTTACTCTGTGACAGGAAGTAAAATGACAGTGTAGCAAGACTCTCTCATACCCACACCACACAACTTAAATATTAATAGTAGCTGCTGTTAGCTACATCCTTAGCATGTGCTGGGCATTCTGCTAAGGGCCTTACACATATTACCTCATTTAACTGAACTGAGTCTTTGCAACCACGCTATGACCCAGGTGACCTGATCTCCATCTCAGGATCAAGGAGGTGAAGTCACTTGCTTAGGCTCACAGAACTAACAAGTGTGGCAACCCAGGATTCGGAAGCAGGTCTGGGGCTCCAACCTCTACAAAGCACAAAGCACGTCAGTTAGGACCCACCCTCCTAGTACCAAATGTATCAGTGCTCATAGTGCTAGTCCCAAGTGACAGTCACGCAGCTGCTCTAGTCCAAGCTCCCCAGTTTTTAGGCCCAGAGAGGGGAAGCGACTGGCACAGATCACACAGCCTGTTAGTACCTCAAGTCCAGCTGATAATTAAGTCCCTGGTACAGTCGTCCTTCTGCCAGATCACGCTGCCCCTCCCAGAAGGTCCAAAGATCCACAGAAGCACCCTGAAAACCCTCAGAATAAACACCCCAAGTCAAACTTTCCTAAGGAAACACTGCAATGTTATAAAAACACTGAAGTGCCCTTTAGAGTTCAGCAAAGGCGAAACAGAATAACTTCTATCACTCTTCTTTCTTGCAGCTGCCACTGGTCTGAGTCTGCACAACAGGCTCCTTTGTCTCTATGCACCCATGTAGCCCTTCTGAGTGACAGAAGCCCGGGAACACCGAGGCCCTGGGCCCAGGCCAGCCGGAGTGGAGCTAAACAGGCTAAAAGGCAGGCGGCTCTGACACTCCTTTATCAAACACCACTCACTCCAAGCAGCAATAAACACAATTTTGCATGCATGATCACACTCCGTACAGAGTGAGTGAATAAGGCCTGAGCTGTAGGATTCACCTCTGCACCCTGACAGCACCTGGTTAAGAGCTTGGCTGTTAATGAAAATGTTGGCAGTTCAAATCCACCAGCTGCTCCTTGGAAACCATATGGGGTGATTCTGCTCTGTCCTATAGGGTCACTATGAGTTGGGATCAACTCAATGGCAACAGGTTTGGTTTTTGTGGTAGTAAATCCTACCACCTGCAACTAAGTCAGTTTACTGTGGAATCCAGCCATCTCCCCACCTCCCCAAATTAGCCAGCTAACAGCCAACGCCTGATGTAATAATACCACTTACCAGCCACCGCTGGGCCTGCCAGGCCAGACTAAGGCAGTGATTACGTACATGCACTTGGCACTGTGAAGTGCCCTAAATGGCTTCGCGACATCCTCAAGGACTGCAAATCCCAATATGCTAATACCACAGAGTAGAAACTCCCAGGAGAACATCTGGTTTGACCAGGGGCTCCACACCAGTGGCTCCCCCATTAAGGTGAGCCCCAGCCCAGACTGAGACAGATGAGGCCCACTTAACCCTACAGATCCCATTGGAGAAGAGACTTGGAGAGCAAGTCTGCTAAAGGTGGAGCCCTCCACCATTCACCCCAGCCACTTGGCCATAGCCACCTACCTCGGGCTCTATGCCAAACATGGGTCCCCTTAGGGTGCTGTAGTTAAGTGTATGTGTGACAAGGGTACTATATGTAAAAGCTATCATCACTCATTCTTTGAGATTTTGACATAAATAAAAATCAAACAAGAACGCACATAAGAGCAAACATTTAAAGAGTCAAACAAGCTAAGGATATGGAAGGATCTACCATGTTGGTACACCGACCACACCTGGGGTCTGAGATGTAGGGGATATAGTTTTAAGGAGTTCGCCACTGGCCATATGACAGGCAGTGTGATGGAGTGAAAAACAAGTACCAGTCTGACATGGATTCAGCCCTAGCTTCTATGACCTGGGCAAGTTGCTTCAGGTTCTACTATCACTTTCCGCATCAATAAAATGGTGACATCTCTCTGGGTATCACAGTAAAATATCAAGTGAGGACAAGGAAGTCATCCTTTAGGGTAGTAAATGCACATAATAAGCCATCAATTAATACTTGTTTCCTTCTTCGCCCTCTTCAGTACTTTTTAAAAACTGCCTTCCCTTTAGTATCAAGCATTCCTTTTCTGTTTTATTAATTTCTCAAATACTTTTGCCAAAATTAACAACCCACATATATTTTATTCCAGCAATTCAGTGTATCTTCCCTAAAGATATGTGTGGAAAAGTAAGTCTATATATTTCTATATATAGATATATACATATATGTATGTCCAAGGATGGTCACTCCAGCATTGCTTGTGACCTTCACCAAAGGACAACAGAACACCCATTAACTAGAACACTATCACAGTGCTTAAAATAAAGGAGGTAGTTTGGTGAGTGCTAAAAAAAAGAACTTTAAGTTATAAAGCCTTAAATAGAATGACCAAATGTGGATAAAATTTTTTTTTTTTTTCCAAAAGATATATAACACATGTTACTCTACACACCCATTATGGGTTGAATTGTGAACCTCAAAGGTGTGTGTTGGCTTGGCTGGGTTGTGATTCCCAGTGCTCTGTGGTTGTCCACCATCTTGTCATTTGATATGATTTTCCTACGTGTTTTAAGTCCTATCTTTATTACGTTGGTGAGATGGGATTAGTGGCAGTTGTGTTGCTGTGGCAGGACTCAATTTACAAGTTTAGACTGTGTCTTGAGCAAATCTCTTTTGAGATATACAAGAAAAAAAGGAGCAGAGAAACAGGAGGAGCTCATACCACCAAGAAAGCAGTGCTGGGAGCAGAGAGTATTCTTTGAACCCAGGGTTCCTGTGTGAAGAAGCTCCTAGACCAAGGGAAGACTGATGACAGGGACCTTCTCCCACAGCCGACAGAGAGAGAAAGCCTTCCCTGGAGCTGGCATTCTGAATTTGGACTTGTAGCTTCCTAGACTGTGAGAAAATTAATTTCTCTTTGTTGAGGCCATTCACTTGTAGTATTTCTGTTACAGCAGCACTAGACAACTAAGAAAGCACCCAAATAGTTTTACAAGTAGGAAAAGAAAGGAGTCCCTATGGGGTGAAAATGATTAACGCACTTGACTGCTAACCAAAAGGTTAGAGGTTCAAGTCTACCCAGAGGTACCTTAGAAGAAAAGCCTGGCAATCCACGTCCAAAAAATCAGTCATTGAAAACCTTATGTAGCAGAGTTCTCTGACACACATGGGGTCACTATGAGTCAGAATTGACTTGATGGCAACTGGTTTTAGGAAGAGAAAAGAGGAATGAGGAAAGAAGGAAGTGATAGGCAGAATAATGGCCCCCACCAAAAGATAACCGTGTCCTAATCCCTGGGATCTGTGAATACTTTAACTGCCAAAAGGTACTCTGCCTACGTGATTAAGTTACAAACCTTGAGATGGGGAGACTATCCTGGATTTTCTAGGTAGGCCCAGTCTAGTCACATAGATCCTTAAAATTGGAGAACCTTTGCGGTCAGAGCAAACTGTGACTATAGATGAATGGTCAGAGAAATCCAACATTGCCAGCTTAAAAGATGGAGGAAGGAGCCCACAAGCCAAGGAATGTGAGAGGCCTCTAGAAGCTGGAAAAGTCAAGGAAACAAATTCTCTCCTAGAGCTTCTGACATGGTTCTCTTAGCCCAGTTACACGCGTATCAAACTTCCGCCTTTCAGAACTGTAAATTAAAAAATTCCTGTTATTTTAAGCCACTAAATTTGTAGCAATTTGTTACAGCAGCAATAGGAAACCAATAAAGAGGAGAAACCAAAAAACCCGCTGTCGCCGAGTTGATTCTGACTCATTGAAAGAAGTGAATTACTTACAGTTTTACATCTTTCCAGATATTGAATCTTTACTCTGTATATATAATGCTTTTATTTTTAATTCTTATCTATTTTAACTCTTATTAGGGAAGGAGGGAGGAAAGATCATTTGTATGTGAGGAAATTCTTTGCCTGCCTCTGTCACCATCCTAAAGACTTAATATATCCTCACCTAGTAGAGACAAATGGCAAACACACTGAACTCTTCATAGCTATTTAAGCCAGAGCACATCATTCATTATTTATTTCTGTTGTTCTTCTTGTTGTTTTTAATTTAGTCAGATTTATTGATATAAAATTTACATGCAGTAAACCTATACTTTTTAGTGTACAGCTCTATGAGTTTTGACAAACACATATAGTCATGTTATTACCACCAGAATCAAGATACAGAACATTCCATTCATCCCAACAAGTTCCCTATGCGCTTTGTAGTCAATCTTCTCCCCTATCCCATACACCTGGCAACCACTGATCTATTCTCTAACCCTATACCTTTGCCTTTTCCAGTATATCAAATAAATGGACTCATACAGTATGTGTCCTTTTGAGTGATACAGTATGACTTTGTTTGGCTTCTCTCACTTAGCATAATGCATCTGAAATAAACTCACATAGTTATGCTTGTTCTTTATTAATGCTGACGAGTATTCCATTGATAGACATAACAATTTGTTCATCTATTTATCTATTCACTTAGATGAAGGATATTTGAGTTTTTCCAGTTTTAGGCTGTTATGAACAAAGCTGTTAGAAATATTAGGCTAGAAGTTTTTGTGTGAACATAGGTTTTCATTTCTCTTGCATAAATACCTAGGAGTGGAATTGCTGGCTTGTATGGTAAGCATATGCTTAGCTTTGTAAGAAACTGACCAACTCTTTTAGAAAATGGTTGTACCATCTTGCATTCCGAGCAGCAATGTAAGAAAGTCCTAGTTGCTCTATACCTTTGTCAGCACTTGGTACTGTCCTTTTTTGTTTTATTTGCCTGTTGTTTAGCTATTTTAGTGGATGTTTACCAGCATCACACTTTTGTTTTGTTTTATTTTTAACTTTCGATTTTGCAATAATTTTAAGCTCACACAGAAGCTGCAAATATACAATTCCCATGTATCCTTCACCAGACTTCCTCCAGTGACAATATCTTACATAATCAAAAATTATCAAAAGCAGGAAATTCAGAGATGTAAAAGACTTATACAAAGAAAACTACGATACACTTCTGCAAGAAACCAAAAGAGACTTAAATAAGTAGAAGAACGTACCTTACTCATGGATAGGAAGACTTAACATTATAAAAATCTCTATTCTACCAAAATCGATCTATACATTTAATGCAATTCCGATCCAAATCCCAAGGACATTCTTTAATGAGAAGGAGAAACAAATCACCAACTTCACATGGAAGGGAAAGAGGCCCCAGATAAATAAGGCATTACTGAAAAAGAAGAACAAAGTGGGAGGCCTTACTTCACCTGATTTTAGAAAAACAGCCTGGTACTGGTACAACAGCAGGTACATGGACCAATGGAACAGAATTGAGAATCCAGACATAAATCCATCCACATATGAGCAGTTGATATTTGACAAAGGTCCCAAACAGTTAACAGTTAAATGGGGAAATGACAGTCTTTTTAACAAATGGTGCTGGCATAACTGGATATCCATCTGCAAAAAAATGAAACAAGACCCATACCTCACTCCATGCACAAAAACTAACTCAAAATGGATCAAAGACCTAAGTATAAAATCTAAATGATAAAGATCATGGAAGAAAAAATAGGGACAACGTTAGGAGCCCTAATACATGGCATAAACAGTATACAAAACATTATAAAGAATGTAGAAGAAAAACTAGATAACTGGGAGCTCCTAAAAATCAAACACTTATGCTCATCCAAAGACTTCACCAAAAGAGTAAAAAGACTACCTACAGACTGGGAAGAAGTTTTTAGCTATGACATTTCTGACCAGTGCCTGATTTCTAAAATCTACATGATACTGCAAAAACTCACATGCAAAAAGACAAATAACCCAATTAAAAAATGAGCAAAAGATATGGATAGACACTTCACTGAAGAAGACATTCAGGTAGCTAACAGATATATGAGGAAATGTTCACGATCATCAGCCATTAGAGAAATGCGGATCAAAACTACAATGAGATTTCACCTCACTCCAACAAGGCTGGCATTAATCCAAAAAACACAAAATAATAAATGTTGGAGAGGCTGTGGAGAGATTGGAACACTTACACACTGCTGGTGGGAATGTCAAACGGTACAACCACTTTGGAAATCGATTTGGCGCTTCCTTAAAAAGTTAGAAATAGAACTACCATACAATCCAGCAATCCCACTCCTCGGAATATATCCTAGAGAAATAAGAGCCTTTACACAAACAGATATATGCACACCCATGTTTACTGCAGCACTGTTTACAATAGCAAAAACATGGAAGCAACCAAGGTGCCCATCAATGGATGAATGGATAAATAAATTACGGTATATTCACACAATGGAATACTACACATCAGTAAAGAACAGTGAGGAATCTGTGAAACATTTCATAACATGGAAGAACCTGGAAGGCATTATGCTGAGTGAAATTAGTCAGTTGCAAAAGGACAAATATTGTATAAGACCACTATTATAAGAACTTGAGAAATAGTTTAAACTCAGAAGAAAACATTCTTTTGTAGTTACGAGAGGAGGTAGGGAGGGAGGGTGGGAGAGAGGTATTCACTAATTAGATAGTAGGTAAGAACTACTTTAGGTGAAGGGAAAAACAACACACAATACAGGCGCGGTCAGCACAATTGGTCTAAACCAAAAGCAGTTTCCTGAATAAACTGCATGCTTCAAAGGCCAGTGTAGCAGGGGCAGGGGTCTGGGGACCATGGTTTCAGGGGACATCTAAGTCAATTGGCATAATAAAATCTATTAAGAAAACATTCTGCATCCCACTTTGAAGAGTGGCATCTGGGGTCTTAAACACTGGCAAGCAGCCATCTAAGATGCATCAATTGGTCTCAACCCACCTCGATCAAAGGAGAATGAAGAACACCAAGGACACAAGGTAATTGCGAGCCCAAGAGACAGAAAGGGCCACATGAACAAGAGACTACATCATCCCGATAACAGAAGAACTAGATGGTGCCCTGCTACAACCAATGACTGCCCTGACAGGGAACACAACAGAGAACCCCTGAGGGAGCAGGAGAGCAGTGGGATGCAGACCCCAAATTCTCATAAGACCAGACTTAATGGTCTGACTGAGACTGGAAGGACCCCGGTGGTCATGGCCCCCAGACCTTCTGTTGGCCCAGGTCAGGAACCATTCCCGAAGCCAACTCTTCAGACATGGATTGGACTGGACAATAGGTTGGAGAGGGATGCTGGTGAGGAGTGAGCTTCTTGGATCAGGTGGACACTTGAGGCTATGTTGGCATCTCCTGCCTGGAGGGGAGATGAGAGGGTGGAGGGGGTTAGAAGCTAGCGAAAAGGACACGAAAAGAGAGAGTGGAGGGAGACAGTACGTGGTCTCATTAGGGGGAGAGTAATTGGGAGTGTGTAGCAAGGTATATATGGGTTTTTGTGTGAGAGACTGACTTGATTTATAAACTTTTACTTAAAGCACAATAAAAATTATTCTTAAAAAAAGGAAATTGACATTAGTACAATACTATTAACTTAATTAGAGACTTTTTTCAGATTTTACTAGTTTTTACATGCACTCTTGTTTTTTGGGGGGAGGAGGACCTACAGTTCTATAAAATTTTATCACATGTATAAATTCACATACCTGTTACCACAATCAGTATATAGAACTGTTCCATCAAAGCACGCTATATTTTGAAAAGATCTTTTCATTTTACAAACATCCTTTGCTAGAAGGAATTTGGCAAATGATGACTTTCTTTTGCCCTTTTCCCAGATGACATTAAAAGCCAGTTATCTATTCTCAGGCTGCTATCACAAACCAGTGTTGCCAAAATGTTCACTTTTCAGGATGGATATCTATCCTTTTTATTCCTTCTTTATTATACGCCGGGCCCAGTGTAGGCAGTAGGGACAAAATGGTCAACAGGAGATCAGTAGTTCCTGCCTTTAAAAGAACTTAGAATAGGATATACACATAAAATTACAAATAGTGACAAGTACTCTCCACAAAACAAACAACAAAAAACGCCAAACCCATTGCCATCAAGTCTATTCCGGCTCCTAGTGACCCTATAAGACACAGCAGAACTGCCCCATAGAGTTTCTAAGGAGCAGCTGGTGGATTCAAACTGCCGGCCTTTTAGGAAAAGTAAAAAGCATAATGAAAGGTTAAAATAAGTTCTGGTTTAGACTGGGAGGTTCTTGTGATTGAGTCCCATCCTCAGATTCAATACCCATGGCCCTCCTGCAGGAACAGAAGTTCAAGTATCTGGGCCACTGGGCATTAACTATGTTAACCAACAAGTTCTTTAAAACACAGGAATCCAAGGAAGCCCTCCAGGGCCTGGGCACTCCATCAAGAATGTTTATCTTTTCCTACATCAAAGCCTGGCCAATAGATACACAGAATTGGCACTTACCCATGTGATGCTACCTCAGAGACACATTGTAGGGCTATATTTACCCCCAAAAGCTCTTTCCTACCACTGTGGCCACAGTGAGACAAACTGTGCCATTAGAGATTCTTCAGTTACAGAGGTGTCCCTCTGCTTTAGGCTAGTTACATTGAAATTCAACCAGGAAGGGGGTACATAGCAACCCATCACTGGCTTTTGGCAGATAGCCTGGTATGGCCCTCTCCTCCATCTGCAGGGCCCACACTCATATACTTTTCAAGGCTGGGCTGCTCCCTCTTCCACTGTGTCCTCATTCTAGCCTGTACATGTTTTTATTACTAACCTCTAATGCTAACTGTTCCCATGTCTCTCTCTCCCTTCTAGACCAATAGCCCCAAGAGCCTGATTTTTCTCCATCTCTTGGAATCTGCCTTCCAACTCCCTGGCACACAGTAGGTGGTCAATAAATGTTTTGTGACTATTCAAAGCAAGGCTATCAGCGTACAGAGTAACAGTAGGGCTTTGACGGAGTAGACTGTGAGAGATCAGTTTCAGTAAGAAAGACATTGATCAGACACAAGGAACAGTTGGTCTCCAGAGAAAACACAGCTCAAGAAAAATACCTTGGTGGGTCTCAGAGTAGCTAAATACAACAGCAGGATGCTTGAGCACCTGGGGCAGAAGGCAGGAGAGAAAGAGATGGTGTGAGGGAGTAGGAAAAAAATCCTGCCCAACCACAAGAATGCTCAGGACCAAATCAGCTGCTTGGAAAATGGCAGACATTACTCTTCAGTGGAGAGAAGGGAAGAAAAGGACAAGCTCTGTTTCTGGTTTTGTTTCTAAGGACATTTGCCAAGAACTGGGCTGGGGGAGGCCAGGGGCCTAAAAAGAAGTGTGCAGCAGCTGCTATGGGACTCAGCTAGAAAATCCATAAGAAATGAGAGGGGAAAAACTGCTAGAAAACAATTCATTAGTTGTACAGGGTTCTGCCTCTTTCCAGAAAGACCACGCTCCTTCCTAAACTGTTACATACAGCGTCCAAAACACTCTGGGACCCTCTGTGCACAACGCAGTGACCTGTGTTTGACAGCCGTGAGCGCTGGCTGCAATCCTGAAATGCCTCCTGAGCAGCTCCAAGGGAAGCCCCGCAGGCCCAGGAAAGAGCAGATGGAAAAATAATACACTTCCCTTGGCCCTGTACTAGCTGAGCCTCTGCATGTAGAAACTGTTTATGTTTACTGAATGGTAAATAAAAGAACTCTCAAATCAAAACACTAATTTTTTTTTTTTTTTTTTTTGCCGTCTAAATTTAAAGTATCAGAAAATTATGCCCTAGTCCATGTTTTTAAAACCACTAGCTGTTGCGCTAAGTCACCATTTGGCATTTTGGCAGGACTTTCTCTTAACCAACACCTTGATGACCTTTGCCACCTGTGGCAGTCCAGGATGAGATGTGGTCACTGAAAGCACACCCCCTGGAAAGAACAGGGGGGCACTGCAGCCAGCCCTGCTTTTCCCACTTGGAACATCTGGCAAACCTCAAAGACAGCTAACTGGGACAGCCACCAGGTAATGACCTGAAGTGCATCTGAAAACTAAGTAAGGACACCCTTCCACTAGTTTCATTTAGAAAATGTTTGCATTATCCCCAAATACGGATAATAACTGCTACCATTATGATGCTATTTGCTAAAAAAAAAAAAAAAAAAATACACTGAGCTCCTTATATGCAAGGTATTAAGTACCAGCAGGTCCCCAGCCACATAAGTTCAAGTTACAGCAATTTGCTTCCACTTTCCCTGTTGTGGAGCCCTGGTGGTACAGCGGTTAAGGGTTTGGCTGCTCTTAACCAAAGGCTGGCAGCTGGAATCCACCAGCCACTCCTTGGAAACGCTGTGGGGTCGCTATGAGTTGGAATTGATTCGACAGCAGTGGGTTTATATTTTCCCCCCTGTTGTAATTAAGGTTTCAACCAACAAGGAGACTGCTTCCTAGTAACACAGTACACTGCAAGGTAAAACAGAAACTGGTAAGTGCAAGATGGTTTTCAGGGGCCTCTGGGAAAAACAGAAAAGTAAATAAACGGCCCCGCTCTGCTTCAGTTCAGAGAAGTCATTGGTGCAGCCCACAGCCTCTGGTCGCCCAGGGGTCCCCAGTGGTGGTTCCAAACCAACTCACCTCCCCACCTCTTGCCTATCAGTTTCGTTAGGAACTAGGCAATCTGCTTATTTTAGTAAAGTCAGGTGTGGCTGACACAGAGGCTTCCTCCTCCTCAAAGGTTGGAGTAATAGCTCAAGCCCATATACGGGGTGTTAAAATACCACCTAAGCCTTCCTGCATCCAAAAGGTATTGAGATAACTGACTTAAAGATGAAGTTAGCATTAAAAATGCATTACACTCAATTAATGAGATCAGTATGAAGCTTTGTATTAAGCTCAAACATAAACCATTTAAGCCCAAACATACTTATATATATTTTTAAAAAACAAAAGGAACTTAGCACAAATATTCCTAACTGCTGTTTCAAACCAGAAACTGGAACTACATCATTTTTTCAGTGACAGGACACTACCAGAGGCGCAGCGGGCACTACTGACAAAAGCACCCCAGAGGAAACGTCACGCCCAAGTATTTTCAAACCCGTGAAGGGTAACTGTGAATCCAAGCTGAGTCTCAAACCTCATTCCCATTCCAGTCCTCCTCCTGCCCAAGGCAAGGAAGCACACGGTTAAGTTCAAAGGACCCGAACAAGATACCAAAAAGCTGCCTGTGAGCACCAGACAAAAGATACTGTATATAATTTATCTATAAATGCTAAAAATGCAAGTTGCTGTAATTATGCCTTTGCCTACATGCCCTTGTGTTCTGTCGCAGGCATTTCTAAATGATGCAGTCAGCTTAAACAAAATTCCCGTTTTTGCTTTTCTTCCTAGCTAGTGTAAGGAAAAGGAGAAGGGAAACTAACATTTTGGTTACTGTCTACCTACCATGTGTACGAACACTTGTCATTATAAGTGTTTGAAATTGCTAAATGTCCCTTAATATACATTCTCCCTTTCTTCCTTAATAACAGAACTCCCAATTTTTTAACTGGTTACCCACAGAACTACAATTTCCAGACTCTCTTGCAACTACCTGTAGCCATATGGCTGTGCTTTAGCTCCAGTCCAGTTCTCAAAGTGTGTTCCAGGTGCCACTGGGAATCCCCGAAATCCTTTCAGCTAGTCCATGAGGTCAAAACTGTTTTCATAATACTAAGGTGTTATTTGCCTGTTTCATGCTCATTCTCTCACAAGTGTACAGTGGAGTTTTTCAGGGACTACATGACATGTGATACTACAACAGGCTGAATGAGCAACAGATAAGAGAATCAGCTGATGTTTATTATGCCAGACATTAAAGAGATTTGCAAAAAATGTAAAACAGTGGCAGTCTTCTCACTAATATTTTCACATGGAAAATGGTAATTTTTCACAAAAAGTAATTTATGCTAATCTGTAATAGAATTATTATTTTTAACTAAATCAATAAATATTTTTTAATTTCTCAGTATTAATTTCCAATTACAGAAAATAAATTATTTTTCTATTGCTGGTATAACAAATTACTATAAACTGAGTAGCTTAAAATAACACAACTTTATTATCTTACAGTTATGGTGGCCAGGGGTCCAAAAAATGGGTTTTACAGGGCTAAAATCAAGTTGTCTACAAGGCTAGGTTCTTTCTGGAGGCTCTCGGGAGAATATGCTCGTGCCTTTTCTAGCTTCTAGAAGCCACCTGCATTTCTTGGCTTGTGGCCCCTTCCAGCAACATCATCACTGCAATCTCTGCTTCTATCATCATCTCTTCTCTTACTCTGATATGCCTAGCCCTCCTCTTATAAAGACTCTTGTGGTCACACTGAGTTCACCTGGATAATTCAGGATAACCACATCTGCAAAGTTCCTTTTACCACATAAGGTAATATATTCACAGGTTCTAGGGATTAGGACGTGGACTTCTTTGGGGGCCATTATTCTGCCTACAATATTGCTGTTGTTGCTGTGTGCTGTTGAGTCAATTCTGACTCATACTGACCCTATATGACAAAGTAAAACTTTTCCATAGAGCTTTCTGGGCTGTAATCTCTAAGGCAGCAGATCACCAGGTCTTTTCTCCCGTGGAGCCCTGGTGGTATAACAGTTAAGTGCTTAGCTGCTAACCACAATATTACCCATTGCCGTTGAGTCAATTCCGACTCATAGCGACCCTATAGGACAGAGTAGAACTGCCCCATAGAGTTTCCAAGGAGTGCCTGATGGATTTGAACTCTCAACCCTTTGGTTAGCAGCCGTAGCACTTAACCACTACGCCACCAGGGTTTCCCTAACCACAATATTACTAGATATAAATCCACAAAAACAAAAGCTCTTTGGGGTCCTCGACAATTTTTTAACAATATAAATGGGTCCTAAGACCAAAACCTTTGAGAAGTGCTGCTCTAGCATATAAAATTAAAGCTAAAGATGCTATTAGTTCTCAGAAGTTTCCTTCAAGGGAGGGAATGAACTCTTCTTTGCCCCCTTTTCCTTCCTGCTGGCTCAGATTTGATGAACGACTGAGTAGGCATCATGCGCAATGTGTTGGAAGCCAATGTTGAGAATATCAGAGAACAAGACAGAAGGACCCTAGGTTATGGGTTCTCAACACTGTTCAGCATCATTCCACCTGACATGGATTGAACTGTGTCCCCTAAAAATATGTGTCAACTTGGTTAGGCCACAATTCCCAGTACTTTGTGATTGTCCTCCATTTTGTAATTTTCCTATGTGTTATAAATCATAATCTCTGCCTGTGGTAAAAGAGGATTAGGGTGGGATGTAACACCCTTGCTCAGGTCATATCCCTGATCCAATGTAAAGGGAGTTTCCCTGCGGTGTGGCCTGTACCACCTTTATCCTACAAGGGATAAAAGGAAAGGGAAGGAATCAGAGAGTGGGGGGCTTCATACCACCAAGAAAGCAGTGCTGGGAGCAGAACATGTCCTTTGGATCTGGGGTTCCTGCACAGAGAAGCTCCTAGTCCAGGGGAAGACTGATGACAAGGACCTTCCTCCAGAGCCAACAGGGAAAAGACTTCCCCTGGAGCTGGCACCCTGAATTTGGACTTCTAGCCTACTCGACTGATAAAATAAATTTCTCTTTGTTAAAGCTACCCACTTGTGGTATTTCTGTTATAGCAGCACTAGATAATTAAGACACCATCCCTTCCTACCAACCTCTTAAGTAATTTTTAAGGAAGAAGAAACTCATTTCTATCTTTTTAAAGCCACTAGTCTTTTGAGTTTTGAACACAAGCAACTGAGCCTAACCTTAACAGATTAAAGTAGTTATTAAGGTGAAAAAACTAAAACTAAGAAAAGCTGAGTGACTAACCAAAGTCATACAGGCTGTAAGCAGAACTTCAACTTGAGCCCAGGGAGTCTGGCTACTAATGAACCGAGCATGGCTCCCTCTTGACCATGTTGGCAATCCTTAAACACCCTGACTATAGCAAAGGCATTTTTTGCAGGCATCAACAACAAGTATTTAGATGGGAATATGGCAAACAAGACAGAAGGTAAGTTGGAGAAAAAGGTGTTTAAAATAATCCTAACTTTTCAAAACCTTATTACAAATATACAAATTTATTACCTAGTGTGAGAAAGGAAGAACATGTTACAAATGGCCAAGTGTTCCAGTGCCAAGTCAGAGAGAGATAAGTAACTGTTCTCAATCTGGAGGAGTCTGATTACGACTAAAGCAGCAAAGCTCACAACTCTGGGTTAGATGACCAGGCCTGGGGACTTCAGTCAGATTTATGGTCACTAGTCTTGACGACTGTCAAGCCTCCGTTTTCAACACACAAATTGAAATGGACACCTGACAAACCACATTCTTGGGTTGTCTCTGCATCATCATGATATAACCAGAATCACAACTATGTGGCGGGAAAGAAACTGCAGGAATATGTATTTAAAGTAAAAGAAGAGAACTGGAAGGCCAAAGTGCTCTGCCAAATGAACTTACCAGGCCACGGCAAAAGAACTGGGGATGCTGACCGTTAGATTCCTTGCACCGCCCCCAAGCAGTGTGCAGTTGAGCACGACAGCTCCCCCAGCCCAGACGGCTGGCAGGGCTTCCTCAGGGAGTACTCGCAATTCTTGGCAAGCTTCGCCAGTTCTACTTCATCTCTTTCCCAGCTCCCCAGGTGAAGCTTTTGGAGTGTTCAGCTAACCGAACCATTTGGAAAGCAAAAAGCAACAGCCACGCTTGAACTGACAGCCAAAAATAACACTGGAATATGAGAACTCAGATATAATTAACTATTCATTAAAACTTGCTATTCAAGGGAGGAAAAGCCATAGAATTTTCAGATGTTAATATTGTGAGAGTATGGGGCCAATACCAGACCACTTCTCAAAGAATCTCTGGCCAGGGATCTGGGCATTTCCTAGGAATGTTTTCAGTGTCTGCCTTTTCTGTGATTACACTAGTGTTACAAAAATCCTACCTGTAATCTACAAAACATAAAGACTTTCAGACTAGAGACATGCCTAAGTAACACACCACTTTCACACCCATCTGTCAGCAGATCTGTCTACCCTCTAAAAAGGCATGCTTACCTACAGGTGATCATTCAGCTACAGGAAGAATTAAAAACTATTAAATCCGCAACCTCAGTTGACATCCATTTTGAATTTTTTTTTTTTAATGTGCCAAAGCCCAAGGCAACTTAACATTTTATAGATCCAAAATTTCATGTTGTGTTCTTGCCTATTAAGGAGATGCAGAATGCAGGGACACGGGGCAGTTACAGAGATGATGCCTCTAATTCATAAAAATAAGCATTTGTTTTGTTGTCTGCACTCCATGCAAGAAGAAAGGCATACACAGGTAAACAACCACAACTGAAATCTTTTATAACTAGGACTCTGGGTAGAAAGAACAGTGGTAATTTGATAGAACATAGATTGGGACACAAAACAAGAGGCATCCTGAATAAGAACTCTGTTCTAATGAGTTACTGCGAGAGTAATTATTCCAACTTCCAAGGGAGTAAATACTAAAGAACCCAGGCAAAAGTGTAAAGCTATATAGTACACTATATGAGTATAGAAGTGGTTTGGCTAGTTTCTAAAGCGATCATTATTTCAGTATTTTCCTAACCCTAAGTGAAATAAAGAAAAGTAAATTACCATTTAAGGCATAAAGGGATAAAGGAAATCAATAAAGGGCACGTACAAAAAACTGATTATAAAAAACCACTTGGGCATTTCTGATCCAGAAGCGTGTGGATTAGATATTTACAGGGCCACTATTAGTCGGAATTGATGACAACGGGCTGTTATTTGTTAATATTTTACTGTGTTTTTGTCGAAAGTTTATACAGGAAATTAAATTATTATATAACAATTTCTACACTATTATTCAGTGACATTGGTTACATTCTTCACAATATATGGACATTCTTGTTATTTCTATTTTGGTTGTTCTGTTTCCATTAATCTAGCTTTCCTGTTTCCCCTTGCCTTCTCATCTTTGGACTAGGGTAAATGTTAACCATTTGGTTTCATCTAGATTATTTTGAGGAACACAGTACTCATGGGTGATATTAATTATTTTACAGGTTAATTTGTCACTTGGCTGAAAGGTAGCTTCTGGGAGTGGTTTGAGTTTCAAGTTTAAAGAGTATCTTAGGGTGATATTCTTGGGGGTTCATCTAGTCTCTATGGCTCCCGTTAAGTCTGGCCTTTTGTTTTATTTTTAGGAATTTCAGTTTTGTTCTACATTTTCTCCCATTCCATCTGGGACAATCTATTGAGTCCCTGGTTGGAATGGTCGGTAGTGGTAGCTGGACACAATCCAGTTCTTCTGGTCTCAAGGTAGGTAATGTTGTTGTTTATGTAGACTATTGGTTCTACAGACTAGCTTCTTCTTTGAATCTTTGGTTTCCTTCTTTCTCTTCAGCTCCAGACGGGCAGAGACCAATAGTTGTATCTTAGATGGCCGCTCATAAGCTTTTAAGAGCCCAGACACCACTCACCGACCCAGGATGTAGAACATTGTCTTTATGGTCTGTATCATGCCAATTGACTGTGTTGTCCCACAAGACTATGCTCCTAAGCCCTCAAACCCAGTAGATCAATCCCGTAGGGTACCCTGGTTGTGTCTAGGAAGTACCCATAACTGTGACACCATGTGCTTTATTTTATACTTGAAAATACATGCAGCACACATAAACATGTATATACCCAAAAACCATGTATATACATATGCCTATAGTTATTCATATATGCTTTCCTGTACATATTTATGCACTTACATATCTATATGGAGCCCTGGTGGCACAGTGGAATAAGAGCTCAGCTGCTAACCAAAAGGACAGCAGTTCGAATCTACCGCCACTCATTGGAAACCCTATGGGCCCATTCTGTCCTACAGGGTCGCCATGAGTTCGAATCAACTTGATGACAACAGGTATATATCTATGTAACCAAACACATTTTTTTTTAAGTTTTTATTACTGTTGCTGCAAAATTGTATATCCCAATGAATTTTTTTTTACAAATTTTCACATAAATTGTTCACTGACATTAGTTACATAGAATTCTCTTTAACTGTATCTATACCCTTCTATTTGTATACACTCATCTTTACTATGGTTGTGCTGTGTTCACTACTTCTACACTCAGGGCTGCATTTCCCATCACCAAAAGGAACATGTCTCTAAGTTCTAAAACATCCTTATACCTCCTCCCCTTCTCCGTGATAATCACTAATGAATATTGGTCTCTCTAAACAGGTCGTAATTTTTTTGTGGCATACTACAATTAGATTCTGGATAAATACTTTTTAGTATACTGTTCAGCTCTGATGAGGGAAACAAATCTCCAGGACGATGTGGGAGGAACAAGGCACTGAAACCTGAGCAAAGAGCAGTGAATAGCGAGCAAAGAAGAAAGCAAGAGTTGCTCTGGAGGCAACCAGGAATACCAGCAGAGAGATGAGATGTCTGTTTAGATCTTCAGCTCTCAGCAAGGTGGGAGTGCTCAACCTGAAACCAGGATTCCCTAAGAGAACCAAAGTGGTCCTGAGTCTGTACCATCCTCCTGGCTTCCAGCCAAGACAAACACAAATCTCAAGATGTAAGACCTCAAGACTCCAACGGATAATATATCAAGCAAATATTAACACCTAATCAAAAAATCACTACACACACTATGAAACAAGCCACAGTCCTTTAGACCATGAAGGATTTCTGATACTGCACTATCAAATACAGAATATATCATCTGATTTTGACTTACATGCTCTTTTATTCACACACTGCTACGCTCTAACTTCACTGGTCTTGAAGTCCAGCAAATCAACGCCTCCTGTCACTGAAGCTTTACCTGGAATAATAAGGTCAAGACATGAGAAAGGAGGCAACCAGAAAAAACCAGAGAGTACATTGGGGAAAGAAACACTCTAGTATAATCATTCACTTGACATTTAAGAGGAAAACAAGACACCTGAATTTAAGGAAAATCTCTTCCTTAGTCTAAGCCATTTTTCATCTTTAACCCAAACTATTAATAGTAATTTAATGTTTATAGAGGAAATCATTACCATTTACGAAGAATTTTCACATTGCATTTTCTCATTTGAGCCTCAGATCTTGAAAATAAGCAAGTATTACTTTAAAATGCAGTAGCCAAAGTTCCCACAGGTCAGAGAACTTTCCCACGACCATTCAGCAAATCTCAAAGTAGGAATTAGAACCCAGCTCTCCAACTCCTTGTTCAAATTCTTCCATGAAACGAAATGACGTGATGGTGTCAACGGGAAGCGCAGTATTATTATTTCTTCTTGCATTAGATTTACTTTCTTACCAAACAGATACTAGAAACGGGTTTGCCTGTTAAGTGACAGAGACACTGTTACGGGATTAAACATTCACCTCAGACAATACAAAGGGTACACAATCAACACAAAAGTAGCTCAGAAATGCCTGTATCTTTTATACATACTCTCTTTTACTCTTCAAGGCACATTTATATTACTGGACTTTGTTTTCAATATTCTATAAAAATGTACTAATTTTAATTTCACACTTACAAAAAACTTGTAGAATAATAACAACACAATGAATACCCATGTACTCTTTATCTATATTCACCTGTATTATCAACATTTTACCCCATTTGCTAAATCATTTGTCCTCTCTCTTTACACACACACAAACTTTTTCTTTTTTTTTTTTTGTCTTGGCCATGAGCGGGTAAGTTATATACATCATGGCCCTTTAAGCCTAAATATTTCAGAGTTTATTCCCTATGAATAGGAATACAAGTAATCCCAATTTAGGACGTATTCGAGTTTCCACAAACCACACTTAAAAACGTCAAATTTTTTCTTTTTTGTACATCTTATCATTAGTAATATGTACTACATACAATGTCGCAGCATGTAATCCACTGGTGTGATCATACTCAGATGTTCAAAATTCAGTTTTATAAAGATACTGATAATAAAAGGCAATAATAATGAAAACCAAAAAATAAATAAATAAACAGGTATTCAACGTACATCAGGACCAACGTACAACTGAGTCTTCGGAACCGAACCCAGTTGTAAATCAGGTACTACTTGTATTCTCTTATATAACAATAGTGCAGTTTGTGTAGTTTACCTAATAGTGCAACTTTAGTAAGTGTTAACATTGATACAATACTTTTATATAATCTACCGTCATATTCAGTTGACCAGTAATACCCTTTATACAATTTCTTTTCCTCCAGTTCAAGATCCAGTCTAGGATCAGGCATTGCACTTATGCCATGCCTCTTTAGCCTCCTTTAATCTGAAACACACAGCTTTTGTGTTTTACAACACTGACACTTTAGAAGAATACAGCACACCCCTCCTTATGTTAATGGATTATTTCTCATTTTTGTCTGATATTTCTCCATGATTCAATTCAGGTTATATATTCTTGGCCAGAAAACTACACAGGTGACATATTCTTCTTAGGGTATCACATCTAGAGGCACAAAATGTCCATCTATCTGCTCCTCATTGGTGATGTTAATTCTGATCACCTAGTCAAGGTGTTGTCCAATTTCTCCATTGAAAAATTACTATTTTTTCCCCTGAAACTAATAAATAATCTGTTGGGAAACACTTTAACTGCATGCAAATATTGTGTCCCTCATCAAAATCTGTGCCGAGATTTAGCATCCATTGATGATCCTTGTCTGATGCAAACTACTGTAACAGCTACAACATGCTGACTGTTCCAACTCCAGCGCTCACTACATATTTACCATTTAGTACTCGGCATTCCACATTCTTTGTTCATTTATGGATTTATATATGATCAATATGGATTCCTACTTTTTCCATGGTTTATATTTATCACTGGTAGGAGCCCCTTCAAGCTGCCTCCTGCATCTTTGTGACATGTCCCCAACATTTTTTTAATTTTCTTGAACAATTTCTTACTTTCCAACATTGAAAAAAAAATTCTGGACTTGTTTTGTACCATCTTGCTCCTTTTGGAAGATAATGGTGTTGGAGACGATGCTCTAGTATAATACTATTTCAAGGTCATTGACTATTTTTATTGATTGCTTTTCTTTTTTAATAAGAATTTTCCTGCTTCTTTGCATGTTTCCTTCTATTGTATGGTAGGCAATTAAAGGGTATTAAGTTTGGTTCCGGTGCCAACTAAATTACTGGCAGATCTTCCTGACCATGTTAGGCTTGGTTTGTTGTTGTTGTTAGGTGCCGTTGGCTTGGTTCTGACTCATAGCAACCCTGTGTACAACAGAATGAAACACTGCCTGGTCCTGCAACATCCTCACAATCCTTGTTATGTTTGAGCCCATTGTTGCAGTCACTGTGTCAACTCATCTTGTTGAGGGTCTTCCTCTTTTTCGCTGACCCTCTACTTTACCCAGCATGATGTCCTTCTCCACAGACTGGTCCCTCCTGATAACATGTCCAAAGTATGTAGACATAGTTTCACCATCTTTGCTTCTAAGGAGAGTTCTGGTTATACTTCTTCCAAGAAAGATTTGTTCATTCTTCTGGCAGTTCACAGTATATTCAATATTCTTCACCAACACCATAAGTCAAAGGTATCAATTCTTCTCCAGTCTTCCTCATTCACTGTTCAGCTTTCGCATGCATACGAGGCGATTGAAAACACCATGGCTTGGGTCAGGTGTACCTTAGTCTTCAAGGTGACATCTTTGCTTTTCAACATTTAAAAGAGGTCTTTTACAGCCGATTTGCTCAATGTAATTCGTCTTTTGATTTCTTGGCTGCTGCTTCCATGGCTGTTGATTGTGAATCAAAGTGAAACGAAATTCTTGACAACCTCAATTTTTTCTCTGTTTATCATGATGTTCCTTATTGGTCCAGTTGTGAGGATTTTTGTTTTCTTTATGTTAAGGTGTAATCCATACTGAAAGCTGTGGTCTTTGAGCTTCAGCAGTAAGTACTTCAAGCCCTCTTCACTTTCAGTAAGCAGGGTTATGTCATCTGCATAACGCAGGTTGTTAATAAGTCTTCCTCCAATCCTGATGCCCCTTTCTTCTTCGTACAGTCCAGCTTCTCGGATTATTTGCTCAGCATGCAGACTGAACAGGTATGGTGACAGATACAACCCTGACACACACCTTTCCTGACTTTAAACCATGCAGTATCCCCTTGTTGTTTCTGAACAACTGCCTCTTGATTCATGTACAGATTCCTCAGGAGCAGAATTCCCATTCTCCACAATGTTATCCATAATTCGTTAAAATCCACATAATAAAACACAGATAAACACCATTCTGGTATTCTCTGCTTTCAGCCAGGATCCATCTGACATCAGCAACGATATCCCTAGTTCCATGTCTCTTCTAAGTTCGGCTTGAATTTCTCGCAGTTCTCTGTCGATATACTACTGCAGCTGCTTTTGAATGATCTTCAGCAAAGTTTTGCTTGTGTGTAATATTAATGATATTGTTTAATAATTTCCACATTCGGTTGGATAACATTTCTTGGGAATAGGCATAAATGTGGATTTCTTCCAGTTGGTTGGTCTTTCAAATTTCTTGGCATAGACTAGTGAGCACTTATAGCACTGCATCCATTTGTTGAAACGCCTCAATTGGTGTTTCGTCAATTCCCAGTGCCTTGTTTTTCACCAATGCCTTCAGTGCAGCTTGGACTTCTCCCTTCAGTACCATCGGTTCCTGATCAGATGTTGCCTCCTGAAATGGTCGAACATCAACCAATTCTGTGTATTCCTTCCACCTTCTTTTGATGCTTCTTGCGTCATTTAATAAGCTCCCTATAGAATCCTTCAGTATTGCAACTTAAGGCTTGAATCTTTCCTTCAGTTTTTTCAGCTTGACAAATGCTGAGCATGTTCTTCTCTTTAGGTTTTCTAACTCCAGACTTTTGCACATGTCAGCATAATACTTCGCTTTGTCTTCTTGAGCCACCCTTTGAAATCTTCTGTTCAGCTCTTTTACTTTGTCATTTTTTCCTTTTACTTTAGCTACTTGATGTTCAAGAGCATGTTTCAGAGCCTCTCCTGACATGCATTTTGGTCTCTTCTTTCTTTCCTGTCTTTCTAAGGACCTCTTGCTTTCTTTGTGTATGATGTCCTTGATGTCATTCCACAACTCTTCTGGTCTTTGGTCATTACTGTTCAACATGTCAAATCTATTCTTGAGATGGTCTCTAAAATCAGATGGGATACACTCAAGGTTATACTTTGGCTCTTGTGGGCCTGTTCGAACTTCTTCAGTTTCATCTTGAACTTGCATATGAGTAATTGATGATCTGATCCGCAGTCAGCCCCTGGCCTTCTTCTGACTGATAATATTGAGATTTCCATTGTCTCTTTCCACAGATGTAGTTGATTTGATTCCTATGTATTCTATCTGGCAAAGTCCACATGTATAGTCGCCATTTATATTAATGAAAAAAAGTATTCGCAATGAAGAAGTCGTTGGTCTTGCAAAATTCAATTATGTGATCTCCAGCATCGTTTCTATCACCAAGGCCATATTTTCCAACTACCGATCTTTCGTTTCCAACTTTTGCATTCCAATCACCAGTAATTATCAGTGCATCCTGATTGCATGTTCGATCAATTTCAGACTGCAAAAGCTGGTAAAAATCTTCAATTTCTTCATCTTTGGCCTTTTTTTTTTTTTTTGGCCTTAGTGGTTGGTGCGTCAATTTGAATAAAACTCGTATCAACTGGGTTTCCTTGTAGGTGTATGGATATTATACTATCACTGACAGCATTGTACTTCAGGACAGATATTGAAATATTCTTTTTGATGATGAATACAATACCATTCTTATTCAAGTTGTCATTCCCGGCATAATAGACCATATGATTGTCTGACTCAAAATGACTAATACCTTGCATGCATATGAGGTGACTGAAAATATCATGGCTTGGGGCAGGCACACCTGAGTTCTCAAAGTCACATCTTTGCTTTTTAACACTTGAAAGAGGTCTTTTGTAGCAGATTTGCCCAATGCAATACATCGTTTGATTTCCTGACTGCTGCTTCCAAAATTTTTTTTTTTTTTTGCTTCCATGGGTGTTGACTGTGGATCCAAGTAAAATGACAATGTCAGTTATTTCTTCATTTACCATGATGTTGCTTATTGGTCTAGTTGTGTGGATTTTTGTTTTCTTTATACTGAGGTGTAATCCATACTGAAGGCTAGAGTCTTTCATCTTCATCAGTAAGTGCTTCAAGTTCTCTTTGCTTTCAGCTTGGTTAAGACAGGTCTATTTCAGTTATGTCCTTAGGCCTACCATGTAGCCCTTACTCTATAGTATGATCCTTACTCCTCAGACATGGTCTTTCTGGTCCCTTAACAGATGCCTAAAAGTGCTCAGCGAGGTGTTTCTACTCTAGCTTGGCCAGAACTCCAATTTCTCCCAGTACTGCATGACCTCTGCTATCTCCATTCTGTTTTTGAGTCTGGTAGCAGCTGCTCTCTGCTAAGTCTCACTCTTCATATGTACATCCCAGCTTCTGGGTTCCCTTTCTGCGCAGCTCCCTCCTTTTCCAGTACTCAGCCCTGCGAATTCCAACCTCTTTAGCAGCCCTGAACTCCAATCAACTACCTTCTCTACTTTGTGAGATCACCAGGCTCTGGTAGGGCTTCACTTTCCTGTACCACAGCAGGGGAAGTGTTCCCATCAGAAAACCAGGACAAATGTGGACCTCATCTCATGTGATTCCCATCTCTCAAGGATCACACTCTTGGCTCCTTGTTGTCCAGTGTCTGAAAACAATTGCCTCATATGTTGTCCAGTTTTCTAGCTAAAAGGGCAAGTCTGGTACCACACAATTCTCTTTTCTATTTATGCCTTCAGTATTCAGTGATGCTTGAGGAACTTGTCATAGATTGAATTGTGTCCCCCCAAAATATGTGTCAACTTGGTTAGGACATGATTCCCAGCATTGTGTGGTTGTGCTCCATTTTGTGATTGTAATTTCATGTTAAAGAGAATTAGGGTGGGATGGTAACACCCTTAGTAAGGTCACATCCCTGATCCAATATAAAAGGAGTTTCCCTGGAGTGTGGCCTGTACCTTAGCTTACAAGAGATAAAAGGAAAGGGAAGCAAGCAGAGAGTGGGGACTTCATGCCACCAAGAAAGCAGCACTGAGAGCAGAGCGCATCCTTTGGACCTGGGACTCCTGCACGGAGAAGCTTGATGAGAAGAAGGGCCTTCCTCCAGAGCCAGCAGAGAGAGAGAAAGCCTTTCCCAGGAGCTGACACCCTGAATTTGGACTTCTAGCCTACTAGACTGTGAGAAAATAAATTCTTCTTTGTTAAAGCCATGCACTTGTGGTATTTCTGTTATAGCAGCCCTAGATGACTAAGACAGAACACCAGGCTGCTCTATTAGGAAGGGTTAAGACTCAAGCATTTCCAGCATATGATAAATGCTTTTTATGTAAACATTTCCAAGAAGCTCTCTAACATTGTGTTTCATAGAAATACCTGTGTTTACTTTTACTGCAACACAGTGGCAACGAAATGTTCTCTAGCAATCAGGCAAGTTCAAACAAAATGACAGGGAAATGTCTCTATTTCTTCCAGAAAGCTGATAACCACTTTGGATAGCCAGCTGGCTATCCCCTGACATATATTTGCATTTATTTCCATAACTCTTCCTCCAAAAGACATAACAAAACACTATAGTCTATCCGAAGAAATGAAAGTTGCCATTCTTCATTTTTCTTGTTTATGTGCATGTGCTTAAGGGTGGGGAGAAGATTCTTTTTTCATATAAATCATTTTGGGGTTATTTCCATTTTTACTTCTAACGACTGGTGAGAAAATAATAAGAGAAATTAGTCAAGAAAAAAAAAGAAAATGTCCAACCCCGGATATTAAGTTATTCCAAAAAAATAAAAGGGCAAACAGAAATGGTGTTTTTATCACATACTGTGAGAAATGAGGATTTTGCATTCACTAGAAAATGCAGAATAGGTCTTTCTCTGCACAAGCCAGGTTTGCCTGCGTGGGTACACCGTGAAGCCTTACAAACAGTGTGCCAGACAGAAATGTGGGGCAATCTCTACTTCTTCAGCAAATTTTCCCCATATTAGAAACCAAGACGGTAGCCATCAAATTCATTTTCTAGAAAAGAATCCATGCATAGCAAGTTGTATTTTTCTTCAGTTTTGCTTCAACTCCCCTAGAACTTAAATCATAAGAGCAAGCATCTGATGTTTCTCCTTTTGCCCTCCTCATTGTCCAAGCACTTCCCATCCTATATGGACTCTTGGAACAGTCTTTTTACAGGTCTCTGTGTCACCGTGTGGACCCTGTTAAATTTATTTTCCACAAGTCAGAGCCGAGCACCCTAATTTAGCACAAATTAGTCTATGGCTTCCCACTTCCCAGGGATACAGTCGTAGACCCTGGGCCTGATAAAAAAAAGGCCTCCATGACCTGCTTCTTGCCCACATTCCTATTTCATTTCTCAACACTTTATGCCTATCACTACTGCAAGACTTGTAGCCATTGCCCCTTTAAGAAACACCCCATTCTCCCTTTTTTCTCTTGACTAACTCACTGAGGCTTGGCAACTTCTGGGAAATTTTTCATGATCGCCATTCCAGCCTACGTTACTTGCTCCACTTTCACAGCACCTGTGCTCACCTCTATTATAAATAACCAACATCTTACTGAGCACCTACAGTGTGCTAATCACTGATGAGTACTTAACGTGCATTAGAAGGCACTGGCAAGAAACAATGCTCCAGGAATTGATGGGACATCAATTGAGATGTTTCAACAAATGAATGCAATGCTGGAAGTGCTTACTCTATGTCAAGGAATATGGAAGACAGCTACTTGGCCAACTGAATGGGAGAGATACATATTTGCATCCATTCCAAAGAAAGGTGATCAAAAAAAAAATGCAGAAGTTATCTAACCACATCATTAATATCCAAGACCTGGTGGCACAATGGTTAAGAGCTTGGCTGCTAACCAAAAGGTCAGCAGTTTGAATCTACCAGCCACTCCTTGGAAAGCCTATGGGACAGTTCTGCTCTGTCCTATAGGGTCGCTATGAGATAGGATCAACTCGACAGCAACAAGTTTTTAGATTTTTGGGATCATTAATATCACATGCTAGCAAAATTTAGCTGACGATAATTCAAAAACAACTGCAGCTATACACTGACAGAGATCTGCCAGACATTCAAACCAGGTTCAAAAGAGGATGTGGAATGAAGGAAATCGTTGCTGATGCCAGATGGACCTTGGCAGAAATAGAGAATACCAGAAATATGTTTACCTGTGTTTTATCAACCACATGAAGGCATTTGACTGTGTGGATCATAACAAATTATAAATAATGCTATGAAAAATGGGAATTCCAGAATCCTTAATTGTGCTCATGAAGAACCACTACATGGATCAAGAGGCAGCTGTTTGAACAGAACAAGGGTCGACTGCATCGTTTAAAATGGGAAAACGTGCACGGCAAGGTTGTATGCTTTCACCTTTTTTTATTCGATCTGTATGTCGAACAAATAATCTGAGAAACTGCACTATATGAAAAAGAACACAGCATTAGGATTGAAGGAAGACTCATTAATGGCCTGCGATATGCAGATGACACAACCTTACTTGCCAAAAAAGAAGACAATTTGAAGCAGTTGCTGATGAAGGTCAAAGCCTACAGACTTCAGTATGGATTATGCCTGAATGTGAAGAAAACAAAAATCCTCACAACTCAACTGATAAACAACATCATGATAAATGGAGAAAAAACTGAAGTTGTCAATGATTTCATTATACTTAGATCAACAATCAATGCCCACGGAAGCAGCAGTCAAGAAGTGTAATGTCATACTGCACTAGGCAAATTTGCAACAAAAGACTTCTTGAAAATTTTATAACACAAAGACGTCACTTTGTTGGCTGAAGCGTGCCTGGCCCAAGCCATGGTCTTTTCAATCGCCTCATATGCATGCAAAAGTTGGACAACACAAAAACAAGACAGAAGAATTGATGCATTCCACTTGTGGCGCTGGCGAAGAATACTGAGTATACCACAGACTGCCATAACAAACAGATCAGTTTTAGAATAAACATAGCTAGAATGCTCCTTTAGAAGTGAAGATGGCAAGACTTTGGCTTGCTTACTTTAGACACATCCCAGGGATATAGTAGGAAAGACCAATAGCTAGAAAAGAACATTATGTTTGGTAAAGTAGAGGTCAGCGAAAATGAGGAAGAGCCTCAGTAAGACATTGACAAAAGAGTCACACCAATGGATTGAAACATACCAACAATCATAAATACGGCACAGAGCAGAGCAATATGTCATTCTGTCATACTTAAGTTCACCACGGGTTAGAGCCTACTAGGCAGCAACTAACAACATAACTATTCTCAAGAATGATCATCATCATCATTAAATGCAAACACTTGCAGAATACTTACTCTGTGCCAGGGAATTTTCTAAGTATTGTGTGTGGGTGTACACTTACACAAGTGTAAGTATATACACACATTTACTTACCCTTTGAATCCTCACAACAACCCTTTAAAGTAAGTACTGTTTACTATTCCCAAATTACAGATGGGAAACTGATGCACAGAGAGAATAAGTAACTTGCTCTGGGTTACAGAAGAGTAACTGCCAGAGCTGGGATTCAACTCCAGGCTGCCAGTTTCAGATCCTTGAGCTCTTAACCACTTGATATACTGGCTCTCTCCAGACTTGCCCACTAAGAACTAGAACAAGGACAGACTATAAGGTTTCCAGTAGAAACATAAATAAAATGCAGTGCTCATAGGTGAGGTGTACTTTCTTTGCACATAACAGAGAGAGTCTGAGTCCTTTAACTACAGAACGAAGTGTTTAAACACAAAGTACCAACCCAAAAAACATTCTTCCCTGCCACTCTGAAGGGCTGTCTTCTCAGTGATTTAATACACGCTGAAGAAATACAAGAGGGCTAAGAACATAGGCCTAGAAGTCAGACGTGCTTGGGTTCCATTTGCAGGCTCTCCAATGACTGGCTCTGTGGCCTTGAGCAAATTACCTGACCTCTCTCTGTGCTTAATGCCCTCATTATAAGGACTAATGAGATTACTCATGTAAAGAGCTTAGTTTCAGAACCTGGCACTAAGTACTAAATGAATAAAGTAATAAAAATAACAAATAGTAAAAATAATTGTCACTGCTGCTTTATAAGACTCAGTCCTAATTCATATGGGAAAACATCAACGAGTAGACAATATAGGTCTAAGAACTAATAAGGATGCATCGTAGATTCATTAAAATACCAATAAGCATGAACTATTATTACTCCAAAAGGTATATAAATCAATGTCTCAAAATGCTAGGGGATAAAAAAAAGTCTTTCATTTTAAGAAATAAGAGCAGCTGTTACATACTGAGGGCCTACTCTGTTCTCAACAATGGGCTCAAGCACAGCAACAATTGTAAGGATGGCACAGGACTGGGCAGTATTTTGTTCTGTTGTACACAGGGTTGCTATGAGTCAGAGCTGACTTGACAGCACTTAACAACAACACTGTATCCTCAGTCCTGTAGCAGGTACTTCATAGGTGTTATTCAATCTTCAAAACCACTCCATGGTTCGTCAAATGATCCCATCTTTACAGATGAGGACTCTGAGCCTCTCAAGGGTTAAGTGATTGGCTCCAGGTCACCCCACCTGTGAGCAGCAGAGACTGTGTTGCTTATAACTTAAAGACCCACCAGTAAGGCAAGCAGGGACATAATCACAGAAACAGAAACAGCCGCTCCATAAAGCATTTCCTTGGCACCAATCAGATTTCACTTACATTAAATGTAATCCATCTTTAAAGTCCCCATGATGTATACTATGCTTGTAAAGAAGCATCTTTCAAAGTGACCTAATATTACATATCTCATTCTATTGTCCTGTTTAGTCATAATGTCCTTTGAGAGCAAGACACTCTTTGTTAGACATGGGTAATTTACAAACTGCAGTGGATCTTCAAACATGACTAGATTTCCAAAGCTACAAATTGGGTTCTAGAGTCAAGGCACTGGTGAAAGTGAAAGTAACAATAATGGCATAATATATGTTTGGAGAGGAGGTTGATGGAGAAGAAAAAGGTAAACTAAGCTGTGCTTTTCTTAAAAGAATGAAAGGGCAAGCCATAGACAGGGTAAAAGGTATTCACAAAACACTTATCTACTAAAGTGTGTATCAACTTGGTTAGGCCATGATTCCCAGTATTGTGTGGTCTTCTCCATTTTGTGATTATAATTTTATGTTGAGAGGATTAGGGTGGGATTGTAATACTACTCTTTTTTTTTTCAGTGTCCACCTGATTTAATTAGCTCACTCTTCGTCAGCATCTCTCTCCCCACCACTAACCAGTCCTTTTCATGCCTGATGAGTTGTCTTCGGGGATGGTTCCTGTCCTCTGCCATCAGAAGTTCTGGGGAGCATTGTCTCTGGGATTCCTCTAGTCGCAGTCATACCATTAGGTATGGTCTTTTTATGAGAATTTGGGGTCTGTATCCCATTGGTCTCCTGCTCCCTCAGGAGTTATCTGTTGTCCTCCCTGACAGGGCAGAAATCGATTGTGGCCGGGCACCAACTAGTTCTTCTGGTCTCAGGATAATGTAGGTCTCTGGTTCATGTGGCCCTTTCTGTCTCTTGGGCTCTTAGTTGTCGTGTGACCTTGGTGTTCTTCCTTTGCCTTTGCTCCAGGTGGGTTGAGACCAATTGATGTATCTAAGATGGCCACTTGTTGGCATTTAGGACCCCAGGCGCCACAATTCAAAGTGGGATGCAGAATGTTTTCCTAATAGAATTATTTTGCCCATTGACTTAGAAGTCCCCTCAAACCAAGTTCCCCAGACCCCAGCCCCTGCTCCGCTGACCTTTGAAGCTTTCATTTTATCCCGGAAACCTCTTTGCTTTTAGTCCAGTCCAATTAGGCTGACCTTCCTTGTATTGAGTGTTGTCTTTCCCTTCACCCAAAGCAGTTCTTATCTACTGATTGATCAATAAAAAGTCCTCTCCCTCCCTCCCTCCCTCCCTCCCTCCCCCCTTTTAACCACAAAAGTATGTGTTCTTCTCCGTTTTTTCTATTTCTCAAGACCTTATAATAGTGGTCTTATACAATATTTGTCCTTTTGCCTCTGACTAATTTCGCTCAGCATAATGCCTTCCAGATTCCTCCATGTTATGAAATGTTTCACAGATTTGTCACTGTTCTTTATCGATGCGTAGTATTCCATTGTGTGAATATACCACAATTTATTTACCCATTCATCCGTTGACGGACATCTTGGTTGCTTCCAGCTTTTTGCTATTGTAAACAGAGCTACAATAAACATGGGTGTGCATATATCTGTTTGTGTGAAGGCTCTTGTATCTCTAGGGTATATTCCGAGGAGTGGGATTTCTGGGTTGTATGGTAGTTCTATTTCTAACTGTTTAAGATAACGCCAGATGGATTTCCAAAGTGGTTGTACCATTTTACAATCCCACCAGCAGTGTATGAGAGTTCCAATCTCTCCGCAGCCTCTCCAACATTTATTATTTTGTGTTTTTTGGATTAATGCCAGTCTAGTTGGTATGAGATGGAATCTCATCGTAGTTTTAATTTGCATTTCTCTAATGGCTAATGATCGGGAGCATTTTCTCATGTATCTGTTGGCTGCCTGAATATCTTCTTTAGTGAAATGTGTGTTCATATCCTTTGCCCACTTCTTGATTGGGTTGTTTGTCTTTTTGTGGTTGAGTTTTGACAGAATCATGTAGATTTTAGAGATCTGGTGCTGGTCTGAGATGTCATAGCTGAATATTCTTTCCCAGTCTGTAGGTGGTCTTTTTACTCTTTTGGTGAAGTCTTTAGATGTGCATAGGTGTTTGATTTTTAGGAGCTCCCAGTTATCTGGTTTCTCTTCATCATTTTTCGTAATGTTTTGTGTAAGACTTTTTTTTTTTTTTTTTTTTACTCTTACTCAGGTCACCATCCTGATCCAAGATAAAAGGAGTTTCCCTGGAGTGTGGCCTGTACCACCTTTTACCTCTCAAGAGATTAAAGGAAAGGGAAGCAAGCAGGGAGTTGGGGACCTCATGCCACCAAGAAAGCAGCACCAGGAGCAGAGGGCATCCTTCGGGCCCGGGGTCCCTGCACCTGAAAAGCTCCTTGACCAGGGGAAGATCGAGGACAAAGACCTTCCTCTAGGGGCGACAGAGAGAGAAAGCCTTCCCGAGGAGCCAACGTCCTGAATTTGGACTTATAACCTATTAGACTGTGAGAAAATAAATTTCTCTTTGTTAAAGCCATCCACTTGTGGTATTTGTGTTATGGCAGCACTAGATAACTAAGACAATACACAAAGAACCCTTAAAACTCAACAATAAGAAAACAAATACCCAATTAATAAACAGACAAGAGATCTGAATAGGTACCTCACCAAGGAAGATACAGAGATGGCAAATAAGCATATGAAAAGATGTTCAACATCATACAGCATGAAAAAATAAAACGCTGCCTTGGAGTTGATTCTAACTCACAGTGACACCATGTGTGTCGGAGTAGTACTATACTCCATAGGGTTTTCAATGGCTGATTTTTCAGAAGTGGATCACCAGGCCTTTCTTTCGAGGTGTCTCTGGGTGAACTCAAACCTCCAGCCTTTCAGTTAGTAGCCAGTCATGTCAACCATGTGCATCATCCAGGGACTCCTCACATGTCATTGGGGAATTTCAAATCAAAACAATAAGATACCACTATATGACAATTAGAATGGCTACAATCAAAACCATTAACAATACTAAATGCTGACAAGGATGTGGAGCAAAAGGAACTCTTATTCATTGCTGGTGGGAATCCCAAATGGAACAGCCACTTTGGAAGACAGTTTGGCAGTTTCTTACAAAGCTAAACATAGGCTTTCCATATGATCCAGCAATCATGCTCTGAGGTATTAACCCAAATGAGTTGAAACTTATGTCAATACAAAAACCTGCACACAAATGTTTATAGCAGCTTTATTCATTATTGCCAAAAACTGGAAGCAACCAAGATGTCCTTCAGTAGATGAATAGATAAACTGTAGTACCTCTATACAATGGGGCCTTATTTAGCAATAAAAAGAAATGAGCCACAAGACAACATGGAAAAATTTTAAATGCATATTGCTAAGTGAAAGAAGCCAGTGTGAAAAGGCTATATACTATATGATTCCAATCATATGTCATTCTGGAAAAGACAAAACTACAGGGATAGTAAAAAAGATCAGTGGTTGCCAGGAGGGAGGAATACATAGGTGGACCACAAGGCATTTTCAGGGCAGTGAAACTATTCTGTATGATGCTGTAATGGTGGTTACGCGACATTATGCATTTGACAAAACCCACAAAACTATACAATACAAAGAGCGAACCCGAATGTAAACTATGGACTTTCATTAATAATTATCAATATCGGTTCATCGGTTATAACAAATATACATTAATGCAAAATGTTCGTAACAGGAAAAACCGTGTGCGAGCAAGAAGGGGTATATGGGAACTCTGTACTTTCTGCACAACTTTTCTGTAAATTTAAAACTGCTATAAAACATAGTCTATTGAAAAAAAAAAACTACTTTTCTAATTTTGTTCATAGAAGAGTGTCCCTATCACAAATGGCCAAATCAATGACTTCCAAACTTGTATAGTTTTCTGTATGTCACTGTGCCCTCAAGAACAAAGAAGGCAGCAAAAAAGTTCACTGTGTAAACTCTAAGACTTGAGTCTGTTCTAATCATTCCAGAACATAAAACTCCATTCCTGAAGATAGAGGCCATGTCTAAGTCGCCATGGTATGCTCAGCACTTAGGCAATACATGACCAGGTATACTGCAGGCCTCCCATAAACACGAGTGGATGTCCATACCTAGCCAGAACACAGAAATACAGAGGAGAAAAGACGTGAAGGGCTACCCGAGTAAACTCATTCCATTCAGGGAGGCCTCAACACCAAACTGCTCTTTGGAACTAAATAGTCAAAGAATTGTATGATTACAGGTGATCAGATTTTCTAGGGGAAAAAAAAAAATTTTTTTTTTTTTTTTTTGAAAGAGCATGTATTACACTTCGGGAGCAAAAATGCCTCCCAACCCCCTTTGACTATTCGAAATATTTACATTTATTCTGAAACACTTAAAAAACCCATTGCCGTCGAGTCGATTTTGACCCATAGCGACCCTATAGGACAGAGTAGAACTGTCCCATACGGTTTCTAAGGTGTGCCTGGTGGACTCAAACTGCCGACCTTTTGGTTAGCAAAATTTTTTATTTTTATTTTTTGCTAACCGGCGTAGCCTTTAACCACTTTGCCACCAGGGCTTCCTTGAAATGCTTAATGGACTAAAATATGCCTTCCACTCTGCTATTTCAGAAATATGAATCATATATACAAAAAAACTTAGTTAGCATTGTGCTAGATCCAGCAGACACAAAGAAGAACGAGGCTGGGCCAAGTCTTCTGTAATGTAGAGACAGGCAGTAGACAAATAATTACCATGTCATACAATGAGTGCTTTCAGCAAAGTAGAACCAAGTGCCAAAGGCACGGAGGGAAGAAGCTAACCCTGCTACACATTTCAATCCATAGTGTGAGAAAGGATCTTTCTTTCCTCAATTTCCTTTGTAATTTTTGTATTCAATTATCATTACTTTTTTTTAATGGGAAAAAAGGCATAGTACATTTATATACTAAATACTCCTAATACTCGATCATGTTCCCCAATCACCCCCACCCCCATGAAACACTGCACATTGCCTTAATGTACACTAGTTAAATAAGAAGTTTCTTAATCTAATGATCAGCCACACTACAACACTGGCTGCTGAAACACATACAACTTGAATATTTAACTGAGCATTACAAGAAAATTTTTGGCACTAGCGTTTTCCTCCAAAACCCACTGGCCTTCATATAGCCAATTAAAGATGCATGTAATTTCCAATCCAAAAAAGTTAAAGACACAAGCCAAAAGAATGGTTCATCTAAAATTATGAAGCCACCATTAGCAGTTCATTTTATTAAATTATTAAATACAAAAACCTGTTGCCATCGAGTCAATTCTGACTCATAGTGACCCTATGGGATGGAGAAGAACTACCCCAAAGTGTTTCCATGGAGCAACTGGTGGATTCGAACTGCCAAACTTTTGGCTAGCAGCTGAGCTCTTAACCACTATGCCGCCAGGGCTCCAATTTAAATTTAAAAAAAAAAAAATTTTTTTTTTTTTAACTACCCATTAATTATTTAAATGCTACCATTAAGACAACGTATAATAAAAGACATGTATACACTTGGAAGGAAATGGATCACAAATATAAATTCATGAAATAAAAAAGTTAATTTCAAGATAACGCTGTTTTGACGTGAATGAACATTAAAATGGTTTCTAAAATTCCCAATAAAAAAAAAAAAAAACAGGGCAAAATGGGAAATGGGGAGGGCTACATAATTCTGATCAAAGGAGGAATATAAAAAGGCTCTCCCCATCCCCAGTGAGAAACGTAATCATCTTAACAATGGTCTGTACAATACTTACAAAAACAGTCATCATGTGGTTTCCTGTGTCTTCATTAAATAAAAACCATCAGTACAATAAAGTGCACCTCCGGGAAGGGAATGCTGGAAAAGGGTGAGGCATGGATATTGCGGAAATGAACATGTTTTACTGATTTCAAGTTAAAAAGTACTAGATGACGGAAAACGTGGGGGGAGGAGGAGATCACAGGTTAGTCCCCAAAACACACCCTTCCGGGAAAAGCCATTTGGATATGGTATTTTACATAGGAGAATTCCAGAAATAACTGAAGTAAAAGGTTTTCAAAAACTGTAACAACTATTTCACAGTTCAGAAAGTTATCATCCCATTTAGTTGGAAGAGCACTGTCTGCATGTCAGCCCCACCATCCACAGATTAATCTCAAACTGGTTATCACTGTAGATCCCATCAGACCAAGAGAAGAAGCAATTCTAAAGTGTGGTCATGGGTTTACTTTTTATTTTAAAAGGTACACACACAGGCTACCTGTTTGTGGCTTTCCTCTCTCTTTTCAACCTTTACTTTTTTAATAGTTAACATGCGATTTTATTTGGGGAAAGTGTCAGACTTTGTGTATCTGCTTTTTATTATAAATTCCCTTATCCTTGTATTCCAAGCAGACTCTACTAGTTTTAAAGTTACCTAGAAACATATTGCTTGAGAGCAAGAAGTAAGCACTCAGCACAGGGTGCTCAATAAAAATGGTCAAAGTGTTTGGTAAACAAACATTCCCAAGCTGGTGCTCCTGAGGTATATTAGCATGATTAATACCGAAGCTGGGGGGGTGCAAAGGGTTAAGTGTTCAACTACTGATGACTCAAACCCACCCAGAGGCTCCTGGAAAGACAGGCCTGGCAATCTGCTTTCGAAAGCCCTGAAAACCCTACAGAACAGTTCTACTCTGCACACATGGGGTTGCCATGAGTCAGAATTGACTTGATAGCGACTACACACAACAATATTGAATACCAGGGGTAAGAGTTAGCCACTGAACTATACAAGCAACAGAGGTTAGTTCCCAAAACACGCCCTTTCAGGAAAAGCCATTTGGATATGATATTTTACACAGAAGAATTCCATCACAAATCCCCGAAATGTCATTTAAACTGGGGTCTGCCTAACTCCAAAGCTCTTGATCTTCCCACTGTACCACCAGCCTCACAAAGGGGGTTAGTGAGATCCACTGGTCCTACCCAAGGATCTGATTTCTTTCTCCTGTCTGCTGCTGCCTGGCCCTTCCCTAGTTACCCCTCCCCTTGGGTGAAATCTTTAGGGATATCCTAACTATAATAATTCCCGTTATCTCTACCTATTGAGCATTGGGACATGGCCGACAGGCTTAATCCTAGTAAAGCACAGGTAGTAAAGATGACATAAGCACTATTCTTCTCATAGATAAAGACACTGAAGTGCAGAGAGAAAAGTAGCTTACAAATGGTAGAGTCAAGATACCGATGCAGATTCTGAGACCAAATGCAGGCTCAGTAAGAGTACTGGGATTGAATTATGTACATTCACCTGTATAGTTAAGCCCTCTACCAATTTCACATTATTTTATAAAACGTTAAAAAAAGCCAAAGGGCTCTGGTTTCTGAGTTAGCTCCACAATCATCCCCAAAATTCATGACTTATATTTTTACCCCTAGACAAGTCAATCTATCTTTTTCTAGTGCTACATGGATCAGGTTTAGATTTCCTAGATTCGCTGTGACTGTGGGAACAGACTGATAATTCATGTCTTTGAATGTGTCAGTAACTGATTCACTTAACCAATCCACGAAGTGCAATGACCCTGTACTAGGCTGACATGAGTCGAAGTCAACTTGATAGCAACTGGGTTTTTTGTTTTTGTTTTTTTTCAAGTGCTGAGTTAGGAGCTAGGAACAGTCACAGTGAGGCACAAGCACCTTGAGGAGCTCCAAGTATGGTGGGGAATACACAATATGCCCACAAATAAATAAGTACCATATAAATCTAAAGGTGAAATATTGACTCATCTAAAAAAAAAGAGAGATTGCGTTCATGCATGCTGAAAATTGGATATTTTTAAATACAATTCAATTTTGAGGCTATTAAGGTTTCCAATAAGGAGCCCTGGTGGCACAGTGGTTAAGTGATCAGCTGTTAACCGAAAGGCCTGTAGCTGGTGGGTGTGAATTGCCCAGCTTCTCCGTTAGCAGCCCAGCACTTAACCATTGTGCCACCAGGGCTCCCTTTATTCACATTATCTCTATCTGTCAGACCAATAAGTAACATCATGATAAACACATAAAATATTGAAGTTGTAAAGGATTTCATTTTATTTGAATCCACAATCAATGCCTGTGGAAGCAACAGTCAAGAAATCAGACGAAGCACTGCATTGCGCAAATACGCTGCAGAAGATCTCTTTAAGGTGTTAAAAAGCAATGATGTCACTTTAAGGCCTAAGGTGTGCCTATCCCAAGCAATGGTGCTTTCAACTGCCTCACATGCATGTGAAAGCTGGACAATGAATAGGAAAGACTGAAGAGGAATTAATACCTTTGAATTATGGTGTTAGTGAGGAATACTGAATATACCATGGAGTGTCAGAAGAACAAACAAATATGTCTTGGAAGAAGTGCAGCCAGAACACTCATTAGAAGTGAGGATAGCAAGACTTCGTCTTGCATACTTTGGACATGTTATCAGGAGGGACCTGTCCCTGGAGAAGGACATCAGGCTTGGCAGAGTACAAAGTCAGCAAAAAAGAGGAAGACCCTCAATGAGATGGACTGACACAGTGGCTGCAACAACAATGAGCTCAATCATAACAACCATTGTGAGGACGGCCCAGGATCAGGCAGGGTTTCATTCTGTTGTACACAGGGTTGCTGAGTTGCAACAGATTCGACAGCACCTAACAACAATAGCATCTATCTGCCTGTCTATCTATCTACATACATTTTGAAGTAAATGGCAATTCATTATCATAAATGAATTGCCATTTACTTCAAAATGTATGTAGATAGATGTGTATATGTTATAAAAGAGAACACACAGATCTATTTTTTAAAAAGCACTAAATCTTGAATAGAAAACAGATTTAAAAAAACATATTGCACACAGACATAATATGAATTAAATAAGGAAAAAGGTTACATATAAATGGCTAACAAGCACATTGCTAAATGAACAAAACCAAAAACCTGTTGTTTTCGAGTCAATTCCGACTCGTAGCGACCCTATACAACAGAGTAGACTGCCCCATATGGTTTCCAAGGAGTGGCTGGTAGATTCGAACTGCCAACCTTTTGGTCAGCGGCTGAGCTCTTAACCACTACGCCATGGTACATATATAACATACTATGTACCAGTTAAAAACAAAACAGAGAATTTCATGTATTATAATAGAAAGACTTCCGTGATAAAATTAAAAAAAAAAAAAAATCACTCCCAAAATACATAGAATATAAGTTTGAAACACCCTACAAAACTGTCCTTCTGTTCATCTATCCATACACACACGCACTATGTATAATAAAAGATGCTCTACAAAGACACAAACAACTGTTAAGATTTTTTTTCTTCTCTACTTCCTTTCCTAGATAGGTCTCATTTGACAAAAACAGGACTTCCTTGTTCCTACTGATGTTTAGCTTTTTTACTCCCTGGGTAAAAACCTATCCTTGGTCCACTTCCTTTTGCTGTTGTTGTTGTCAGGTGACGCTGAGCCGAATTCAACTCACAGTAATCGAATGTGACAGGGTAGAAATGCCCAATACAGTTTTCACCAGGTTTTTCTCCCACAGAGTGACTGGGTAGGTTTAAACTGCCAACTTTGTGTTTGGCAGCCAAACACTTAACTGTCTGGCCACTAAGGCTCCTTCGACTTCCTTTTACTGGGTACCAAGGGAGGGCTCATCTGAGCTTTTACACATGAAAGCCGGGGTACAGAGCAGGAGGAAAGGAGAGTATCATTTCATGATGAACTTCAGAGGCAAGTTGGGCCTCAAGTCAACCTCCCAGAAGTCTGGTTTTGTTTGAGTGGCACTGCTTATATAATTGTTTGTGTCAATGAAAGACGGCTGTCCTTACTGTTAGCATTATGCCATACTTCTGTGGATTTGCTACATTTATCACTGACTGGTCACATTTTTACATCAGCATTCTCACTCTGAAGAGTCTTTTTTTTAAATCTAAAGCGTAAACAATTTTTACAGAAAATGTCTCTTTTATTACACTACCTTTCTACAAGATTTCTAATCTCCCAAGTCTGGGGCCTTACAAAGGAGTTTAAGAAATCAAAAGCCTTAACTCATCATTGTTTAGGAGCGCTGACCTCTTAGGAGTAATGGCAAAATTTAGAAGCAGATACTGGTAATGGCTGCACAACAAGACAAACATAGTTAAAGCAACAGATAAAACATGCTGAAATGGCAAATGTTTCGTTAGATATATTTTTACCACAATAAAAAACTTAAAAAAAAAATTTTCTTTTTTTTTAAGTCTTAACTCAGAGTCATCTCCCCAGACTCAAAAAAGAGTCACTTCTGTATTACAGCAGCAACAGAATCACGGTAGTGGCCCTGAAGACATCAGTTCCCAGCCGGAACCCACCTTGCTCTGACTTCCCCAGCAGCCCCAGGCACTGATAATTCAGTATGTCCAGGCCCAAGGGGGATGGGACGTTTACCGTCACCGCCTCAGGAGCCTTCTCTGCCCTTCAGAACTCTTCCCAGCAGCGTGGGAGAGCAGATAAGCCTGCCGGACAAGAGGGCCAGGGTGACTTGCATCTGCGCTGTGTGAGCAAGCCGCCTCACCCTGTTCTTTCCAAGAGGAAATGGGTTGGAAATCCTGTATACCTACTGCTTTATTAAGAAAACTTTTTGAGGAAGAGGGCTTTATATAACACATATTCACTAAAGGAAAAACAGAAGAGGGAAGACTGAACACTAACTTTTTTTTGTCTTTCTTGCCAGTTTCTCATTTGAGATTTTTTTTAACAAAAATCCTAGACCATACCAGTTTTTCACAGACTGCTTATAATACAGCCAGCAAGATCTCTCATTACTATGGAAACTCAAGCCCCACTTTATGGTGCTCCTTGAATAGCAAGGGTTCCCTACTTGGGTGGTGACAATTCCATATTTCACTTGCCCAAGTGCTTCACGCATAGAGTACATACACTCTAAGCTTTAAGCTCTAAACTCCAGCTAGAATACGGATCCTCTGAACAAAAGGCCGTCATATACTCATATAGGAGAGTATCCATCTTCCCCCACAGTAAAAATTCTCATATGAAAAAAGAAATTCCTCAGTTAACTAAATTTAGCCAACTCAGGGTTAACCCAAACTCAAAAGATGTCTTTAAGGGAAGACTTCCGGAGCCTTCACGTACTAAATCTGAAATGTGAATGGAGGCATGGAGGCTGGTGGCCATGCTAGACTCTGCCTTTCACAAACCTATTTGCCCTGCCCACCTCTTTTTGTTTTCTCTCAGGAAGGCTTTTGTTAAGGATAGTGTCCCATAGAGTATATTCTGAAAAATGCTGCTATAAGTTATTTCCCTAGAGCAAGACCTAAACTCTTAATGGGCTGATTCACTGATATAGCTCTGTACCCTCATCTTTGAGGATTAGAAGTTTTACAGTCAAGTGCTCAGCTACTAACTGAAAGATAGGTGGTTCAAACCTACCCAGCAGCACCTCAGAAGAAAAACATGTTGATCTGCTTCTGAAAATTCACAGCCTTTACAACCCTACGGAGCATAGTTCCGCCATGCACACATGGGGTTGCCATGGGTCAGAAATGGCAACTGGTTTGGTTTTTTGGTTTTTATCATGGATTAGGTCTTAAACAGGAATCCTGACTCTTCTGAAAGTAAAGCTCTGGCACCAAGAATTAACATCTTTTGCCAGGAATATGAGATGTTCTCACGCCTCTGATTCAGACAATTTTTGAGCAAGAGAGACAAGACTGAAGGCACAGTGGGTATTCCCAGCCATTCACTGAGACATGAGTGTATGCTGTCTTGGTAGGGAATTTCCTAGGCAGAGTTTTTCAAACTAGGAAGAATGTAGTTAGTATTAATGTATGTAGACTTTCATTTCTACCATTTCCTGTTAACTATTGATATCCCTTCTTTCTTCCTCGCCCTTTACTAGACTCAAGTCCTCTTCCATCCATATTCATTCTTTGTAATCGGAACCCTCATTTCCTAGGTGGAACAAAAGGTTTGTGCTGGACTGCTAATCTAAAGGTTGGAGATCTGAAACCCATCCAGCAGCACCTTGGAAGAAAAAGCCTGGTGATCTGCTTCTGTTAAGATTATAGCCAAGAAAACCCTATGGAGGAGTTCTATTCTGTAACACATGGAGTCGCTATGAATCGGAATTGACTAGACAGCAATGATTAACAACAATGATCTGTGCCAGCAATAGAAAGCATACTAAACCAACTAATTCAAAACAAAGTGTGAGACTAACAACTCCTTAGAACTATCAGGAATATCTGATTTTAAAATAATTAAATACTTAGATACTTGGATTTAAAAGGATTAGAACTACCAGAAATATCTGAATTAAGAGGCTGACAATGCACCTTTTATACATTAATTCATGTTTTTATTTACTACATTAAACTAATTGTTTAAAATACAAAAATAATTATACATGCCCACAGAAAACCTTAAGTACTAACATCCTAAAGGGAAAAAACATTACCTGGAATTAACCACTCAAAGGTAATCCAAGTGAACAGTTTGATTAATGCTTTTCTGAGTTTTTCCTCCCATGTTTAGTTTCCTTATCAAATTGTTAATTTTTTATGTTTTATTATAGTCTTTTTCATCCATTTCATCCTATGTCAACATTTTTCTTCAACGTCATTATTATGGTTATTCAATATTCTACTTTATAGATGAATCATTATTTATCCAACTCCCTTTTGGGGGCCATCTGGGTTGCTGCCAATGTTCCATTTCAAACAATGGCCACTGAGCATCCTCGGAGATAAATCTCTGTACATATCTCTGATCATTTCCTTAGAAATAACTCCTAGAAGCAGGCTCACCGAGTCAAAGGACCAACACATTCTTTCTTATTGGGTTACAGGAGACCTTCTAGGGATAACAGCTCTCCGAGGATCACTTCAGTCTGCAACTCTCTCAATCTCCTCTGGCTGAATTTTCCCGTTCTGTTCCTGTTGTCTTTAGTGCTAGTCTATTAGCTGGTTTTCAAGATATTCCAATCCTACAGTCCATTGGGCATACTCAGCTCAACAAGCTATCTGGCTTAATAGAACTTCTTAGTCCTTTAAGATAAGACCAAAACTCATCATAATACCCAAGAGGAATATGTTCCTTAGAACAATAAATTATACGAGATCAAATGGACCACACTTGCCAAAAAAACAGGAAGGGTTATAAAATTAGGACAAAAGGAAATGGGGAACCCAGGACGGAAATAGGGAGAGTGCTGACACATTGTGGGGAATGCGACCAACGTTATGGAACACTTGATGTACAAACTATTGAATGGAAAACCAATTTGCTCTGTAAACTTTCACCTGGAGCAAGATAAAAATTTTCTAAACCATTTTTAAAAAAGGAAGATCTGAACTCATCATGTCTGAGTTCTTTCTTGTTCCTAAATTTTTTTTTATCAATACATCATTTCTCTGATACCTCCAAATGAATGACTGATGTGAGTCACCAAATATCCCAAGGACACTGTACTGATCTTACTTTACCCTTGGTTCATACCTTTTTTCCTCTCCACAGTAGCTTTCTGATCCACAGGCAAAGTAACTGTAGAAAGTCTGGGAGTTCAGATCTGGGCTTCAAAATCTGATACCCTCCTACTACTAAAACATATGCACCTGGGATGGTGTCAGTCATCAAATTCTGGAGTTCTCCGGCCCTACCCCCTTTCACTTTATTTACCTGGCATCACCAAACTGATTTATATGGGACCAAAGTGCCAGTGGAACAATAAGCAAAGGTATTTTTTTGAAATACGAGTGTTTTTGATCGGAACAGTAGCAGTTCAGGGCTATTTCTAGGTTATAACTCTTGTCTATACTGTTATGAAATGCTTTGTCATCAACATACTGGATTTCCCGTGCATTAAGCTGACTAAATGATCTAATACAAGTAAGCACTGAACTCAGTGACCAGCACATCCTAAACGGTTAGTAATGCTAACTTTTAAAACACTGTCACAGTTCCCGTCATCCTGTACTGGTCAAGTTTTCTCTTTGCATCCTGGGCATTCAGGGAGACTAGGAGGACAGTGAAGGTGAAGGGCCCTGCCAGCCTGCCCCTATTGCACTTGTCCAGAGAACTAAACCACTGACACATTGACCGTCACTTGGCACTGCGACCAGAGCCTCGCCTGGTTCTTTCCACCCGCATCAGCTGTGGTCAAAGGGCTGTTGTTCCCAAAAGACCAGTGTGTTTAAGTCCTTTGGGAACAATGCTCCTTTTTAATCTTCTGTGCTTTAGTTGAATAAAGTCATTGATTGTTTTCAACCTTAGCCACAATCAACACCTTCATCTTTTATTGTCCAGCATTGGCAGTGGTATGTTCCTTCATGTCATCTTTACACTCCGGTGAGACTGAAAAGGTCAGTGAATGAACCATCTTTTATGGACCCTGTTTAAATTTATTAATGACTCACTGCTGAAAGAACGAACAAATCAGTCTCAGAAGAAAAACCAGAATGTTCCTTAGATAAGAGGACGGTGAGACTCTGACTCTCTTCAGACATGTCATCAGGGAAGACCAATCACTAGAAAAGAACTTTATGTTCGGTAAAGTAGAGGGCCAAAGAAAATGAGGGAAACCTTCGATGAGATGGACTGGCACAACAGTTGCAACATGGGCTCAAATGCACCAACGATCATAAAGATAGTGTGGAACCAGACAACATTTCATCCTGTTATACAAAAGCTCACCATGAGTCAGAGCCAATTCAATAGCAACTAACAACATATGGTGATGGTAGTGGTGGTTGTATCCGTCAAGTTGATTTTGACTATAGCGACCCCATGTCACAGAGTAGTACTGCCCCATAGGGTTTTCTAGGCTGTAATCTTTATAGGAGCAGACTACTGTTATCTTTCTCTCGCGGAGTCCCCGGGTGGGTTCGAATCATCAACATTTCGGGTAGCAGCTGAGCGCTTAACCAATGTGCCATCAGAGCTCCTTAACAAAAATGTATGCTAGATATTAGGATCATATACAGACATGGTAAGCCTAAGCAATTAAAATTTATATTTATATGTATATAAAATTTATATTTTAGTCTCCACATACAAGTGGCTGATCACAAGACGATTATTTGTTATGTCAAAGCATACTGAATTTAAGAGTATAAACCTAATTATATTATCCTATATTTGAACAAACTTTACTAATTGTTCAATATTTTTTACTTTATCCTCATGAGAGAATATCTTACCATCTGATTACTTACATCAGTATGGCAGAAAAACTAAGGCATAAGGAGTTTACACAACATATCTAAAGGTCAACATAAGAACCTAAATATCCGAAATGCTACCCCTTTTTCAGCTAGATTAAAAATAGCAAATAGGTCACATGCCACAGGCTCATTCAGGTAAACCAGAAACAGCTGCCTAGAGTGCAACACCAACAAAGCCAGCCCAGATGAGGAGTGTGGTGATAGATTAGTAATGTCTGCCACAAGCACAGACAAGAAAAGTGGTGGCATCTCTGTCACACATACACTAGATATGCCATCTCTCAGAGTATTTAGAAGCACTTGAAAATCAATAAATATCACTACATTCTTTCATTCATTCACTCAAGAAATACTAAGTGTCTACTATAAGCCAGGCAAACTCTATGGGGCAGTTCTACTCTTTCCTATAGGGTCGCTATGAGTCAGAATCAACTCAACAGCAGTGGGTGGGTGGTGGTGGTATATGCCAGGCACTGTGGTAGGTACTGGAGATACAGTTAATTATAGGAATGGTTACATCCTACCAAGAGGATGGGTGTGATGCCATCAGACAGTCTCTAATCTAAAGCTTTACCTGAAAAAATGTTAACATTTAAGGGGAGAACTGAAGAAAGAAGTCAACTGAAGATCCCGGGAAGCCATGGAAAGGTTGGGCGTTATAGATTTTTCAGGTGTTTTCTGGAGTTTTTTTGTTTGTTTTTTCTGGATGGGGGTGAACTGTCAGATTTGCATTTAATAAAGACAATGGGAAAGAGTCATAGTGAATGTGGGCACAGAGACTGTATTTGCAAACGAGAGATGTTAGTGGTCTGGTACAGGAGGGTAGCAGTGAAATGGGAGAAAAGAGTAGATTCGAGATAGATTCTGGAAGCAGAATCAATAGACACTTGGTCTGTGAATGAGTACAGGGGATGATGGAAAAGGAGAATACCAAGATGCAGCTCTGTTTAAAGTGCCTAGTGGAAACTACAAGGCAGCTAGACATAGAGGGTTGGAGACCAGAAGAAAGGTCTAAGACAAAAATCTGGAGGATGAAGGCACAGAAGAGGTTAAGATCAAAAACACTAAATCTGTAGCTTCTTTTTCCAATTCTAGCTAAATTTTATGATAGTAGTTAAGCTGCTACACATACAACAAGATTTAATCCAACAGATATCATCATATAAGTCGCCAATTTTCTAAATTACAGCTCTTATTGCAATTTTTACCTCCCATAACAACTTAATGCAGGCAATCAGAAAACTGCTATTGAAAATATTTCTTAAAGGTTATTAATGCACTTTCTGCCTTGATAAGTATGGTACACCAACATAATTTCATCTTTCTTTGAAGATTTAAGATCTTACGTACTTTAACATCCTCTCGAGGGGCATCGATTTTACTACCCAGAGCTCTGTCTACCGTAATGACTTGGAATCCTTCCCTGAACATTCCTGGATTGTGTGAATGATGAAAGCATAGCCCAGCCTGCTGTGTCATTGGTGTCACACTCAAGAGTGCACAGAAAGCTGTTATAAGTTGCCCCACTTAAAGATAAGACCAGGAGAAGGGGCCAACGTCCTTGAAACCAGAACAATGAGGTAGGCCCTTGGCTAAGCCACTCACCCTGAGAAATCTTTTGGAAAAGAGGAAGCTTGTCTCAAATTCAATCCAGAGAACCAGGGTGGAGCCTCATGAAGCCATGACCAAAACCTCAACTTCTGGCTAATCCACCTAGAGAGGGGCTTTTATTCCTGGAGCTCAATTTTACCTTTTTTCCCCTAATAAAATACAAATCTTCTAGGAATAAAGGTATTAAACCTCCAGGCAGTTATTCCCACTTCAATGAGAATGAGTTTCTGATTTTCCCTGGCTGTAAGTTTTAATAGCAAAGAAAGTCAAGACTCTGGCTTCAAGAGGTGAAAGAGGCTGTGTGTCCCACACCTTTGCCTAAAATTACTCTGGTGAGGACATTTACCTGTTCTTGGAACTCTCCTACCACTTCCACCACTAACATCAGTTAGTTTCAGCAACCAAATTAGACATTCTTATGGGGGAAAAAAAAAACCTAAAAATAAGCACACCCTATCCTTCCACTTTTTATTCTTCAAAGACTTCTAAGCATAACATTGAGGTATGTAAACAAAGTTTTCCAGGTTCTGTGTGTCTAAAAATGGCCGGAAGTAAGTTTACTATTCTCCTTAAAATAATTTTTAAAAATTCAAAAGACTCGACACGCATGTGTATTTACAAATCACTGTTTTGAAGTCCTGCCACTTATTTAATTCTTAGACATCTGTTTAAGGATAGATTATGAGATATCGCAAAGAATGAGATAAAGTAGAAAAACTAGAATTTCCACAACACCACCAATCTGGCCTTAAATAAAAAAAAAACACATATTACTGTCCCATAAATGGGGAGCCCTGGTGGCACAGTCGTTAAGAACTAGGGCTGCTAACCAAAAGGTCAGCAGTTCAACTCCACCAGCCGCTTCCTGGCACCCTATGAGGCAATTCTATAGAGTTGCTATGAGTTGGAACTGACTGGATGGCAATGGGCTTGATTTTTTAATAAAAGAAAAAAAGTGGCAGACACAACAGTGAGAATTTATGAGTAACATGAGACAAAGTAGAAGAGTCTAAAACAAAAAGCAAAGTGAGTAAAGAAATTTGTGGAAAAACAGAGAAGCCATAGTGCTATTATTCAGAAAGTCCCAATTTTTGCTTGTTAGTTGGTTTTTATTTTTCAGCAACCATTCATGCAGCTTTTTTGATTACTGTAATGGACTGCCAAGTGCAAAAAATGAAAAGAAACGGAGGCTTTTTTTGCTTGGTTGTTTTTAACATGTAACTTCTCTGCTTTTCAGAGCAACAGCACGCCGTCACTTCCCTCACACACAGTGTATATGTTATCACTCTTAGGCTGATTTTAACAAGTGACATCAGGCATCCATGTCTGATTGTCCACAATCCAGACAGTTCAGGGGAACAAAGTTAACACACAAACTTTTATCTTGGAGACCAAGTGTTGACTTTCCGCCGAGCAGAGAACATTTCAAGACAAATTTAGATTTTCCATTTCAATATGCTCAGCTGGAAAAAATGAGTCTGCAGAAAGCCTGGCAACTTGACTTACACATGACCCCAGAGCAGCCCAGCTGACTTTCACATCACTTGTAATCGTGGAGGCAGAAGAGGACTGCAGGCATGGGAGGCCATGTGCTTCAACACATTCACACAGCAGTCCTGAAGGTTGACCCTCAATTTTATTTCAAAAACCTAAAGTGAATGGATATACATGTTATATATCCAGTTGTAGAAAGTTATTAGCCATTAGAACAAAGTGGTTTGGTGTGAAAAATAAATCTGCAAGTGGGGCACTTTTTGTGTTAAAAGGAGATGAAGAAACCATAAAGGAAAAGACCAACAAATTTATTGCCTAAAAATTTAAATGAAGAGAGAGTGCAGCAGAGTGGGTAAGTGCTCAGGCCCTAGAACAGGCCACCTGGGTTAAAAGCTTAGCTCAGCCCCTTGGACAGGTCACTTAAGCTCTCTGATCCTCAGTTTCCCCATCTTTAACCTGCCCTGTGGGCTTGTTATGAGGATGAATGAGTTAATATGAGCTCAGTGCTTAGAACAGGACCTGGAATATAGTTCTGCTTAAAAAGTTGTTCACTATCATTATGAAAAATGTAAAACATCTGTTCAACAAAAAGACCCTCACAAATGACAAACTGGGAAAAATGTTTCTAACCACATGACAAAGGGCTAATCAACCTTAGTTACAAAGAATTTACACAAATGAATCAATAGGAAATAGGCAGAGAATATAAGCTGGCAGAAAATAATTACACCGATTCTAGTAGAAAGGAATTTCTGTAGGGATTGTGACCGCACACCAAATAAATCACTCCAATGAAGTGTGCCTGATGTTTCTGAATCTAAACATTTCTTCATTTGACTTGATTCCAAACGTCTCTTAGCTTTTTCCAAAAAAAAAAAAAAATTAAAAAACCAAACCCCTGTTGACCCAAGGAACAGAAAACTGGCCAGGACAGGAACCATTCAAAGAATGTATGTAGTTAATACTGCCTCCAAAGACAATCCTAGAAGAGGTATCTCCAAAACATTCTATTCGAGCAGCATTACCAAAATAAGTACTTATTTTTCAAGAAGGGCCATGTTGAGGCAGAAAATACTCCTTTAGATGTGTAGGTTTTGATACATACATTTCTTAAGTATCTGTTATACTCACATGTGCTGACCTAACTTGTGAGAATGTAATGATGACAACAATAAAAACAACAATACCAGATAAGTTATCGAACACTTAGGATATTTGTCTGAAGTGCTTTACAAATCAACCCATTTTAGCCTCCTAACAACTCTGAAGTAGTTATTTTTAATGTCCCCCATTCAAAGATGAGGAAAGTGAAGCACAGAAAAGTGAGCTAAGATGCCCATTTTACACAAGGAAGAACTGAGGATTTGAACCAGAGCCTATTTTTGCAGATGCCATTACAAATATGGGAAGCCAGAGTTTAGAAGGAGGCATTTCTACAAATACATATTATATAAATCAAACCAAAAAACCAAACCCATCGCCATGGAGTGGATTCCAACTCATAGTGACCCTATAGGACAGGGCAGAACTCCCTCATAGGGTTTCCAAGGAGCACCTGGTAGTTAGCAGCCAAAACTCTTAACCACTTCACCACCAGGGCTCAACCCAAACCCACTGCCTTGAGGTTGATTCCAACTCTTCCACACAATCTTGCTTTAGTGAGGGAAAACAGGTGTAAGAGCCTTCTTTACATCACTTGCATGTGTTTCTATTCCTAAGACAGATTTCCAGCTGCAACTAAGAGTTCACTTTTTGTTCACACTCAGATTTTTTTCTTAATAGAAATTTTACATCAAAAGCTTCTACTGAAAAGTTAAGACAAACAATGTATCACATTTAACTAGCCGCAAAATCCAAGAAAATTAAAACTAAAATAGACCTTTTGTACAACAATAAAATAAAATGCAACCTTGCAGTTTAAGAGAATAAAATATTTTGAAGATGTGAGGTAAACTGGGAAAGAGGAAAGTGTGAACAGGGGCCAAGGTGATGCTAGTGAGTGCTTCCAGCACACAGCATCTTGTTGTGTAAACTCAGTCTGAACATGCCATGAACCCCAGGTACTGGGGTCCACTACCAGTGTCTTTGTTCATTTACTGCAAAAACAAAGGTGCCATCTGTTTCCATCTGCACGTTCAATCTATTGAACCTCCCTTCATCTTTAATTTGTAGTGAGTTAAATAATTTGGTTAAATTATTCATAGTTTGTCTGAAAGAGAGGAAGAAGAGGAAGGAGATGAATGCGACACTGGTGGCCGCTGTTACTCTAAGGAGAAAATGGCAAGAAAAGGGACGCGACTAGCTTTAATGATGACAAGGCAGGTACTTCACTGAAGTACACATAAAACATCACTAACCTGCATCAATAAGGAAGCTTTGTAATGTTAAAGGGAATCAAGAGGCCCCTCTGTCCCTCGCAATACCTGAAACTCAGAGGAGCACAGAGTATGTGACCATCCCAAACAGTGCTTTAAAAAGTGTTGTCCTTTTGGACTTCTGGCTTTCCGAGCTGTTAACAGAATAGATTTTTGTTGTTTTAAGCCATCTAGTTTTTTTTTTTTGTAGTTTGTAGCAGTTTGTTACAACATCATAGAAAACTAATATACTTCCCAGTATAAAATTAGTTGAATTCCCAAGCCAAAAAAAAAAACAAAGTTTTCCCCTTCCAAGTTATAACCAGTTAAAAACCAGCTGTGGTCAAATCAATTCCAAGTCATGACAACCCCACGTGTGCAAGAGTAGAACTGCACCCAACAGGGTTTCAGTGGCTAATTTTTCAGCAGTAGGTCGCCAGGCCTTTCTTCTAAGGCACCTCTGGGTAGACTCCAACCTCCATCCTTTCGACTAGCAGCCCAGCGCGTTAACCATTGGCATCACCCAGGGACTCCTCCTCGAGGTCTCTACAGGCCATGAATTCAGAAAAAGGTGTTAGGTGTCCCCTTGTTGGGGATTCTGTTAGTTGAGGCGTTTTGGTGTTACAGACAACGTGAGAGGAGCCCAAATGATTCCCTTTTCATTAGTTCTGCTTCAGAAAGTTTTCCTGCTAAATGGCACTTTGTAGCAACAAACACAAGGCACAGTTACTACAGTTAAATCCACAGAGAAGGAATTCTTTAAAGCAAATTGTAACAAGAGACTCTGCGTAGAACACATGGCAGTTGTTTTCTATCCTTCACGCCTATTAAGAACCTCACGAGGCAGATACTTTTATCCTTATCTTACAGTTAAAGAGATAACTTGGAATTTCTCTTTAATGAAATGTTGTTTCCACCCACAAAATAAATATCACCGTCCAGAAATGAGCCTAACAGAAGTAACTGATTTACAGGAACATGGCAGTGGCCACACAAATGAGGATATTCCACTTTATTAAACTAATTTCTCTCAAAGAAGACTGATGTGGAAATAAGGCACAGGAGTGTTATTCACTGTTCCTAAGCCCCTATTAAAAAAAAAAAAAATGCACAAATCACAACATCCAAGGCTGGCTGAACCAAAAAAAATTTTACTCCAGAATCAATGGTTTTGTGTCTAGAAAACTTCAAAAGTAAAAGAGCGATTTTAAAGGTTCAGGCTATATCACCAATTTGGTGAATACGCTTCCATTCTATAAAACATGTAGATTAAAGTGTAGCATTTATCCTTCCAGTTACATCCAAAAGACAAGTTCAAAATGCCAGTAACCGATTAAAAATAAGTATTCCACACAGTAGAGGTTGAGTGAGAAACCCTCTCTGCCATCAATTAACCCAGAAGCACCACAACTATTAAAAGCCACATACTACCACCACCTAAAGAGAACAAAGCAGGAAGTTTAACAGGACATTACAGTCGGCCCTCCGTATCCGTGGGTTCCACAATAGTGGATTCAAACAACCGCAGATAAAAACATTCAGAAAAAAAGAAAGTTCCTAAAAGCTATACTTGATTTTGCCATGCACCAAGCAGTATGCTGAATCCACACGAATGAAGTGATGTGTAGGCACCCCCTGCTATAGCCTCCCACCGTTTCACAGATTCTCAGTCTCTCTCCAGGACTCCTTGTTTGAGCTTGCAAAGACTGAGATAGTATTAAGTATAAGCATAACAACTATTTACATAGCATTTACATTGTATTAGGTATTATAAGTAATCTAGACATGATTTAAAGTATAGGGGAGCACTGCACAGGTTATATACAAATACTGTGCCGTTTTATATAAGGGACTTGAGCACCAGTGGGTTTTGGTACCCACAGAGGTCCTAGAACCAATCTCCTGCCAATGCCAAGGGATTTTGAAATTGACTGGAGACACCTTATAAAAACTAAAATAAAATTCAGACTCCAAAAATGTTCTACGCTCTACTTTGGTGAGTAGCATCTGGGGTCTTAAAAGCTTGTGAGTGGCCATCTAAGATACTCCACTGGTCTCACACCATTGGAAACAAGGAAGAATAAATAAAACTAAAGACACAAGGAAAAGATTAGTGCAAAAGACTAATGGACCACAACTACCACAGCTTCCACCGAACTGAATCCAGTACAACTAGATGGTGGCCGGCTACCACCACCAACTGCTCTGTCAGGGATCACAATAGAGGGTCCCAGACAGAGCTGAAAAAAAATGTAGAACAAAATTCTAACTCACAAAAAAAGACCAGGCTTATTGGCCTGAGAGTGACTGGAGGAACCCAGAGAGTGTGGCCCCCGGACACCCTTTTAGCTCAGTACTGAAGTCACTCCCAAGGTTCACCCTTACAGCCAAAGATTAGGCAGGCCCATAAAACAAAACGAGACTAAATGGGTACACCAGCCCAGGGACAAGGGCTAGAAGACAGGAAGGGATAGAAAAGCCGGTAATAGGGAACTCAAGGATGACAAGGGAGAATGTCAACATGTAGTGGGGCTGGTAGCCAATGTCACAAAACAATATGTGTACTAATTATTTAATGAGAAGCTACTTTGTTCTGTAAACCTTCATCTAAAGTACAATGGAATTAAAAAAAAAAAAAATCAGACTCCATTAAATGGGATTGTGTGACATTCCTAGCTAGGCAGAGTTCAAATTCATTTGTGAACCTTCTCCAAGAAAAGGAGACAACCCAAATAAGTAACTACAACAAGGCAGCAAAGATATTTTAAGGAAAAAAAAAAATTTTTTTTTTTTTTTTTAGAAAGTTTATTGTTTGTAAGCAAACAGCCTGCTTAGTCACTAATTTCCCTCTCTTTTTTCCCTGATGAGGAAGGAACCTAGAATAGGCAGAAATCCGTTTCTTGACAATTTCCCTAGGTGCCCAATTCTAGCAGTTTCCCGGTGAAGCCAACTGCAAGCTCTGACCCCTCTATTTAATCTGTGTACAGCTGCCAAAATAATCATCCCAAGGCACTGCTTTATCAACCCTACAATACACCCCTCCTGCCAAACACAGAATCAAAAATGATGGCCTGGTTTTCAAGGCCAACACATCTGGTCCCAACTTTATCTCCTACTGCCCTTCCTTCCCAGCCCCTCCACTCCAGCCAGACTCTGGTACCATCTTCCCAGAATGTTATTCTCCTTGACTTACAAAAGCAGACTCACTACTCTCCTGCCTTGAAACATTCATCGTCGGGGATACCATATTACGACATCACTCTGGCTGGCCACCCGCTTCTCTGACCATTCCTCCTTAGTTAACAGTTTTTTCCTCTGACCAGCTCCTCATTTGAGACCCATTTCTCAAGATGCTGCCTCTTTTTTCCATCTAAGTAGCAGGAGTTTGCCAGGCAGAGAAGGAGGCAAAGGGCAGTCCAGTCTAAGCCAGAAATCTCAAAATTATCCTTGGCCTGGGCTCCTAGGAGAACTGGTTGATTCTAGGGCTGAGGTAGAGAATACACAAGGTAAGCCTGGAACATCCTGTAGTGTCAGAAAATAGTGAAGTGCTTTAAAAAAAAAAACCCACAAAGGGGTAAGTCAAAGGGACACAGGAGTCAACTGAAAGACCTCCCAATGGCCAAAGCTGTAACAATTTGAGCAATAAAATATATAATGTAGTATCGGATTATAACTCAAAGTATAAAGTAATTATCCAGGAGTCCATTGTGATATAAAGGATTGAATAAATAAATTAATGGGGTAAAACAGACAAACTTCCCACGCAGAAGAATTCAAAATAATTTTTATAGATACTCCCTTTTGAAGAAGGTAGATTATAACTCCCCACTTCTTAAGTGTTGGGTGCTTATAGTGGCTTTCTTCCAAAGAGAACAATATAGAGAGGGAGGAGAAAAGATTAACTTCGCAGTGGAGAAACCTGACAAACACAACTTCAGCCAGGTGATCAAAGTTAATATCAGCAGTGATAAGTCATGTTCTAAGTATGTACTCTTCATAAAATGTGATGAAAATGGCACTTCGCCTCTGTGATCTCCATCCCAAAACCTCATAGCCCCAGTCTAATCATGAAAAAAACACCAAAACGAATCCCAGTTGAGGAATATTCTACAAAATACCTGACCAGTGCTCCTGAAAACTATCAGGGTGATCAAAGACAAGAAAAGTATGAGAAACTATCACAGGAGGACTAAGGAGATATGACTTCCTGGAGCTAAAAAGAGACATTAGGTAAAAATTAAAGAAATCTGAAAAAAATATGGACTTCGCATTAGTTATGACAAATGTACTACACTATCGTAAGATGCTACCAATAGGGAAGACTGGGTGTGGGGAATACAGAAACTGTATTATTTTCACAACTTTCTTGTAAATCTAAAACTATTGTAAAATTAGAGGTTTATTTTTTTTTAATTATCTTTGGCTCCTCCATCTACCCTACCCCCATCCAGGCACCAATTCCTGTAGTAGATTTTATATGTCCACAGTATCTCCTTCTGATTCCTCCCATCTCCTTTCCTCTGCCACCGCCCTAGTCTCTGTATCCTCCAGTCCGTCTGTGTCAGCTATCTAGTGCTGCTATAACAGAAATACCACAAGTGAACGGCTTTAACAAACACAACTTTATTCTCTCACGGTCTAGTAGGCTAGAAGTACGAATTCAGAGTCCCATCTCAAGGGGAACGCTTCTGTCTACATCATCTCTGGGGGAAGGTCCTTGTCATCAATTTTCCCCTAGTCTAGGAGACTCTTCGTGCCAGAACCCCAGGTCCAAAGGACACGCTCTGCTCCCAGAGCTACTTTCTTGGTGGTATGAGGTTCCCCTATCTCTCTGCTCACTTCTCTCTTTTAGATCTCAAAAGAGATTGGCTCAGGACACAATCCAGTCTCGTAAACTGAGTTCTGCCACGTTAACATAACTGCTGCTAATCCTATTTCATCAACATCACAGAGATAGGATTTACAACACACAGGAAAATCACATCAGGTGACAAAATGGTGGATAATCACACAATACTTGGAATCATGGCCTAGCCAAATCGATACACATATTTTGGGGGGAAACAATTCAGTCTATGACATGATCCTCCACCAAGTTGCTAAAGTGAGATTTCTAACCAGCAAATCTGAAGACAGCAGTCATTTCCCTCATCAAACCCTTCGATGGCTCCTTGCTGTCTGAATCAAGGTCAGCAAGCTTTCTTGTAAAGACTCAGACAATAAACATTTTAGGCTCTGTGAGCCTATTATTCTTTGCTGTTGTAGCACGAAAGCAGACATACACACTAGGTAAACAAACAGGTGTGACCGTGTTCCAATGATTTACGAAAACAGGCAGAGGGATGGATTTGACCTTGGATCACAATGTACCGCACCCTGGCCTACAGAAACCAGTCCAAACTTCTCAGGCTGACGTTCAAGGCATGATCCACATTACCCACGAACCTCCTCACTAGATGTGTTTTCTTTGGCTGTGACAACCAGTGCTTCCTAAAGCATGTTCAAAGTATACCATGAGATGTTAATAGGTGTACTCTTTAAAAAGCAGTCTTTTGAACCAAGTAAGTCTGAAAATTTTGGGTTTTATTAAGTTAAGAAGCTTTTTTTTAACCACAAAAATTTTCAAAGTGTTCAAAGTGTACTGAAAATCTCCTTAAAGAATATATTGCATAACAATTCCCAAATCTGTTTGGGCACAGAATTTTTTCACATTTCTAACATCTGTGTCTTGTAGAACAGCTAGGGAAATGTAGAAATTAAGCATACTCTTCGAAGTATATTAAAATTTCTAATTCTATTCACCATTGTGGTTGGCTGAGTGTTGTTATAAGGTGCCACTGAGTTGGTTCCAACTCATAGTGACCCTGTGTACAACAGAAAGAAACACTGCCTAGTCCTGCACCATCCTAACAACCGTTGCTATATTTGAGCCACTGCGGCAACCCATCTCGTCGAGGGTCTTTCCTCTTTTTCACTGACCCTCTACTACACCAAGCATGATGTCCTTCTCCAAGGACTGGTCCCTCCTGATAACAAGTCCAGTGTACATGAGACAAAGTCTTGCCATTCTCGCTTCTATGGAGCATTCAGGCTGTACTTCTTCCAAGACAGATTTGTTTGTTCTTCTGGTAGTCCACATTATATTTAATATTCTTCACCAAGACCATAATTCAAAGGCATCAGTTATTCTTCAGTCTTCCGTTCTCAATGTCCAGCTTTCACACGCATAAAAGGCAACTGAAAATACAATGGCTTGGGTCAGGTGCAATGTAGTTCTCAAAGTGACATCTCTGCTTTTCAACATTTTAAAGAGGTCTTTTGCAGCAGATTTGCCCAACGTAATATGTCGTTTGATTTCTTGGCTGCTTATTCCATGGGCATTGATTTCGGGTCCAAGTAAAATGAAATCCTTGATAACTTCAATATTTTCTTTGTATATCATGATGTCGCTTATCGGTCCAGTTGTGAGGGTTTTTGTTTTCTCTATGTTGAGGTACAATTCATACTGAAGGCTCTAGTTTTTGATCTTCATCACTAAGTGCTTCAAGTCCTCTTCACTTTTAGCAAGTAAGGTAGTGTTACCTGCATGTTGCAGGTTGTTAATGAGTCTTCCTCTAAACCTGATGCAGATTCTTCATACAGTCGAGCTTCTTGGATTATTTGCTCAGCACACAGATTGAGTAAGTATAGTGAAAAGATACAACCCTGATGCACACCTTTCCTGACTTTAAAACATGCAGCATCCCCTTGTTCTGTTTGAACAACTGCCTCTTGATCTATGTACAGGTTCCACATGAGCACAATTAAGTGTTCTGGAATTCCCATTCTTCACGATGTTATTCATGATTTTTATGATCTACACAGTAAAATGTCTTGCATAGTCAATAAAACATAAGTAAACATCTTTCTAGTATTCTCTGCTTTCAGCCAAGATCCATCTGACATCAGCAATGATATCCCTCATTCCATGTCCTCTTCTGAATCCAGCTTGAATTTCTGGCAGTTCCCTGTTGATGTACTACTGCAACCGTTTTTTAACTGTCTTCAGTAAAATTTTACTTGTGTGTGATATTAATGATATTGTTGATAACTTTCACATTCTGTTGGATCACCTTTCTTTGGAATGGGCGCAAATATGGAACTCTTCCAGTCAGATGGCCAGGTAGCTATGTTCCAAATTTCTTGACATAGATGAGCGAGTGCTTCCAGTGCTGCATCCACTTGTTGAAACATTTCAACTGGTATTCCATCAATTCCTGGAGCCTTGTTTTTCACCATTCCCTTCAGTGCAGCTTGGGCTTCTTCCTTCAATACCATCGGTTCTTAATCATATACTACCTCCCGAAATGGCTGAATGTCAACCAATTCTTCTTGGTACAGTGACTCTGTGTATTCCTTCCATCTTCTTTCGATGCTTCTTCCTGCTATCGATATTGCAACTCAAGGCTTGAATTTTTCTATAGTTCTTTTAGCTTAAGAAATGTTGAGCATGTCCTTCCCTTTTGGTTTTCTAACGCCAGGTCTTTGCACGTTTCATTACAACATATGACTGTCCAATTCAAAATGGCCAATACTAGTCCTTTCAGCTTGCTAATGCCTAGGGTATCAGTATTTATACGTTCCCTTTCATTTTTGACGATTTCCAAGTTTCCTATATTCGTATTTCACACATTCCACGTTACTATTATTAATGGATGCTTGCAGCTGTTCCTCCTCATTTTGAGTTGTGCCGCATCAGCAAATGAAGGTCCAGAAAGGTTTACTCAATCCACGTCGTTAATGTCGATTCTACTCTAAGGAGGCGGCCCTTCAACAGTCATATTTTGAGTTCCTTCCAATCAGAGGGGTTCATCTTCCAGAACTATATCAGACAATATTGTGTTGCTACTCATAAGGTTTTCGCTGGCCAATTTTTTTAGAGGTAAATTGTCAAGTCCTTCTTCATAGCCTGTCTTAGTTTGGAATCTCCACCAAAACCTATCCACCATGGGTGACCCTGCCGGCATCTGAAGGACTGGTAGCATAGCTTCCAGCATCAGAGCAACACACAAGCAATCACAGTACGACAAACTGACAAACGAGTGGTGGGATAGGCTAAACAAAACCCCCAATGTCAAACCCACTGCCGTCAAGTCAATTCTGACTCATAGGAACCCTACAGGACAGAGTAGAACTTGCCCCATAGGGCTTCGGAGGCTGTAACTCTTTACAGAAGCAGACTGTCACATCCTTCTCCTGTGGAGTGGCTGGTGGGTTTGAACCACTGACCTTTTAGTTACCAGCCAAGTGCTTTAACCACTATGCCACCAGGGCTCCTGAATAATGACTCCCAAAAGGTATCTACCTCTTAATCCCTGGAACCTGTGAATGTTACCTCACAAGGCCGAAAAGAACTTTGCAGATATGAGTAAGGTGAGGATCTTGTGATTGGCTTCCAAACTGTGAGCGAATTTCTATTTTTTAAACCACCAACTTTGTGGTAATTTATTAAAGCAGACATAAGAAACTAATACAGTCACAATGCCAGTCATGGTGCCATCACCTTTGCTAACATTAAATATTCTCATCAGAAGTCAAATTAGCCTGGCCCACAATTAGGTCACAATTAGCCTTGGTTAGTAAAGTCTTATCATCCACTTAAGAAGAACGATATAACTCAGTGGTTAGGACTCTGGAGTCCCATGCCCTGGATTTAAATCCCAACTCTAACATTTACTAGTTAATTATACGATCTTGGTCAAGGTGTTTATTCTCTTCACGACTCAGTTACTCCAACTATAAAGTGTGACGATATTCACAGTTCATGAAGTTGCTTTGTGGATTAGATGAGATCCTGTACAAAAAGGACTTAGTACAGACCCCGACATATAATAAGCACTTAATAAAGGAAAGCTACCAGTATTACATTCCTGTATTCTGTTATTTAAGCAAAAATCTACTTACTTCAAGCTAACTCTCATATTCTTTTACTTTCAGTGTGACAAACTGCAAATCCTTACCCAACGCTTAGGGCATTTAAAATGACCTCAGAAGGATAAGGCAGATTGAAAAGTGCATGCTTGTCTCTGTGAAACACTGCTTTTGGGTATCTGATCTGATAAGTTGTAACAGTTAAAGGCTTCAAGGCATGTATTAAGATATGCATTAAATTCATGTTGCTCGTTAAAGGGCCTAGAGTTACTCTTCTTACGTGGGTTTAGGTCAAACTGTCAACAAAGGCCTGTTTTTTAAATTTTTAAACTGCTGATGCTTCACCAGGTAGTCTTTATCTTAATGTTTAATTATGCTCAGAGCAAGAGATGAAATTATTTTGATAAGCCCCAATGTAGGAATGGCACATGCCCTGAAAACAGCAAGGGAGGCCAAGGGTTTGTATAATGTACAGAAGTCCTTCCAGCATGTTTTCCATTCCTTAGTCTCACTGTCCACCTATCACTATCCTCCAAGGGCAACCTAAGTGTCCCCTACTGGCACATCCTAGAGTATCTCCAGTCTACATGGATAACTTGGAAGCTACCATACAACACGTCTAATCAAAAATACTGGGTCATCATTGGTCAAAAGGTGCTTGAAACTCAAGAGCTTTGGTACCTAAAGTCTTTAAGAGCCTCTTATTAAAATGGAGGTATCTCTAGGAAAGTTGGTACTTTAATTTTTCATTAGTTAAACACTTCCATTGTCATTAGGGTAAAGGAAACGAAGGTAGGGTTCACATAAGAAGGTAGAGTCTGAAAAGAATATGGGAAAAACCATACCAGTGTCATAATTCTTGTGGATACTACAATCAAGAATTCTTAAGAACTGTTTTTATGTGAGAGACTGACTTGATTTGTAAACTTTCACTTAAAGTACAACAAAAATTATTAAAAAAAAAAATTTACAGATCAATTAATCTGTTATTTCAATTGTTTGAGGGAGGTACCTGGTTTAAGTTCATTAATTCATCACAAAAATATGTGTTAAGTTTCTATACCAAGAACTATTCTAGATCCCAGGAATAAAATAATGAAAAAAAAAAAAAAAAGAATTCTTAAGAAAATTATGGGAGGCTCCCCTTGTGACTAAACTGACCTAATCCATATATTCTTCTCTAGAATCCTAGTGAAGTAGGGTGGGCCATGAAGACTTGCACTCACATGAGAAACCAAAAGACACCACAAGAAAAATGGTCAAGATCTACCTTAGGACCTGGAACTGAGAAGCCCCATCAAAGGTGAATAAAGGCTACCCCAGCTTCTGCGGGTTGTCCCAGGCAGACAGGGCACCCACCAATAGAGTAGAAAGACAGAGAACAGATGGACAGACATCTCCCATACTTCATCAAGAATGGTAATCAGAGCCACAAGAGTTATCAAATCACAGTAAATGAAGATGAAAAAAGAGTAACATCTATACAACCAACAAATTTCCCACCCCATCCCACCCTCCCTTCAAATGCCAGTAGAAGTCAGTCTGCACAGTGGCAAGTAAGCAACAAATAACTCCAGGAAGCGGCCAGGAAAAGATCATCTCTAGGGACTGGGCTTGAAAGAACTGAAAGGTCTTGAGTCATCCCCGGGTCCTGCAGGGAAAAGCAGGAACTTGGCAAGAAGCACAGAGCCCAGGTGGTATGCAGGAAAAGGTTCAGGTTCTCTATACTGACTGCCACTCTCAGGTAACTACGGAGCTAGGGAGGACAAGTCACACTAAAAACTGTTTGGTTTATTGTAGAAACAAGCCTAATTAATGGGCTGTCATGGGTTGAATTGTGTCCCCCAAAAATGTGTGTTGACTTGGTTAGGCCATGATTCCCAATATTATGTGATTGTCCTCCATTTTGTGATTAATATGATTTTCCTGTTGTAAATCCTACCTCTAATGTTAATGAGGTGGGATAGGTGGCAGTTATGTGAATGAGGCAGAACTCAATCTGTAGGACTGGATTGGGTCTTGAGCCAGTCACTTTTCAGATATAAAAGAGAGAAGCTGTGAGAGAGATATGGGAACCTCATACCACCAAGAAAGCAGCACCTGGAGCAGAGCATATCTTTCGGACGTGGGGTCCCTGTGCCTGAGAAGCTCCTAGACCAGGGGAAGACCGATGACAAGGACTTTCCTCCAGAGTCGACTGAGAGAGAAAGCCTCCCCCTGGAGCTGACACCCTGAATCTGGGTTTGTAGCCTAGTAGACTGTGAGAGAATAAACTTCTTTGTTGAAGCCATCCACTTGTGGTATTTCTGTTACAGCAGCACTAGATAAGTAAGACAGAGGCTGTGGAAGAAAATGAAAATAAGTCACACCTCTGGCCACATTCAAGAAATAGATAGCACGCACTCACTCAGCAATGACAAGCAGATTCACAATCTTGGAGTATATGTAAGCATCAGCAAAATATGCACAGCCAAGGTGTCCTGTTTTGTCAATCAGGGAAGTACCATCCTGGGACACGCCAAAGGCTCAGTTAGGCCTGCTAATTTAGAAAAAGCAAGCCTAAACTAATAAAGTTTAAATGTTAGTGATCTTAAAGAAACGCCTCTTTTATTTTTAATTTTAAAATAGAGGTTGTAAACCCAAATGCCGATGGGGTCAGGCATGGAGGGCAAATGGATGCAGCTGGCAGGTATGAAAACTGGAAGGTGCCATCTCATCCAGAGGGTAGTGGCCTCTCAGCTTGACCCAAATGCTGCAGTGGGGGTGGGGTACAGGAGTGGGCTGGAGCAGCCCCTGGGCAGACACTTGAGATGGTTCATAAGCTGGCCCCAGCACAGCCCATTTAGAGAATCACAGAGCCACTGACATCATGTTGCTTTTACTTTAAAATTACAAAGTCCTAAGAGTGAAAAAAACTTCTTTTCAAGGGACATAAATTAATAAGCCAAAGTTCTTTCCTTCTACTCCCCTAATTGTTAACAGATTAGATCACTATGTATTCTTCAAGATCTTTTTCCAGACGCACAGAATGTTCTACAATTGCTTTTTTCATTCAATATGTCATGGACATCCTTCCACATCAGTACATTCAGATCCACTGCACTCCTTTTACCAAATGCAGAGTTAGAACACAGAACCTCAGAACTGTGAGAGGACCTTGGACAGCCTCTAGGTCAGTCCCTTCCACTTCACAGATGGGGTCCCCAGAGGTCATGGGCACCTCTAACCAGACAGGAAAGAAGCCAAAGCCCCCCAACATGGGGCTGGGCCAGCAGGTATCACCAGCATCAGGCCATCAACTTTGTTTCCCAAATAAGCCTCAGCCGCAGAAGGAAAACAAGGCAAAGACTTCCCACACAGTGGTGAGAAGAAAGAAGGGAAATAAAATTATCTTACAGCGAAGTAATGAATTGTAATCAGTGAATCAGTAAAGAACCACACATATATCAACTCTGCTTTTTTAATTAGCAAATACTTAAATCACTCTAATTCCATCCAAGTTACTAAATTAGATTTCTTTCACTCAGTAGTCATATTCTACTGCCAAAACACACTAGAAGTGGAGTCAACTTAGATATTCTTGAAGTTCACCACCCTCCTGCTTCAAGGCCTTAAAGAAACAAGGCAGGACCTGGCTCTCCACAAAGCTGCTCATCCCTGCCAGCCAGAAGTGCCAATCACGTGCCTGGTCGGCAAATCCAGAGCTGCACTGATGGAATAAAGGATACAGTTCAGGCCCTCAGCTTCAAAGTTCATCCTTATATAAGGAAACGTTTACTAAAAGAAAGAACTGTAAACTCCATATTTGAAATACTAATTCTATCTGTGACTCAAGGACTTGAAAAGCTAATTAAGTATTCAGACCTTCAAAAACTCAAGTTTAACTTCCAGATGTAGAAAAATCTATCTAAAGATATAAGCTCCCTGGAGGCCAAAGCCTGCCTGCATGGCTAGCTTTTAAAACATTCTAGGAAACTCGACCTCAAACTAAAATCAGCATTTCAGCAAGGGTTACGCAGAACCTTTAAGAAACTATATTTCAGATAAACAATGTATTTGAGAAGTCACTCGTTCTCATATCCTATTAGTAGGCATAATTAGCTTTATAAAGCAAATGTTTTGTATTCTTCTGGTATTTTCTATCGTAGCTGAAGGAAAAGACCATCTACTGATCGCCAAGGTATAAACTGAGCAGTCCAGATTGCTCGCTTCCCCCTCTCTTCCATTCCCAAGTAAGATCTGCCACTTCTACACACTAGCCACTCTGTCTCTTGACTCTCTCCTCTTTAACAACCTGGTGTAGATTCTCATCAAATCTCAGAAGGACCATGGCCACAGCCTCTTAACTGATGGCTCTGTCACCAGTTGTCCCCTCTCATTTTTCCCCACAAAACTTCCCAAGTAATCTGATTCATCCATTCATTCGTTCACTCAGCAGACATCTATACAACACCTAGTATGCACTGTTCTAGCCACTGAGGATGAAGCCATGTGCACAATCAAGTCTTTGCCCTCAGGACCACCCCATCAAAGTGTCAGATAACTAATAAGTGCCATGCTGTTAGGTGTCATAGAGTCAATTCCGACTCACAGTAACCCTACGTACAACAGAACGAAACACTGCCCAGTCCTGTGCCATCCTAACAATCGTCACTATGTTTGGGCCCACTGTTGCAGACACTGTGTCAATCCATCTCATCGAGGTTCTTCCTCTTTTTCACTGACGCTTTACCTTATCATGCATGATGTCCTTCTCCCAGGACTGGTCCTTCCTGATAACATGTCCAAAGTACGTAAGACGAAGTCTTGCCATCCTCGCTTCCTAAGGAGTATTCTGGCTATACTTCTTCCAAGAGAGATTTGTTCATTCTTCTGGCAGTTCATAGTATATTCAACATTCTTCGTCAACATCATAATTCAAAGGCATCAATTCTTCTTTGGCCTTTCTTATTCACTGTCCAGCTTTCACATGCATATGAGACAACTGAAAATACCATGGCTTGGGTCAGGCACACCTTAGTCCTCAAAGTGGCATCTTTGCTTTTTAACACTATAAAGAGGTCTTTTGCAGCAGATTTACCCAATGCAATGAGTCATTTGATTTCCTGACTGCTGCTTCCATGGGTGTTGATTGTGTATTCAAGTAAAATGAAATCTTTGACAATTTCAATATTTTCCCCATTTATCATGATGTTGCTTATTGGTCCAGTAGTGAGGATTTTTGTTTTATTTATGTTGAGGTGTAATCAATACTCTTTGATCTTCATCAGTAAGTACTTCAAGTCCTCTTCACTTTTAGCAAGCAAGTTGTGTTATCTGCATATCATAGGTTGTTAATGAGTCTTCCTCCAATCCTGACATCACATTCTTCTTCACATAGTCTAGCTTCTTAGATTATTACTCAGCATACAGACTGAATAAGTATGGTGAAAGGGTACAACCGTGACACACACCTCTCCTGATTTTAAACCATGCAGTATCCCCTTGTTCTGGTTGACTGACTGCCTCTTGGTCTATGTACAGGTTCTGCATGAGCACAAATAAGTGTTCTGGAATTCCCCTTCTTCACAATGTTATCTATAATTTGCATAGTCAATAAAACACAGGTAAACATCTTTCTGGTATTCTCTGCTTTCAGCCAAGATCCATCTGACATCAGCAATGATATCCCTCATTCCACATCCTTTTCTGAATCCAGCTTGAATTTCTGGCAGTTCCCTGTTGATGTACTGCTACAACAGTTCTCGAATGATCTTCAGCAATATTTTACTTGTGTGAGGTATTAATGATATTGTTCCATAATTTCCACATTCTATTGGATCACCTTTCTTTGGAATGAGAACAAACATGGATCTCTATCAGTGGTTTGGCCCGGTTGCTCTTCCAATTTTCTTGGCATAGATGAGTAGGTGTTTCCAGGGTTGCATCCAATTGTTGAAAATATCTCAAATGGTATTCCATCAATTCCTGGAGCTTGGTTTTTCACCAATAAGTGCCATGGGAAAAAAAATAAATAAAGCAGGTAGGGAGACAGGGAGTTCTTGGGGGCCAGGTTATTATTTTATCCAGAATCGTAGGCAAAGGCCTCATGCCAAAGGGGACATATGAGCAGAGACCTAAAAGAGGAGGAGGGAGACAAACTTATCAGGGGGAAGAATGTTCCAGGTGGAGAGGGCAACAGGTACACCACAGGAGCATGGGCCTGGTATATCTGGGGACAGCAAGGAAGGCAGAGTGGCCTGGGGCACAATGAAAAAGGGGGACGGTTGTCAGAGGTGAGATCAGAGAGGCCAGACTACATGTGGCTTTACAGCACACAGTGAAAACTAAGGAGTTTGTTTAAAGTGAAATGAGAACATTGTTTCCATGTAGTAACTCCTTCCTGGGATTTCTTAGGAAATGTATAGGTTTTTCAGAATCCCAAGAAAATCAGTTGAGAAACAGGGGAACAGTATTTTAAATCTCTGCTTACTTAGCAATCAACACAGAATTTATCCACTGACATCAAGTTCAAAGCAAGAGCACAGGAGCCTGATATACAGAGGTGAAGGTTAAGGCCGATATTTCTGAGAACGAGGGCACATAGGAGGGAAGCAGCCCGGATCCAATCAGCCAGTCTTGCCTGTGGCTGCTGCTGTGTTATAAGTGTTTTTGTTCATGGTCCTGTCTGCTGCCAACAGTGAGTCATTCTTGCAAATTAAATTAATATTAATAAGCTACACATAAGTGCTTTATACAAATCATGATTCTATATAGTGGTGTTAACCCTGCTAGGAGATCCAAACGTTAACATTATTCCAACACTATCAAATAATGACTAGAGGCATTTTCCAGTATTCAAAAATTTGCTATAGGGCAGACTTCTTTGTAAACACTACTATTAATATTTCTTATTTATTAAACAATTTTTAAACATTTATAATAATGAGTAAAGAGTAAGAATGTTGGAAGTATTTTAAGAAAAATAAAGTAAATCAGTCAACTTGGTGCTAGATATGTTTTAAATCACTGAAATATAAAGCATCATTGTTAGTAATTTGGAAAAACAGAATTCTGCTTTGAACAGTATGCTTTTAAAGAAATTTGAAATAAAATTGCTTAAGTATAGGAAAAACCCTCATTAGAAGTCCTGGTGGTGCAGTGGTTAAGTGCCCGGCTGCTAACCGAAACGTCGGCGATTCAATCTCACTTTCCACTCCACGGGAGAAAGATGTAGCAGTCTGTTTACATAAAGGTTACAACATTGGAAACCCTGCGAGGCAGCTCTACTGTGTCCTATAAAGTCACTATGAGTCATAATCAACTCAACAGCAATGGATGGGTGGGTGGGTGGTTGGTTGGTTGGTTTTTACTGCTCATTAAATATTTAAGCAACTTTAGTTGTTTATACGAGGTGCAAAAGAAGGACTTTTTTGCTTTGGCAAATAATAGCTTGATTAATAAAACCTTTAATGAAAGGAAAATGTGCTTCAACAGAAGTGCAAAAAGAAGATGTAAAGCTTGCTGCAGAAATCAGAACCTCATCAAAAAACCTTAACTGGCCAAAAAAAAAAGAAAAAAAACAGATTAGATAGACAGATGGATAGATAATCAGTTTATCTATCTATTTCAACAGCAAAACCAAATCATGGCAAAGAGCAAAACATTTTTATTGTTAAAAAAGGAAATGAGCTTATTGGACTTAGGAATCTCAAATCTTTTCCAACAGACAGTAACATGCCTGCCCTTTACTCTGGACAGAGACACTATCTCTACCTTCCAAGGGTGTTTGCTATACAAACAAGGGAAGTCAGCACCTCTGCAAGCAGGAGAAGTCCATGGAGAACTGTTTCTCAATTGTAAGTAGGTAGACAATAGGGCAAGAAAGTCAGAAGGAGAGTGAGAAACTTAGCAGGTTTTAAGATTACAGGGATAAATTTACAAAGCACTTGCTAAGTGTCAGGGACTACTATAGCCTATTATATGTATTTATATAATCCTCACAACCACCCTAAGAAACAGGTATTATTATCTCCTCCCATCTTGAAAATGAAGAACTGAGGCACACAGAAATTAAACTACCTGTCACACAACTATTAAGTGGTAGAACTGGATTCAAACCCAAAGTCTGGCTCCAGGTCCATGCTCTTAAGGACACTGCTTTTCTGCCTCTACTGAACTCTAAGATTTCAGATTACGATTAGCAATTACATGCTAACAGTTCAACTAAATTAATTTAAAGGGAACCCATGAGCTTTCACTCCCATGTGCCAAGTCTAACCCTAGACTGGGACTTCCCCATTCCTGCCATAAAAAATGAACAAGTTAAGCCAGCTGCTAAATTTCATGCCTGAACTATCCCAGGTAAGCAACTTGGACTGAGTCAAACACCATGATGAAAAATGACAACTGGCATCTTTCCCTGACGAGCAGAAGAGCTGGGTTCTGTCAGTGTTCGAGAACATAACATTTTAAGCCCTTGGACCTAGTATTCACTGCTTTAGTATAAATCTCTATTGGTCTGGAAACTATCAAGGATTGGCCCATAGTGATTGATTCTGACGAATGGGTAGGTGGTTGGCTGGTTGGTTGGTCAAGAGAATCTTGACCTAAAACAGACTGTGATGCTAAGGGAAACTGACAGACATGCCACAGGGTACACACCATATTATCAGCCATTGTGGAAAACCGCTTGGAGCTTCCTCAAAAAATTAAACACAGAATTATCATATGACCTGGAAATTCTACTCTTAGGTATATATCCAAAAGAATTTAAAACAGGCACTCAGGCAGACATATGTACACCACTATTCACTGCAGCATTATTCACAATAGCCAAAAGGTAGAAACAACCCAAGTAACCATCAACAGATGAATAAACAAAATGTGGTACATATATACAATGGAATATTATTCAGCCATAAAAAGGAATGAAGCTCTGATGCATACTGTTAACATGGATGAACTTTGAAAACATTATGCCAAGTGAAGTAAGCCAGACACAAAAGGACAACTATATAATTCCACTTACATGAAATATCATAATAGGCAAATGCACAGAGACAGAAAATATATTAGTGGTTACCAAGGGCTGGGGGAGGGGGAATGGGTACGAGTTTCTGTTTGGGGTAGTGAAAATGTTTTGGAAATAGACAGGAGTGATGGTTGCAAAACACTGTGAATGTAATTAGTATCACCTAAAATGGCAAATTTTGTTATATGTATGTTACCACAATTTAAAAAAAAAAAAGTCTATTACTAAAACTGCAAGGGTTGAGCAAAGAACACTCCTAAAATATTTTACCTGCCATTTGCTTTTTCCTCACTTTTTTCTTTCCTTCTTTAAGCCACATCAGCATCCAACCGCCAGTCACCCACTACACAGTCCACTACCACCTAGGTGCCTGAGGCGCACCTGTGCTGTCATTTTGAGTCATTTGCAATCGCTTATCATCTCTGAGAGCTTCCACATCTGCTACCCCATCCCAAAAGCAGTCACGTACCATAAACACCCTGCCTACTATAGAAGCAAAGAAGAAAAAGAGAAGGATTAAATATTGCTATCTTGGCCTAATTTCTGATCATGGAAAATCTATCAGATAGATAGTAGAATTAAACCCATTCTAATGGTAAAGACATTGAACCCTAAAGAAGTAACTTGTCCAAGGCCATACAGTCAATGTGACTGTAAACTGCTACCCTGTACTTACTGTCTATTATTCCATAGGGTCTCTATGAGTCGGAATCAACTCGATAGCAATGGGTTTACTAATAGGGTTTTAGTAGATTTTCTCAAGAGGCTGAGTCTGCCCACAGGGCATGGGAAGTATTTTCCAGCTTGGAGTAGGTGTTCACTGGGCATGCAGAGGGCAGGACTATGTATAGCATATGCTCTATCTCTTAAAAGTTTCTAAAAACAAGATTCATTCTCTCCTATGTAAAACCATAAGGAATTTCAATTAAACTATGTAAACAGAAGGAAGCATCTGACACTTCTTCACTAAACACAGGAAAGGAAAGTTTAAGACAGAAGAAAGGAAATAAATCAGGTATAAATAACTCGGCGAGAATGTGGTTTCTTAGTGGGAACTTGCATTATTTTGCCTTCGATTTGTTATACATGGATGTATTCACATGTACAGAGGGGTGTGTGGGTGTACTGTTTTTTTTTTTTTTTTTTTTTTCTGGCTGTTTTTAGCAATACAACTGCCAGATATTAATGTCAGGCACTGAGCAAAGCAAGGAAAAAATATTACCAATGAATGACAAGTGCAAGTCCTTTCAGTTGGGAGAAGGTGGGAGGCCCTCTCCATACATTACTGGAGGCATCATAAATCAGTCCAACCTTTTCTGTAAGAAATCTGACAGCAACAATCATAAAAACGCCATACCTTTGGAGCCAGTAATCCCACTCTCCTAATACACTGTGACCATTTTAGTGGATTTCCTTCTACTCTTCGCATCATACTTTTACCCAGTTGTGATCACTGTCCACATACAGCTTTTGTACCCTGCTATATGGTTTTCCTAACCATCATTTTTAAAGGCCACATTATTTGAGAAGGGACCACAATCAATGGAATAGAGGAGTAGTGCTGTTTCTGTTCATCTTTTTATGTTATAATCCCACTTTGTTATCCGAGGTCTTCTGAGCACTGAAGCGACGACGTCGAACTTATAGATTTTAGTGTCTATGTTAGGTGGGTATAAACTTTAAAATCCATAGTTTAAGAATCAGTTAGCTGATACAGTTGACCGAAACAAGACTAGGAGTTAAAAGGCCTGGTTTTTGAACCCTGAACTAGTTACATTGGTTACATCAGCTCAGGCAAATCAAAATTTGTCACTTTTTTCACTTGTTACTTGGCACATGCATGTTTACTGTGTGTTGGGCACCACTGTAAGCACTTTGTAATATATCAACTCATCACAACCCTATAATGATACCATTAGGTAGGTGTTACCACCTTCATTTGACAGCTGAGGAAACTGAGGCACAAAGCTATACAGCGAGTATTAACTGGTAGAGCATGAAAGGAGTGCAGTCTGAGTCTACAGCCCACTCTCCTAACCATTGCACTGATAGACTAGAAGCTTTCTCGGTTTCCTTCCAACTCTAACCTTGTATAATTCTGAAATTCTAGGAACGAGCTAAGCTTAGATTCACTGCCATCAAATCAGTTCCAACTCATAGCAACCTGTCTTAGGCTGGGTTCTCTAAAGACGGAAAACCAGTACAGCCTGTAAATATATACAGAGAGAGATTAATATCAAGAAAACAGCTTATGCGATTGTAGAGGCTGAAATGTTCCAAGTCCGTGGATCAGGATAGAGGCCTCTCTCGATTCACGCAGCCACAGGGCCTGATGAACCCCAGATCAGTAGGTCAGAGAGCAAGGCTCCTGCTCTCAGGCTGTGAAGATCAACAAATCCCAAGATCTACAGACAAGCTGATAGGTCAAGTCCCAAGAGCCAGAGGTCGATGAGTAGGAAGCAGCCACAGGATCCACAATGAGCAAAAGCCAGAACATTTGCTCATATTCAGATGCAGGCCACACCCCTAAGGAAACTCCCTTTCAACTGATTGGCTACTCACAGCAGATTCAATCATGGGAGTGATTGAATGCCAAGCTGACACACAATCTTAACCATCACACGACCCTACAGGACAGAGTAGAACTGCCTCATAGGGTTTCCAAGGCTGTAATCTGTATGGAAGCAGACTGCCATATCTTTCTCCCATGGAGCGGCTGGTGGGTTCAAACCACTAACCTTTTCGTTAGCAGATGAGTGCTTTAACCACTGCGCCAACCAAGGTTCCTTTACCTATGCTTAGTCAGTCACATTTATGCCAATTTTTTCTAAGTTGCTCAATGCCCTTCACAAGTAACAAATTCTTAATCTTTAACACTGAAGTATTTAAATCAAAGACACTGACTTCAATGAAAGGTCAACTTAAACTAGAAATTTATATGATGTTTCAAATGCTTTTTGACTATTCAACTCATAGTTGATGTAGAAAGAAGTTAACTGAATTGAAAAGTGGAAGGATACAAAAGGGAGAAACATTTTGCTTTTGGCATAACCGAGACCGAACTATAACCACAACCAGAGTTGCAAGGCTGCCTGGCTGGCCACCGCTCGCTAATATTTCAGGAAGGCCTCTCCATACCCAGGACCATAGAAGTTTGCCCATCCCTTCCCATAAGTCAGTGAAGAAGAGGCTGCAGTGACATCTTAACCACCAGACAGTGTATCTCCTTTGGGTTCAAAACGTCTTACAAAAAAAGGCAAGTTAAAATTACAGACTTTTTCCACAGAAAACAAACGAGCAAAAAAAATCCACCCTAGCTCACATGCATTTTTTTTCAAATCAGTAAGTAAGCTGAGGCCCCTCCTTTCTTTTCTTTTCGTCTTTCAATGTCCCCGTTTCTCCCCAATCCAAACCCTTACCCAAATGAATGAATCAAACTGCCACTTTCTAGATCAGAGATTCTAGGACTCTGCTGAACATGAAAATCAAGTTGTCTGATTAAAACGGAGATTCAAAGCCTGTACACGGACAGATTTTGGTTTGGTGTGTTAGGTATGGGGAAAACACCCCCTGTGACTCCCCTCCCCACATCCCCATGGCTGACACAGGCGGTCGGTAGACCATGCTTTGAGAAACACTATTTCAGAGGCTATAACGGCAAAGTTACATCTCTTTTAAACCACAGTCCAAATACTGTCTCCACCTTCCCTAGGAACAGGAGGGCTTTCTGTGTCCCTCTTTCCTTGCGCATCTGCCCATATCTCCCAGTACCAAAAAAAACCCACAACAAACCCGATGCCTTCGAGTTGATTCTGACTGATAGTGACCCTACAGGCCAGAGTAGAACTGCCTCACAGAGTTTCCAAGACTACCAATCTTCACAGAAACAGACTGTCAAATCTTTTTCCCACAGAGCAGCTGGTAGGTGTGAACCGCTGACCTTTTGGTTAGCAGCCCAGCGCCTAACCACTGCACCACCAGGGCTCCTTTCTCTAGGTACACTACCTTCAAAACAGACTTCTCTGCTCTGATCTGGTCACTGCTATGGTCCCTACTGGGTAAGCTCTAACTCTTCCTGTAAGAAGAGAACCTACCTCAGCGGCAAAATTCCTGGCAGCTTCAGCAACTCAATCCCAACATCAAACGTCCGCCTTGAGATCACGGGAGCAGTAACTTCACTCCATGAACCAGCAAGTCACTCCCCAGATGCTGACTCTCTGTGAGGTCCATCACACCCTGTCCAAGTCAAGGATTCTAGGGCACCCAGAGTGTCTGACAGTATAAGACAGGCCACATGGGCATCATGGTCCACCCCTGATTATCACTACTTCCTAACCCCTCACTCTCGGGCCAGATCAGAAGGCAGACTTACCATACTCTGGAGGCTATGCCTACAAGAAGTGCATCCTGCATACCCGGGGCATGCAGTCATGTAGCTACTGAAATAAAACCCCTGTCAATGGGTTGCTAATTTATCATAGTTAAAATGAAATTCTATAAAACACTATGACACTGAAAACCATGTTAAATCCTCTTACATAACAAGCTCTTTTTATGGAACTCATTTACGATGCAATCAGTCCCACAGTGGCTGGGGTTTAAGTTACGGCCATCCACAGACACGGGTTTCTGATTACACAGTGTATGCTTTGGAATGAAGGTACTGACAACCTACCTCCAAGTGCCAGAGGCAGCAGGGATGACGACTCCCAGGGCTCACAGGCCAGCCGTGACAACTAAAATGCTACAGGAAGTTTGAGGGGCCAAAGGGAAGCAGGCAACCAATCAGGGCCTTGTGAGCCACCAGGCCTCTTAGCCCAGCCTGATGTTACAATGTAGAACACAACACCTTTGCATCTAAACGCACTCCTGTTCCAGACACACGGCAGAAACTTTAACCAATACAACAACTTGGGAGACTGCATGTTATAGAGCATTTGCTTTCCTGAATCCACTGAACAGGATACGTGAAATATAAAGCACATACTATAAGGGAGTAACCAGTATAGGTAAAGGTCAGGGTTACCTTTGGTGGGAGACAGTCATCGCAGGGAAGGGCACGGGAGCTTCTAGTATGGGGGCAAATATCTATTTCTTGGCCTAGGTGGTGGTAATGTGTTTACTTTGTGATGATGAATTATTGTTTTACGTACTTCAGTGAATGTGTGTGTGTGTGTGTGTGTGTGTGTGTGTGTGTGTGTGCGTGCTGTTGTTTTTTTTAAGGTGCCTCTGATATGACCTCACAGCTGCTCTTGCCTTTACTCGTGGGATCACACATCCTTGATGGCCATGGGGCCAGTCAGACCACAGGCACACTTGATGGTTTCCCACTGGGCGGTCATACCCTTGAAGCAGAGCCATTTGTTCACAGAGCTCTCAAAATCCTTCAGCTCCAATGTAGTAGTAGCCAATATGGCATTTTATGAGCAGGAGAGACCATGTGATGATGAGAATTACCCACAGTTAATGGATTACAATAAAATGACGTTTTATGCATTGCAAAAAAAAAGTCATAGAGCCACAGAAAATGTGACAAGGGCAGATAATCGGATTATTAAAAAAAAAAAAAAAAAGAATGGCTTCATGTAGGACTTGCCTTAGTGCTGTTTCTTCACAGGGACACTTGGTCTTTGTGCCCCTCCCACATCCTTGGCTCACTGCAGCCTTTGCCATTTCCTGGCACCTACCTTCCCCACCTCCATATTATAATATGAGGGTCGGGGGAAGGGTTAGTATAAATTATTTTCTTCTCTTCCTAGATGCACTTTCAAACTTTTTTTTTTACCCCCCAAAGTTTTCCATTTGTCAATTTTTTTTAATAAGTAAAGTGTTTATATATTGTTGCTTACCCTTCTCTTCTCACTAATTGCAAAAGGCAGAAACTGTCTTACTCAACTCAGTATCCCTGGGCTTTTAGCACGCGTGTCTGGCACCCAGCAGACACACAACAGATATTTTGGGATGCACGTGTGCACGCACACACGCACGCACACACACACACAAATCAAAAAGATCAGCAGTTCAAATCTACCAGCCACTCCCTGGAAACCCTATGGGGCAGTTCCACTCTGTGTCACAGGGTCGCTAGGAGTTGGAATCGACTCCACGACAATGGGTTTGTTTTTTGCCTTTTTTTTTTTTTTTTTTGGTTTTATGTTATACAAAACCATCTATACCAACACTGAGGAATTTCCTGCTGCTGCAAAGCACATTCCAATGTAACCGAAGTCCCTGACCTCTACTTCTGCTTGGAAGAGAAAGTACGCAACACTCTTCAGGGTGGAGATTAGAAAGTATTCTTAAAAGCTGCCATTTATGCTATATGAAAGGTAGTTCTGGATAAGAAGTAGCTAAGGGCATGGGTTTGGGAGTCAGGCACAAATGGCTTAAAACACCAACTCTACCATTAAATATCAAGACAAATTACTTCACCTCTCTGAACCCTCCATTTCTACCACAGGTGACAAGTCCTAGGAACTACATGGCACCTGACTCCTAGGCTTCTAGTCTGTTTCAGATGCCTCCACCTTCTTCCTCTGGGTGTAATTTAAAAAATTAATACATAACACTGTTCAGCACCCATGTTGGGGGGATCCTCCTCAATAGATGAGTATTGGTAGAAAGAGAGACCACCCCATTATGGATGCTGGGAAGGCCATCACTTCCTTCATACCTGGCACCTACTGTAAGTATATACATCACCAAGGCTTGGACAATCAGATGCTCCCACCTGGGACTCAGTCTGGAGCAAGCAACACAAAGACACAGGGAAGAGGGGAAGGCAGTTCAGTGGTGCTGAGATAAGTACACGTCCAATGTCTGATGCTGCCAGCAGAGGAGGTAGCTCGCTGTTCCCGGTGTAGGGTTTTTGCTGTGGTTCTGGCAACCTAGCTTCCTCTGCTAACTGCTGGACAGTCTTACAAAAAATGCCTTTTCTGCTTAAGTTCTTACTTGCACCCAAAAACACATGGACCAGGGTGGTCTATTCTAGATAATGTTCCATGTGCACTAGAAAAGAAAGTATACTTGGCTGCTGTTCCATGGAGTGTTCTGTATATGTCTATGAGGTCAAGTCGGTTGATTGTGGCATTTAGATCTTCTGTGTCTTTACTGAGTTTCTTTCTGGATGTCCTGCCCTTCACCGGAAGTGATGTGTTGAAGTCTCCTACTATTATTGTGGAGCTGTCTATCTCACTTTTCAATGCTGAAACAGTTCATTTTATGTATCTTGCAGCCCTGTCATTGGCTGCATAAGTATTTAATATGGTTATATCTTCTTGGTGTATTGTCCCTTTAATCATTATATAGTGGCCTTCCTTATCTTTTATGATGGATTTAACTTTATAGTCTATTTTGTCAGAAATTAATATTGCCACTCCTGCTCTTTTTTGATTGTTGTTTGCTTGATATATTTTTTTCCATCCTTTGAGTTTTAGTTTGTTTGTGTCTCTAAGTCTAAGGTGTGCCTCCTGTAGGCAGCATATAGACGGATCCCGTTTTTTAATCCATTCTGCCACTCTCTGTTTATTGGTGCATTTAGTTCATTTATGTTCAGTGTAATTATGGATAGGTATGAATTTAGTGCTATCATTCTGATGTCTTTTTTTGTGTGTTGTTGAGTTTCTTTTTCCCACTTGCTTTTATGTGCTGAGTAGATTATCTTTATATATTGTTGCTGTTGATTTTCTCATATTTGTTGCTGTTGATTTTGTCTCTGCTGAGTCTCTATTGTTTTCTTGTATTTTATTTTGATGTGTAGGATAGTTTGTCTCCTTTGTGGTTACCTTATCATTTACCCCTATTTTTCTAAATTTAAACTTGTATCTAAATTTAAATTTGTATCGCCTTATCATCTTCTCCATATGGAAGATCTATGAATACGTTTCTTAGTTCCTCTTTATTGTTTTAATGTTGTCTTCTTGTACATAATAACATCACTGTTACTGTGTTTTCAGCATTTTTTTTTTTTAAATCTTGATTTATTTTTTTGATTTCCCTGTCTGGGTTGACTTCTGACTGCTCTGCCCAGTGTTCTAGTCTTGGGTTAATACCTGATATTACTGATTTTCTAACCAAAGAACTCCCCTAAGTATTTCTTATAGTTTTGGTTTGGTTTATTACAAATTCCCTAAACTTCTGTTTATCTGGAAATGTCCTAATTTCACCTTCATATTTGAGAGACAGTTTTGCTGGATATATGATTCTTGGCACGCAATTTTTTTCCTTCAACTTTTTATATAAGTCATCCCATTGCCTTCTTGCCTGCATGGTTTCTGCCAAGTAGTCTGAGTTTATTCTTATTCGCCCTCTTATGTAGGTGACTTTTCGTTTATCCCTAGCTGCTCTTAAAATTCTCTCTTTATCTTTGGTTTTGGCAAGTGTGATTATGTCTTGGTGACTTTCTTTTAATATCTACCTTATGTGGAGTTCGATGAGAATCTTGGATAGGTATCTTCTCATCTTTCACGATATCAGGGAAGTTTTCTGCCAACAAATCTTCAACAATTCTCTCTGTATTTTCTGTTATCCCTCCCTGTTCTGGTACTCCAATCACTCATAGCTTATTTCTCTTTGATAGAGTCCCACATGATTCTTAAGGTTTCTTCATTTTTTTTTTTATTCTTTTATCTGATTTTTCTTCAAATATATTAGTGCCAAGTGATTTACCTTCAAGTTCAGAAATTCTGCCTTCCACTTGCTCAATTCTGCTCCTCTGACTTTCTATTGAGTTGTCTACTTCTGTAATTTTATTGTTAATCTTCTGAATTTCTGACTGCTGTGTCTATGGATTTTTCCAGCTTATTAAATTTTTCATTATGTTCCTGAATGATCTTTTCAATTTCTTCAATTGCTTTATCTGTGTGTTCCTTGGCTTGTTCTGCACATTGCCTCATTTCATTCCTGATGTCTTGAAGGGTTCTGTATATTAATCTTTTGTATTCTGCCTCTAGTAATTCCAGGAATGCACTTTCATCTAGAAGATCCCTGGATTCTTTGTTTTGAGAGCTTGTTGATGTGATCATGGTCTGTTTCTTTATGTGACTTAATATTGACTGTTGTCTCCGAGCCATCTATAAGTTACTGTATTAGTTTATTTTATGTTTGGTTACCGTGTTGTAGCTTCTTGCTGTGTTTTGTTTTGATATGCCCAAATGGGTTGCTTGGGTGAGCCAGCTTGATTATTTCCACCTTTGGAGCTCTGACGTCCTGTGCCCAGATGGCTAGGGCTGTTATCAGGTATATCAATCAGTCTAGGAATCCATTCATTTCTCTTGTAGGAATTCAGCTCAGGTGTCCAGGTAGCTGATCATCAAGTGTGTGGTACAGGCTGTGTCCTGCAGTCTTAGAGGGGCAGGGGTCTTTGGTGTAGGTACCAGTATCTGGTTGCAGCAGGGGGTCACACTCTGAACAAGGCAGGGGGCTGAGAATCGTCCCCCACATGGCTCTGAGGAAAGCGTGTCCCTGTTCCCTATTGCATACGGGTGGGTAGGTTCTGCAGACAGACTATGGGCACCCAATATTTTTGGTTCTAAGGACTGGGAGGTACCAGTTATCCTTTGACCCCTGTCATGGGTGGCTGGGTGACCCAAGTGGAGCTACCAGTCCTTAGGCCCCTGCTGTGGGTAGGTGAGGACCCTGTTCAATAGGCAAAGCCAGTGTGAAACATCAAACACCCACCTCTCCGCCACACAGCTGAAACAGTTAGAGTGTGCCACCAAAGGCCTATTCCCCTGAAATAGGCCCACACAGGTCCATGTAGATGGAAAAGGTACTCAAAGTCCACCGACTGTTTATGCCTGGACAGGAGCCACTTCTGTCCTGAGGTCCCCCAGTCAGTGGAGCTGGCAAATTATCTTTTCCCCCAGTTACAAATTTATTCCTTCTCCAAGGCCAGGAGGATAGCTCTAGGTGCTCAGCCAGGCCTATCCCAGGCCCAGGGAAGTCAGCCGCTGAAGCCGGCTTGGGAGCTGGGGGGCGCGGTACAATAGACACAAGTACTTAGCTTTTGCTGAGAGCGCTGTTCTTCTCTGATTCCAGAGGTGTGAGTAGGCCGTGCAGCTGGCTGCTTCTCCCTGAGGAAACTGCTGCCGAACACTAGTACCAGCCTGACGCTGCCACTCCTAAGAATGGTGCCTGAGGGCTCCCTGTGGTTCAGGTCCAGTAACTACTCTCCGCTTCTGAACCATCTCTTCCTCCCCCTGCCCCTCAGTTCATTTTCTAAGCTTGCCTTTGATGCTCAGGGCTCCTACCTTGTCATAAATATACTCGTTTCACTTGTTTTTCCTGGTCTTTTTTGTAAAGAGGGCTCGCCAGAAGCATGTCTATTCTGCCATCTTGGCCCCGCCTCTCACATGGACCAGGGTGAGAAAATTTTGACAACTGTTTGCTTTCAGAAGTCCAAAAAGATGATAAAAATAAAATACCAGAAGTCAAACCAGAGAAGCAATACCCTAGAAAACAAGACTGAGCAAAGATTCACAGTGCAAAAGTGGTATTAAGTGGGTTTTGCACTCCCTTTTTTTACACCTTGACATTTATGTTAGCTCCTTCATTTTTGAAAACAGATGCTTTCTCTATTCACTTGACAGAGTAGAGGATGCTATGCCCAGAAAACATATTGATTTTCTTTGTTTTATTCTATTGACAGCTTCTTCCATTCTCAGGTTTCTCTCTGATTCTCGTTAACTGTACGGCTGTGGATTATTAAACCCCTTAGCATTCAGTTAAGTTTAACAAGTCTTTATCAAATGCCTACTGTGTGCAAGCCAGAATCACTAGACAGCAATGGGTTTGGTTTGGTTTAATAACAAAAGGAGACATTCCAAATCAAGTTCAATTGGAAATTTTGTAATTAATAGTTGAACAAAATTTATTTTTAAATGTAAAGCCAGCAAGGTAATCACTTTGTGAACACTCTCACTGACATACAAGTACATTCTAGTGGTACAAAACCAGGGGTTCCAGGGTGGTAATCCATAAGCCAAACACAGAGCACAGATGGGTTTTGTTTGACCCACATGGCAGCATTGTTATTGTTTAAAAATTGTCAATCAGTTACTTAAAAATCTGGATTTCCATCGAAATTGGAAGATCTGTCCACATACTTGGCCTGGCGCCTGGCAACATGGAGCAGGCTCCAGCAGCAGTTGCTCCTATGATAAGGTGTATACGTTCTCTGGTGTGTCACAGAGCCCACAGCCCGTTATTAGCTAACACCTGACCCATCTCACCAATTTCTGTTACCTGGCCCCAAGAGGCATTCAAGTTTGGGATTCTTGTTTTAGATGTATCATAAAAGGTCTGTAAAACACACACACGCACTTATTTCAAATGCTTCAGAATTTCCTTTTGCCGTGGGAATAAAAGGGAAAAAACATCCTTTCCTACTTCAATCGTACATACATTCCCTGGATTTCAGACTTTCCAAAAATTGAAACCACAGTATCTCTTGTTTTATCATTATATTTTTGTAATTAAATGTTTGCTGTCAAGAAATGACCAAATGATGTCATGCATCCCCCATTTCATTCAACTGCCACCTTTCAGTTGCTGAGAAGGCCATGGTGTCCTCCTTCCCTAGTACCTGGGGAGAGGCTTGGGGATGTCGGTCTACTTTGCTAGAAAAAAGAAGGTGGGTGAGAATCTCATGATTTTTAAAGACTACTGCCTTGACCATCAATCACACTTAAAATATACCAAACATCCTAATTTTATGAGCAGAAAGCATTTGGTACTTTAAGTGTAATATTTTTAAACAGCTACATATGTATTTTATTTCATCCAAATTCCCTTTTCCCATACTAAAAGGAGGCAGATAAAATTTCCCACCCTTTCTGCTCTTACAAAGCACCAAGCATAGCTTGAAAATAGAGGCCACTCAAAAACCCTGAATGAATGCTTAACTGAATGAATGAATGAGTGAATAAAGAACACATGAAAAAATATTATTTTGAGCCAGAGACAGTCATCAGGATCCCTTGCTGTCTACCTTCCAGTTCACCCTGCTGTCTGAATTCCTTTCGTTTTCTATGGCTAATCTTACACCACCAGAACACCTATCACTCACTCTATCCAACTCATAATTCCTAGCCTCATCTTCCTATTACAAAAAATAAAGGTTGGCTTACAAAAGAAATAACACAGAGAAACTTAGGTTTACATTCCTGTGATCACTGCTCCCCCACATAATTAAGGCAAAACAATCTACAATGCACTAATATGGTATTTCTTTTTCCAAGATAGGTGAAAGCAGTAAGTGCTGCCTGGGTCATCTATAGACACAAATGGTGTGGGGTGGCAATTTGTCTTTTTGGAAAGGAAGAATAGTAAGGATGCCAGGGAACTGAGGAAATATGACAACTGAGGCAAGAGCACAAATTTTGGGATCAGAAAGTTTCTTCTACTTGGAAACAATAGAATGTAGTGGTTAAAAGCATGAACTTTGAAGTCAAGAGACACAGGGTCAGTGCTCAATCAACCATTATCACATACGTGGGCAGGCAGCTTCACCTTCCAGAGCTTTCATGTCCTCTCCTAAGAAGCTGGGGTGATCTCCACCTTAAAAGACAAGGCCCCAAGACAGTGCCCAACACCATAATGCCATAACAGCAGCAAACGTGGCTGATTTTCTCCTGGGCTCTCTTCCAAGGCCTTCCGCTGACCTTCTAGGACTTCATAGTTACATTTCTTAAAATGATTTCTTTACATTGACAAAGGACTGCTACTGTGGACCCTCTAGGGGAAAGATGACTTTTCTAGGCTTCTTAGATTATTCCCAGAAGAAAGCTCTGGAAAAATAAGGGTATTATCTTCATTGTCCTCACTATCTGAAGCAGCCTCCCTCACTTGCAAAAAAAGTTACACAGCAAATATCTTAGATTCTTGGTCCCTTAACACCAAAGGTAGTAAAGGACTGGAGTTCAATTACGTAAAATCATTGAGCATAACGGAAACCCACTTCTACCCAGCAAATCCATGATTAAGCCTGAGGTCAGTCCTTACAATGTCAATGACTCCAAGGAAAGGGGCATTCCTTGTGTACTTCAACCACTCTGAACACATATATTTTAATAATCCCAAAGAAATCAACACAATTTGGGCCTCCATGAGTATAGCTAGTACCCACACATTACACATGCAATTCTTTTAAAAAGTGAGAAGAGAGACGCCAAGAAGGGAAATGAGCGACACTCATACTTGAAGTCTATGCACAAGAAACTGCTTTTACCTGTGACCCTTCTGGACAAGCATCTGGCATGAATATTGCCAAGTCCAATTACAAATCCTGGGTTATGTCTTACTGACCAAGGCTATAATCAAATCACTGACAAAAAAATAGGAAACGAATGGCTACCAAATAAATTCAGTTTGTTTCGTAAATAAATTCTTCACTCCCTATCTTTACTCCCTACGTATCCACAGAGAGAGAGTAAACCTAAAAAGGTTAAAGGTTTAAGAAACACTTCTTTATAAGGCCATTGGCCTGTGCCCAGGCAACCCATATCTTCTGCCCCAGAAAAATGTCATGAACAGGCAAATGTCAATTTTAACAGTTAAGACTCTAAGAGAATGGGGTAGACAATTAGAAAAGGCCAAAGGCTCAGGAGTCAAAGGATAAGAACTATGAAAAGCAAATTATAATTCATGCAAAGCCTGTCATCTTCTATTTCCCTACAATGAGTGCTGTTGGGCGGGGCGGGGGGGCACATGGAGAGCAGCAGAACAGAACAATACCTTTAAAATCATAATGAGAATATATAATAGTGTAAAAATACAGCTACTGCATATTAAGTGCTTACTGTGGGATAGGCACTGTATTAAGCACTATACATATATAGTGTACACGTATATGTATATGGAAACCCTGGTAGCATAGTGATTAAGAGCTACAGCTGCTAACCAAAAGGTCAGCAGTTCGAATCCACCAGGCACTCCTTGGAAACCATATGGGGCAGTTCTACTCTGTCCTATAGGGTCGCTATGAGTCAAAATCGACTCGAAGGCAACGGGTTTAGGTTTTTTTTTTTTGATATATGTATATGTGTATGTATATGTATATACGATAGATATAAAACCCTATATGTTCATATAGACATAAAAATCTACATATTTACATAAGTATATGAATGTGTATGTATATATCATCTTCTTTAATACCAAAGTAACCCTGAGGCAAATGACATCCCCATTTTTACAGATAAGAAAACTGGTCTTAGCCAGGAAACTAAGACTTTCACCCAGGGCTGTCTTGCCCAATTCAAAACTTGGGCAGCTCTCACACACTAGGCTACCAAAGAAGGTTCTAACACCTGAACAGCCATGCAGGAAAATCAAAGAATCTACTACCATGCATCTTGTGGAAGTTCTGATCACAGGGCCAGTTAGCCATCTCCATAACCAGAAAGACAGGTGCCACTGGGCATCCCCTGATCAGCTGCCTATACTGTGTCCTGTGAATCCAGACTCTCAAGGCAAAGGACAACCCCGCCAAGGCCCGCATCCCTCCTCTAAGCAAAACGGAACAACTCCTGGGATTAGATTTGTAACCAAGGATCCCAGAGTACCGCAGTACACAGGGTAACCCACCCACTGCAGGCTGTCCACGTAATTGCAGAATCAACCTCTGCAGTGCCTTCCTTTGTGTGTGTCGGGGGTGTGATGAGGTGAGACCCCACCCGCTGCTTGTCCCCCAGCATTCTCATCTGCCACCACAAGGAAGAAAAATTTAAGATTTCTTGCCCATAAAATGACAGAATTCACTGTGTATCAACTGTGCTCTGCAGAGTTCTAAGAGGTCTGTTCAGGCATGGGCGGGAGTGGGGGGAGAGGTGACAGGAAGGACTGGCCTTTCCACCAGAGCAACTCTCCAGGATCATCTGTTTTGAATACTGAGTTTTTGCATTAAAATGTATTGAAAGAATGGTTTCCATTGCTAAAACTATGACTCTATACCCTTGCCAAAATCAACAGGAAATGCAGTACTGCAAAGATGCCCAGTGGTCTATCAATTTTTTAATTAAATATAAATAAATCAGGAATTCTGCCAGTTAGAAAGAGACCCTTTTTGCTTTCCTCTTAACTACTCTTTCCTCTATATACCTTCTTTTATTCTACACTCTTCTCCTATTCTTTGAATGTACATAGTAGTGAAATAAACTATAGGACCTATGTTCATTATTCAAGAAAGAACACTGACCAGGGTTTTTCACACTGAGAGACCCTTCAGATGACCCAGTACCCAGACTAGGTTTCCTCTAGGACTCCTCCTTGGCTCCCCCAACTCCAATAATCAGTGATGTTGGCAGTACGCCATTACGGCCTCCCAGGGCATACTTTCCACCTTGAAACCTACTGCCTAAGCAGGGGCAAGAATATTTTCCAATACCTTCTCAAAGACTTTTCCAACTTCTGCAGGAAATCAAAAGGAAAATAAAGCAAAGAAGTACAACTGTTCATCTCAAAAACCATGTTTCTGATCTTCCCAGGGTCCTAGCCCCACTCCACATCCTTCCCTATTAATCTGCACTAGAGCCCCACCCTCAAAGGAACAGGACTGGGTCCCTTACTTTCCAGTGAGTGGGAACACCTTGCTTCTCACATTAGACAGGGTGAGCCCCAAGGCTCCTTCTCAATCAAGGCCAAATCTCTTGATCATAACCCCATCAACCACCTAACACTTGACCACAGTTTCTGATCCAAGGTATACCCCACTGAAGGAGGTAGGCAATGGACATGCTGAAGCAGTTCACCCAGCAGGTGAGACTCAATCTCCTTAAATACAAAATGGTCAGTTTGTCCTCATTACTGGACCAATAGTAAACCTCTAAAACAACATTGTAATGGGGGGCTCCAAACAAGTCTTTATGTACTAAGGTCTCGCATGAAAAGCCAGCAAGGTCTGAAACCCCTCACCAAGTACACTGACCTCAGTTTCTTATGAGTCTGCCTTGTGCCCACAATCCTCTCAACAGCCACCACAGTTGCAGGGGAAGAACACAACCCATTCAATGGAAAAGTCAAATTCCATAAATGCTATCCTTTCTTCTCTCCCCGCTCCAAGAGCAGGGAGAGTCCCACAATACATAGAATATTTCATTCACATTCTGTCTGAAAAGCAATTTTTTCCATAGAGAAACTGGGAAGCTAAATTCTCAACCAGATGAGAGGCCTATTCATACCAATCTCAAATGACAAAGCTGTTGTCTGTCTCGTAATAGTGCACATTTTTTTTGAGTCACAAAACCGTCTATGTCATAAATTTAATGCTTCATTTCCTCACAGTAATTATGTCATCACCTATTATACTAGAATGTATATATATCAATATTACATATGACAAACTTCTATCAATAGAACTTTGTTAAAGAAAACAAATTGTAATTACTACATACTAAGTGCCTATATCAGCTGGCATCAGAAAGTAATTTTAAATAATCCTTGTCCTATGGGCATATAATCTAAATCACTCAGAAACTCTAAGTATTTGGCTCTTCCTTAACTCCTTTGGAGTCCTGGTGGTGCAGCAGTTAAGAGCTCAGCTGCTAACTAAAATGTCGGCAGTTTAAATCCACCAGCCGCTCCTTGGAAACTATGGGACAGTTCTACTCTGTCCTATGGGGTCGCTATGAGTCAGAATTGACTCGACAGCAATAGGTTTGGTTTTGATTTTGACTCTTTTATTCAGTTACCTATAAATACACATACAGCTGGGACCTAAAGCCCTGAGAACGAACTAGCTCTGAGAAGATCAGAAACTGGTAATTTCTGCAAAGAGCAGTTGCAGTTCTCTGGTTTATTTTCCTTTGCTGTCCCCCTCAGAATTTAGACAAGTCTTTTGGACGATTTAGGCTGCTTCAGATAAGCTGAGGGATATCAAGGAGATAGTCTGTCATAGCTTTGGGCCGCAGCTTCAAAAGTGGAAGTACAGCACAGGCAGCAACTGTGATAAATCAACGGGGATGAGCGAACTCAGGAAACCCAGGCTGGACACTGGGCAGCTAACCTATCTTCATCTGCAAGCTTCTTTCTTTGCACTAAAAACACTGGGCTAATGAAACAACTCCTACAGTTCATCTCCCTGCTCTATTAAGGGAAAAGGAGAATGATTTGGAGGGCATGGGGAAGAGAGAGAAAAGAGAACCAAAACTGGCTGCTGTCAAGTGGACTCCAACTCATGGCAACCCCATGTGTGTCAACCCTGTGCTCCATAGGGTTTTCAATAGCTGATTTCTTTGAACTAGACTGCCAGACCTTTCTTCAGAGGTGCCTCTGGGTAGACACAAACTTCCAGCCTTTCGGTTAACAGCCAAGCATGTTAACCATTTACACTACCCAGGGACTCCAGAGGATAATTGCTGGGTCTCATCAAGTCGATTTTGACTCATAGCAGCTCCATGTGACGGAATAAAACTGCCTCATGTTCCACGGAGCGGCTAGGTGGGTTCAAACCACCAATCTTTAGGTTAGCGGCCAAGCACTTAACCGTTGTGCCACCAGGGCTCTTGAGACAAAAGAGAGGGGTTATTCCTTAAACAAAAAGCGTACCTTCCTAAGCTGCAAAGATCTTTAATTTATTTTTATTTAGTTTTTAAAACTCAACAAACAACCAGGCATCTCTGCAGTACTGTGCCTCCAGTAAACTTTAATTCAACCTCAAGAAAATAACTAAAATTACCCCTAGATTGCTGGTGGCTTTAATAACAAGAGCAAGTGACTTCCTAAACTTATGAATGTGATTTTCTTAAAGGTTCATAGTGTAATACAGGCCAATGCTTTTAAGTGGAAAGTAATTTCTCTTGTTTTGCATACCGCACTGCACGTAAACGGGGAAGTATTGTAGGCAAGCACCCACAGCAATCAGCATGGAAGCACTGAGGTTTTCCTCGCCTTTCCCAGTGGTGAAGTTACAGCTACTGAAGAATGCTACTGCACAGAGCTGCAAGTCTTCTGAAGAGGGCTTCTGTTTATCTAATCTACCCCAGGGCCACGAATGACCATCTTGGCTGCCAAACAATAGCCAAGACACTCCTCAAAGTGACTGTGGTCCAGGGGCAGGAAGGAAGCATGCGTATCTTACACAGGATACACCCAACATTCAGAGAGGACATGAAGTAATTGAGTTTATCACCAAGAGGGCCACATCATGAAACAATTCAAGGTCAGTTAGCCTATACTAAAAGGAACACTGCCCTCCTAAAACTACTTAATTTTTACAGAGACCCACTATTAGAATTACAGCAATCAATAGTTTTTTATCTACTCTCTAAAGCCCTGAGCTTGAATGCTTTGTTGAAGCATTTTCTAGGGATCAAAATCACAAACACAGCCTCGCTCCCTATGCTGTATTTATGCCCAATCCCTGTGGCCTGTGGGGATGCCCTTTGTGGGTGGTCAAGGACAAATGGCATTAAAGCCTATTATCTGGTTTTTCATGTAAGAAGGCTTAATATGTCAGCTGCATTTTAATCTAAGGATTATATGCTTACCCTCGGAAAATTCCTTTTAGAAACATCAGTAAGGATTTTTTTTTTTTTTATTCTTATTTTTTATCACAAGGCCCAAATACCATTCATAAATTTATAGGTATTTTAGCACCTGAAATAAAAGCCTTTGAGAAAAGGAGGCAGCTGCTGCAACAAGAAAGCCAAGATCTTTGCTGAGACAATCTAAATATATATCATGCCTTAAAAATAAAAGAACTCCAGCTAAGGCTCACCACTGCAGGTATGTGTCTGACCAAATACCAATGCTACAAATCGTGCCCTGAATTTTTTTTTTCAAGACTTCTATATTGACTTCCAGTTAAAGATAGTGGATGAACATAGACATTTAGCTCCTTTCCTTCTTAAAATCCCAATGAAACTATTGCTCCCCTCCCACCCACCTTTTTCTTTTTATTGAGGCAAAATTCATATAATTAACATTTTAAAATGAACAATTCAATGGCATTTAGTATATTTATAATGTTGTACAATCACTACCTCTATCTAGTTCCAAAATATTTTATCACCCGAAAACAAAACCCCATACTTAAGCAGTTACTCTCCTTTACCCCAAAACCTGGCAACCACTCATCTGCTTTCTGTCTCTGCGGATTTTCCTATTCTGAATGTTTCATTTAAATGGATTCATACAGTATGTGACCTGACTTCTTTCACTCAGCAAAATGTTCTAGAGGTACATCCATGTTGTGGCATATATCAGTACTTCATTTCTTTTGACGGCTGAGTAATATCCCATTATATGTATACACCACATTTTGTTTATCTGTTCATCGTTGTTGGATATTCGAGTTGTCCATCATAAGCATAAGACTCTAGGAGAGAATTTTTTAAGATAATGAAATTCATAAAATACCTGACGTATCTTCAGGTATTGAGAGGAGATTCATATGGAAGGTCGTTTGTGGTTAAATCAGTGATAAGTGTTTTCAATCGCCTCATATGCGCATGAAAGCTGGAAAATGAATACGGAAAACAGAAGAACTGACACCTTTGAATTATGGTGTTGGCAAAGAATACTGAATATGCCAAGCACCGTCAAAAGAACGAAAAAATCTGTCTTGGAAGAAGTATAGTCAGAATGCTCCTTAGAAGCAAGGATGGAAAGACTTCGTCTCACATGCACTGCACATGTTATCAGGAGGGATCAGTCCCTGGAGAGGGCATCATGCTTGGTAAAGTAGAGAGTCAGCAAAAAAGAGGAAGGTCCTCAATGAAATGGACTGGCACAGTGGCTGCAACAATGGGCTCAAGTATAACGATGATTATGAGGATGGTGCAGGACTGGGCAGTGTTTCCTTCTGTTGTACATACGGTCGCTATGAGTGCGAATCAACTAGACAGCACCTAACAACAACGACATAGAAAACTAAACAAATTTTAAAAAACAATATAATTACTAAATGCAGGGAAAACAAAATGTGTGTGCCAGAAAGTTAATCAACTATGTTACATGGTTCATCTGTGAACTGCGTTTATATAGTGTAATATAAACAAAATTATGACATATGTATATTGGGAGAACTAAACGAAGGAAAATATACTGTGTACAGTAGGGGTAGGGGGAGGAGGGCTGAAAGAGAGTTAAAGACCCCTTCAGTAGCCATAAATGCACTGGATAATGCCTACAACTGAAAGCTCAAAAAGTAGCAATGTAAGAATATTATCTGAGATGGGAAAGTACGTTAAGATTCTTTAACCCACTCTGAATCTAAACACTTCCATGGTCTTGCTGTAGGCAGAATGCACTTCCCTAACCTTTGACTTTGGGCTTGGCATATGACTTGCTATGGCCATATGACTTGCTATGGGGGCTGAAATGGCAGTGTATCAATTCTGAGCCTAGATCTTAAAAGTTTTCACATGTTTCCACTCACTTTCTTGTGCCTCTGCCATCTCCATGAAAAGAACATGCCCTAGCTAACCCTTGATCCAAGAGGGATGAGAGATATGTGGGGCAGACTTGCCCAGCTAACCCACAAACATACAGTGGTAAGCACGGCAGGCCCAGCACAGCCCTTAACAGAGCTCAGCCTGGATCAGCCAAACTCCAGGCAACCCACAGACACGTAAGTAATGAAAATTGTTAGTTTTATACCACCGAGTTTTGGGGTGGTTTGTTACACTGTAATAACCGATAGAGGAGGTAAGTACCAAAAATACTACTACTTTACTCTGGAGGAGGAGGAGGAGAAAAAAAGAGTTCAGTGTACCTCTCTCTGGGTAATAAGAAATGGGAGAGGTTGAAGAACAGCAGCATAAAAGGGACTACAGTTTTCATAAGAGGTCTTGTGGAACTACGTGAGCCCTTGTGCAACTACCTAACCTGTTTTAAAACAGGCATGTATAACTTTAAATAAAAACAAAAACTAAATTTAAAGAAAGACAAATATTGTAATCTACACATAATAGTTCATTAGTACACCACATGACAATTTACAAAATAATTTCACATGTATCAAATCATTTAACATTTACCACAACTCTGCCAAGTTAGGTTAACCCCCTTACACAGATGAGGAGACCATCTCAGGAAGATAAGTAACTTGACCAAAGTGACACAGAAAATGGTAGCAAAGCCAGCACTAGAAAAGCACAGCCCTCATGAGGTGTGTTTGAGATATGTAACACCATTAACCCAAAAGCCACCACCTTCATCTAAAGGAACAACAAAAACATAATACGGCATTTTAGACACACACACACAAAATAAACCCACTGCCGTCATTCTGACTCATAGCAACCCTGCACAACAGAGTAGAACCGCACCATAGGGTTTCCAAGGCTGTCCATCTTCACAAAGGCAGGCTGCCACAGCTTTCTCCTGCGGAGCACCTGGTGGGTTCAAACTGCTGACCTTCTGGTTAGCAGTCGAGCATTTAACCACTGCACCACCAGGGCTCCTTAGACACAAAAGGTAATATAATAACCAACAAAAGACTTAGAGCTGAAACTCTTAAAAGACATTCTATATGGTAAACAGTTTCTTGTCAAAAGAAGCTAAAAATGAAGAGAAAGGAGCAGTTCAGACAGGTTCGTTCATTCAAGAAATATTTGAGCACCTCCCACACACCAGGCACAGTGGCAGCGAGGCAAGGAAGCGAAACTGCAGGGCAGCGTTTTCCAGGCAGCGAGGCAGGTCAATCTGGCCATGGAGCAAGCTCAGTGAATACTGAATAACACCATTTTCTCCTCAAAAGCACTGCAGGAAAAGCCAAAATTGTGTTTTCTGTTAAGTTTTTCCATGCTTTTATAGCTGCATATTTTTAGGGTGTATCAGGGATTACCCACAGTGATACGTTCAGCTTCCAATAACTTGAGTCCACAGTAAATACAGAGACATCATTGTCATTGACCTCAGAGAGTAACGTGACCCTCCCTAGATGGCTAGGTCATAACAGGGTCTGAGTTCTAAGAGCAAGCCTCCATCATTAATTCGTTTGAATAATTTTCCAAAAACATATTCTCAACAACTGTTGGAAGATATTCTTAATAAGGAAAATGGTATCTATTTCTATACAGAACTAGCTAATAGCCCTGGAAGCAGCACTCTGGAATGGTCAGTGCCTCTCAGGGTCAGATATTAGGTACTCACACCATTACTGACAGGTTCAGATCACTTCCAGACCACAAAAATCTTTATTTCCTCAAATCTCAATACTGGATCTGATTAAACAATCTGTAAACACTTCCCAAGTGAGAGCCAACCCTGGAATACGGCTGACTGCCCCAAGCATGTGTCCACCAGGGTGGAATACCACCACTGTGAATTTCCTTGCAGTAATGATTTCCTGAGGGCATAGGTGGTTCAGTGGTATAATTTTCGGCCTTCATGTAGGAAACCCGGGTTTGATTCCCAGCCAATGTACCTCATGTGCAGCCACTACCCATTTCAGAGTGGTGCTAAATAGGCAGAACAGGTTTCAGTGGAGTTTCTACACTAAGACAGACTAGGAAGAAAGGCCTGCCAATTTATGTCCAAAAATCTGCCAGTGAAAACCCTATGGATCACATGAGCTGAACCACAACACATCATAGGGATAGTGCAGGACTTAGCAGCATTTTGTTCCACTGTGCATGGGGGTCACCATGAGTCAGAGGTGACTCAGTGGCAACTAACAATAAAAACAATGATCCTCTATACCTGGGTGCACTCTATATGCGAAACTGAACAGCAACCTGCAATTAGAATATATAAGTAGCACTGTCCTTTCCTATACGCCTAGGTACGTCCAAAAAGCAAGCCTACTTTGTAGGAGGAAAAAAACCTGTTTCCTTGATTTATTATTAATCCAAACACCACAGAATCATAGCACAGAGGCAAATGTGGGGACAGGGAAGAAGTCGGGAGACCGTACTGAGTGCTGGCACCTCCATGACAGGCCATGTGACTGGACTTCTGCTTCCTCGTCTGTAAAATGGAGACATTGCTCACTGGCACGCTCCTCTGCTGGCAGGGCTGGTTAAAGATTAACAAAAGGAACAGCTAATAGATCAGCATGCATCAGGCACTATCCTGAGTGCCCCATAAATATCCATTAACTTAATCCTCCCCAGAACCCAGAAGAGAGATGCCTTTATCCCCATTGAACAGCTGAGGAAACTGGGGCACAGAGAGGTTAAGTAATTTGTCAAAAGTTCCTGAAGCTAATAAATGAACTCAGGCAGTCTTGGCTCCAGGTGTATGTTCTTAATCACTTCTTTATCCCACCTCTTTGATACTTCTTTTGAATCAAACAAGAGAATGAACCTGAAAAGCCTTTGCAAACCTAAAAAGATACACTAATAATAATCATTACTGTTATTAGTTTGCTCCCCAGCACCCAGTGACTCTACTGGTAACTACCCTGATTTACATCTGAGGAAACCATTCCCCATTGTCATCAATCTACGCTTCATCTTCAGCTGAAGGTGTGCTGACTGCTCTAGGGGTGAAGCCTATGACCTGGACAATCCAATCAGAACAGGCCAGTGTTTCTGGCCACAGTGACCGGTCCAGAGCTATGCCAGGCATGCTGATCACAGTAATGATGGAACCTAAAGCTGCTAGAGGTTTCCATCTGCAGCCCAAGAACACACAGCCAAGAGATCTACAATCAAGCCCCTCCTGAAGTCAAACCCATTCCTACACGTTCAATCACCTGAGTTGATAAATTTTTCACTTAGGCTCATTTGAATTGTTTTCTGTCACTTGCAACCAAGAGAATCTTAATACACTTTCTAAAACACATTCTGCTCAAGCTATATTCATCTACACTTTACTATTTTCCTCTTTCTTAAAATAAAACTTGAGAGACTGATAAAGCAATTTTCATTTTTTAAATACTCCTGAGGCTCAAGTTCTAGATAAGAGAACTCCATATTATGCAGAACAGAAGACCCATTTTTTAGACAACAAAACTCCATATTATGCAGAACAGAAGACCCATTTTTTAGACAAGAGAACTCCATATTATGTAGAACAGAAGACCCATTTTTTAAAGCCACAGAACAAGTAACCTGGTCTGTTATCAAATTTGTTTCAGAAAACTCTATTTTTAGCTGAAGGAGTTAAGCCTTTAGTTTCCAGCTGAGTCAGAAAAACACCTGTATTTATTTTCTCTTGGCCTTCTCCATTCTCATCTTTCATTTACCTCTAAATCCAAACCACTATAATGAATTACTAAAATGAAGAACATGATGAATTTTAAAAACAACTTAAACACAAAAAGTAGATGTGACCGGAAATACATCAATTCTTCCTCATAAATGAAATCAACTACACCTTAATTTAACGTTGCCAACAAAACAATCGATGGACTGTAGTTTTGATCACATTCATTAAACTATTCGTTGCAACATTCCTTCTTGATGGTTCCTTCAGGCAAATCCTCACAAGAGCCTGAGATCTCAGGGAATAGCACTGTTGGTCACCCAGATCACTGCATCAAAAGGTAACAAAATCGCACTCCATTTGACATCCTAAAGCGATGCGTAAACGTTACAAGGGCCTCATGTATTTTCACATCTTCAAATTACTAAACACAACTAAATAGCTGCATCTACAGCATCCAAACAAATGTCAAACCACACTTCCTACAAGGCCTCTTGGGCTGAAAGAAGGCAATGTAGCTATTGTGGCTTATGTTGGCTTAGTGATATGATTGGACTACATTTCCTTTTGATTTAACTGAGTACAGTCTAGGGATGGTGAAGGGGTTACAGTCTGTGATTTGCTGCCTTTTGTGGCAGTGACGTGGGTGACCAAGAATGGTGTCCCCTGAAATCTCAGGCTCTTGTGAGGATTTGTATTCCACAGGCACTCACAGGCCTAGTATCCACCCATAAAACACATATGAGCATGTATGGAAGTGCTATTTGGGTTAAAAAGGTGTTAAAGACAAGGTACACATTCCTTAAAGAAATATGAAAAGGATTTCTATATTTTCCATGTTCCTTATAAGACCCCCAGGAGCCTCCATTATGAAGAAAAAACTTTTACAATCTCAAGTAAGCAAACAGATACGCACACCAACAGAGACAGATTAATCTGTTACATTGCATTCCAAACTTTACTACCTTGATTAACTGCTCCTTCTGGGGACGCTTATTATTTATTAAAGTGGCATAGAGTTGAATGGAGGTCTGCTTGCCTTGCTTTGGTAAGCACTTTAAAGCCCATGGCTCCTTTGCCAGACATGGCTACCTTCAAACAGTCTAGGGTTAACGTGTGTAAACAATTAGGACCTTTAAAACTGCAATAATTGTGTGTTCATCACACTATATACTCCTTATCACAGAGGTAACTATTAGATTATATAAAGTGTTCATCAAATTGTCCTGTCTGATGACATAGCTTGAAAGCTCCACCTTACCAGCGAGATTTCCATATTGCCAAGGTGGGGAAAATTATAAATCAATTCAAGCTGGTGTCAAAGATGCTAAAAGGCTCCAAACCACTCATAACCACCCCTCTTCTGCTGAGAACAATGTCATACACTTCAGGAGGAACATACATGGGGTAAGATTGGGTATGCCTTCTCGATACCCAACCACCACATCACAACATCCTTGGAGCCACAGTTTATTCCATCAGAAAATTCTCACGTACACCTCCAGACAAGTCAGTTAGGAAGGAAAATGTCTCTCCTCAACACAGGCTGCATCCCTCACCTGAGACAGCCATGCTGAGAAAGCCACTATGACCCACCAAATAATGAGCCTGCCTAGTGCCAAGGGTGTTATCAAAGAGGAAGCAAGCCAACCGTTCCAAGCCCACTCTCATTCCCTCACTTTTGGCAAAGTCCTCCACTACCAAAATCCCCAGGAATTCTTCCTTCTTTCTACCATTCACAGCCTACACTATGCTTTTACCACCTGCTAACATTCAGAGTTGTTATCACTTTTACCTTTCAGGCAAGGCAGTCCCCCATTTCTTTCCACTGTACACCCTCCTACAGCACTCACTTCAGTTATTTACGTAACAACCTACCTAATTAATGCTCACGCCTCCTCTTAAAAAGAGGTTTCCTTACATAAAATAATAATCCCTGTTCATTGGGCCCACTCTGTGCCAGGAACTTTACCCACCTTATTCCTAGTATGTTCCCCCTAGGGGAGTGAGGTACTATTATCCCTACCTTATAGATGAGAAAACAGATGACCGAGAAATATAATTGGTAGCATGAGAATTCAAAACCTTAGCTCTATCTGATTCAAAGTCTGGTGCCCTGTGAGGTCTAATCACCAAGCTCCCATTTTCTGTAACTGGGCTCTCACCTTCAGAGTCAGCTTACAGACTAAAGGCTCAACTGATAACACCGAGTCTGGGGGCAAAGTCATGAAGCTCCTCCTAAGACTTGGAGGTTCCATGGCATGGTGAAGTGTGTGAACTAGAAGGGCTCTGACAAGGGTCACAAAGCCCAGTGGGGTCGGGAAGCAAAAGACTGATCTAAATTCACACAGTATGTCCAATGCGTTCAGGATCTAATGTTGAGCACCTGTGTTTGTAGATTCAGAAAAACTGAAAACTTAGGAGAAGGTGATGGGGAGAAACAATGGCTTGGTCTTTTTTTTTTTTTTTTTTCAACTAGAGAAAAAACATTAACACTAAATGCAGCATAGGATTCTGAACCAGACCCTAGGACAGAAAAAGGACGTTAGTGGAAAGGCTGGTGAAATCTGAATGAAGTCTGCAGTTCAGTTAATAACGATATACCAGTGTTGGTTTCTGAGCTTTGACAAATATACCACGGCAATGAAAGATGGTAACAACAGGGAAAACAATAAGGAACTCTCTGTACTATCTCTGCAACTTTTCTGTGAGCAGAAAAGTATCCCACTATAAAAAGTGTGTTTTTTAAGTAAGGAAGGAAAAAACTACATTAACACTAACCATCTACTGATTGCCTCTTAAAGTTCTGAAGTCGAGAGCATGATTCTCAACAACTTTGCTACCTTCAGGAAAATCTACTGAGAAAAAGAAACAAAAGCTCAAACTGCCAGGATTAGCTTTTTAAGAGAATTGCGTCTCAAAAAAGAGAACATGCATATGTATTCATAGAGAACACAGTTACAGATACTTCTCAGGCATAATCAAACACCTTGCAAGATTGGTTTTCTGGGTTTGAAGGCTTAGGACCTTAGTCTCATGAGACAACTCAGTCAATTGGAATATAGTTCACAAAGTTCATGTTCTGCATCCTAGTGAGGTGAGTAGCGCCTGGGGTCTTAAAAGCTTGCGAGCTGCCACCTAAGATACAACTATTGTTCTCTACTTGCCAAAGCAAAAGAGAATGAAGAAAATCGGTCTCAGACAAGAAACTAGTCTACAGGGCTAATAGTCTCACTGGCCACAACCTCTGCTACCCTGAGACCTTTGAAGAATTAGATGGTACTGACCATTCTGATCAGGGCCACAGTAGATAGATTCTGACCGAATGGGAAAAAACTGCAGACCAGAACTCAAATTCTTAAAAAGTCCGACTTACTGGATCAGTTGAAACTAGAAGACACCCTGAAATTATCACCCTGAAATACTCTTTAAATCTCGAACCAAAACTATCGTGAGGTCACCTTTTAGCGAAATAACAGACTGGCACACAAGATAAAAGTTATTACCCATGAGTACGGTGCTTCATTAGAAAACTGTATGAGATGAAAAGGTCAACAAGTACTCTAAAGCAAAAATGACAAGATAGGGGGGCAGGGAAACTAGACAACTAGAAACAGAACAATCAGAGTGCAATTAAAGAGAATGTTTACACACTGTGAAAAACGTAACTAATGTCAGTGAACAATTTGTACCAAAATTGTCAAATGGGAACCTAATTTGCTGTGTAAACTTCCACTGAAAAAACAATTATTATTTTTTTAAAAAAAGGCCAAAAAACCCTTCTAATATCTAAGGCCACCACAAAAGTAATGCTACAAGCCTAATTAATAGCCAACATATTAGTTTTAAACGGAAGATTTGTCAATTCTATTTTTTAAATGCCATATTATACTTTTGTGTTGCTTGATGGCACAATTCTAAAATGAAAATTTATGTTCATAGGAGCCTCTTATAAATTCCACAAGGGCAAGAACCATATTGGATTATCACCATTTTGTGTCTGGTATATATTTTTTATATAGTAGGTATTGTATAAATATTTGTTGGATGAATGAATGAAAAGCATTCGCACAAAATTTAATGGGCTCAGACAATTACAGACGTTATTATTACTGTGTCCTTGCTTTTATAAAAGAACGTGGAGATTGGCAAATATTTTATACTTTATGGCCATAGTCTCTGCCTTAACTACTCAACTGTGCTTTTACAACTTTGCTGTTATGGTGCCATAAACTGCCATAAACAATAAGTAAAAAAAATGGGCATGACTGTGTTCCCGTAAAACTTTATTTACAAAATAGGATTTGGCCTGTGGGCCATAGTTTGCTGACCCTGAAGTAAAAGAATAAAAACATCCTAATTCCATGGGACTACTTTCTCATAATGAGCATTCTATTACCTAAAGGTTGTAAATTGGTGGAGCTGCTAAATTCCACCAAACATGTTTTGCTGGGCCAAAATTTGGGCAGGGTGTATATTCCCCAAAGCGTTCATCACTCTTTATTAAGCAACCCTTGCTAACTTCGCTCATGCTACCGCCCTCATCTTTGCAAGCCCTTGATTTTGCATCCCTGAATGCTACAGTACAATTAGTTTCCAAGGATGGAGCCCATATCTATACCTGTGAATCCATAACCACAACAGAGAATCCTCAAGGGCAAGCCTATGGCTTATAATTCTTCACCCCTCATCCAACACCTAACGCCTCTTGAACTTTAAATATTTATTGATTAGATCTTGTTTGATACATTCTGCAGAGTTTCCCCTGAGGGGCTGTAGAGAGTAATAATGGCACAGTAGAAGGTGTAGAAAACATATGCCGACAGTGAGCAAAGTGAAAAAGGACCCTGTCAATCACAGGAAAAACAGGACTGAAAAAAAACACATATCTCCCAAGGGTGTCTCACTCTTCTACCTGCTGCCCAGATTCCTCCTTCATATCACAGCAGATGCTGGGCAGGAGCTGGACCACCTGGGACAACCACCACTATATTCATGCTGAGGGTAGAGGCCAGAAGGTCCTTGTTCAACCTTTGTTTCTGTCAGAGGGTACCCTGGGTAAGTGAACCCTAAAAAAATTACCCGCATCTAGTAAAATGAGTAAACTACAATATACTCACAGAATAGAATACTCTATAGCAATGAAAATGAACAATCTACAACTATACCTAACAATATGTAGGCTTCTCACTTAATAGCCTGTTGAATAACAAAAACTAGACACAAAATAATACAATCTCTAATTATTTATATATTGTATTTATGTATATAAACACGTATATAAATACATATGTACATAAATAAACATGTACATATATGTATATGTATACATATGTGTGTGTGTGTATTTATAACAAAAAAACAGGCAAAACTAATTTATGCTGCTAGAAGTCAAGAGAGTAGTCACCCACAGAGTAGAGTAGTATCTAGAAGGAAATATAGGGTGTGTTGATAATACTCTGTTTCTCGAACTGGGTGCCGGTTTTATTGGCTGCAAACAAAAGGTCAGCAGCTCAAATCCACCAGACACTCCTGGGAAGCCCTATGGAGCAGTTCTACTCTGTCCTATAGGGTTGCCATGAGTCAAAATCAACTCAACGACAGTGGGTTTGGTTGGTTTGGTATACACCTACAATATGTGTATTTTCTGTATGTATGTTCCACTTCAATAGAAAGTTAAATAAACATCACTCATATCTAAGTGGTTCAGGTCCAGAGAGCCAACTGAAGTCCCCATGCAGGGCCCTACACACCCTCTCTATGAAGTCTTTCCTCTCATCTATCAAAGCCCCTTTTGCTTCAAGTGGAGCCCTACTCACTCCTTCTCATTCTGTCAAACAAAGCATAGCCAAACAGAAGCCAAAGAGTGAAACAGCTAACTGTATCATTCTAATGAGCTACCGATGATTCCAGTCACAGCTCCTTCTGAAGGTCAGTGTCTTTCCATGAAACTTTACTGCCATCACTAATCTTTTGGTTTATATAAAAATGAGAGTATAAGAAGACATTGCTGCCTCGAATGGCTCATTTAAATACAATTCTTTTAAAGTATGCCCTAAATGTAGAACTCTAGTTCATAAACATCTGTAAAAAAATGCTTAGTTACAGAGGGACCACTTGAGGAAGACACCGAAAATAAAACATAACTGCAATCAGAATGCAGAACGGTGGACAGCCACCCTGCAAGAATGGCAGAGTTGTAGTAACCGCTTCTGTAATTGGCTATAATGTGTAATAATTTACAACTGTAATCATAACTAAACACATCTTTTTTATTTTATGTAAAGTTTCGATTCAGGTAGTCAAGTTATAGGGCTGGTAATCATCTTGAATCTCTCTAATGTTGACTGTAATATATTAACCTCCACATTCTTTTCACGCTCTCCTATAAGTGCAGGTCAAAAAAAAAAAAAAATCAGTTAAGTCCTTTAGATCACATTCGATCACAGAGGCTGGTCTACATGTGAATACTCATCAGGGAGAAGGCAAGAATGATAATCAAATCCACTAACCTAACCATAAAACATCAGCAGCCATAACGGGGCAGATTTAACAAGAAACGAAGGAAACACAATAACTACTCTCGTATACAGACCCAAAGGTATACTGCAACTTCCACTCTGCTATATTCAGATGTTTCTCCTAACAAACTCTTATTTCCTATCTGTCCATTAAATAAAATCACTGCTTAAATTTTTTTTTTTAATCTAACTTCACATCAGCTCTGAATGGAGCATAAACTCAAAGCTAAATCCTTTAATAGGAAGTTATAACTGTGTTTAATTAAATGATTCTGTGTCGCACAGTTTATGAATGTTCTAACGCCTCACAGTGAAGAATGTCCTTATTTTGAAGCTGCATCCCCAAGTGTTTAGGGTAAGATGTCATGATGTCTACAACCTACATGTTTCAGCTGAAAAATATACACATACCTATACACACACACACAGAAAATATGACAAAATGCTGACAACAGTTAAATCTAGGTAGTGAGTAAACAGGAACTTGTTGTATATTCTTTTAACTCTTCAGTATGTTTTAAAGTTTTTCTAATAAAAAGCCTCATAGACATCTTTACTCACCTTTCAAGTAGATGGCCGTCTTTCTCCTAATCAAAAACGAAGGGCTAAATATGCCCAAAGGCACAGCAGGGACCGTTCATGCTGGCCTCACCCTGCAAGAATAAACAAAACAACATGTTATCATCAAGGATTTTTTTTTTTTAAGTTAATGCTATTTCAGCTGGGAAAATGTTCTTAATCTATGACAAGGCTCTTGATTGAAACACTGCTATAACTTTTTTTTTCTTTCAGCAAGGAGAAAAGTGAAGAGAAAAAAATGATCCCATTACAGATTGACTTTGGGAACAACCATCAGCCCCATCCACTCAGGAACTTCTAGAACAAAGGAACGCCTCAGTGAGTTTCTCTCCATTTACAGCAATTCCAGGCGGTGTCACGGCCCAAACTTCCACTCAGACAAAAACTGGAGCTCCACTTTGACTCTGGATTTCTGAGACAACATTTAAAAAGCATCCACGTATACTCTTAGGACCACGCCAGAATTGCTGATACTCCCGGGGTCCTTTCAAGCAAAGGCGTTCAGATCCTTTCTACCGCACCCACAACTACAATACACGCTCTGGGGCAAAGTGGCATCATGGTCTGAAAGTTGTACCCTACTGCCACCACCTCCACCTTGCATTTTGGCACACCACCTATTTCCTCTGACCCTCCCCACAGCTCTAAGAGTCAAGCAGAGTTCACTGATCCCATTTTTCAGAGGAAGCAGCTGAATGTCAGAGAAGTATGACATGGCCATTCAACTAGAAAGCACCAGAGATGAAACTCCTGTCTAGGTCTTCTGACCCTGCCCCCCCACCCCCCACACCCACTTAGGGTATGTCTCACTATCCAGGGCATCCAACACATGATACTCTCCAAAAAACAGACCCCAAAGCCAAACGGCCCCGCGTGCAAAAATCAAACAATACATCCACATGCCATGGTATGAAGACAGGGATGCAGTTTGTTCCCTTAGAGTTGGAAAATATTTATAGCACCATTAATAGTATAATTACTATCAATTACTAATTACTATCAGTAATTATATTTCTCTTTTAGACATAATAATTCATTGTATTTTTGGCATTTTATATACGTACTTATTTCTTTCTCTTCTTTCTCAAAAGAGAAAGTTGGTCAACTGAAGTAAAACAAGCACCATATGGCACTGCTGGTGACTTTGATCTCTGCCTCAACTAAAAGCAGTTCTCACTTGCTGTTGAAGATTTTCCATTAATTTTTATTAAATGCAAAATACAATAGGATATAATGGCACAGAAGAACAGTCAAAACCACAGTTGGGAAAATGACGGCCTAGGATGGCCATCCATCAACTAATGAACAAATTTCTGCATGCACAGAGGTATCGATATGTAAGGTGTGAAAGTGCTGGTGTACAAAGTCTGACGAAACCCAGTCAGGGACTTACCGACCTGGCTTTTATTCCTATCTCCTCCACTTATAGCCTGAGTAAAAAGCGAGAGTCTTTCCTGGCTGCCTCCTCACCTGGGGGCTGGAACACCTGTTCACAAGGATGTTGTGATCCACAAAGAAGATAAGATGTGACTCAATGCCTCACAAACTGGAGCACTTGGACCCCCAGGAATATTCACCAAGAAGTTATGCCAAAACCAAAAAACCAAACCCATGCCGTCGAGTCGATTCCGACTCATAGTGACCCTACAAGAGACACACAAAACCACAGGAAGAGAACATGAAGTATCTTCCAGAAACATCAAGTTTACTTGAAGATTTTGATGAGGGAAGGCTAATCAAATGAATCAGTAACTTAAAAATTAACATTAAAACAAATATACATCATGGATTAGAATACAATGCTTGCATGAATTTTTAACCTAAAACTCTTGTCCTGAATCATTTCCAGCTGTACCTTTAGACATGTGGAGCATGATGGGTGGACTCTCCTTTTTTCATTAAAGATGGTCTTGGGAGAAAGTGCAAGGTTGGCAGGGATTTTAATATCATACTGAGTCCAGGAGGCTACCTACCAATGGCCCTTGTTCCAGAGAATCCTCTTCAAAATCAGGAGTTCTAGATTTTTGCTAGATCTAGGTATAGGTAGAACAAAGTCTAGGCAGGCACATATAACCCCATCCCTATACCAAATTCTGTACAAGCATTACTGAAATCCGCTCCCTTATGGCCCCTCCTGCCCTTCCCTGGTGTACACTCCTGCCAGGCAAGATGTGTCATCTTTATATTGCAGCTTGTTAATCAGTCTGGCTTCTCGGATTACCCACTCAGCATACAGATTGAATAAGTATGGTGAAAGGAAACAACCCTGCTGCACACCTTTCCTAATTTTAAACCATGGAGTATTCCCTTGTTTTGCTGGAAAGGCTGCCTCTTGGTCTATGTACAGATTCAGCATAAGCACAACTAAGTGTTCTGGAATTCTCATTCTTTGCAATGTTATCCATACTTTGTTATGATCCTCACAGCCAAATGCCTTTACATAGTCAATAAAACACAGGTAAACAACTTTCTGGTATTCTCTGCTTTCACCCAAGATCAATCTGCATTTTTCCTTAAAAAAAAAAAAAAATTTTTTTTTTTTTTAGGAAAAATTAACTTATCGATTTACTATTTTTGTCTTTGAAAATTTTTTACTGTAAAATATATTAAAAAGTATATAACTGTAATAGCCAACCTCTAAAATGCCTCCCTCCTCCAATGATTCCCACCTCCCAGTACACATGCTCTTGTGTAATCTTCTCCCACACTCAATAACACATATGTAAATTGTAAAAATGAGGGTGTGTGACTTCCAAGGCTAGGTCACAAAGGACTTCGCAGCTTCTACGAAGCTGGCTGCCATGTCGTGAGGAACTGAGGCCTCTTGCCAACAGCCAGCAAGAAACTAAGGCCTCCTGGCAACAGTCATGTGAGTGAGTCATCTTGGAAGCAGATTCTCCACCTCAGTCAAGCCTTCAGATGCCTGCTGCCTCAGCTGACATCTTGACTACCACCTCAGGAGAGACCCCCAAGCCAGAGACACCCAGTCAAGCTGCTCTCAGAACACCTGAAACTGTGTGAGATAATAAATGTTTACTATTGTTTTAAACCACGAAGTTTTGAGGTAATTTGTTATGCAGCAATAACTAATACAGGCAGTCTCCAGGTTACAAATGTCCAACTTATGTACAACCCATAGTTATGAACCAACTCCTATAAAATCTGTTATTATTAAAAACCTGTGGTATGCACAGTGGTTCACAATGATGGGCGTTATTTGTGATGCACATCAAAACATTACTATTACTGTATTATTATGTTAAAGAAGTTTTAGTGTATCTGGAACTGTTTAATGTTTTTTCCGCTTAGAAAGGTACACTATACACTATATACTAAGACAAACATTTGACTAACTGACATTAGATATGAACCATCCCTAACTGTTCCAACATACGAACAAATTCAACTTAAAGATAGACTTGGGAATGGAACTCATTTGCAATCCAGGGACTGCCTATATGATAACATGTGCCAGCTTAAGGAATAATAAAATAAATTCCATATATCTAATACCAAGTTGGTGGGTTGGTTGTTACTTTTTTTGAAGTCCTGCATGCCCCTTCCTACCCATCATCTTCCCTCACCAAAATCACCGTTAACCTGAATTTTGAGCTCATCATTCCTTTGCACCTCTTTACAGTTTGACTACATATGTACCCTCAAAGAATATGTTGCTTCATTTGGCATGACTTTAAACCTAATATAAATGAAATCAACAATACGTAGTCTTCTGAAACTCGACTATTCTCTCAAGATTTTCATTTTGAGATTCATCCCAGTTGATTCATATGGCCATAGTTCATTTCCAATCACTATATATTTCTCATTGTGTGAACACACCCAGAATTTATTGCTCTATTCTACTATTGAGGATCATCTGGGAACTTTTAGCTTTTTGCTATTATGAATAATGCTGTCATTTACATTCTAGTGCTTGTCCCTGAGTGCACATATGCAAGAGTTTCTCCAGGGCCTGTGCCTAGGAGAGGGGAGCTGGGGTTTGGGATTGTACATGTTCAACTCCTCTAAGTAATGCGAAATTGTTTTCCAAAGTGGCTGTGTACAATTGACTCTTTAGCAGCCTTTCTAGTTTTTCTCCATATAAGAAGCATGCTTGTTTTGCTAATTGCCAGGATAGCCTTCAACCAACAAAAGGGAAGGCTTTTACTATTTGTAGCATCACTACTGCAAATAAATAGTACTCCAAAGTAGTGACCCGGACAGCTGGAACGTATTAGTCACAGGACATTAGTACAAACTTCGGAATGATGATACAGACCCAGCCTGCACCAGACACTGCCCATGCGTAATAAGTCAAATTTGATTTCTTGACCTACATTAAGTTCAGAAGAGACTGTTTTATTCCTGGTAGACTCATATACTATAGTCCCAGCTTATTGCTGTCATCTTGAGAGAAAAAAAATTAAAAAAAAAAAACTTACATGCAACCCGGCCAAATTCAAGCTAAAAGCAGGAGTCAAATCACTTCCATGAAACAGTGGGGTCTTTTTGTTTCGTATCGGTTTTTTTTAACAGAGCTAGTTACGTTTTTCATATTTTCACCTAAGATAATACCATTATTTTCTATAGCTGATTTTATTTCCAGTAATTCTACACAAAAGTATTTGTTGTTGTTGTTGGGTGCCATCGAGTCAGTTCTGACTCATACTGCTTTATAAATTGAACTGTGTCCCCCAAAAATGTATACCAACTTGACTAGGTCATGATTCCAGAATTATGTGACTGTCCACCATTTTGTCATCTGATGTGATTCTCCTTTGGGTTGTAAATCCTAACTGTATGATGCTGATGAGATGAGATCAGCAGAAGTTATGTTAATGAGGCATGGCTCAATTTACAACATTAGATTCTGTCTTAAATCAATCTCTTTTGAGATATAAAAGAGAGAAGCCAGGAGAGACAGGGGGACCTCATATCACCAAGAAAGGAGCGCCAGGAGCACAGAGCATCTCTTGGACCCGAGGTTCCTGCACAGAGAAGTTCCTAGGCCTGGCGAAGACTGACGACATGGACTTTCCTCCAGAGTTGACAGAGAAAGCCTTTCCCTAGAGCTGGTGCCCAGGATTTGGACTTGTAGCCTACTATACTGTGAGAGAGTAAATTCTTCTTGTTAAAGCCAACCACTTGTGGTATTTCTATTACAGCAGCACTAAATAACTAAGACACCAACACCACATACAACAGAACAAAACACTGCCCGGTCGCATGCCATCTTCACAATCATTGCTATATTTGAGCCCTTTGTTGCAGCCACTGTGTCAATTCATCTTGTTGAAGGTCTTTCTCTTTTTTGCTGACCTTCTACTTTACCAAGCATGGTATCCTTCTCCCGGGACCGGTCCCTCCTGATAACATGTTCAAAGTAAGAAGACGAAGTCTTGCATCTTGGTTCTAAAGAGCATTCCAGCTGTACCCTATCAAGACAGATTTTTTGTTCATTCTTCTGGCAGTCCGTGGTATATTTAATATTCTTCTCCAACACCATAATTCAAAGGCATCAATTCTTTGTTCTTTCTTATTCATTGTCCAGCATGCCCATGCATATGAGATGATTGAAAATACCATGGCTTGGGTCAGGCGCACCTGAATCCTCAAGGTGGTATCTTTGCTCTTTAACACTTTAAGGAAATCTTTTGCAGCAGATTTGCCCAATACGATATATTGTTTGATCTCCTGACTACTGCTTTCATGGGCATTGATTGTGGATCCAAGTAAAATGAAATCCTTGACAACAATCTTTTCCCCATTTATCATGGTGTTGCTTATTGGTCCAGTTGTGAGAATTTCTGTTTTCTTTATTTTGAGGCATAATCCATATTGAAGGCTGTAGGCTTTGATCTTCATCAGTAAGTGCTTCAAGTTCTCAACACTTTCCACAACCAAGGTTGTATAATCTGAGTATCACAGATTGTTAATGAGTCTTCCTCCAATTCTCATGTCGCATTCTTCTTCGTACAGTCCAGCTTCTTGGATTATTGGCTCAGCATATAGATTAAGTATGGTGAAAGAATACAACCCTGACGCACACCTTTTCTGATTTTAAACCATACAGTATCCGCTTGTTCTGTTCGAATGACTGCCTCTTGGTCTATGCACAGGTTCAATTCAAGTACAATGAAGTATTCTGGAATTCCCATTCTTCACAATGCTACCCATAATTTATGATCCACACAGTCAAATGCCTTTGCATAGTCAACAAAACTTCCAGCCTAAGGGGCTCATCTTCCGCCACTGTATCAGACAATTTTCTGCTGCTTATTCACAAGGTTTTCACTGGCCAATATTTTTAGAAGCAGATCATCAGGTCTTTCTTCCTAGTCTGTCTTAGTCTGGAAGCTCTGCTGAAACCTGTCCACAATGGGTGACCCTGCTGGTATTTGAAATACCAGTGGCATAGCCTCCAGCATCGCAGCAACACACAAGCCACCACAGTATGACAAACTAACAGACGAGTGAAAGAAAAAAAAATATTTAGGTATTCTCTATACACAAAGATTTTCTTCATAGATTTGGCAAATTCAGTTTCTTAGGTGGCAATAGTAATTTTGTTAATTTGTATTTACAGCAAAAATAAAAGTATCAAAATGTTTGTATTAAATACAAAAAAAAAACTTTCAATTTTAGCAAAAGGAAAGAAGCAATATTGCTATAAATTTCAAGGAGGTTCATGTCATGTCACTGAAATTAACAATGGCATTATATGACCAAAGGAGCCCTGGTGGCGCAGTGGTTAAGAGCTCAACTGCTAACCAAAAGGTCAGCAGTTCAAACCCACCAGCAGCTCCTTGGAAACCCTATGGGGCAGTTCTACTTGGTCCTACAGAGTCACTAGTAATCGGAATCAACTTGATGGCAACAGGTTTGGTTTTTGGTTTATATGACCAAGATGAGGTCATTTCAACTCAACCTCTTCCCAGTTATTTGACTGTTAACAATCATTTATTCCTATGAGTTAGGAAACATTATTATAGCCATTTTACAGAAACTGACACAGAAAGTGATTATAGTGTATACAGTCACACAGCTGGTAAGTGGCAGCACAAGGATTTGAACCCATGCAGTTTACTATAGTTTGTATTCTTAACCACTATCTAGGCAGCTTCTTCAGTTCCCCAAGACCTGTCAGAAAGGCCTGCAATGGTGATGATAATAGCTGTTACCAGTTACTATGCCATGCACTTGGTAAGTGCTCTACTACACTACTTCTTATCCTCCCCATACCCCTACCAGGCATGCAGTATTTCCCATTTTATAGTTGAAAAAACTGAGGTCATGAGAGTTAAGTAACTATTTACAGGCAGTAAAATAAAATGGTGGAGACACCACTTGAACCCTTATCTCTGACTTCAAAGTTTATGCTCTTTCCACAAAGAGGATTCAAGACAAAACAAAACTACCTATTCCAGGGTTTGTGGTAGACAAGCGTTGACCTTAGGTCCTGGAAATAATCTCCATAAAAAGGCAAATGCCACAGTGGGGGAAGGAGTGTCATTCTTCCTGGTGAGGAGCTGCCAGAGGCTGCCATGTCTGCCTCTGTCACAAGCAAACTGGAGCAGAGTGGGTGCTGGTTAAGAGCACAAAACACGGCCAGGAGACCAGGGCTCAACACTAGCTGCCTATTCAAATGGCCTCTCCAGCCACAAAAAAAAATGGGGATATTTTTTATTTCAAAGAGTTGCTGTAAGGAAGGTTGCTGTAAGGATTAAAGAGCCCAGCATGTAAAACCACCTGACACACAGTAGGCACCAGAAAAATGCTTAATTAGAGGGTTAAGTGAAAACATGATGTAGGTATCTGACAGGAAAAAGTAAGGGGTCATACTCTTATTTCCATACACAAAGCCTCACATACTCCATAATAGATGGCTTGAAAATTTCAAGTAGGTCATCTTTGTAGCTTGATTTTCTAATATTATGACTGACTTCCTCGTTTTGTCCTACCCTAAACAGAATAATCTTACAACTAGATCAACCCTTTGTGACATTAATAAAAATTAGGCATTCATTTACATAAACACGGGAGTTGGAATGGACTCAAAACAGTTGGCTCATTTGACTTTATGTTACTCACTTTAGAAAATCTTAAGCACTCATTTCAAATAGCAACATCTCTTCAAAGTATTTCAAGCTTCCTGGAAATCATCCTAAATTATCTGGTCAAGAAAGAAAGAAATTTGATTAAATAATAAATGACAAAAAAAAAACAGCAACACTATAAACTCCATTGCTATGAGAAATAAGGTTCCTCATTAGCATCTCTTTGACCATATCTAAGATTAGATATTTAAATTATGAAATGTGAATTTGGGAACAGAGCACCCAGTTAGCTACCAGAAATCTCCACAGTAACTAGTACTTTTTGCATTTAGGGGAGGGATGAAGGAGCGGTAGGAACCCCAGCAGTCTGTTTTGCAAAAGTGGTCCAATCCTGTCTTTCTCAACCAACTGATGCAATCTATTAGCAAGCTACACAGGTGAGGCAAAGACCTTGTTTCTTCAAAGAGAAAGGCTGAATCTTGTATCTGTTCTGACATTTGAGTCAGTGGAGCAGGACAATTTCCCAGGATGAAGCCGTTAGGGGCAGAAATCACCTCAACATGGTATGAGGTGTTTAAAGAGAACAGAAGCAGTCGCTGCTATAGTTTTCTCAGTATATACCTTGGGCCAGACATTCTGTGGTCCTATTTCCCTTATTCTTTCTTAAAATCCTTCACTCAACAACAAGGGGTCGCTACAAGGTAGGAAATACTGTAATATAGATTCCTAGTTTACGGATAAGGAAATTAACTCATAAGAGGCTAAACTACTTGCTCAAAGTCAGAACACTAGTAAATGGGTATTATAACTGGGTTATAGCATATGGTAGGAACTCAATAAATATTTTTGCATATGAAGAGTTTATTTATCCACCATAAAACTGGAAAACGTTACTTATCTCACAAGGATTTTATGGCAATAAAATCAAGATTATGTAAAAACTGCCTAAGCTCAGTGTCCTGACCTTTGGAATAAGCAAATGTTATAGCAGATAGTCAACAATGTTGATATAAAAAGCTAGGCATAACCAACTAGAATAGGGTTATGATATAAAAAATACATATAAAAAATCATAGTGGACAGATGTTATATGAATGGCAAATAAGCACATAAAAAAAGTCATTAGTCATTAGGGAAATGCAAAATAAAACAACAATGAGATATTACTACATGGCTAAATTTAAAAAACTGACAACACCAAATGTTGACAAGGATACGTACAGAGCAACGAGAGTACTCTCATGCTTTGCTGGTAAGAATTCAATGGGTAAATGGGTAAACAAACTGTGGTACATCCGTACAACAGAATATGATTTAGTATTAAAAGGAATAAATTATTGATACATGCAAGAACATAGATGAATCTTAGATGCACTGTGTTAAATTAAAGAGGCTAGTCTACCAAGGTAACAATCTGTATAATTCCATTTATGACATTCTGGAAAAGGCAAAACTATAAAAACAGAAACCGGATCATTGTTGCCAGGAGTTAGGGGCAGGGGGAGAGTTTGACTATAAAAAGTAAGCATCAGGAAATTTTGAAGGGAGATGAATTGTTTGGTATCTTGTTTATAGTGGTCGTTACACAAATCAATACATGTGTTAACAGTCATAGAACTATATACCCAAAAAAAGTGAATTATACTCATGTAAATTGAAAAGATTATTAAAATTTAAAAATCAGAAGAATTGGTAGGTTTTAGTGAATGACTGAATATTTGACATTTGGTTTATGGTGAAAGGGATGACAGGTGAAGATCAAATAGCTCCAAAGTTCCTTGCCAAGGGAACAATAATGATACAGGAGACCATCAGGAGTTGGTACGTGAGCAGAAGTCCACAAAGAGACACTGAGAGGTGGTACTGGCGCCAAAAACCTCGGTTTCTAGCTTGATTTCACCAACTAGTGACTGTGTGAAATTAGGCAAGCCACAAGGTGTCCAAGAACTGTCATTCACCTAACACTAAAATGAGGGCAAAAAAGCAAATGATATTGAAGATATTTTCCTGCTAAAAACATTCTAAGGTCAATTTGTTTTTAAAATATTGAGTCGGGGAGGATAGCAGGACAACTAAGTAGAAATGTCCATGTGGAAAAACAGTATACATCCACACAAATGCCATCAGGGAACAAAGTAAAAACCACTTATGTGTGTGGGTGGTAGAGTAAATAGTGATGGAAGTAGTTAATAGCAAAGAAAAGATAGGAGGAGACCTAGAATACCACCATATCGTGTAATGCAAGCCAAGAAAAGAGAGGTGTCATGGGGATGGAAGGAGTGAGTACAATTCAAGAATGAGTACTGATAGAACAACAAAAACTATATAGATTTCCAAGATCAACAAAGTAAGCAATTGCCAAAAAAAAAAGTAAGAAAGGCTGCCATCCAAAACTTCTATGCTATCTGAATATCTTGGGTGTTTCCTAATTGACTTTGCCCTTTCATCTGCTATCTCATTCTGCCTTCACCTTTGCTGTTACGGTTACAGAATTTAATAAAACATGTAGGCACAGTATTCCTGCAACACTTCACTTCAGAGGCTGTGATTTTCAGAATTTAGAAATTCCTGAAAATGAAGATTATGATAGTTCAGTGCTGGTGAGCCATTTTCTTGTCCTACATAAGACTCCAGAATTCTAGAAAGGAAAAATGACTTCATTTTTAAAGGATCACAGAACGGAAAAAATGCATTTTAAGAAAGACTAAAATTTTATCCTCACCTTATTAGCTTCTGAAACAAGAAACAGCTTGAAGTCAATAATATTCCCCAATTGGCCAACTGAAATGTGACAAATCCTTCATCCCTGTCCAGGGTGAGCCTCAGAACACCACTTAATGGGCATCGGTTCTTCTGGCCAAATGAACCCAGTGAGACATACCACCCTGAGCACTTAACCAGAACTGAAGAAGGATTAGGGAAATCAGCAATTAAAAAGCACACCCGCAAGCAAAGTTAGTACATGAAAACCTTTTCCAGTACAACTACTTTTACCCATTTTCCTTTTGGATGATTAAATGTGAAAACGTCAATTTGATAATACCTGGTTTTATGGGTTATAAAAGAAATTGGTGGCGGAGGAACAGCAGGAGATTTCAACTTAAGAGTCTGATCTAGTCTTTTCTACCACTAACAACTCACTCACTAACTTTGGGCAAATTTCTTTACTGCTGCTTATCTCCTTTTCTGCATCTATACAATGGGATAATCACGTGCTTCCTACCTAGCATGCAGGCTACTAGTGATGCGCGCCAGAGGAGATCATGTCTGTGACAGCACTTAAAGAAGAATACAAATAAAAGGACAAATACAAGGTATTACCCTCTACGGGGGAAAAAGTGAATATACTTCAAACCCATACAATCATATTTCAACAGCTTCTTTCAAGACAACCATATGCTACTCTTCCATCACAGCTGGGCTGCTGAGCAGATGCCAGAACTGATGGAGGCAGAGAGGTGGTGAGAGAGAACACTTCTGCTGCCCAGCTCCAGTTCTCATGGCTACATGAAGGTAAAGTAATTTTTTATCCATTTATATTCTACTTACCTTTTTTGAGAGCTTCCAGTGTGTCAGACGCCATGCTAGGCACTAAGAAGAATGAGGTTTTTTTAAACAAACCAGGCCATGCTCCTAAGCACTTTCACTCTAAGAAAAGATAAGTAGCCAATCGTAATTCAATGATCGGTGGAATGATCAAGTCAGGACCGGGAAAACATCTAACCTGAGTGGTATGTAGGTTACAGATGCCCTCACAGAGAACGGGATGAGTCGAGTCTAGAAAGATGAGTGAAGCAGGAGGAAGGCATTCTAAGTTGACACAAGGCATAGAAGTAAGGAACCACAAGGCAAGGGGTTCCAAGGAGCTGAAGGGTAAGGTAGATGAGACGGCTTGACAAGGGACAAACGCTGGAGACGTGTGTTAAACCAAGAAGCTCAGGCTTTCTCCTTTGGACAATGGGAACTCTGAACACATTTTGAACAAGGCCTAACACCATCACTCTTGCAGTTTAGAAAAAAGACTGTGATGAGCAGTTGGGAGAATGAAATGAAAAAAGGATAGCAAGTAGATAAATCAAGGCAGGAAACAATGAGGGCATCAGAAAATGGAAAGGAGATGAGTACAAGAGATAATAAACCCAAAGAAACCAAACCCACCGCCGTTGAACTGATTCCGACTCATAGTGACCCTACAGGACAGAGTAGAACTGCCCCAAAAGGTTTACAAGGCTGTAAATCTTTAGAGAAGCAGACTGCCATGTCTTCCTCCCATGGAGTCATGGAGCGGCTGGTAGGTTCGAAGTGCCAACAGTTTGGTTAGCAGCCAACCACTTTAACCACTATGCCACCAGGGCTCCTCCAAGGGATAATAAAGAAGGAAAGTGAACTTGCTTTGCTGACTGGACACGTACAAAGGAAAGGAGAAGGAACTATGGATGACTCCCTGGTTCTGTCATGATGACTGAGAGGATGAGGGTCTTTGTCACAAAATATCGGAAGAGCAGATTTGGCAGGCAAGGTGAGTTCACTTTGTACAAGCAGGGCATTTGTGACCAAAGTCTTCAGTTTCTCACTTAGCTGCCTATTTCGAATTTCAACAGGCAAGAGGACCTCTTAAAATGGAGTGGACTGCCTAAGCAAGAACTGAATTCCATGCTCCTAATCTCTTAGTAGCCAAAGTGAGAATGCACCTCACATCAGAACTGAAGCTCAGAGAGGTTAGATGGCTTACCCCAGGGCACACAGCCGGAAAACACAGGAACAGAACTTCAACCCAAGATGTTCTGCTTCCAGAATGTCATGTCAGCTTTTCATCTAGTATGCCATCTAGTATTCATCTAGTTCCATTAAGGGCGTAGTACTATTCATTATATGTAGTAGAGCCTCAAGAAATTAAACAGGCTGGCATTCAAAGTCTTGCTCTGACTACTTTACTCTTCTCTTGTTATTACCTCCAATAACAGGATCCAGTCAACCCTGAGCTACCAACTTTCAATCCCTAAAAACATGGATCCCACTGCTGAGCTCTGGCTAAACTGACCTCTCAGGCGGGAATGCCCTGCCCTGTCTTTGCTTCTCCAAGTTCACTGCAATGGCTGCTTCCAACCAGTCACTCTGTAGCTCTACAAATATAGGGAAAATGTTCTGGGTTCTATGGAAGATGACTCTAAATTCATGTGTCCTACCTTATATCATGACATTACAAGAGCCTTGAGGGCAGTACTTGTACAAACTCACATTTTTATCACTGGCTGGAAGTAACACGATGCCTCTCCCGGCTCACTAGCTTTCTATGTGTGATGGGAAGCGGGTGAGAAGTCTGCTAGGGAAGGATATAGTGTTTATTTGGAGCCTGCCACTCACCAGGCACTGTTCTACGCAGGACAGAGCTATAAACCCACAGCAAGCACCTGGAACTTACAGTCCAGTAAAGGTGTCATGTTTTGTTTTGTTTTTTTAATCTGAGACACATACATCAAAACGTTAATATTTTCTAAAACTGGGTGCTCAGTACATACGCATTTATTATATTATTCTCTATGTTTTTCTATGCATATAAAATATTTCCATAATAAAATACAAAAAAAAAAAGAGAGAGATAGAAAAATATACACAATGTCTCTACTTTCCAGGGAAAGAACTGCTGGTCAGCATGACTCATTTCCAAAGGGCTCTGGATACAGAAAGTTTTATTTGTAATCTCTTTTGTTTTTAACACGCTCCAAAGCTGAAGAAGTGATCAGGGAAAAAAAGATGGAAATAAGCAAGTTCAGGTAATATGAATTCAACTGAAAAATAAAATGAGGTTCTCAGTCCGCCTAGTCCTTCCTCATTTCTACCTTCATATCTTCTGAAACGGTAAATGGCAACAGAAAATAACACAAGCCTTAGTTTTGTTTGCCTCACAATATCTGATATTCCCTCTCTCAGCTGTCATAACTTCTGGACTCTGCAAATGCATGAATCTCATAAAGAAAGAAATATCTATCAGGCAGCTCAGTAACTAAAAAAAAATCAGTCTTGAAATATATAGTAACAGAAACAGTACTTCCAAATGTTAACTCAAGGCAATAAAGAAAATTGAGGTGGAAAGAAAAATAAACTGTACAACCCTCTATGGTCATAAAAGAACATTTGCATAATTGTTTTCAACTGGACAGCCATAATATTTGAAAAGGACTTTCAAACTGCAATCAGCAGCAAACTGTGAGAGAAAAAAACTAATTCTTAAAGACAATCTCTAGTACAATTTATCTTTAAATGCTTGTTACTGTGAAGGTTGTACCAAACTTGTCTTCTACGTGTAGACCGAGGGGTCCAACAAACTAGAGCTTACAGGGGTAGGCTGAAATTTATTATATACTAAATTTTCAAAATTAGGAATAGTATAAAATGTGAAGTACAGGCCATCATTTATTCTAGTAGGAACCCCATTAAATATTCGGGAAATAAAATTCAGACCAAAAAATGGGGAAGATGAGATTTAACCTATACATCAATGTCTCTGGCCCCTCAAGTTTATTCCTACAACAGCAACCACAGTCCAAAAAAGGCTCTGTGCTGCCTCTACCACTTCCTCCCATACATCTGAGCATTAGGGCTTAAACCCCTCTGACCATACCTCCCAGACAAGAAGGAACTTTTGGGTTCAAAACCAAATAATCAGAGCCTTAGATCAGCTGGACCACCCCCACCACCACCTTAAGGAAAGGAGACAGGTCCCCATGTGCAAGTCTGCACATACCAGGCTGCTTAACACAAATGCTAAGAGCTAAACTCCAGGGAATGTTTAGATGTACCAATCAGGCAAAGGTAATGGGGAAGGGTCTAAGAAAGAACTGCTAGGAAGATAAAGCAACCAGAAGTGTATGGAGCCTCAAAGACCCAAAGGGGGTAAGAAAATTAAAGAGGCAGCCCTTGAGAGTCAAGGAGGAGGATGACAAAGAAACATTAAGTACTAATGCAAAATAGCACTTGCAGTACAGTGGTCAGGGAAGATTCCAATTAAATGGGACAGGATGAAAGGTGTAGAGAGAGAATAAATACTCTCAAAATGTTGGCTAGTAGTCCTCTTTTGATAGTAACTTCGAGAGTGGGGCCTAATGCATCCAGTACCCGTAAAGAACCTTGGTATATTACATCAGAAAGCTCACAGGCAGGACCCTGCATCTCTGCCCACATTCTCACCACTACCCCACCAGGGCCCAAGCAGAACCACAATTATGACTTATCAGAGTCCCCCGATACAGCAGATTCTACAGCTCAAAAATCACATTTTCGGTCAGCCACCAAACGCATAACATAAAACGTTCTTCAACTGTCAATTGGCAACCATTTGCCTAGGTATCTGGTGTAGTGCAGGTTACTTGGCTACACTAATAACATGTCCCATAGAACGTGAGATAAAGCCTCGCCATCCTTCCTTCTAATGAGCATTCTGACTGTACTTCTTCTAAGACAGATTTATCCATTCTTCTAACAGTCCATGGAGTGTTCAATATTCTTCGCCAACACCATAACTCAAAGGCATCAATTCTTCTTCGGTCTTATTCATTGTCCAGCTTTCAGGTGCCCATGAGGTGACTGAAAATATCGGGGCCTGAGTCAGGCACACCTTAGTCCTCAAAGTGACACCTTTGCTTTTTAACACTTTAAAAAGATCTTTTGCAGCAGATTTGCCCAGTGCAAAAAGAAAGAAAAAAAGACCAAGACAGACTCAAAAAAATTATTAAACAAAAAGGAAAATCATACAGCAAGAAAATAGACTTTTAATATAAAAATACAATCTGTGATGCCATCAGTAAACTCACAGAAGGCCCCCTCCACCAGATATGTCATCTGCCTTTAGAAAACGTGGGCAGCATAAACAAACATTTCACTGGCATTGTTTAAACGATGGTTAAAATCATACTTAACTTTTATCTAGCCTATAAAAGTATAAAACATTTCACTTCTATTACCACAAAACAGGAAGCCAAGCTCAATTTCCTTAATCTCCACACAAAAGTACCAAAAAATGTGTTGCTGCAGGCTGACCAGGCACCACAAAGCCAGTGGACCACCAAACAGAGTGGGGGGAAATTTTCTGTTCTCTATTCTCCATCTGACTCCTAGTGACCCTACAGGACAGAGTAGAACTGACCCACACAGTTTCCAAGGAGCGCCTGGCAGATTCGAACTGCTGACCTTTTGGTTTTATGAGTCGGAATCGACTCAACAACAGCGGTTTATTCTCCATTAGGCCTCCCTTAATCCACACAGACTTGGGAAAAAATACATGGTAAAATCAAGGTGTCACTGTGTACACACAGCTTGCAGCCCAGAACTGCAGCTGCCCCTCCCAAACAGACTGCCGTTCCTAAACAGTGAGACAGGCTTCCAGACGAGCAAATCACCTAGATCCTATCTGCACATCCAGCAAGAGTCCTTACAAGAATCTTACCAGCTAAGTCTGAGTTTCGGAACCAAACACTATTGCCAGGTTTTTCCTCTTTGAGGTACTGACAGGCAAGAGCAATCAGAGCAAAAGGTATGAAAACATCAGGCTGTTTTCCAAGAACTCCGACAGGCCTTGCTCAAGGTGGCTGCCAAGTCCGCTGGTGAGACTGCTCTGAAGAATTATGAAGCCACTTTCTTGACCTCAGGCAAATACTAGTAGTGCCTTGACCTGAACAGTGCTGAAAGTGTTTGGGTGTTGACCAAACTTGGACAAGGCACCCTCAAGTAAAACTAATCACAAGGAGGCACATATTTTTCCTTATTAAAAACAAACAAACAAAAAGCCTACTAAAAGATTATTTTTTTTTAAAGCAGATTAGATATTTGGAATATTCTCAATCACGTTTTAGAAATATTATATTGTAAACCTATGCAAATAAATATGTTTCTACATATATTTCACCATACTTATTGAATCTGTATGCTAAGCAAATAATCCAAGAAGCTGGGCTATATAAAGAAGAATTGGGCATCAGGATTGGAGGAAGACTCTTAAATAACCTGCGATATGCAGATGACACAACCTTCCTTGCTGAAAGTGAAGAGGACTTGAAGCACTTGCTGATGAAGATAAAAGACTACAGTCTTCAGTATGGATTACACCTCAACATAAAGAAAACAAAAATTCTCATTACTGTATCAATAAGTAACATCATGATAAAAGGAGGAAATACTGAAGTTGTAAAGGGTTTCATTTTACTTGGGTTCACAATCAACACCCATGGAAGCAGCAGTCAAGAAATCAAATGACATATTGCACTGGGCAATTTTGCTGCAAAAGACCTCTTAAAGTATTTAATTAAAAAAAAAAAGGCAAATATGTCACCTTGAGGACTAAGGTGCGCCTGACCCAAGCTATGGTATTTTCAGTTGCTTCATACGCTTGTAAAAGCTGGACAATGAATAAGGAAGACGGAAGAATTGATGCCTTTGAATCACGGTGCTCACGAAGAATACTGAATATACCACGGACTGCCAGAAGAATGAAAGCTGTCTTGGAAGAAGTACAGCCAGAATGCTCCTTAGAAGTGATGATGGCGAGACTTCATCTGATGTACTTTGGACATGTTATCAGGAGGGACCAGTCCCTAGAGAAGGACATCATGCTTGGTAGAGTGTCAGTGAATGAGAGGAAGACCCTCAACAAGACAGGCTGACACAGTGGCTGCATGACAGGCTCAAACATAGCAATGACTGTGAGGACAGCATGAGACCGAGCAGTGTTCCATCCTGTTAAACATGCAGTCACAATGACTGGACTCAACGGCACCTAACAACAACCTATATTTAAGGATCTACCACAATTGTCTTCAGTTTCTATACTTGGCCAAAACCTAATCTTTGGTTTCAATCTGGAAGGACAAATACTATCTTCAAATGTTGTTTCTGGCATCCTTGAACTGGTGACTGCATCACCATATAGGTTACCACGACAACAGCATGACATCAATGATACCAACAAAGCACATTATTCAAATATTTACCATTAATATCCAAAGATTCATTTTGAAATGTTGGTATGCATTCCAGATGTATCCTAAAACAAAAATCTTCTTCAGCCAAAGGCAAGCTGTATAACATCTGAGGGGTTTTGTCATGTACTTACACAAGATGTGCAAAGAGGATGGAACGGCTGGCTATTATATATTTTCAAAGGCTGCTTGAATAAGAAAGTTCTAACATTGTACTTTGGAGATAACAGTATCACATTGCCTGCTACTAACAATATCAAAGACCGTGCTAACAACCAATGGTTGCTTACAGAGAAACAGTTCAGTTGTTGGAAACTGAGGTGCCTTGAGAGGGCAAACGTTTCTCATATATTACTTCTGCAAAGATTCTTCTGTCATTCTTCTCCAGGGAAGATGCTGAAATTGGTGTGCAGGCTGTGAAAGCTGAGATGCGGATCGAGATACTGAAAACAGCTTCATTGTCTTGAAAGCCAATTACACTGCTCCACTGCCACACTTCTAGAGCCAGGCTTAAGGATACATTTTTCCCTCAACTGGATGTGTGAAGCAGTAAGCACATGTAAAAATACCAGAGAAAATTTTGCATAAGGGCAAAAATCTTACTCCTGCTTTTGAGATTATCTGAATATATTCACCTGTAAGCAGTACACAAAGCTGAGGTGAGGGATGACTTCAATGAAAGAGCATCAACACCAATGAAAGGGGAGATAAGTCAGTTATTTGACAAAATTTTAATAAGATGGAGACAAACTACCAAAACAACAGCAACAAAAAGTCTTGTTCCCCCATCTCAGCTGAAAATCAACACTGACATAATATCACAAATGTCCAGTACACTGTTCATATATGCTACCACGATGCCGAACTGTATTACAATTTTATTAATAAAACTACAGTAATTTTTATAAAATTTCAGATTTATACTTGTATCCAAAAGTCCATTCTCACTCGTTGCCATCAAATCAATTCTGAATCATAGCAACCCTATAAGGCAGGGCAGAACTGCCCTCACAGGGTTTCCATGGAGTAGCTGATAGATTTGAACTGCTGACCTTTTGGTTAGCAGCCAAAACCTTAACCACTGTGCCACCAGTGCCCTGAGTCCATTCCAGGATGGTGATATTTGACTTTGGCAATAATACTCCTTTTAGCAAGGTCATGGAAGCTCCACAGACAAATCCAAATTCCCTGAGGGACTGAATTACTGGGCTGAGGGCTGTGGGGACCATGGTCCTGGGGAACATCCAAATCAATCAGTATAACATAGTTTATAAAAAAAAAAGTTCTAAATTCTACTTTGGTGACTAGCATCTAGGGTCTTAAAAGCTTGTGAGTGGCCATCTAAGACACTCCACTGGTCTCATTCTATCAGGAGCAAGAGAGAATGAAGAAAACCAAAGGCACAAGGGAAAGATTAGTCCAAAGGACTAATGGACCACACCTATCACAGCCTCTGCCAGGCTGAGTCGAGCACAACAAGATGGTGCCCAGTTACCACCACCAACTGCTCTGACAGGAATCACAAATAGAGGGTCCTGGAGAGAGCTGGAGAAAAACGTAGAACAAAATTCTAACTCACAAAAAAAGACCAGACTTACTGGTCTGACAGAGTCTGGAGAAACCCCGAGAGTATGGCCCCCGGATACCCTTTTAGCTCAGTAATAAAGTCACTCCTAAGATTCACCCTTCAACCAAAGATTACACAGGCCCATAAAACAAAACCAGACTAAATGGGCACACCAGCCCCGTGGCAAGGACTAGAAAGCAAGAGGGGACAGGGAAGCTGGTAATAAGGAACACAAGGTCAAGATAGGGAGAGTGTTTACATGTCATGGGGTTGGTAACCAATGTCACAAAACAATACGTGTACTAATTGTTAAATGAGAAGCTAGTTTGTTCTGTAAACCTTCATCTCAAGTACAATAAAAAAAAAAGATCAGAGGCAGAGCCAAGATGGCAGAATAGACAGACGCTTCCGGTGAGCCCTCTTTTCAACATGGGCCCAAAAAAACAAGTGAAACAAGTATATTTGTGACAAGTGGGAGCCCTGAAATTCAAAGGCATGCTTAGAAAATGAACTGAGGGGCAGGGGGAGAAAGAGACCATTCAGAAGCAGAGAGGAGTTACCAGACCTGAATTGCAGGGAGCCCTTAGGCACCATCCCCGGAGCGGCAGTGGCGGCGGGCTGATACTAGCATTCCGCAGTTTCCTCAGGAAGCAGCAGCTGCCACACAGCCTACTCACAACTCCGGGACCTGAGGAGAATGGCGTTCACGGCAAAAGCTAAGTACTTGTGTATATTTTCACACGCCCCTGCACCCGCAAACCGGCTTTAGCAGCTGAATTCCCTGGACCTGAGATAGGCACTGTTGAGTACCTAGAGCTATCCTCCCAGCCTTGGAGAAGGAAAAAATTTGCATTTGGGGGAAAAGATAATTTGCTGGCTCCACCAACCAGGGAAGCTCAGGACAGAAGCGGCTCCTGTCCAAGACTAAACCGTCCATGGACTTTGAGCACCTTTCCCTTCTGCATGGACAGCTGCAGGCCTATTTCAGGAGAATAGGCCCTTGTTGGCAGACTCCAACCACTTCAGCTGTGCGGTGGAGACGTGGATGTTTGCTATATGACATTGCTTTATCTATTAAACAAGGTCCTCACCTACCCACATCGTGGACCTAAGAACTGGTAGCTCCACTCAGGTCACCTAGCCACCCGTGACAAGGGTCCAAAGATAACTAGTACCTCCCAGTCCTTACAACCAAAAACTATGGGTGCCCATGGTCCATCTGCAGAACACACCCACCTGCACACTCTAGGGAACAGGGATGTGCTTTCCTCAGAGACTCGGGGGTCAGATCTCAGCCTCCTGCCTTGCTCAAAGCGTGACCCCCTGCTGCAATCAGGTACTGGCACATACACCAATCACCCCTGCCCCTCTAAGACTATAGGCCAGAGCCTGTACCACACACTTGATCAGCTACCTGGAAACATGAGCTGAATTCATACAAGAAAACTGAATGGACTCCTAAACTGATATACCTGATAACAGCTCTAGCCAGCTGGGGACAGGACGTCAGAGCTCCAGAGGCAAAAATAATCAAGCTAGCTCACTCAAGCAACCCATAGGGGTATACCAAAACAAAACAAAGCAAGCAGCTATGACACAATAAGCAAGCATAAACTAATACAATAACTTATAGACAGCTCGGAGACAATACTCACTATCAAGTCACATAAAGAAACAGACCATGATTACCTCAACAAGTTCTCAAAACAAAGAATCCAGGGATCTTCTAGATGAAAGTGCATTCCTGGAATTACCAGAGGCAGAATACAAAAGTTTAATATACAGAACCCTTTAAGACATCAGGAAGGAAATGAGACAATACACAGAACAAGCCAAGGAACACACAGATAAAGCAACTGAAGAAATTAGATTCTTCAGGAACATAATGAAAAGTTTAATAAGCTGGAAAAATCCATAGACAGACAGCAATCAGAAATTTAGAAGAATAACAATAAAATTACAGAAGTAGACAACTCAATAGAAAGTCAGAGGAGCAGAACTAAGCAAGTAGAAGCCAGAATTTCTGAACTTGAAGATAAATCACTTGGCACTAATATATCTGAAGAAAAAACAGGTAAAAGAATTTAAAAAAATGAAGAAACCTTAAGAATCATGTGGGACTCTATCAAGAGAAATAACCTACGAGTGATTTGAGTACCAGAACAGGGAGGGAAATACAGAAAATACAGAGAGAACTGTTGAAGATTTGTTGGCAGAAAACTTCCCTGATATCATGAAAGATGAGAAGATATCTATCCAAGATGCTCATCTAACTCCACATAAAGTAGATATTAAAAGAAAGTCACCAAGACATATTATAATCAAACATACCAAAACCAAAGATAAAGAGAGAATTATAAGAGCAGCAAGGGATAAACGAAAAGTCACCTACAAAGGAGAGCCCATAAGAATAAACTCGCACTGCTCAGCAGAAACCATGCAGGCAAGAAGGCAATGGGATGACATATTTAAAAAATTGAAGGAAAAAAACTGCGTGCCAAGAATCATATATCCAGCAAAACTGTCTCTTAAATATGAACGTGAAATTAAGACATTTCCAGATAAACACAAGTTTAGGGAATTCATAAAAACCAAACCAAAACAACAAAAATACTAAAGGGAGTTCGTTGGTTAGAAAATCAATAATATCAGGTATCAACCCAAGACTAGAACACTGGGCAGAGCAACCAGAAGTCAACCCAGACAGGAAATCCAAAAGAACAAAGCAAGATTATTTAAGAAAAAAAAAAAAAAAGCTCAAAACAGGGTAACAGCAATGTTATTATATAAAAGGAGACAACATTAGAATAATAAAGAGGGACTAAGAAATGTAATCATACACTTTCCATATGGACAGGAAGATACGGTGATACAAAGAAATAAAACTTAGGTTTAAATTTAGAAAAATAGGAGTAAATAATAAGGTAACCATAAACGAGACAAACTGTCCTGCTCATCAAAATAAAATACAAGAAAAAATAGAGACTCAGCAGAAACAAAATCAACAACAAATATGAGAAAAGTACAATATATAATGATAATCTACTCAGCATATAAAATTAAGTGAGAAAAAGAAACCGTCAACAACACACACCAAAAAAGACATCAAAATGATAGCACTAAGTTCATACCTATCCATAATTACCCTGAATGTAAATAGACTAAATGCACCAATAAAGAGACAGAGGGTGGTAGAATGGATTAAAAAACAAGTTCTGTCTAAATGCTGCCTACAAGAGACACACTTTAGACTTAGAGACACAAACTAAAACTCAAAGGATGGAAAAAAGTATATCAAGCAAACAGCAATCAAAAAAGAGCAGGTGTGGCAATATTAATTTCTGACAAAATAGACTTTAAAGTTAAATCCATCCAAAAGGATAAGGACACTATATCATGATTAAAGGGACAAGACACCAAGAAGATATAACCATATTAAATATTTATGCAGCCAATGACAGGGCTGCAAGATACATAAAACAAACTCTATCAGCATTGCAAAGTGAGATAGACAGCTCCAAATAATAGTAGGAAACTTCAACACACCACTTTTGGTGAAGGACAGGACATCCAGAAAGCTCAGTAAAGACACGGAAGATATAATTGCCACAATCAAACAACTTGACCTCATAAACATATACAGAACACTCCACCCAGCAGCAACCAAGTATACTTTCTTTTCTAGTGCACATGGAACATTCCCTAGAAAAAACCACATATTAGGTCATAAAGCAAGTCTTAGCAGAATCCGAAACACTGAAATATTACAAAGCATCTTCTCTGACCATAAAGCCATAAAAGTGGAAATCAATAACAGGAAAAGCTGGGAAAAGAAATCAAACACTTGAAAACTGAACAAAAGACTCAAAAAAGACTGGATTACAGAAGACATTAAGGATGGAATAAAGAAATTCAGAGAATCCAATGAAAATGAAAACACCTCCTATCAGAACCTTTGGGACGCAGCAAAAGCGGTGCTCAGAGGCCAATTTATATCAATAAGTGCACACATACAAAAAGAAGAAAAGGGCCAAAATCAAAGAATTAGCCCTACAACTTGAACAAATGGAAACAGAGCAACAAAAGAAACCCTCATGCACCAGAAGAAAACAAATAATAAAAATTAGAGCAGAGCTAAATGAAATAGAAAACAGAAAAACAATTGAAAGAATTAACAAGACCAAAAGCTGGTTTTTTGGAAAAATCAACAAAATTGATAAACCACTGGCCAAACTGACAAAAGAAAAACAGGAGAGGAAGCAAATAACCCAAATAAGAAATGAGATGGGCAATATTAAAACAGACCCAACTGAAATTAAAAGAATCATATCAGATTACTATGAAAAACTGTACTCTAACAAACTTGAAAACTTAGAAGAAATGGGTGAATTCCTAGAAACACACTACCTACCTAAACTAACACAAACAGAGGTAAAGAAAAAAAAAAAACCCAGTGAACAACTAAATAGACCCATAACAAAAGAAGAGATTGAAAAGGTAATCAAAAAACTCCCACCAAAAAAAAAAAGCCCTGGTCCAGAAGGCTTCACTGCAGAGTTCTGCCAAACTTTCAGAGAACAGTTAACACCACTTCTACTAAAGGTATTTCAGAGCATAGAAAAGGACAGAATACTACCAAACTCATTCCATGAAGCCACCATATCGCTGATACCAAAACCAGGTAAAGACACCACAAGAAAAGAAAATTATAAACCTATATCCCTCATGAACGTAGATGCAAAAATCCTCAACAAAATTCTAGCCAATAGAATTCAACAACATATCCAAAAAATAATTCCCCATGACCAGGTGGGATTCATACCAGGTTTGCAGGGATGGTTTGACATTAGAAAAACAATTAATGTAATCCACCACATAAACAAAAGTCAAGAACCACATGATTTTATCAATTGATGCAGAAAAGGCATTTGACAAAGTTCAACACCCATTCATGATAAAACTCTCAGCAAAATAGGAATAGAAGGAAAATTCCTCAACATAATAAAGAGCATTTATACAAAGCCAACAGCCAACATCGCCCTAAATAGAGAGAGCCTGAAAGCATTTCTACTGAGATCGGGAAGCAGACAAGGATGCCCTTTATCACCGCTCTTATTCAACATTGTGTTGGAGGTCCTAGCCAGAGCAATTAGGCTAGATAAAGAAATAAAGGGCATCCAGATTGGCAAGGAAGAAGTCAAAGTATCTCTATTTGCAGATGACATGATCTTACACACAGAAAACCCCAAGGAATCCTCCAGAAAATTACTGAAACTAACAGAACAGTTCAGCAGAGTATCGGGATACAAGATAAACATACCAAAATCAGTTGGATTCTTCTACATCAACAAAAAGAACATCAAAGAGGAAATCAATGCCATTTACAGTAGCCCCCAAGAAGATAAAATACTTAGGAATAAATCTTACCAGAGATATAAAAGACTTATACAAAGAGAACTACAGTACACTTCTGCAAGAAACCAAAAGAGACTTACATAAGTGGAAAAACATACCGTGCTCATGGATAGGAAGACTTAACATTATTAAAATGTCTATTCTACCAAAAGCCATCTATACATTTAATGCAATTCCGATCCAAATCCCAAAGACATTCTTTAATGAGATGGAGAAACAAATCACCAACTTCATATGGAAGGGAAAGAGGCCCCGGATAAATAAGGCATTAGTGAAAAAGAAGAACAAAGTGGGAGGCCTTACTTTAGCTGATTTAGAACCTATTATACCGCCACAGTAGTCAAACCAGCCTGGTGCTGGTACAACAACAGATACACAGACCAAAGGAACAGAGTTGAGAATCCAGACATAAATCCAACCACATATGAGCAGTTGATATTTGACAAAGGCCCCAAAACAATTCAATGGTGCTGGCGTAACTGGATATCCATCTGCAAAAAAATGGAACAAGACCCATACCTCACTCCATGCACAAAAACGAGCTCAAAATGGATCAAAGACCTAAATATAAAATCCAAAACAATAAAGATCATGGAAGAAAAAACAGGGATGTTAGAAACCCTAATACATGGCAATAAACAGTATATAAAACATTACTAAGAATGCAGAAGAAAAACTAGATAACTGGGAGCTCCTAAAAATCAAACACCTATGCTCATCCAAAGACTTCACCAGAAGAGTAAAAAGGCTACCTACAGAATGGGAAAAAGTTTTTACCTATGACATTTCCGATCAGTGTCTGATCTCTAAAATCTACATGATACTGCAAAAAACTACAAAAAGACACATAACCCAATTAAAAAATGGGCAAAAGATATGAATAGACACTTCACTAAAGAAGACATTCAGGTAGCTAACAGATACAAGAAGAAATGTTCATGATCATTAGCCATCACAGAAATGAAAATCAAAACTACAATGAGATTTCACCTCACTCCAACAAGGCTGGCATTAATCCAAAAAACACAAAATAATAAATGTTGGAGAGGCTGTGGAGAGATTGGAACACTTACACACTGCTGGTGGGAATGTCAAATGGTACAACCACTTTGGAAATCGATTTGGCGCTTCCTTAAAAATCTAGAGATAGAACTACTATACGATCCAGCAATCCCACTCCTCAGAATATATCCTAGAGAAATAAGAGCCTTTACACGAACAGATACATGCACACCCGTGTTTACTGCAGCACTGTTTACAACAGCAAAAAGATGGAAGCAACCAAGGTGCCCATCAACGGATGAATGGATAAATAAATTATAGTATATTCACACAATGGAATACTATCCATCGATAAAGAACTGTGAGGAATCTGTGAAACATTTCGTAACATGGAGGAACATGGAAGGCATTACGCTGAGTGAAATTAGTCAGTTGCAAAAGGACAAATATTGTATAAGACCACTATTATAAGAACTTGAGAAATAGTTTAAATTGAGAAGAAAACATTCTTTTGTGGTTAGGAGAGGAGGTAGGGAGGGAGGGTGGGGGAGGGGTATTCACTTATTAGATGGTAGGTAAGAACTACTTTAGGTAAAGGGAAAGACAACACACAATACAGGCGAGGTCAGCACAACTGGACTAATCCAAAAGCAAAGAAGTTTCCTGAATAAACTGAATGCTTCGAAGGCCAGTGTAGCAGCGGCAGGGGTTTGGGGACCATGATTTCAGGGGACATTTAAGTCAATTGGCATAATAAAATCTATTAAGAAAACATTCTGCATCCCACTTTGAAGAGTGGCATCTGGGGTCTTAAACGCTAGCAATCAGCCATCTAAGATGAGTCAATTGGTCTCAACCCACCTGGATCAAAGGAGAATGAAGAACACCAAGGACACAAGGTAATTATGAGCCCAAGAGACAGAAAGGGCCACATGAACCAGAGACTACATCATCCTGAGACCAGAAGAACTAGATGGGGCCTGGCTATACCCGATGACTGCCCTGACAGGGAACACAACACAGAACCCCTGAGGGAGCAGGAGAGCAGTGGGATGCAGACCCCAGATTCTCATAAGACCAGACTTAATGGTCTGACTGAGACTGGAAGGGCCCCGGTGCTCATGGCCCCCAGACCTTCTGTCGGCCCAGGACAGGAACCATTCCCGAAGCCAACTCTTCAGACATGGATTGGACTGGACAATGGGTTGGAGAGGGATGCTGATGAGGAGTGACCTTTTTGGATCAGGTGGACAGCTGGGACTATGTTGGCATCTCCTACCTGGAGGGTAGATGAGAGGGTAGAGGGGGTTAGAAGCTGCCGAAATGGACAAGAAAAGAGAGAGTGGAGGGAGAGAGCGGGCTGTCTCATTAGGGGGAGAGTAATTGGGAGTATGTAAATAGCAAGGTGTATATACGTTTTTATGTGAGAGACTGACTTGATTTGTAACCTTTCACTTAAAAAAAAAAAGTACAATTAAAATTATTTTAAAAAAGATAATATTCCTTTTAACATTCGATCTTTCGGCATTTAGTCAAAATCTATATAAAAAAAAGTGTAAGAATATACAGTACACCAAAATGCTAACAGTGGTTATCTATGGGTGACAGGATGAATGCTATTCTTTCTGTTTATATATTTTCTAAATGGAGGAGGCGAAGGAGAAGCAGTAGGGGGAAGAAGGAAAGGCATGAGGGGGAGAGGAGGAGAAGGAAGGAAAAAGAAAAGTTGTCTTGAAAGGAAAACCCAACCTTAGATTAAAAAGCAAATGCAGAGTGGCCTTGAACAGTCAGCACAGACCTGTAAACTCCAGAGGATGCCATTCACAGACTCCAATGTCAGTAGTGCCCCCAGGAGCTACAGGACGTCCAGACAGCAATCCTATCCCTTATCAACGTGTCCAGCTAAAACCTGCCCTCCTTTGTGGATGCATTCCTGCTCACATTAGCCAGAATTCACTAAGTCCCAGTCAGTAGTAGAGACAGCATTTAATCACACTGCATTGTCGATGGGCCCATCGGTCGGCTGCCCTTTCTAGAGTGTGAATTCTTGAGAACAGAGCTCCATCTCGCTGTCCTCTGGGACCCTGACAGCCTAACAACGTCTGCCACACAGTGGAAACACACACTGTTTTGGCTAAAAACACAGCACTGTACACAGACTTGCCAAACACCACTAACGCCAATTCTACTTTATATTCTGACAGGTGGCCACAGTACAAAGGGCAATGGTTAATTTCTTTTCCTCAAGAAATCTGCTGCCCTTTTGCCTATGAAGGAGTTAACTTTTCTACAGCTTTCTGGGGTCACCTAATTTGAAATGCACACTAATTTTTAATACAAATCTGCTTAGAAGGGCCATCCCTATGGTAGGTAGGAGAGGCCACAGCTGTTTCTTAGTGGGAAGGATGTCCATCTGGAAGTCAAGACACCTAGATTCCAATCCAGGCTTCACCAGGCTCCAACAAAGGATTTAAACCAGATGATTTCTAAGAATAAAGCACTACTCCACATGGCTACAAACACCACAAGCAGGAGCACAAGGCTCAGAACGACACGAGACCCAAGAGAAGAGACAGTGAACAGACAAGAGGGAGTTCCAGGAGGGCTGGTCACAAGGCTTGTGACAACAAAAGTATAGAGACCAAAAACCAGAAAGCAGGGTGGGAAATATCCCTTCTGCCTAAAACCACCATGCCACCACCTCCATAACTTTACCACCAACAGAGCCTTGCACTGGGCTGGGGGAGAAAGTGGCTGCAATAAAGATAGTTTAATGGTGGGGCATTAATCATTTTGACCCCTTAATTACTTCAAGTTTCCAGAAAATCAATGATTTCAGGTCAGAGATGTAGCTAACAGCGCCATACAGAAGCATATCTGATAGGACTTCATTGGTTATATTAGACTGTCTTAACACTTTTAAGGAGTCATTCTTTTGTAGTCCTCGTATGACTACTTCTAAAACCTTTTAATGACAAAGTCAATGTGGATTGACTATTTCCCTAGTAGACTTGTAGCTATGGAGGGCAGGAACCATATCTGTCTAGTTCATCACTGTATCCCTAGTGCCCAGCAAGGTGCCTAGCTCACATTTGGAGTCAACCAGTATTTTCTGAATCTTTTTGCACCAAGACCTTTTTGCACAGGACAATGTTTTTAGAACAACTTTCTGTATGATTAATTATTCCTCTAGATATTATTTTTAAGGGTTCATTATGTGGATACACATAACAAATCCCCTATTATTGGATATTTAGGTGATGCCAATTTTTCACTATGATAAAGAGCTCTGAGAAGAATAATGATCCTGACTATTCCTTAAAATAGACTCCTAAAAGTAGAACTGCTGGGTCAAAGAGCATGTATTTATGCTATCACTCTTAAATGCTACCCTTCACAGCCTGATCTTAAAGGGCAATTGCCATGAACTTTACTAGTTAGGTAAACTGTTTTCCTCTTATTATTAATACACCTCTTACTAACCCAGAGATTACTTTACAATACTGTAAACTTCTCAAGCAGAGGAATTTCCTTAAACAAGTGCCTTTGACAGCAACAGCCAAAGTCCTGAACTGTCCTCTCCAGACCTATTTTCAGTGCCCATCAAACACAGAAATCTGAGAAGCAGCATCTGCTCCAAGTGGTCTTTTGCTTGCCTCCTCATGGCTCAACCTTCTCTTCTTGCTCAGTAGAGGATAAAACCACATTGGGGCAGCACACACTCCTTCCTACCTTCCCTTCCCCTCAGCTCATCTTCCAAAGACACCAGCTACATCATTTTGCTGCTCTTATTTTCTCAGAGGAATAACTAAGACACAGAAATGTCAAGACCTATGTAAATGCAATGAGTCTGTTGGTGTGTGCCTGCCTCCCTGCTTTTGGGCAGTCACTTCTCATTATTGCTGGCAGTAGTGGTTGTTGTCAAGTCTATTTCAACTCAGGGCGACCTCATGAGTGCAGAGTAAAACTGCTCTATAGGGTTTTCAAGACTGATCTGGCCTGTCTCCTGAGGCACTTCTCTGGGTGGATTTGAACTGTCAACCCTTCAGCTAGTAGTCATCAAGTACTTAACCATTTGCGCCACCCAGAGATGCATTTTGATCATTAGCCCCTGTAAAAAAAGAAAGAGGTCAATAAAGAGAAACTCTCACTGGCACAATTGCACCTTTTTCTGCTTTCCTAAAAATGGATGTTTCAGAGATACTCTTGGTGAATTTCAGGAAATCTATGGATGTTCTCCCCAGAATAGTACACTTGAGTACACATGCCCAAAATAATAAATTTTATTTCAGTGGCTTCATGAAGCCCATCCGTGGACCCCAGTGAGAACCTCTAGGCCAATAAGAGGGCACTCAAACAAACGGCCAAAAGGAGGCTTGAGAAATTCCTGAGTCTTCTCACCATTCCGTGCCTGTTTCTAAAATCAAAGGGAGGAGAAAAGCCAGCCATGTTCAGGGCCCTATGGAAACCTGGAACACTGCCCAGCACAACTGCTGGTTACTCTGTAGGCCTTTGAGAGTAACTCAGGTGTCACTACACAGACAGCATCAGTAAAGCAAAATGGCAAGTTTTCAACCTTGTGAATGGGTGACAGAGCCGTTAAGAGGCCTGGGTGGGGCTTTGCCTCAAGACCACCTGATGTGCTACACATTTGTTTTCTTCATTATTGTCTGTCTGCCCCATTACCAAGAAAACCCCACGCAGCTGAGACTCTGCTTTGTTCATACCTATGCTCTTAGCTCTGTCCAGAGTCAAAGCTGCAGATGACCAGAATGTTTAGAGACTGAGGCTGTCCACAAAGACTTCCATAGAAAGTAATGACATACACCGGACATTTTGTATACTTGAGACTTCAAAATGAGAACATAAAGTCACAGCCAGAGGGAACAACAGGGACAGGCTCTTGGAAAAGATCAGGTGGGAACATAAGGGAAAGGATGACACAGTCCACATGGTGAGAAATCTCAACACATGGCCAGGAAGTTGGTAAAGAGGGACAGTCCCTGTGCAATAGCTCCAGGTCTCACTCGTGGTTCATTTAGTCTACATGCCTCCCCCTGAGAGAAAAGGGAACCTGCCTCCCTCCCTCTGAGAGGAAGAAATCCCAGGGTCACACTCTAAGCCACTTCCCAAGGCCACCCCAACAACTGAAGAATGCTGCCCTGCATTACCGAAGGCACGGCCGGGGTTTCCATACAACAACACCATGATGTGTGATTATTATTAGCATGACGCACAAGAAAAAACCAGTGCCACAGATGAGTTTGAACCCAAGGATACTGCTCTTTCTGCCACTCCCCAACTGGCTTTCAAAATCAGGGCCCTGGGGTCTTGTCTTTACCACTTCCTATTATCCACAAGGACCGTTTCTCTCCCACTCACACAAAAATGGCTCAAGAAGTTCATTACAACCTCACAGGTGAGGTGTGCCGGGGCAGCCAGTCGTACCTGTCCCCACCTGCCCTGCTTCGTCTCAGGCGACCAGGGCAGCCTGACTCAGGCTTACAGGCCCAGATCCTCCCATACACGGTGTTCTTTTTATGACTCCTGTTTTGTTTGGTCCCATGGCCTTTCTCCAGCATGCCAGGATGTCAGCACTCCTGTCTTCACCCACCTGCCTGTGCACCTGCAACCCAGCCGCTGCCCCTGCCCGCCCCATACACTCCCCTTTCCCCGACTAGCTCCCCTCAGGAGTAATCAATTCCTTTTCTTGTTTGGTCTTGTACCTCTACAAGCCCACCACACCCACACCCCCTTTTCAGACTTCTGCCCAAACTGTCAGCCTGTCTTTGCCTAGGAATTAGGAGGACAAACTACCAGCAAAACACCTCCCTTCCCAATCTCAGATTAGTTACGATGGCCCCGTCCTTCATGGATTCACAGAATGTCTCGGCGTGAAAACTTTCAGAAGACTGAACATCACACATTTCGCACCTTGAACAGAATAACCTGTCAGGAAGAGCATCAGTCACAACCTGGAAAATACAAACATCTGGTGAATCAACCACTTATTGCTGTTTCTATAGTTCGGACACACAACTAACCAGGAGTAGAGAAGACAGCACTGAAATAAGGGTCTTTTTTATTAACAGAATAATAAAAGATTGATGATGGGGAGCTCATGAAGCACTCATTTCAGGTGTCTCCTAATCACGGGACTCATGGAATTTGGGGACTAGACAACCAGGGGTCAACTAATCCCAACTCCCCTTTACAGATGAGGAAGCAAAGACCCCAACTTTCTCAAGGTCATACCACTGACAGGTATGCCTTAGCTTGCAAATTATTTGTAAGGACATGAAGAAAGGAAGAAAGGAGGGAAAGGCACAGAAAATTAAAAAATGCACACCTCTGAGAACAAAAATGAAAGTGGAATTTAGCACTTGACCAAAAATTGAGGGAAAATAAAATGAAGCCCTGTTTTTAATAAAGAGTTTCTTTAAAAAGCTGATTTACCTTAAAGGGAGAAAGTCATTAATCATCTTCTGGTTTTCCACTCCCAAGTAGTAGCTAAAATTTAACCACAATTTTTAAAAACAAAGAAAGTGAACCGGTCAAGTGCTCATGTAAGGGTTCCGAAGTGGTTTTGAAATGCAGTCCCAGTTTCCAACTTCCCTTTTGCTGATCATTTCCAGCTTGTCAGAGTTATCTCACTAAAAAAGTAAACCTTGTGTTATTTTAAAACCAAACACAAAGATCTCAAAGATCCCAAAATACCACTCTTCTATGGTATCAGTGACCTTCTCCTGCACGTTCTCAGGCTTGGTGTACAGCTGCACCACTGCATTCACTATCTCATGTTGACATTTATCTGTGGATGTGTCTGTCTCCCACAAACTCCTCCAGGCCCCATCTCAGTCATCTCTGTGTCTCTGAGCTTAATAAGGGGTCTAGGCCATAGCTGACCTTCAACACGTGTTTATTGCCATATTTAAGCCAGGAGTTATAAGGATCAGACTTGCAAGCATCTCGCACACATGAACAGGCCACTCCAGCCTCCCCCATCTTTCCTTGGCAACCTCCATCCTCTCTCCCCTGCCACATACCCTTACCAAGCAAGCAAGCCTCTCCAGGCCTGCCGGGTCACAGAAGAGCCCCGACAACTAGCCCAGGGAAGAGCCAGATCAACGTTTCTTCCCAAACGACTCACTTCTGCTGCTCTCCTTTAACTCATGCTTTCAGCGGTAAGATCTGAGTTAATTCCAAGTCCCAAGTTCCTACAGAATCTTGCAATTGTAAAAATTTCTCACTCCACAATTTTGTGTGTAACATTGTTCGGATGGGAAAGATGCCGTCTGAATTGCAAAACAACAAATCTTTGCTGTATAGTAACAGCTCAGGATTTTCGAGCACTTCCCATAGTGGCCGTACTATACTGTTCACACATGGTAGCTATTATACCTCACAACAGCTGAAGGAGAGAGGCACACGGCTTTTTTTTTTTTTAATTTGGTGGCTTCTGACAAACACAGTTTTCTACTACAACTAACCCAGTCAAATAAGATTATCCATCGCCTTCCCAAGGTCAGGCTATATATCTTAACATACTTTTAATTTCTCTGTGCCTAAATTCTCCCATGGGGATAAACGGTGGCATAAAGCCTTTTATTTTTTTTTCCCTAGTTTATGACAGGTTGTGGAGAAGATGGAAAATGAAATGAAAACACATCAGGATACCTCCCTAAGAAGAGAGGCATCAGATGGCACTTCATGCTTCCAATGAGCCCTGACATTAACATGCATTTCTTCGTTTTCTCTCCACCCTGGGTTACCTATCCTAAGCCACGTCAGAAACACTGAGCAGCAGAGAAAGCAAATTTCTCCTCTGCATCAACTCAGATATCCCTTTCCTGTCCTACATAAACAGACAACGTGAGTTCAGTTTTTATTTCGTGACGTGAAAGTACTTAAAATTTCTAAATCTGAAATCAATCCCGGCTTATTGTAACTACAAGCAGGAGCAGCTGATTCCTCAGTGATATGGGTACTGCATGTGGCAGTGGATCTCAGAGCAGTCCCTAGACCAGCAGCCCCAGTGTCATCTGAGAACATGTTAGACAAGCAAATGGTCAGGCCCCACCCCACCTGCTGCCTCAGAAACTCTGGTGGAGGTGGGGCCCAGCACTAAGAGGTTTAACAAGCCTTCTAGGTGACACCGATACACACTGAAATTGGAGAACTACTGGCTTATGCTGATAAACTTCCAAGGTCATGGGAATGCCCAGCTGGGCTAACCTGTGTTTCGCAACTCTTTACGTAATTGTGATGGCTCTCCACCAACAACAGCACCTACTCTTGTTATTTTTCCAATTGGTGGAGGCCCCAAACACTAACCTCTTTCAGGGCAAAAAGCACTCCTATCTTGGGGGGGCAAATTACTTGTGCCCCACTCTCCTGTCTCAAAGTATCTGTTTCACAGAACTGTCACAAGAGTCAAGGGCTTAGAGCAGTGGCTCGCGGTAAGCCCTCAACAAACGTGAATCCCCATGATTACTACATCTCTGCCGAAAGGTCTAATTCAGAACTAGGAATAAAGCAAAACAAAACTTGCTTCCTGCATGCCAACCACCTGATTTATTCTATCCAGTCTACCTCCCACCAGGCAGGCCAGCCAGGACCAAGGCTGCACCTGGCTCCATGGTCTTTCAGGCACTTAGTCTACGGTCTGAGCACCCACCACCTGCCCAGCAACCCAAGCAATGTGCAGAGGCTTCTTTGGTGCAGAAAGTCCACTCTATGGTACTGTGCCACTGACCGGGTCTTTCTACCCCCAACCAGGTCTTTCTGCACCAAAGCCGTCCAATTCCTGGGCATAAAGCCTCACATACCTCAAGCACAGTGAATATTCACAAATGTAGCAATGATAGCATTTTTTTTTTTTTTTTTAGCATTTATACTGTGCTTACCATGTGCCAGGCACTAAGTGTGTTACAAATACGAACTTTTACAGACCTCCCAACAACCCCATGAAGTCGTTGCTGTTATTACACATGCCACCAAGGTTGGGGAAACAGGGCAGGCACAGAGAGTTTATATAACCTAAGGTCTCACAGCTCTCAAACCACAAGGCCAAGATCTGAACCCAGGTGCTCTAGCTCCAGAGTCAGCACTCTTAACTGCTGAACTATCAGACAGAGAGCTACTAGTCACTTAATGACCTACTAAAAAAAAAAAAAAAAACCACCAAACCCGTTGCTGTCGAGTTGATTCCAACTCATAGCTACCCTATAGGACAGAGTGGAACTGCCCCTTAGGGTTTCCAAGGAGCGCCTGGTAAATTCAAACCGCCCACCTTATTTATGGTCAGCAACTACACCACCAGGGTTTCCAGTTACCTACTAGTCACTAGTTATCATCAATCCCAAACAAAGCACTGATTTTAAAATACTTAAAAATAGGCACAATATCCATTGCCATGGTGTTCAATATTGGACCCTCAAGACCCCCCAACAAAAAGTCTAATTATACTTGGTTTGTCAGACTTCTTCTCTCTCCCTAATCTAATTCTCCCCAAGTCAAGTCGAAACTCTTTCACAGAGCATGATTTCTCTTTTCTTATAATTCCCCTGGCACCACACTACTTAACCCCTAATTATATACCATCTGTCACATAGTTCTCTAATTGTTCCTTGTATATTAGTCTTTTCTTTCCCACTCGACTGTAAAATTCTTTGGAAGCGTCCATACTTTCTGTGAAACCCCTGCAAAGCTAGCCAGAAGCATGGGCTTGCTTATACGGACTCAGAGACTGTTACACGGTTAATTCACTTCCCTTTTCTGACACTTCTTTGTTATCCATCCTAAGAAAAGCAGAATAAAAATAAGTTTATGCTGTTTAAAGCCAGCATCAGAGGAGACATTACACCAACATTCAGCGAAAGGCAACTCTGTTTCAAGATCTGCACCCCATGCCTTTCCCACATTATTCCATTTAAACCCCTAGCAACCTTACAAGGGGGGGAGGTGTTATCCCTGTTTGAGGAAGGAGGAACCATAGGCTCTGAGGGGTGAGCAACTTGCCCAATATCACTCAAGGCTGCTGAGTGAAGAACAGAGATTTAAACCAGATCTTCCCAAAAAGCCCCTACTCTGCCTACCGCTAAGGAACCCAGACTCAAATTTTCCGCAAAGTAGCTCATTACCTTTGTAAAAAATGCTATCGTGACAAAGAAATTTTAAACTCTATTAAAAAGTCATTTTGAAAAGACGGATGATAACCACGTTCATGAACAGAGCTATACTAAGACGGAAAAGGTGTCAATTTCCCCCATATTAAACTATACATTCAAGGCACTCACATTTCTACTTCACTGAGAACCTGACAAGCATTCCAAAATGTATATGGAAGAACAAAGGTCCACAAATAACCAAGTGATATTTTGAGAAAGAAGAACAAAGCAGAGGCTCACCCTGCCACAAAAGACATACTGTAAAACCATAATAATAAAAATAATTTATCATAGAAACAGACAAACGACTAGAATGGAATAGAGAACTCAAAAACAGACGCTCATGAAGAGTCTCAAAATCAGTATGTTGTGGGAAAGGAACCAGGCACGCAGAAATACCATACTGTATGGTTCTGTTTACATAAAATTCTAGAAAATACAAACTAATCTATAGTAACAGAAAGCAGATCAGTGGTTGCCTGAGTCTGGGAACAAAGAGAGGAAGCAACTGTTAAGAGGTCCAAGGAAAGTTTAAGACAATGGAAATGCTCTGTATCTTGACTGTGGTAGTGGTTTCACAGTGGTTTACGTACACCTGTCAAAACTCATCAAATGGTACAGTTTAAATGGATGTGGTTTACTCTATGTAAATTACAGCTTGTAATAAAGTTGAAAAAATAGACTCATGTATATATGTGGGAACCTGATGTATGATAAAGGCTGCTCCACAAAAAAATAGCAGGGAAAGAATATATCGTTTAACAGATGATTGAAGGGAAATTTGCCCACAAAATGGAAAGGAAAAAATAAAGGGGGATTCCTTCCTTATGCTGTATATAAAGATGAACCTCAAATAGATTAAAGACCTAAATGTGAAAAGTAAAACTAGAAAACTGATAGAATATAGAATATCTTTGTAATCTTGGCATAATGAAGAATATCTTATCAAGGTCCTAAAGTGCAACATAAAACAAAATTTGATGGATTTCATCTATATCAAAACTAAACATTTCTCATTAATGACAGTAATGACAAAGTTAATACACAGATGGCAGAATGCGATTAATATCTAGAATATGCAAGAAACTTCTGCAAATCAGCCATCAGAAAAATAGACTAAAGCTAGTCAAAGAAATTGCACTACCTAACAAATACACTGAAAACCCAAACAAAAACCAAACCCACTGCCGCGGAGTCGATTCCAATTCATGGTGTCCCCACAGGGTTTCCAAGGCTGTAAACCTCTGCGGAAGCTGACTGCCACATCTTTCTCCTTCAGAGCCACTGCTGGTTTCAGACCTCCGATCTTTCAGTTAGCAGTTGATCGTTTTAGCCACTTGCCACCAGGGGTCCTCACAAATACTTTAAAAGGTGCTCAAATTCACTAAGAAATCACATAAATTCACATTAGAACAATTAGATACCACTTCACAGCTAGCAGGTATTGGTAAAACTTATAAAGGTTGTTAATACCAAACACTGGTAAAGATGGGGGGAATCAGGAATCCTCATGCACTCATGTGGGAAAGCAAACTGGTTCAGCAGCTCAGGAGAGTAATTTGGCAATACTTAGTAAAAACAGGGGTGCTTGTACCCTACGACCCGGTCTACCTATTCCTTGGTATATACTCCTAGAACAGTAGTCCTCAAACTTGCCCAAGCATCGGAATCTCCAAAGGGGCTTGTGAAAACACAGGTAGATAGGCTCGGCCCTCATGGTTTCTGACTCAGGAGGTCTAGATTCAGGCTCACAGGACTGCATCTCCAACAAGTTCCCACGTGCTGATGCTCCTAGGTGTGGACCACACTTTGAGAACCACTACCCTGGAGATACTCTGGCACACATCTTTAAGAGAATGGGTATAGGACGTTTGTCACAGTTTGCTTGTAGTAGCAAGAGTAGAGGTAACCTAAGTGTCCATCACTAAGAAAACGGATAAATAAAGCTAGTAGAAGTACACCAGACCATAGAAAATCAGCAGTCAGAAGCAATGCACCAGATATACCTATGTTAACAAAGAACTCACAAAGGAAATACAGAATGAATTTTTCTGGATTTTTATAGAAGTTTGAAATTTTCCCTAACAGTTTTAATGCTGAAGAAAAAAGAATCCAAGTTCATAGTACAATACCACTTACGGAAATTAAAAACACAAAATAACCCAGCCTCTTTAACAAGGAGGCACACGGACCCAAGAATATATATCCAACATGTGAGAGCAGTCTCTTCCGGCAGAGAACAGAACGGGAGTGAGAATGAAGGAGAAAAAAAGAAAAGAAAGGAGCTTTGCAGAGAGGATTATACACCAAGAGCTGAGGAATGTCATTAACTCAACTCTCAAAAGTTATTTTTAAATTCCCACTCACCTGCATTGACATACAACGGTGGCTTCAGTAAAGTCCCAGTGCCTTGCATTTACCAGGGCAGATCAGCTTGCCACTAAGAGATTGAAGGGGAACTTTCCGAAATATAAACTTGAGGTGATTCAGGCTACCAGGTCTAACCTGCTACTGAGCCCTGGACTCCCCCTCCTTCGCCTGTTAGTATTTAAAGAGAAGCACAGGTGCCTGACTTCTGGCAAAAGGGTGTGGAGGTGCGTGTGTGTGCGTGTGCGTGTGCGTGTGCGCGCCTCTTCTCTGTGTGTGTCTGGGCTGTGTGTCTGACAGTTCGTGGGTGTCTCTCTCTGTATTCGTGTGTGTCTGCACGTATGTGTGGTATGTTTATCACTGGAGGTAAACAGAACTCTAGATGGGAGCAGAGCACTCCAGGGAAGCCTGGGCCACACTTGATCAGCCATTCAGTTCGGTTTTACTGAAACCAGAAGTCATGGTTACAAAACCAAGCCACCTTCCTGGGGCCCCGCCGTCCTCCTTCCTCCCTTTCTTCACTCTCCCCTCCTCCACATCCCAAATGGGCTGATCCAAAAATAAGGTCCTCTTGTGTCTGGGTTGCTTATGAAAGTGACAAACCTTACAGGGGAAACGCTTGGAATGCAGCTGCTATTAGGTGTGTAGAGTCAATTTCAGCTCACAGCAGCCCCATGTGACAGAGCAGAACTGTTTCATGGGGTTTTCTTGGTCTTTCTCCTGCAGAGCTGCTGGGTGAATTCGAACTGCCAACCTCTGGGTTAGCAGCCAAGCGTTTAACCATTTGCACCACCGGGGCTCCTTTGGAAGGCAGTAGGAGTTGACAAATGATCCTTATCTTCCTAGCCAAGAGCCTTTAACAGAAGAGCCAAACTCTTTAAAACTAGGCATGTCATAAAAGTTCTTCCAGAAGAGATTGCTGTGGCTACAGCTACCATCCACAAATGGCAAAGAAAAGAGCATTCTGTCATCAGTCATGCCACCACCAGGCCAGACTGGCCACAGCTTTTTCTAAGAGCTACTGAACACTTTGTCATATGAAGTGGTGGGAAAGTATGGGACCATCAGAAAACAAAAATCACCACTGATTGAATTTGCAAGAAAACCCAACAGAGCCTTCTGAAAGCAGCTTTAAATAAGCAAGGCCATGCCAGCAAAGTGTGTCTTCAGAGGAAGAAGAAACAGCTAAACCGGAGGAGGGAGAACTGTAAAGGGGTAGTGCAGATAAGTAGGCTGGCCACACACTCATGCCCCGCCCCCCCCAAGACTGGGACACTTATCCCCATGTGTAAACAACCCAGAATTTTTGTTCCCAAGACACTGTTTTGTTTTTTACATAGTAGCATCTTTTACTGGATGGTAAAGGTTAGGAATCCTGCAGTGTTCTCCTGAAATGCTTTGTGTGGAATGAAATTTTGTAAATTACATCATATTTCATGTACAGCAGAAGCACTTTTTACTTAAAAAAAAAAACTGACAGCCTAAGGTAGGAGTCCTTTAGGATTGCCTGAGATTTGTTAACGAAGCACACTGATGTCTGAAGTAAGTTGAAGTACTGGATTGGCCACAATTTGAAAATTTAGGGATTTAACCAAAAAGAAAAAGTTTAAATAGTTGAGGTTTCAAACTAAAATTGAATGCCTACAGTCAACACAGAGAATTACAACGGTACAAAGTTCCTTAAGTGTCAAAACGCATTGGCACTGCTGTGTATACTTTACTCTGGCAATATTGAGGGAAGAACCCCATTTCCAGAGTTAAGAAATAGAAAAGGTACATGATGAACACTAATAAGCTATTCTGTTATCAAGAATTATTTTAGATTTCAGACGAACAGGAATTTATTGAGTATGTACATGACGGCAATGAACAACTAAAAGTTAGGCACCATGCAAGATGAACAACTAAAAGTTAGGCACTTTCAGATAACTAACACGCTTTTATTTACTGTGCCCCTTTAATAGGAGCTCTGGTGGTACAGTGGTTAAGCACTCAGCTGGGAACCAAAACGTCAGTGGTTTGAATCCACAGGCACTCATGCGAAAAAGATGTGGCAGTCTGCTTCCATAAACATTACAGCCTTGGAAACCCTACAGGGCAGTTCTACTCTGTCCTATAGGGTCACTATGAGTCAGAATCAACTCTACGGCAACGGGTTTTTTGATCCCTTTAACAAGTTTAATCTATCAGTTGAATTAATTTCTAAAAAAAAAAAAAACTGCTTAGAATGTGTACAATAGCTTATCATCAGCAGTGAAGAGTCACAGAAATATATCTTACTAAAAATGTAAAGGTCTAGTCTCTGAAGAAGCAAATGTAGGAAAGGCTAGATCACCACTTTACCTGACAATCACTTTCTGCAGAATAACTAATCTCTTAAGCTGTGCATGGTGGCAGCTGCCACCTCCTGCTACACAGCAGGTCACAGGGCTGGAGAGACCCAGAAACATTCTACACAGTTCAAGAGAAACTGTGAAGAAACTCAAAGAACCAGGGCCTTGGAGACCTTAAAAGGAAGCAAGGTAAGCAAAGGGTGCTGCTATAGGCAGAAGGCAGCTCCTGGAGGTTTCCCCAAAGCTGGCGCCTCCAACAGCAGGCGCAGGCGGCTGCTGCTGGCTTGGTCGTCCAAGGCTTGGCTTCAGAGCTGGAAGGCTGCCACCTGCTGAATCACCAAACATCCCTGGGCTTCCCTTGGAGCACTGACCAGACAGGCACCCATCCCCCGCGCGGCTTCTCCTTTGGACATCTTACACCCGGACCAATGAAAGCACCCAGCTCTCTCCCTTTCCGCACAGGCCAAAACAACCGACAACCCCTTCAGTCTGGGCAGCCCTAGGCAACTCCCATTGCGCTCCTACATCACCCATCCCACTCCCCTCTTTCTGCCCACTCAGTCCCCCAGAACATCCAACCACCAGTGGGGAGCGTGGGGAGTTCGCAGCACACCATGACAGGCATTCACAACCAAGCAGCCAAGCAGAAACACCACGGAATCTGAAGGCAAAATAACCTGTCCAAACAGCTTTAAAGATCCAGGTAGGTAATGTCAAGGGAGCTAAAAGAGTCAGGCCCACAACACAACTTCCCTTCCCGAAAGCAGCCCTCGCTCTTGGTTTCATAAGCGGATGCAGCTGAAATCTGTACTGTCTGAAGGTAAAAGAAACATCTGAGAAGCACCTGCCAGGATTCTCTTCCTCCTTCCAGCTACCGCAATCCTCAGCTCGATTTTTACTCTTGACTACCCGAGGCTAACAAGCGTTAACCAGAATGGGCCAGGCCGAGTCCGTTAACTGGACCAGACCACCCTACCTGGCCCACCAGAAGAAGCCCCGAGCCCGAGTTTGGGTTAAGATGGTGGGAAAGGCACTCGCTGCTGTCGCTTCTCTGCCCTTGACAAAGCGCCTGAGAATCGCGAAGACTCCTCACTCACGGGGAGAGCCGCGTCCTGGAGACGCTGTCCGGTCGGGGACTGAGGCGATGGCCACTCCAGGCCTCGCCCCTAAACACACCCACACGGCGGGGGCAGCCCCGCAGGGTCTCAGGGCCGCCCCGGAGCTTGGGGAAGGTACGCAGCCTGGGGAGGTCCTCGAGGAAGGGGGTCCCACATTTTATGTTGCCAGGGGACATCAAGGGGCCGCGGTGGGGGGCTTCTCGAAGCCCTGGGCGCCTGACCAGCTGCGAAGTACCCCGAAGTACCAACTGACACGCCATCGCCCGGGCCGGGGGGGGGAGGGCGGGGGCCGTGATTTGGGGTCGGCCCTTGCCAGTCTCCGGATCCCTGCAGAGCAATTGCCCGAAAGGCTCCCGGGCCCCGCCACCATCCGCCAGACGCTCGCCCCAATCCCCGACCCCAGGCAGCCTTCCAGCCCGCACGCAGCACCTCTAAAGAGGTGCCCACTGCCGCCCCCGCCTGCCTCCCCGCCCCAACTTGGCCAAGGAGCCCGCGGGGGTCCAGCCCTCTCCGAGACCTGATTCTGGCCGCAGGACCGCCCCCTGCGTCCACCCTCTGGGAGCGGCCGCACCGGGGGAGTGCCCGCCAGGTACGCACGAGCCACCGGACGGGCTCCGCTCACGCCCCCTCGCCCGGGGCTGCCCACACGCAGCCCCCCGGCGTCAAGCCCGGCCTGCGAGGACTCATCGGCCCCCCGAGACCGCACGGTCGGCCATCTCCCCCCTCCCCGAGACTCACTTGCACCGGAGTCGCGGCCGCTGCCGGAATTCCGCTCGCCGAACCCCCTGCCGCGGAATGAAATCCGGGGCAGGGCAGCGTCGGGGCTCCGCACCCGGATGGCGCTCTCCGGCCGGCTGGCCGGGCCCGAGGGAAGAACAACCTTCCCTGGCCGGCCCTTCCCGCTCCCGTCCTGCCAGCTGCCGCTGCTGCCCCGGCCGCTGCCTCGCTGGTGCGAATGCTTCCGACTTGCCACCGCCAGCCTCCCAGGCTGCCGAGCATGCCCAGTCCGCGGCCCAAGCCAGCCCGGCTTCCCGCGGGCACGGATCCGCTCCTCCGGGTGTTCGCGGCGGCCGGGGGGAGGCGGTCCGGCCCGGCGGGCGGGGTTCGCGGGGCTCCTCCCGGGACCTAGCCGGACCGCGCATCCAGGGGCCAGGCGGGGGTGTGCCCCTTTAATTTCACCTGAAGTGATGGGAAGAGCAGGAGGCGGGCACTTTCCCCCACCGACGAGACAGCCCTAACTTAGACACTTTGAGGGAGCCGCTTAGTGAGGCCAAATGGGGGCCGGGTTTAACCGTGAGGGCCGGTAAACAACCTAGGGGCAAAGAGTTGAGACGTGAAGCTGGTCAAAGAGACGGGAACGCAAACTCGGGCTTCTGGGGGCGCCGGGCTCGGGGGCACGAGTTTGCCAGCTGCCTGAGGATGCTCTGTTCCCCACCGAGCCTAAGAGGTGCGATACTTGTAGTTAACTCCTGATTCAGCGTTCATAAAGAAGGGCGGACCTCAGTCTTTATGGCCCATTTTCAAGTCTCTGTCCATAGGTTCCCATCTTCCACCCCGACTCCGGCAAATAACACTAGGGCCGCCAGCGCCGCGACGCCGGTAAGAAACTCGGGCCGCGTCAGGGACGCCCCGCCCCGTCTGGGCCCCGCCTCCCGCCGGCCCCTCGGAGCTGCCGCGAAAACCCGGAGAGCTGCTGCCCACCGGCAGGAGCACTGCGCATGCCCAGTAGCCCGACCTGGTGCGGGTGGCCCGAAGGGAGGTTTTCCTCCGCTCTTTGAGCTGGACCCCGGTACTCCGGTTAGGGGCGGCCGGCGGCAAGTGCCGGCCTTCTGCCGTGGCGCCCGCCGTCGCTGGCCGCACCACGCTGCACCGTCGTGGCGGAGAAGCAGCGCGGGGCTGCGCCTCCCACGGGGTCGGGGACTTGGCGGACGGGGGAGGGGGCGCGCGGCGATAGCGGCGTGACACGTGACTGTCCGCGGCGCTGCGGGCAGCCATCTTCCGCCCGGCCATCGAGCCGCCCGCGTTCGGAGCGGACTCGGGAGCCCGCCGGGGAGAAACGGCGCCTCTGCCCCCGCCACGCCCTCCCACAGGGTTCCACCCTTGGCTCCGCACCTGCCTCCGCCCCGCCCCGGTGCGCCAGAATCGCTGCGCTGGTCCTGGGCTTGCTCCGTGGACGGGTTACCGCCGGGGCAAGGGGCAAACGGCTAAGAAATCTAGAGGACGAGAGTCCTGCTGCGGCCGGATGGTGAAAGGCCTCTGTCCCCAGAGGCGGAAATTGGAGAGTGGAGTCCCTTTCCGTAAGGCAGTGACACCCCCGCTGCCTCCCTGTTCTACCCTATTCCCTGCAGAGGAGATGTAATATCTTGGCAGGGACATCTGGACACGGGCAGTCGCTCTTCAGTGCGGCGCGATATCCCAGGGCTCCTGCTGGTGGGCAGCTTGGATAGTGAATATTTATTGAACTTTTGCTTCGAGGTACCTGAGATTCCCGGAGTACCAGGACGAGCAGCGTTACCATCAGCCGAGAACCTGTGAAAGAAAGATCCGTTGCCTTTGAGCGACCCTGTAACGCTTGTTACAAATGGCGAATTCGCGTCCCCACCTGTATCTCCAGAATCAGAAACGACGGGTGAGGTCCTGCAGTCTGGTTAAAAGCCCTCCAGACGGTCCTAATGAAAATCCTTTATTTCTACTCACTGTTACAGCAGCTCATTTTATAAGTGAGGCATTAAAAATTCACCTGACTTGCCCCAACACGGTGAGGGGTCGGGCATTCAAACCTAGGCAGTCTGCCCCAATGCTGGCTCTCTATCACGCCCTACACTCTGGCTTCTCTGGATTTCCATTCCCCACCATCACCCCTCACCCCTTTGGGCCTACAACACTCTACTGCTCTTCTCAGAAAGATGAAAAAAGAGTACATTGGTCAAGTACAGCTTTAAAATAACTGAAATTCAACTACATATTTTGAATGTCTACTGCAAAAAAAAAGTTTTTTTTTTTTTACTGAGGTCAAGGCTCAGTGAGTCATAGTAGCACTACTGGGTATTTTTGTCAGTTGGCACCTAGAAGGTGAAAGATGAGGCTGCTTCTTGTGATCAAATTTTTTTTCAAGCTATGAGCGTGGCAGCAACTGTGACTGGTTTCTCTGGAGTGAAGTGCTGTGTACGTGGACTGTCCTTTCAAGTTTGGACTTCCTGAAAATAAGGTCCAAGTAAAGATCTGGTGCAGCTTTGTGTCAAGGAGTCTTTTAATTGACTTTAAGTTGCCCCTCCCAAATGTAAAAACCAAAACCAAACCCATTGCCTTCCAGTGATTGCAACTCACAGCAACCCTACAGGACAGAGCAGAACTGCCCCGTAGGGTTTCCAAAGCGGCTGGTGGATACCAACTCCCCACCTTTTAGTTAGCAGCCAAGCTTCTAACCACTGCACCACCAGGGCACCACCCAAATGTAAAGATGAACTAAATTTTGCAAAATATTAAGTCCTTGAATCTAAGTGGTGTGGCTAGGGTGCTCACTATATTATTTTTTAACTTTATGTTTGAAATTTCTCATAATAAACTTTGGAAATGCATATAAATGAGTAATCATTTTTAGGACTTTATATAACATCACACGTGGAAAAAAGTAGGGTATAAAGTTATTTCCCCTTTAATTCTAATTTCATAAAATAATTCAGGGACAAGGCTATATACAGACACAGGGGAAAAAAACATTTAAGAAGAAATCCTAAAGTAGTTAAATTCTGGCTGAAGTGCTTATAAGTGACACTAAGAGTTGACTCTCCTTGAAATTAAATTTAGTTATGGTCTTTAAATCTCTGCTGTTTGTACTCTAAAGTTAAAAAAATAAAAATAATCCTCTCCATTCCACGCTACCACAAAGAATTTTACCAGAGCTTATTTTGATCAAAATTTTAATAAACCTTTATCATACATGTAAGAAAATGTTGAAATGGCAGATGTTTTGTTACATATACTTTTACCAAAATAAAAAATTTTAATTGGTATCATATTGCTTGATTTTAAAACTTAAGGACTCTCAAGTACACAGAATATCATAAAAGACATTGTTGTCAAGACAACTAAGAAAATTAAAATGAATCACCTCCAAGGCACCGTGATTAAAATACCGTGTTAAAAATAATACTAAGAGCAAATACTGGGGCAAATTTGCCAAAACAGCTATTGTCAGGTAGATAGCTTAGATAAAGATGAGTGACTTCTACCTTTATGCCAAATAACCAGTGATTAAAACATGGTTTTTATCCAGTTGACCTGGAAGCAACAGCCATCACTCTCCAGACCTTAGTCAAAACTCAAATAGTGCCCAGGAAGCAAGGAGTCTTCGGTGGAGTCGGGCCTATCCGGAGGAACTGGAATGTTTATCCTTATTGTTTGACCATTAAAGGAATCAGGTGTACCCAAACTCTTCAAATCTAAAATGAATACATGAATGGAAATGTTCAACTTTTAGCTTTTTGTTAGATGGCTAGGGAAACGTGTCCATGACAGTGGAAGAATCCCAAGTCACATACCCTGAGCAGCAGGAGGAAGGCTTCATGCCTCTCCTTAGTCCTTTAAACTTGGATGGCCAACTCACAACCCAGACTCCAAACCAAGGCCGACCAGAAAAGCCAGCTGCCTACAACAGAGCTCGTTCTAAGTATTTGTCCCAAACCTTAAGTCTGGTAACACTCAACCCACTGCGCCCATTCAGGCACCCCTGGCTAGGATTTCTGGCTTCAATAACTGCTTCTAGTCTCCTATTAGGCAGCAAAAAACTGGAATTTATTTGATGGTAGTGGGTAGTTCAAAGGTGCAGTTGAGGCTCAAGATGAAATCAGAACCAGGAATTGAATTTAGAGGTTCGCACCAGAAGCTGGAATGCTGAGAAGAACCCAGAAAGTCTCTTTCTGTCTCCTCTGCACTTCTGTTAATATATTCTCTCCCTCTGCAGTCTGGCTTTTTCTTCCTTCAGTTCTCAGTGACTACTTGAAATGTCCCAAGTACTTACCTATTACAAAGAGCTGCAAAAGTGACTCCACCCGTATTCCTTAAATCCTTTGTTTAGTTGAATCCTATCTCCCCACATCCCCACTGTCCACTTGAACCAATCTTACTAATATTTCAGGGCCTACCTCCAGTTCCACTTTTCCGTTAAAAACATCTCCGCCTTCCAGAACCCAGAAGCCTCCTATACGTGCATTTTGGCACTTGTTTATGTTATATTATGTCTCTTACGGCTCTCTGTATGTTTGTTGCCAGCTATATCTTAACTCTCCCACTGCATATTAAATGACATATCAAGGGTATATATTTGTATTCCATCTTCCAGATTATCTAGCTAGGACTTAGAGTCCATACTAAGTATTTATTGAACTATAGTTTATAATTTTCTACTTTTTGCTTTTCTGTTGCTGTGTATTTGTTTGAAACACTAGGTAAACCACTAGGAATGGAAATGTCCTTGCTGTGTTGTCCTTCTCTAATTAGCTACCACCCTTCACAATCTGCTGTACACATTTAAAAAGGATTTTCAAATTAGACATTTATGCCTGGACGCTAACCAGGGGCTGATGAATCAACACCATCAGCAGGAATGCTGCACTGGCTGGTGGACACGCTCCATTGTCAAGACTTGCAATTTACTCTGATTCTTCAAATAGTCAATGTGTAACTCCAGGCAAGGCTTAATTATGGCCTCTTAAAAAGGGAGTAATATTACCCACCCCCTCTTTGCTCCCATGGGTATCATGAGAGTCAATTCGGTCTCTAATGAGACTGTATGTCTATAAACTTTTTCATAGATAAGTAGAGATAAACATAAGGAAAACATGAGGCATTGTCATTGTATTATGAATGTTTATTGTTGTATTTAGCAATCATCTTCCTCCTAAGTACAAGTATTAAACAACAGCTGTAGTACACAAAATAATGAATACGTGTTGGGTCAGCTTCTCCTCCAGCTATTTGTAAACTAATCTTAATTAAAAAAAAAAAATCTTAAATAGCCAAGATTAATTGCAAAGTTGAGACAAAAATTAAGTCTCCCACACCAAAAGAGGGGAGACTTGCATAGTTGATCACCTGAATTTCATAGTACTTGCATTCACTCTTCTTGAAAGGCTTCAAATCTAGGCCAAGCTACGGAAAGGACAGAAGCAAGAAAGGACTAATGCTTTTTCTGGAACCTCAACAGTACCTCCCTTGTTTTGTAAGCTTTTGAAGGAACATATATCAAAATTCTCCCACCAGTAGCTTTAGAGCAAAAAAGAAACTTTCTCTCCCCATTTGACACCTGGAAGAATGAGGCATCATCACACTTCAGGACATGGCTGGAGTCATTTGATGAAAGATTTGTTAAGTTCTGTGCACTACAGTCTCATCTAGGGTTTCTCAACCTCAGCACTGTGGACTTAAGGGGTCAGATAATTCTTTGCTGTGGGAGCTGTCCTGAGCATTGTAGGATGTTTAGCAGCATTCCTGGCCTCAACCAACTAGATACCAGTAGCACCACCCTAGTTGTGACAACCAAAAATATCACCGAGCATTGCCAAAGGCCTCCTTAGTGGGGAGAGGCAGGATCATCCTCAATTGAAAACTACTCATTTAGACCATGAGTAAATGAAGTGGGATAACTGAATCAAAAGAAACTGGGATCTTGAGTTGGTCAAGTAGCCTTCTTTAAAGTCACTCAACACTTCCATATATTAATGTCTTAGGTATTATAAAAATGGCATGGCAGGGGCACCTGATTTCCTCATCTACAGAGAATAAAGATCAACAGTCCAACGCTGATTCCTATGCAGCGGAGGTCAGACATACCTCCTGTCCCCAAGCTTTTACCAATTCTGACACCAACCCTCCCTCCCATGGCATTCTCTACTTCCCTACTGGGTTCAATAATTCATTGCAATGGCCACACAGAACTCACAGGCCATACTCACTGTTGTGGGGTTTATTAGGGAAGTAACAGTTTACAATTCAGGTTCAAGAATGCTCAGGATACAATTATTCTATCAGGAAGCTCTTCTCAGCCATGCCCACAGGAAGGTCTCTTTCCTGCCCTTGGCCTTTCAGCTCCTTGGCCCAGGCTCTGCCCTGCTCAGGCAAGTGTTACAAAGCTCTTTTAGCTCTACCAGTAGGTACCTGGAGGTACCCACTCCACCAGTAAACCTTGGCCCAAAGGAGCTTAGCTCTAGCTCTGTAGGTCAGCAAACCTTGCTTCACCAAGTGCCCAGAGGCATCCTACTCTGCCAGCAAACCTTCTACCCAAAGGCCCTCAGCTTTCTCAGTCTGTGGGCCAGGAACCCCACTGCACCATCTCCTGCCAGTCTCCTACTGGCCTCCTGCCTCTGCTGCCACTGTTTCTCAGCCATCATTCATCGCTATCTTTGGTGTTATGGCTCTCTCTCAGTCTCATGGTTCCAGGAGCTTCCTGGCACAGGGATCCTGGGTCTAAAAGATGCTCTCCACTCCTGGTTCTTCTTTCTTGCTCCTGGCAAGATCCTAACATCTGCCTCTGGGATGGGTCATTTTAAGTCTAGCAGGATGGCAAAACTGACCAATCCCCTTGTTAGAGCTCCATACACCTTCCCTGCATGGTCCCACCCCCACGAGGGTACCATGCATCTTATTTACATTATTAGCAAGTTATCTAATCCCCTTGGTGAGCCATAAGGGCCTTATTTGCATAGTCCTACTGAGTCATTTGGTGCAAGTTACAAAGACTATGGCTAGAAGGGCCATATTGAGTAACTCACCACACCACGGGTATCCATATTGTAGCAATTCAGCCAATGTCTGTTGAGCTCTCAATGGACAAGGCGCGAGATGCGGTACTTCTGCATAACTCCACCAAAAAGACATGGACAGAGTATGCTCCATTGCTCCACAGCGAGTGTATGTGTCATTCCCATTCCAATATTTGCCTTGTGATCAGGGTTGCTAAATATTGTATGGGACATACTTATAGTAAAAAAATTATTTGTCATTCATCTAAAATTCAAATTTAACTGGGCAACCTGTATTTTTAATTGCTACACCTGGTAATTCTCAAAGTTTTATCCCTGTCTCTTGAGTTCTGGCTCTATAAACTTTGGAATGACTTCATTAAAAATAATAAAATTATTACAAATATAAAAACAATTATAAAAAATAACTTTAAAGAAGGCTTTAAAAAATGGAATGCTGATAGAATGAATGGCACAGCTAAATTTGAATAAGTTAAATTTCTTTGAAAAATGTTTACTTTTCTATTGAAAGTTGTGGAAAACTCCTTAGAATTCATTCAAAGCTCATTGCCTGATTTATTTCACAAAACTTCTGATGCTCATGGGCTACTTAGCATTTACACAGGAAGTTTTGTTGTTCAAGTATTCCTGTTGGATGAGTCAGCATTGTGGGAAGACATAGAGGAGACTCAGACACAAACTACTTGTAACCTCATGGCAGAAAAGGCAGTAAAGCTCACAGTAGCTTTACTTTTGCTCAGTTCACGTTCTCAATTCTCCAAGTCTGATCCTCGGACCAGGAACGTCATATCACCTGGGAACTTGTTAGAAATGCAGATTCTTGGATCCCAACTCAGACCTACAGAATCAAAAACTCTAGGAGTGGGTCCCATCAACCAATATTTTAGCAAGCCTTCCAGATGATTCTGATGCATGTTCAAGTTCAAAAACCATAGCTCTAGAGCCCTGGCTGCACATGGGATACACATCTGGGAGATGTTAAAACTAATAATGGGGAGTCCCACTCCCAGAGATTCTGATTTAATTGCTATAGGGTGCAGCCCAGGTATCGAGATTTTTTAAAGATCCCCAGGTAAGAACCATTGCTTACAGAATTTATTCTCAAATGTCAAAGGGAAGACAAATTCCTGATATTGGAAGTAGAGTGTATTGCTTTTTACTCCTAACCCAAGTGAGCTTTACGTAAAGGCAGAGTGAACTTGTTTTAATTACTTGTTTTAATTTGAAGACTCCCAAAAGGTCAACCAATCCAGATATTTGGTCTCTTCCTTAACTCCCTAGAAGCCCAGGTGGCATGGTGGTTAAGAGCAATGGCTGCTAGCCAAAAGGTCAGCAGTTCAAGTCCACCAACGGATCCTTGGAAACCATATGGGGCAGTTCTACTCTGTCCTACAGGGTTGCTCAACGGCAATGGGTTAATTCTCTAAACCTACTCCTTAAGGCCTACTAGAGTCAGTATACTGTATTAGAAAGAGAAAAGATCATTTCCTGGCCACCAAACCCTGCTTAAGTGTTTATCTCATTTTCTCATCTCTACCCCAGTGGTAATGCTAACTCTTCACAGGGTTTTGGAAATGACTGAAAGAGATCATATAGGTAAAGAAGGCAGGGAAATAGATGAAGGGGCAATAATCTCAGCTGGAGCTGAGGAAGCCTTCCACCATGTGATAGTCAGAATGGAAAGGGAAGGATCTGGACAAGGCTCAGTAAAGTCACGAATTTAATGTACCTAGCTTACGTGCCTTTCCATGATAACTACTTAAATTATTTTTTCTTTTTTTTCTCACTTTTTTTGTATGTGACCACCACACCCCATCATTTTTCTTGTTTTCAGTGAGTACCTTGGTGACCAGTCTGTGTTTTTGGTAAGCTACCTCGATAGTATCTAAAGTGGTAGCTTTAAAGACCGATGTTATAGTTGCACCGTGTTTAATTATTCCTGGGTCTACAACTAGGTTGGAAACCCTGATGGTGTAGTGCTTAAGAGCTACGGCTGCTAACAAAAAGATTAACAGTTCAAATCCACCAGGCACTCCTTGGAAACTCTATGGGCAGTTCTACTGTATCCTATAGGGTTGCTATGAGTTGGGATTGATTCAACAGCAATGGGTTAGGGTTTTTTTCTTTTCTTTTTTTGGTATAACTGGGTTAATGGGACTTTTTTTCCTTTTTAAGAATCATTTTAAGCTGCTTGTTCACCTCATGATGGATGTTATAGGCTTTTCTGTGAGTTACAAACCCTCACTGTTATGGGGCTGCCCTGCCTGACTATACGTTCTCTCATTTACTGGAACAGTTCCCTATATGGCTTCTTAATGTAGAAGCTTGGGTCATATGAACAGACTCAAGTTAACCGTCGCAACATGGAATGTTGGTCCCCTCCCAAGGTATGGCTGAGACCCAAGGGTTTAAATACTTACTGAGTGACCTTGGAGGGCTGGTCATATGTGGGTATCCAGGAGCTAGGAAAGAACACTGGAAATCTTTCTGGGGGAAACCAGGCCGGCAAAACAAAGGAACCCAGATGGACCATTGGCATGAACCCTAGCTAAGGTCTACTGGGTTCACCCTTAGGGGCAACTTCAAGATTGGAGCAGAAATTCTTTCTGTAAAGTACATCATGATCCAGGGCCAAAGGCAATACAGAGAAGGGTCAAGAGGTAGACCACAAGGGTTAGGGTGCCAAGAAAGTGGTTAAAGGCATGGGCTTTGGAATCAGCAGCTGGGTTTGAGTTCTGGCTCTGCTGCTTACTAGCTGTGTGATATTAGTCAAGTGATTTACTCTTCCTGAACCTCAGTTTGTTCACCTATAAAATGTGGATAATAACAGTAACTTCTTTCTGGATTGTGCACATTACTTGATAATTCATATAAAGTATTTAGCACAGCACCTGGCACATCGTGTAAGCTTGTGATAAATGTTAGCTATTGTTCCATGATAACATTTGGAAATGATTTCTTATCACTATATAGCTCTTTTCCTTCTTTTCCCATTCCCTTAACCCCACCAGGCTTGTCCTGTATTCGCAGCCTCTGGAGAGGGCAGAAGGAGTTTGCTAGCTTTTCCGACTGTTGTTGCCAAAAGTTTAAGTTCCAGTAGACTGAGACAAGGTATCTTAGCCAGAAACAAGAAGGATAATGGGGTTTCTTTTCACTTCATACTGGGAAGAGAATCTGTTAGGATGGGGAGTAGGGAAGAAACAGGAGAGAAAGGGGTGCTATACCAGCCTTCCAGCACAGCTGTCAGGGAGAAAGCAAGGCCAAACCAGGAAAGGCTATCTAAAGCATCTGGACAGATGTGAATACAAACAACCTAATTAAGTTTCTCATTGCTGTGGCTATTACATCAATCCATCTCATAGAGAGTTTCCCTCATTTTCCTGACCCTCTACCACACATGATGTTCTTTTCTAGAGATTGTTCTTTCCTGATGACACGTCCAAAGTAAGCAAATCGAAGTCTTGCCATTCTTGCTTCTAAGCAGCATTCTGGTTGTATTTCAGACAATATTCTGTTGTGATCCACAGGGTTTTCATTGGCTAATTTTCAGAAGTAGATTGCCAGATCTTCCTTCCTAGTCTGTCTTAATCTGTAAATTCTGCTGAAACCTGTCCATCATGTGTGACCCTGCTGGTATTTGAAATACCAGTGGCATAGCTGGCAGCATAATAGCAACATTCAAGCTACCAGAGTAAAACATACTGAGAGATGGGTGGTAGCTCAAGCATACCAGTGGTCATGAGGTAATGAAGGACTGGACAACAATTCATTCCGTTCTACTTAAGGTCACCATGAGTCAGAGCTCACTCTGCAACTAACAACAACAAAGATTCCCACGCCTCAAGTATGGGTCAAAACAGCAAGGAGCTGCCAGACATGACCTTCCACCTGCTACTCCCCCACACCCCCATCCCACCACTGTACTCTTCCTCTTGAAATCTTGACAATTCCAAATAGGACTGAAACAAGCACATCCTCTCCACCCCTACAAAAAAGTTTTCACCAGTTAAGTAGAACTGTGGGGCAGGGGGAGGGGTTAGAATGGAAATTAAGTGGAGTTACTCTAAATAAAGTTATACTTCCCATGCACTGATGTTTGTGGATTTATGGACGGAGATTCACAGAAAATCCCAAAACTTGCAATGTCTCAAGGTAATTGTTTAAAACATTATTATGCCCCTTATTGTTATTACTATACTACAAATGTTGACAAAGATGCCTGGGGCGATACGGTAGAATCAGAATAAGTAAAAAAAAAACCCAAACGTGTTGCTGTCCAGTCTATAACAATTCATGGCGACCCTTGTGTTACAGAGTAGAACTGATCCATAGGGTTTTCTTGCCTGTAATCTTTATGGAAGCAGGTTACCAGGTCTTTCTTCCTCAGAGCTGCTGGATGGGTTCGAATCACCAACCACGCAAACTGTTTGCACCACCAGAGCTGCAGCTAGAATTGGTACAAGTTCCAAGAATATGTCAGGATTTGTTGAAATTACTTTTCCTGGCATCGTTTTACTGTCTCATTAACACCAAGTGAGCCACCCTGGCTGGCATGACGAGTAACGCAAAAGAAAGACTTTGTACAAATGTGATTCTTAGGTCAAAGTCTGGAGGCCTCCTTTCCCCCAGCTTTTCTCCTTCCCTAATCTCTTTTTTTCATTTCTTTGTCAGTGCCTTTAATTTTTTTTTTTTTTTTTGCTGCATTAAAAATTTTTCTATTATTTCTGCATGAGTAAGATTATGTGTCATTTCAGCCTCCGTGTCAGCTTCTGTTTCACTTGCATTAAATTTGTTGATGGAGTGTGAAGAGGGAGCCACTGTCATCATTTCCAGAATTTGTGCCTGTAAGTTAGATCTCACTTGGAGCAATGCTATTATGATCTCTACCCGCTCTTTTGAAATGGAGTCCTGGAGAAACGAGAACCTCATCTCTTCACGCTCTCATCCCACAGATTCAAGGGGGCAGCAAAAGAAGGGAAGAAGATACTTCGCCTATCTCCCTCCCACTCATTCATTCATTCACTTCACAAATAATTACTGAGAACCTCCTGGGTGGCAGGAACTGTTTTAGGTGCTGGAGATACAATGGAAAGTAAAAACAGGCATAGTGCCTGTCCTCATGGAGCTTATGTCTGGTGCTGAGGCAGACTTTTAACTGAAAAAACACATTAATGAATGTGTACTTGCTCCCCAGAGTTCCTGATTTAATTGATCTGGAATGGGGCCCAGGCATTAGTGTTTTGTTTTGTTTTGTTTTTTTATAAGAGCTCCATAGGTGATTGTCATAGGGGGCCAGGGCTAGGAATTGCTGGACTACACCATACAAGCTCTAATTAACCACCATTAAGCATTTTGGTTTTATCTTATAAGCAATGACAAAGTTACTGAAGAGAGGTGATATAGTAGGATTTACACTTTTTTCTTTTAATTAAACTTTATTTTATTTTGAGATCTAGATTCGCATGCAGTTGTAAGAAATAAGAGAGAGACCATGTACTCTTTAGCCAGTTTCCTCCAGTAGTAACAGCTTAGAAAACTACAGTACGATATCACAACCAGGATATTGACATTGACACTGTCAAGATACAGAACATTTTCAACCCCACAAGAACCCCTCATGTTGCCCTTTTATGGCCACACCAATTTCCCTCCTGTTCTCTTTAGCCCCTGGCAATCATTAATCTATTCCCCATTTCCATAATCTTATTATTTCAACAATATTGCTCCTGTTGTTAGGTGCATAGTGATCCCAAGTGACAGAGAATTGCCCCTCAGAATGTTCTGGAGCTCTGGTGCACAGTGGTTAAGAGCTTCAGTCAGCAGTTCGAATCCATCAGCCGCTTCTTGGAAAACCTATGGGGCTGCTCTACTCTGTCCTGTAGCGTCACTGTGAGTTGGATTAGACTCGACAGCAACAAATTTTTTGGTTTTTATAGGGTTTTCTTGGCTGTTATCTTTATGGGAGGAGATTGCCAGGTTTTTCTCCCAAAGAGTAGCTGAGTGGGTTCTAACCACCAACCTTCCAGTTAGCCAACAAACACTTAACCATTCGCACCAGCAGGGCTCCTTTCACAATAACATCGTATAAATGGAATGACATAACATGTAACATTTTGATATTGGAATTTTTCATTCAGCATAATTATCTGGAGGTTATTGTTGTGTATATCAATAATTTGTTCCTTTTTATTGCTGAATCATATTCCACGGCATGGACAGAGCTTGTTTAATCATTTACCTATAGAAGGACATCTGGGTCGTTTTCAGTGTTTAGTGATAAAACTGCTATAAACATTCGTGTACAGGGTTTTTTTTTTTAATTGTGGTGAAAATATGCACAACAAACATTGGCCAATTCAACACTTTCCAACTGTATAATTCAGTGACATTCTTCATATACACCATTATCACTATCCTTTTCAAAATTATTCCACCACCCATAAGCTCAGTGCCCCCTAAGCCAAATCGTGTCCAGGTTTTTATGTAAACCTAAGTCTTCATGTCTCAAGGATAAATGCTCAGTGGTGCAATTGCTGGGTCATATGGTAGTTGCATGTAGTTTTTAAAGAAGTTGCCAAGGTTTTTCCACGGTGGCTGTATCATTTCACATTCCCAGCTGCGGTGTATGAGTGATCCAATTTCTCTTCATCCTCACCAACATTTGGTGTCATCACTATTTTTCATTTTAGCCATTCTGATAGGTGTGTAGCAATATCTCATTGTGGCTTTTATTTGCATTTCCTTAATGGCTAATGTAATGTAATATAAGGTTGCTATGAGTCAGAATTGATGGGGGGGGGGTAACGGCTAATGATCTTGAACATCTTTTCATGTGCTTAGGTGCCATCTGTATATTCTCTTCAGTGAAATCTCTGTTCATGTCTTTGACCTATTTTCTAATTGGATTGTTAGATATTTTACTGCTGAGTTTTCAAAGTTCATTTTATATTCTAGGTATTAGTTCTTTTGTTGAATATGTGGTTTGCAGGTATTTTCGCCTGCTGTACATCTTGTCTTTTTACCCTTTTAATAGGGTCTGTCCCAGAGCAAAGTTTATTAATTTTGATGAAGTCCAATTTATCAAGTTTTTTTCCCTTTTATGGATTGTACTTTTGATGTCATTTCTAAGATCTCCTTGCCTAGTCCTAGGTCCTGAAGATGCTCTCCTATGTGCTTTAACGAAAGTTTTATACTTTTTGTTTTACATTTAAGTCTTTGAGCCATTTTGAGTTAATTTTTGCATAACGCATGAGTCCTAGGTCAAGGTTCTTTTTTTTTTTTTTTTTGCCTATGGATATTCATTTGCTCAGCGCCATTTATTGAAAGGGCTATCTTTCCTCCATTGAATTGTTTTTGCACCTATGTCAAACATCAGTTAGAAATATTTTCCTGGGTCTGTTTCTCAGTGTTCTATTGTTCTGTTCCATTGCTCTAGGTGTCTATCCCTCTGCCAATACCATACAGCCATGTTTACAGTAGCTACATAATCAGTAGACTGATTCCTCTCACTGTATTCTGCTCTATCAAAATTGTTTTAGCTATTCTAGTTCCTTTGCCTTTTCATATACATTTTTAGAATAATCTCATCTATACCTGCCCTACTGCAGAAAGAATATTCAGGGTCCAATGCATAGAAAAGCAGGTGAGGTATGGCCTCATCTGAGAGAAAGTGAACGTGTTTCCAGTAGGGGAGACACCAAGCAGGACTCCTTGTGTTAACAAGGGGTGGATTTCAAAGGGGAAACAACACTTTCCCTCAGACAAGCAGCCTGAAGTAACATGCAGTAGAGAGTAGACACCCAAGCCACACGGGAAAAAAAAAATCCAGTATTGGCAACTGGGTGACAGACTTTCATTGTTTAGGTACGAAAAATGTTAAATTAAAATATATTCACGATGCTACTTTGCTTTCACCTAGATACAATTTGCTCAAGTACCAGGGTTTACTTACCCAGGCACTATAAGTTAGATCAAGAAGTGTATTCTAACCTGAACCTATTAATGTGTAAAATAAACAATAATCAAATTGCTATTAAAAAGAATTGTATTTTTAAATAAAATGCTTTGATGAATGGTCACGTGTAGCCTCTTCAGTTATCGACATTGAAAGAATGTCACGTGGTTGGCTCTATGTATCCACAAAAGCAGGAGTTTGCAACCCTGGTTGTACATACCACCTGCAGTGGTAGAAAAAGCGCTCACGCCAGGGTACCCACTCTCAGAAATTCTCATTCAGTTAGTCTGGAGGAAGGCCCAGGTCTGGGTATTTATTTTCAAGAGAGACATCACCATTCACTGGCTAATTGAAATGGAAACATTATGCTTAAGAAGAAATTATCAGCTGCTGTGGGGTTGCTGCCATACCTTTAAAGATTTGAACCTTTAAAGTTCACAACCTAGGGCTGCTTCTTTGGGTCATTTGGAGGCTCATAAAAATCCTGAGGTTCAGGCTGCACCCCAGACTAATTAATTCAAAACATCTGGAAGGGGAATGTAAGCATCAGCTTTTAAAATTCTTGCAGCTAAGATTGAGAATCATGTCTTTAAAAGAGAGAGGGCTACGAAAGAATGAGAACAGCAGGTGTCTAGATCTTTGGTCCGTATGAAAACTGATCAAAACATTTCTTTAAACTTCTACTGAGGCTCATTGCTTCAGTTCTATTAGCTGTCATTCTTCATCTAAGGTTTGTGAAAGAAACTTGTTGTTTAAAGTTACTGGATATTTCAATACCTGCCATCTGAGATTTTAAAAACCTGCTGCCATAGAGCTGATTTTAAATCATAGAGATCCTATAGGACACAGAGTAGAACTGCCCCATAGAGTTTCCAAGTAGCAGCTGGAGGATTTGAACTACTGACCTTTTTGGTTAGCAGCTATCTTAGTTATCTAGTGCTGCTATAACAGAAATACCACAAGTGGATGGCTTTAACAAAGAGAAATTTATTCTCTCACAGTCTAGTAGGCTACAAGTCCAAATTCAGGGTGCCAGCTCCAGCTCTCTGTCAGCTCTGGAGGAAGGTCCTTGTCCTCAATCTTCCCTTGGTCTAGGGGTTTCTCTACACTGGAATCCCAGGTCCAAAGGACATGCTCTGTTCCCAGTGCTGCTTTCTTGGTGGCATGAGGCCCCTGTGTCTCTCTGCTTGATTCTCTCTTTTATATCTCAAAAGAGATTAATTTAGGACACAACCTAATCTTGTAAATTGAGTTCTGCCTCATTAGCATAAGTGCCACTAATCCCACCTCATTAACATCATAGAGGTAGGATTTACAACACAGAAAAATCACGTCAGGTCACGAAATGGTGGACATTCACACAATACTGGGAATCATGGCCTAGCCAAGTTGACATATTTTTGGGGGACACAATTCAATCCATGACAGCAGCTGAATGCTTAACCACTGTGCCGCCAAGGCTCCATCCAAGACAGTATCCCATATATAAAGAACGTCTATTTCAAATTCACTGGGCTTTGTTGTTACTGAGTTGTGAAGCATGATCATCTTGGTATTGGCCCAAATTAGAGTTTTGATAGGGAATTTTAAGACTATACTAAATGCTTGTGCAATTAAAGGACAGTCTATCTTATGATATAGGCAGTAACGAGTTGAAGAAGATTTCATTTTAAACAAACAGCCATTGTTATACACATGACCCTAATTAATGAATTTGCTAACCGTTCACTATTTTTAGGAGCTAGCTGTGCGTAGCACTAAATCTATGACAGCCTTCTTTTTTTTTTTTTTTTTTTTTAAAGAAATATCTCTTCGTAGTGATTTTTTTTTAATAGAGTGGTATAGTGGTTAAGAGCTATGGCTGCTAACCAAAAGGTTGGCAGTTCAAATCCACCAGGTGCTCCTTGGAAACTATATAGGGCAGTTCTACTCTGTCCTATAGGGTCACTATGAGCCAGAATCAACTCAACGGCAAAGGGTTTAAAGCAATTTTCCATGGACATTGTTCTGAGTTGGTTTTCTTCTTTTCAAAGCAGTCAACACATTTTATAATATCTCTGAAAATTATTTTAAACCCAATTTATTCCAGTTCACTATAAGGTCTGTTCAGCAGACCATAAAAATCACTTTGTTTTTGTGACAGTGAAAACAAATGAGCACCCCATTAATGGAAGGTGTCCAATGATAACTTGAATTTCAAACTTAAAGAAATAAAAACAAATAGAAATGCACTCAATTTTAATGTTTTACATGAATGGCCCTAAACAAAGCTAGGAAGTAAATATAGATTGGTCTGTGGTCTCGAAACCCTTCTGGGAGCCTGCTTAGGTCCTTAAATCCTCTGTTCCCACTCTTCCCTCCCTTTCCAAAGCTGGTATCCTCCTCAAATCTTAACTTTGAAAAGAAATTGATCACAAAAGAAGATATACACATGCAAATAAACTTAGCGAAAAGATGTTCAACATCATTTATCATTAGAGAATTATAAATTGAAACAATGAGATACCACTACACACGTATTAGAAAGGCTAAAATCTGAAACACTGACAATACCATATGCTTATGAGGATGTAGAGCAATAGGAACTCTCATTCATCGCTGGTAGGAATGCAAAATGGTTCAGCTACTTTGGAAGGGAATCTGGCAGTTTCTTACAAAGCTAAACATAGGTTTACCATATGATTCAGCAATTGCACTCCTTTCATTTACCCAAATGAACTGAAAAGGTATGTCCACATAAAAACCCACACATGAATGTTTATAGCAACTTTATTCATGATCATCAACTTTGGAAGCAACCAAGATATCCTTCAATAGGTGAACAGATAAACTGTGGTACATCATACAATGAATTCTTATTCGGTGATTAAAAGAAATGCGCTATCAAGCCATGAAAAGACGTGAGGGAATCTTAAATACGTACAGCTAAGTGAAAGAAGCCAGTCTGGAAAGGCTACATACTATATCATTCCAAGTATCTGACATTCTGGAAAAGGAAAAACTACAGAGACACTGAAAAGATTAGTAGTTGCCAGGGATCTGTGGGGAAGAAGGAGGGATAAATAGATGGAACACAGGGCATTTTTAGGGCAGTAAAACTATGCTATAGGATACTCAACAGTGAACTCATAAAATTATACATTTGACAAAACCCATTGAACTGTACAATACAAATTGTGAATGGTAATATAAACCATGAACTTCAATTAACAAAAATGTATCAGTATTGATTTACACTTGCATTCCTATATACCAACAAAGAAAGCTTTGAAAAGGAAATCAGGAACACATTTCCATTTATAATAGCCCCTAAAAAGGTAAAATATGTAAGAATATCTAACCAGGAGTGGAAAAGGCCTATAGGAAGAAAACTACAAAACACTATTGCAAGAAGCCAAAACAGACCTACATAAATGGAAAAACATACCACGTTTATGGATAGGAAGACTTAACATTGAAAATTGTCAATTCTACCCAAAGCAATCTACAGCTATAATGCAATCTTTACCCAAATACCAACAGTATTTTTTAACAAAATGGAAAAACTAACCACCAAATTTGTATGGAAAGGAAAGAGGACCTAGACAGGCAAAGCACTATTGAAGAAAATGAACAAAATAGGAGGCCTCACACTACCTGATCTCAGAACCTACTGTACATCCACAGTAGTCAAAACAGCCTGGAACTGATACAAAGACAGATATATAGACCAATGGAACAGAATTGAGAACCAATATGAAAATCTATGCACCCGTGGTCAGTGGATCTTTGACGAAGGACCAAAGTCCATCAAATAGGGAAAAGACAGTCTTTTTAACAAATGGTGTTGGCAAAACTGGATGTCCATCTGTAAAAAAAAGAAAAAGAAAGAAAGAAACAGGACCCAAACCTCTCACCATACACAAAAAATAACCCAAAGTGGATCAAAGACCTAAATATAAAACCTAAAATGATAAAGACCATGGAAGAAAAAATAGAAACAACACTAGGGGCCCTAATACAAGGCATAAATACAACACAAATCATAACTAACAAGGTACAAATACCACCAGATAAACTAGATAACTAGGAGCTCCTTAAAAATTAAATACTTATGCTCATCAAAAAGATTTCACCAAAAGAGTAAAAACAGAACATACAGACTGGGGAAAAACAATTGACTATGACATATCTGACAAAGGTCTAATCTCTAAAATCTATAGAACACTTCAACACCTAAAAAACACAAAGACAAATAATCCAATTAAAAAATGGGCAAAGAAGACTTCACCAAAGAAGACATTCAGGCAGCTAACAGACACATAGGAAATGCTTGCCATTATTAGCCATTAGAGAATTACAAATCAAAACTACGATGCTATATCATCTCACCCAACATTACTGGCACAAAAAAAATAAAAAACAGAAAATAACAAATGTTGGAGAGACTGTGGGAAAATCAGAACACTTACGTACAGCTCGTGGGAATGAAAAATGCTACAACCACTATGGAAAACAATATGGCACCTCCTTAAGAAGCTAGAAATAGAAATACCATGTGATTCGGGAATCCCACTCCTAGGAAAGTATCCTAGAGAAATAAGAGCTGTCACGTGAATAGACATATGCACATCCATGTTCACTGCACCATTATTTACAATACCAAAAAGATGGAAATAGACTATGTGCCCATCAACAGATGACTGGATAAACAAATTATGGTACATACTCACAGTGGAATACTACCCAACGACAAAGAACAATGATGAATCCACAAAACATCTCGTAACATGGATGAATCCGGAGGGCATTATGCTGAGTAAAATAAGTTGGTCACAAAAGGACAAATATTGTATAAAACCACTATTATAAAAAGAAAAGGTTTACACACAGAAAAAACAATCTTTGATGGTTATGAGGGAGGGGATGGGTGGGGAGAGGAAATCGCTAAATAGATGGTAGACAAGTGTTAACTTTGGTGAAGAGAAAGACAATACACAACATATGGAAGGCAGCACAATTTGACCAAAGCAAAGTCACAGAAGCTCCCTGGACACATCCAAACACCCTGAGGGACCAAGTTACTGGGGCAGAGGGCGGAGGACCATAGTTTTAGCAACATCTAGGCCAGCTGTCATAACAGATAAAGAAAGTGTTCTAATCCTACTTTGGTGAGTAGGATCTTGGGTCTTAAAATCTTGTGAGCGACCATCTAAAATACATCTATTGGTCCCATCCTGTTGGAGCAAAGGAAAATGAAGAAAACCAAAGACACAAGGAAGATATTAGTCCAAAGGACTAATGGACCACATGAACCACAGCCTCTACCAGCCTGAGCTGAAAGAACTAGAAGGTACCTGATTACCACCACCGACTGCTCTGAGAGGGATCACAATAGAGGGTTCCACACAGAGTGGGAGAAAAATATAGAACAAAATTCAAATTCACAAAAAAAGACCAGACTTACAGAGACTGGAGGAACCCCTGAGACTATGGCCCCCAGTCACCCTGCTATCTCAGAACTGAAGCCACTCCCTAAGTTCACCTTTCAGCCAAAGATGTGACAGGTCTATAAAACAAACAATACACTTGAGGAATGTGCTTCTTAGTTCAATCAAGTATATGAAACCAAATGGGCAACACCTGCCTAAAAGCAAAGATGAGAAGGCAGGAAGGACAGGAAAACTGGACGAAAAGACATGGAGAATCCAGTGTGGAAAGGGAAAGGAGGAGAGCCCTGATACATTGCGGAGATTGCAAACAATGTCACAAAACAGTTTTTGTACAATTTTTTGAATGAGAAACTAATTTGCACTCTTAACTTTCACCTAAAAACACATTAACCTTTCTTTTAAAGTATCAATATTGATTTATCAAGAACAAATGTACCACAGGAATACAAGATATTAATAATAGGAGAAACAGTGTGTGTGGCAGGGGAAGTACACAGGAATGCTCTGTACTTTCTGCGCAGTATTTCTGTAAATTTAAAACAGGTCTAGAAAATAAAGTCTATTATAAAAAGGGGTGGGGTAGCTTGATTAGGTATTGTTCATTTGTTCCTTAGTAGTCAGGTTTGTTTTTTAAGTGAACTTCCTCCCAAGCATATTTGCATTTTAAGGCTTATCTTTATTATTCTTGGTATGAGGAGCCCTGGCGGTGTAATGACTAAAGCACTTGGCTGTTAACCAAAAGTTTGGTGGTTCAGCCCAAAGCCACTTCGAGGGAGAAAGATGTGGCAGTCTGCTTCCATAATGACTACAGCCTTGGAAACCCTATGACAGTTCTACTCTATTCTACAAGGGCGCTATGAGTCAGAATTGACTTAGCAGTGAGTTTTTATTCTTCTTCTTCTTCTTCCTACTACCGTTACTACTTAGGAATAGTCGTACCCTGAAGGAAATGAATTAAGTAACCTTAATCGGTGGGTTTGACTGTATTCCCAGCCAGAATTGCCTGGGGAAAATAAATACCCATCACATATACTTATGTCTTTAAGGGATACAAATAGCTATTTATAAAATGTCTTGAATGTGCCAAAAGGAAGAAAAAATTAACTTAAAATATTAAAAATAGGACTAATCTTTTAAAATCTGTAAATTAGAAAAACAAAGAGACACTGCCCAGACTACCTTCCAGAATGTATATCTCAGAAATAAGTGATCTGGGTGGACTGGCAGGCAGAGATGATTATGAACTCATGAGGCTGGTGATGGTTCCATGGAAATGGTAGGACACGAATTAGACACTGATGGAAATTTTCATTTAACAATTCAGTCCATCTGCACATTCGGTTTCACACAGACTTAAAGTCTAGATGATTGACTTATTAAATCTATTACAGACTAGATTTTAGGTTTTTGTTGGTTTTACTTTGAGAAGATGCCATCTTGGAAAGAATTGAGAAAATACCTCCTCATAGACAGAGCCCTTTTAAACTGGGGAGATATTAAGGAACTTAATTTTGATTAACTTCTATCTATTTAGACAATTTATCTTTCAGCCTGAGCATTTAATAAATTTAAACTCTTGTTGCTTTCTCCCTTATTTTGTATATTAACTACCTCTTCTTAGCATTCCATAGATTTACTCCCTCTCAGACGGCTGATCCCAGGGTTTAAAAGCCTACCTTTTCCCTTCCCCCTTCGCTGACAGTGAGTGACAAACAGGGTGACAAACATCCTCTTATACTCTTTGCAACCTGGTGTTTGTTAGGGATGGAATTGTATACTCCAAAAAGATATGTTGAAGTCCTAACCCCTGTATCTGTGAATGTGACCCTGTTTGGAAACAGGGTTTTTCTTTTGGTGGTTAATGAGGTCACACTGGAGTAGGGTGAATCCTAAGTCTAATCCCTTCTGAGTGGTAGATTATAAAGAGGAGTACAGACACAGAGATACAGATGCCATGTAAGGATCTACCTACAAGCCAAGGATCATCAAGAAACACACAGGGCTACCAGCTGAAAGAGACATGAATGATCTTCTCCAAAACAGACCAAACACAGCTCTGCCAACACTGAATTTGGACTCCTAGTCTCCAAAACTGTGAGATGATAAATTCCTGCTCTTTAAAGCCACCCTCCTGTGGTATTTTTGTTATGGCAGCACTAGGTAACTAAGATAGGTGCTTTCTGGAAGAGAATGTTGAGGGTCATCTCCCCAGAAATGTTGGTTGATACCAAAGCATTAAATGATATTATCAAGTTAGGTAATAAAGAGAGAGCTAGAGAAGAGACACAACTCTAGCGAAGTGCCTGGATGGAGGAGGCTTACCAAGAGGGAAAAAATCAGCAAAAGACACATGGTGGGGCAACAACAACAAAATTAAAAAAAAGACACTTGGTGAGAATAACTCTGAGGTGGGAAATGCCAAAGGACTATATTGTAGCAGCCAATGAAGGAGCAAATATAATGAATTTCTTCTTTTTTCCTTCCAAGCTCAGAGCCTTAGTAGTTTTCCTACTCCCAGACTCTCCCAATGCCAATGGGAGTTCCCAATGAGCACTAGTCCTTTGGGGCTAGGATTTATCGTTGTACACAATTTGATCCTGTTCTATTCTTCTGGCTTTTTGTCTTTCTTTCCTCCTTCAGAAATTCTGACCAAAGTAAACAACTTTCCACACCCCAAATTTTTTCAATTGTAAGTCTCTGCTAGGAGCCCTGGGGGTTGCTAACCGAAAGGTTGGTGGTTCAAATGTAGCAGCCATTCCATGGGAGAAAGATGTGGCAGTCTGCTTCCGAAAGATTTCAGCCCTGGAAACCCTATGAGACAGTTCTACTCTGTCCTATAAGATTGTTTATGAGTGGGAATTGACTTGATGGTAATGGTTTGTTTGTTTGTTTTTAGGTCTCTGCTCACTGATGACTCTACCTGTAATGTCCAGCTCCATCATCTCTACCTATCAAAATCATATCCATCTTCTAGCCCCAGCTCAACTCTCTGATGGGCAAATGAATAACTGAATGGAGGCTCCAGTACAATCTTGATCACTATCACTTAGCCTAGATTCTCAGTATGGCCTGAAATTTGCCTGCAGAGCTGACCTTCTGAAAGATCAGCATCTTACGTTTTTAAATTGATACCCACAGAAACTGTCATCATTTACGTGATCAAGTATCCAAAGGAAAATAGGTGCCCAAAGTTCCCATCCCTAAACTAGAAAGTTTTTCCACATACAGAAGTTGCCAAAAAGTGCTCAACACTTTCCTCGTGAGCTACAAAATCAGTGTCTTACTATTTTCTCCTGCCCTTAGCTCTGTATTTTCAATTCTCTTTCTGTCTGTCTTTCATACACAAACGTACATACACACACACCAGGAAAAGTGCTGAAATATAAATGCTGTATAATAAATGTAAATAAAAATATGAATATGTACATATACATAAATAAAAAAATTTTATATACATATAATAGGAAAGGCGCTAAAATATATAAATATGAAATATATAATCACCTTTTTCTGTTGCTGGTTTATGTGACATAATCCTTCAGGGAATCAAGTAGAGGCTTCCAATTAGATTCATTACAAGTTCCCATAAGAAGCCATTAAGAAGGTAGAGTCCCAAGTGGCTAGTTCCCTCAGTAATTCCAACAGCATTTTCATGTTGCTTGCCAACACCAGACCAGGTTTTAAATACCACAATTATTACTCTATCACTAAGGGATTCTTGGAAGCTTGCAAAACCGTGGGTGAAACTGAGCATAAGGTTGTACTTTACTGAATACCTTCATATGTCAATAATGAGGAAACCAGAAATATAAAAATATCATCAGAAAGTGTTTTAGGGTGGTGGTTAATTGGAGCACAGATGCTGTAGTCAGTAGAAGTTGGGTTAAAATTCCAGTGCCACTGCTTATCAGCTATAAGACTTTGGGCAAATTACTTTTTTTTTGAGCCTCAGTTTTCTCATCTATAAAATGGGGGTGATAATAGGGCAGTTGGAAGGATTAAATGAAATGAAGACAATACTTGACATAGTGTTCAAATAAATGGCAGGTATTATCATTATCATGGAAATTGACAGTCCGGTAAACCATGCTGCCTCTCATTGCCAAAAATATAAACTTGCAGCTGCTAAGCTATTTGTGAGCTCTTAAGGCTATTAAAAAGATGGGAAGAGGAGAGAAAAAGAACTTGTCCTATTCTCAGTGAGCTCCAGGCTTTCACTGTTACCAAACTCTTTATACAAGTACAATGGAAATAACATTTCGAAAATATTTTTCTTCCCCCTTCTTTATAAATCTGGTTCCATGTAGCCATTCAACTAGTATGGCCTGCAGAAATCCTTAATCAGAGTAGAGAAAAATGTGATGTAGATGAAGTCTTTCCCTGTGGCCTGGTGGATTGTGGGAAAAATAACAGAAGGAGGGATGTAGCACAATCAAGTGAGCAGATACCTGTGTCCTGATCTGGCCCCTCTCGGTCACAATCTGGAAGAAGGTGGACGGGAGCTGGGGCAATCGTGCCCCAGTCCTTGTTCAGAACTCTAAGAGGACACTGTCATGTAGAGTGGCCTGCACTGACCTGGGGACTGTCACAGCACAGTGAAGATGGTGGAGAGGCACAATTTAGCAGAGAAGGAGCCTACATGCCCTCTCTCAAGCTTGCCTTGGCTCTTAAGTGGCATGCAAGTTTCCACCAGTTCCCACAGCTGGCTGTGGGTAGGTAGATAACAGAATTGGCAGCCTCAGAACCTGCTACAGAGAATCCTCTGTGGTTAGGAGTGAGGTTATCCTAATACAAAGCCTGGAGGGCAGATGCCTATGCCAGAGTCTAGATAGAGGACTTGATTGAGACTCAGTGGGGTCTGTAGTCCTGCCAAACATGTTCCTGGGCATTCCTGGCATCTGTCTCTTCCCCCACCCCCCATGTGTCTCTGTGTTTATTTCACTCTTTTTATAAGACATGACTCAAGGTGATTAGGTTTAGGACCAACTCTATTCTGGTATGACCTCACTAACATAACAAAAGAAACCCCCTGTGTTTAAACAGGGTCATATTTATAGGTAAAGGGGTTAGGATTTCCATATTTATTCTGAGGGACAAATTTAATCCATGCAGTGTCATGTGACAATCAGAGTCTTCTAAACACAGAAGTGGCTGGCTCAAAGATACTCAAGTTCTCTGTCACCAGAGATCTTAAAGTAGAGGCTGAATGATCCCTTGTAATAAGTTTGTGTATGGGGTAAGAATTGAACCAATGTTGACACATGGGGGAGAGGCAAGGGGAGACAGGTGTCAGGAATGCCCAGGGACACAATTGGCAGGACTGCAGACCCACCGAGTCTCAGTCAGTTCCCCTCTCTAGACCCTGGCATAGGCATCTGACCTCCAGCCTTTGTTTTAGGATTACCTCACTTCTAACCAGTGAGACCATTCTATAGCAGGCTCTGAGGCTGCCAATTCTGTTATCTACCTACCCACAGGTAGTTGTGGGAACTTCTGGAAACTTCCATGCCACTTAAGAGTCAAGGCAGGTTTGGGAGAGGGCACGAAGACTCCCCTTCTGGTGAACCATGCCTCCCAGGTGGTCTCCTCTCTCAGAGTTCTGAACAAGGACCAGGGCACAATCACCTCATCTCCCTCCGCCCTCTTCCAGATTGTGACCTGAAGGGGGCAGACCAAGACACAGGTGTTTGTTAAGGCACTTTAAGTTACATTCCAAGCTGACAGGCTATGATTGGAACGTAAGAGAATGTTTTTGTTCTTAGAAAATATGCACTGAAGTGCATAGGTGAAGTGTCATGATGCCTAAAATTTACTTTAAATTGTTCATCCAAAAAAAGTTTATATATATACTGAGAGAGAGAAAGTGGCAAAATATCAATAATTGGTGGTGAGTCTAGGTGAAAGGAATATGGGCATAGTATCCTTTCAACTCTTCTGTTGGTTTGAAATATTTTTAAAAAATTGGAAAACAAATGAAAAAGGAAACGCTTTGTAGTTTTCCAAAATGTTGGAAAACTACTCGGTAACTGAAAATCCTCAGTCACTTTAGAATGAAACAGAGGATAGATTTTTTTTTAAATTTTTTAACATATTAGGATTAGACTCAAGGATAATGGGTATTCCCTCTGATGAAACTGTGCCTGCATTTTACCATTACCAACACATCTAGATATTTAGTCCTTTTGTATTTTGTGACCGTTTAGTGACTTATTTCCTGCTTGTGTAATATTAGTCATATCACCATAGCTGTTAAACTGTATTTACAAAAAAAAAGAAACTATATTTACAGAGGCAGGCGAAGCATTACCAATGACATTCCTGGAGATAGCTTTCGGGCATGCTACCTTACTAGCACACAGGACAAAGCAGGTGATGGTGGGAGTAATTACTGCAGATTGACTTTAAACCTCTTGTTCTAGGGAGAAATGGCAAGAGAAAATTAAGGGCCTTGTAGATAACAACCCACGTATGACCAATATGAAACCCATGTATGTAGGTGATCACTGACGAAACCAAGATTAGGATCTGCTGTAAACACTAGCTTCTGTATACATATCTAAGGAGATAGGGATGGAATTTTAGTACAGTACAGTCATATCGGTCCAGAATTATAAACAGAATAGATTGCATCTGAGGAAAACAAAATGATTTTCCTGTTCTCCTTTTCTTTTTTTCTACTGGAGTAGCACCATCTTCTGGACCCCCCTTAAAATGCAAACTCTTCAACCCTGAAGGAACTGAGCAAGGTCACCAGACCCCTCTAGCTGCTCCTTTTCTGGTCCCCAGCATCCCTTTTCTTGGTTCCTGATATTGGCTGACACTTCCTTCCTGTACTTACAAATACAGAAGTGCTACTTATATGTCTTGCTTCCATTACATTTCCTGGAGATTTGTTCTCCTATATAATGTATGTTATGGAGAATGAATACAAGGAATCTGTCCGGGTGTTTTTAATAAGAAAGTTAGCCTTTAATTCTGCAGAGTAATGCTTTGGAAACAGTAGCTGATTCAAGTGTATATTGCTCCTTAAGCTCAGTTCTTTTTCCAAAGCAGCAGTGTATGTGTGCGCATGCGTGTGTGTAAATGTTGTATGACCTTCTTAGTTTCCTGTCTCCATATTTATGCCACCAACTAGACCTCTAGACTCCATATCTTCCTTCTTCCTCCTCCTTCCTCGCCCTTACCTCCCTATACTTCCCTAGGCTCTGAGACTGATCTTGTCCTTAGCCGGAAAATATTTAACAAGCTCCAATTTCAATATTAAATCTATTAACTGAGTCCTCACCTTCACCCCAGTTCTAGCAGATGGTGTTTCGCTATGGCACCTGAGACCATGTCCGATAACTCAATCTCCAGTTCCCATACTGCATCTTTGTCTTTTTCGCTTATGCCTGTATCCCTTTCTTGATAATCTGCCTAGTTCTTCCATTTCCTGGGCTCTCGTGGAGGATATTGTCAAGAGAAAGGGATGAATGAAAAAGTACTAGGAAAGAACATGCCAGGTTCATTGAAAGGTGCCTGAAAAGGAAAATCAAGGAGAACATATAATAATGTCCCCTGGGAAGCCAGCTCTGAGATGGAGATTAACATGTAGGACATTCATCAGGGAGTTCCTTTGCAATGGGCACCATGGAAAGGAAGAGAAGGAAGCAGGACGGGGGAAAAAGACTACCTGTGATGCAGTCTCAAAGCTTCAGCAACTTAGCAGATGTGGTGAAGATGGGATGACCCTTCAGAGCTCATCTGATTGGGGGTGAGAGGCCCAGGCTTTCCTACCCCTTGTCTATCAGCCAGTGGATATGCACAGATGGTCTCCAACAGGGAACATGACCTCGTGAGGGTCTCTTCAGCTAAGAAAAGTCCAGAAGGAAGTTAACCTCCAAGGGTCACCTTGCAGCAGCTAGGAGAATAAATAATGCCTGAAGAGAGAGATCTGGGCAGGCCATCACACCATCCCTCTACCCACACCCCACCCCCTTCCCCCCAGCTCTTGCCCCAGTAAGCATCATGGTCTCCTCTGTGTAGCAGAGAACATTTTTTTGTCTCACTCCCAAACATTGAACCCTTATCCCATGCACAAGCAGGATTAACCCTTCTGGTGACAAGTCACCTGGGAGAAGCAGCACAGTTAGTGCTGAGCAGCAGAGCGAGAACTTGAACAAAGCAAAAGAAAAGTAAAGCCTGTCCCAAGGTAATAAAGAACCACAGCAGGCATTTCACAGAGCATACTTTAGAAAACATCATGTATGCAGTGAACTTTAAATGGGTAGGATGGAAAATGTCTTGCAACTGGGAAATGATTGTCCCAGTAGACAACAGCCTAGAACATGGCCATAAAAAAAAGAGATAGACAGAACAAGGGCAGAAAAGGAAACCAGACCAGAAAATATGTGAACAGAAACTGTCCTCCTAGCCACATTGAGCTAAGGGCTTTCCCTAGATTCCTTAAAAAAAAAAAAAAAAAAAAAAAGATGATTTTGTAACTTGTCTTGTTCCACAAATGATTTGCTATGACACACCCTTAGTGAGAAGGAAGAGAATCCTTACACTGGAATCTCTTGTTAATTTTATATAATTCCTGGCAAATTGGACATAATTCTCTCCTATATCCTTAACATTGATAAATCCTTTGGTCCTCTTTGTAAAGCCCTGAGTTAAATCCCCTTTCAGTATTAAATACACAGCTCTGGTTGGATCTCTATTCTCTCCGATGTCTACAGAGCACCTACCTGGTAAGAAGCCCAGTTACAGAAGAGTACCTTAACTGGATCAGTTTTCCTGGAGTACCCTGCATGATATACAAACAGAAGAGGAGGGGTCCGGGGATAAAGTCACCAGAAGGCATAAAAAAAAATATTTAAAGAACTCGGAAATACCAGCATTGCATATACCATGCATGGCTGCAAGCAAACTCCGCCTCCATGTACAGGTGATAAGACAATTCAGATGTCTGGCCTACATCAAGAGAAAGTTAAAAAAAATTAATTTAAAAATATCTTTAAAAAATATGTATTATAGAAGGCTTAGGACCATAGTCTCAGGGGGATAACTTGGTCAATTGGCATAACATAGTTCATAATATTCTACATCCTAGTTTGGTGAGTAGCGTCTGGGGTCTTAAAACCTTGCAAGCGACCATCTAAGATACAACTATTGGTCTCTACTCATATGGTGCAAAAGAGAATGAAGTAAATCAAAGACTCAGAGAAGAAACTAGTCCACAGGATTAATAGCCCACACAAACCGCAGCCTGTACTAATCTGAGACCAAAAGAACTAGATGGTACCTGGCTGCTACTACAGACCGTCCTGACCAGGGACACCATAGAAGGTCCTGGATAGCTGGAGAGAAAAATGGAGAACAAAATTTTAATTCCTAAAAAAGGCCAAACTGACTTATGATAGAGACTAAAGGAACTCCAGTGACTATTGCCCTAAGACACCCTTTGAACAGTTCACTAAAGGAGGAGTGTTCCAGCAAATGGAACAGCAGGTGCAAAGGCAGAGTGGAGAGTTGTGCCAGGGTGTTGAGAAAAATAAGTGAACCTGAGTGACTAAAGTGGAATGTATGCACGAAGAGCCATTGCAGATGAGGTCTGAGAAGCAACAGGGTGGGGAATATAGATCACGTAGGATGGGGAGCTCACCAGTGATTCCAATGTGCAGCCTGGATTGGGGGCTGCTGGTCTAGAGCCCTTTGGCTCAAAGGGTGGTCCATGGACCAGCTGTGTTGACATCACCTATGAGCTTGTTAGAAATGCAGATTCTCAGGCCCTGCTCCACCCCATGTAATTCTTATACACAATTTGAGAAGCACTGGTAGAGAAACTTATAGATAAACCAGGACTTTGGCTCTGTCTTTGAGAGAGATGAGAATGCATTGAAGGGTTTTGAACAGAGATGCAGCAATGTATGATGAGAGTTAATGACAACCAGGAAGTGGAAGGGATAAAAAAACAAAACCAAACCCTTAGCTGTCAAGTTGATTCCAACTCATAGCGACCCTACCCTATAGAACAGAGTAGAACTGCCCCATAGAGTTTCCAAGGAGCACCTGGTGGATTCGAACTGCCACCCTTTTGGTTAGCAGCCATAGTACTTAATCACTACACCACCAGGGTTTCCTGGAAGGGCTATGACCTGTTAAAAATGCAGGAAAAGGAAACTCACAGTGCCTGAGCTGCTTTCCCTAGAGTACCAGAGACACAGAGAGGAGTCTAAGGAGCCTAAAAAACTTGACTTGCTTTTGAAACCTTCTCCAGGAGTAGAATTTAGAGGGATCTCGGATATTAATTCCACCTTCCCTCATTTTATAGATGAGGATATTGAGGCCAGTGAGAGTAAAGGGCTTAACAAAAGCACTGTAGTGAGTAAGAGGCCACCCTGGGTCCCAAACCAAGATTCTAGTTAAGTTGTAGCATCTTTGCTTTCAAATCTTTTTGATTGCAACTCACACAGTAAGAAGTAAGAACACACTGACACACACAATAAACTAAAATTACATAAGAAAACTTTGTGTGTGATGCAATCTCTCTTCTCTTCTACATTTCATCTTTTTAATGCTGATTTGTTGTTGGTTGCTGTCGATCGCCACGCCTTACTTCTGAGGGGCCGCCAACCTTTTGGTAAGTAAGTCCAGCACTTAAACATTTGTGCCACCTGAGGGACCAAATGCTAATTTGTTGTTGTTGTTAGGTGCTGTCAAGTTAATTTTGACTCATAGTGACCCCATGTGACAGAGTGGAACTATCCCTTAGGATTTTCTAGGCTGTCATCTTTACAGGAGCAGATTGGCAGGTCTTTCCCCTGCAGAGCCATTGGGTGGGTTCAAACCACCAACCTTTCAGTTAACAGCTAAGCGTTTAACCATGGTACCAGCAGGGCTTTCTCAAACCAGCAGTTTGAAAAACACTGTGGCAGAAAATGTTTTAGAAAATGATAACTTCACTAAAAAAAGTGTAAAGAATTATGACATGAGAGTGACTAATGCCTTAGTAACGATGACGTCATAGGATTACATGGGGCATAATGGATGTGGTCCCAGAAATGCAGCTCTCCATGGTCTTCAGGAGTTGATGCAGTTATTTACATGAGGCTTACCACAGATTTAGACTAACGCGAACATTCTAGCACACATTAATTTGGTTTGCTATAAACTGAAATTAAGTATATGTGAAATATAGTAATAATAATGATAGTTAACACTTTACTTACTATGTGTGGGTACTGTTGTTGTTAGTTGCTATCAAGTTGATTTCTACTCATGGCAACCCCATCTGTGTACAGTAGAACTGCCCCATAGGATTTTCAAGGCTGTGACCTTTCAGAAGCAAATCACCAGGCCTGTCTTCCCAGGCGCCTCTGGGTGGGTTCGAAACATCATCCTCGTAGCTAGTAAGTGTGCACCTAACCATTTGGCCACCCAGCTGCCCCTGACACTGTTGTAGCACTATGTATATTAACTTATTTAACTTTATAATGACTCTAAGGCAGATACTATTGTCTCCATTTCACAGATGAAGAAATCAATCAACTATATATATAGTCAAAGTAAAATTTCAGGCATATTATACTCAATTATTTCCAGCATCACGAAAGGGGTCTGTCATTCACCCACGCCTCTGACTAAACTCCTGGCAGGGGCAAGAATTAAATGGCCCTAGCATCTTTGCTCTCCTAGCTCTCCTAAGACACTGGGGAAAGGTGATTGAAGGGCAAATGCATTTTGATTGACTCCCAAGGAATGAGGGGTTGCTACTGTCCAGAGAATAGAATAAAATCAAGGGAAGTTGGGCTACTCATCTTTGTCCTGCTTCCTGCTTCCATTTTTCCACCAGCGAGCCCTTTGGGTTCTGCATCTCAGCTTCCTGTTTCCTTGGCACAACTGACAGCCTTCTGTTCTCACATCCTGTAGAGGACTTAACCCTTTGTTTCCCTAAAAATCTGTTTTCACACTTGATTTTGAGCCCTTTAGTAGCTATGTCTTACTCTTTATTATGTCTTTTGTGCCTAGGACAGAGGCTGAGGCAGAAATGTTTGAGTGGAATTGGAAGTCCATCTGATGGGGCTAGCCAAGGGTAGACCAAACAGGCTATGCCCCTGCAGTCAGGGGTGATTCCACTATTTACTTCCAAGGGTCTTTTTGCAAAGTTATGGTGGTACATGGAGAACTGAGCTGGCAGTGGTATTGTCTTAGGAATCTGCTCCCATTTACAAGATGCTGCATCATAAACTCAAACCCAGATTGTAGTATGTTCGTTTGGTATGTTCCTCCTTCACTTCTTACTGGGTGTGGGAGGGAGCTAACAAACAAAACAAAGCTAGTACAGAGAAATGTCTTTTATTTCCCTTCCATACCAATAGCATGAATCCATATCTTCTAGGCCATCACACAATTCTGGTTAATTATATTCCATCGATTTCTACCCTGCCAAGAGACAAAATAAATAACTTTTTGAAACTTCATTCTTCAGTCCTTGAAGTTTTTACAAATAAAACGACATGTGTTGAGACAAATTACATGCTTCAAAATCTGTCACTAACATCAGTTTTGCATAAAAAAGTACTCAGCAACTGTTACAGTGGCATTTCTTTTGTTGTTGATGGAAATAATGACTGAATAGCTATGCTAATTTAGAGACAATTTTAGAGTTTCATGTCTATACAAAAAAGCAATGAGTAGTTCAATAGAGAGCGTTTGAGGGGAGTTGTTGGTAGACTTCTGTTGATTTATTGTATCTTGACAGACTGGTATGATTGAAATGAATTAAATATTAGACATGCTTAATATTTTTTATGCTACATGTCATCATAATAGTGAAGTGCACAGATCACATTATTGACTGCCTTTAGGTTTTAAAAATAAAGCTTGCATTCAAATGAATACCATTTCATTATTGCCTACCCTGCCTTGTCAAATTTAAAAATACAATAGCTATCTTTATTCCCATTTTCCACCACCCGTCAGTCAGTCTGTTGTGTTGTGGTAGCTTGAGTGTTGTTGTAATGCTGGAAGCTATGCCACTGGTATTTCAAATACCAGCAGAGTTACACATGGTGCACGGATTTCAACAGAGCTTCCAGACTAAGACAGACTAGGAAGAAGGGCTTGGTAATCTCCTTCTGAAAAGTAACCAACAAAACCCTTGTGGATCACAACAGAATATTGTCTGACTCACTGGCTTTCCCCACACGTCCAGCTGTTTGTCATACTGTGGTGGCTTGCATGTTGCTGTGATGCTAGAAACCATACCACTGGTATTTCAAATACCAGCAGGGTCAGCCATGGTGAACAGGTTTCATCAAAGCTGACAGATTAGGAAGAAGGACATGGCAGTATACTTCTGAAAAAATTGGCCAGTGAAAACCTTATGAAAAGCAGTGTAACACTGTCTGGTATAGGGCTGGAAGACGAGCCACTCAGGTTGTAAGGCACTCAGAATGGGACTGAAGTATAACCAAAATCCATTGCCATTGAGTCAATTCTGACTCATAGTGACCTATAGGACAGAGCAGTACTGCTCCATAGTGTTTCCAAGAAGCAGCTGGTAGAGTAGAACTGCCGACCTTTTGGTTAGCAGCCGAATGCCTAACCAATGTGCCACCAGGGCTCGCCTCAAAGTATAGCGACCTTAATGATGTGAATGAATGGGGTAAACCTTTCAGAACCTTCATTTGCTGAGGCAGCACAACTCAAAATGAGAAGAAACAGTTTCAAACATCCATTAATAATTGGGACATGGAATGTACAAACTATGAATATAGGAAAGTTGGAAGTCATCAAAAATGTAATGGACCACATAAAGATCAATATCCCAGACATCAGTGAGCTGAAATGGACTGATATTGGCCATCCTGAATTGGACAATCATATGGTTTACTATGCCAGGAATGACAAATTGAAGAGGAATGGTGTCACGTTCGTTGTCAAAAAGAACACTTCAATACCCATCCTGAAGTACAATGCTCTCAGTGGTAGGATTATATCCATACACCTACAAGGAAGGCCAGTTAATACAATTACTTTTTCAAATTTACATACCAACACTAATGCCACAAATGAGAAAATTGAAGATTTTTACCAATTTTTGCAGTCTGAAATTGATCAAATGTGCAATCAAGATGCATTGATAATTACTGGTGATTGGAATGCAAAAGTTGGAAATGAAGAAGAAGGACCAGTAGTTGGAAAATATGGCCTTGGTGATAGAAACAATGCTGGACATTGCATGACAGAATTTTGCAAGACCAATGGCTTCTTCATTGCAAATACCTTTTCTCAACAACATAAACGGTGATTATATACATGTACCTCACCAGAGGGAATACACAGAAATCAAATTGACTACATCTATGGAAAGGGATGATGGAAAAGCTCAATATCATTAGTCAGAACAAGGCCAGGGGCTGACTGTGAAACAGACCATCAATTGCTCATATGCAGTTGAAGTTGAAGCTGAAGAAAATTAGAATAAGTCCAGGAGAGCCAAAATATGACCTTTAGTATATCCCACCTGAATTTAGAGACTATCTCAAGAATAGATTTGAGGCACTGAACACTAATGACCAAAGACTAGATGAGTTGTGGAATGACATAAAGGACATCAAACATAAAGAAAGCAAAAAGTCATTAAAAAGACAGGAAAGAAAAAAAAAGACCAAAAGGGGTGTCAGAAGAGATTCTGAAACTTACTTTTGAGCATAGAGTAGCTAAAGCGAACAGAAGAAACGAACAAGTAAAAGAGCTGAACAGAAGATTTCAAAGGGCGGCTCCAGAAGATAAAGTAAACTCTTACAATGAAATGTGCAAAGATCTGGAGTTAGAAAACCAAAAGGGAAGAACACACTCAGCATTTCCCAGCTGAAAGAACTGAAGAAAAAATTCAATCCTCAAGTTGCAATGTTGAAGGATTCTACCTGGAAAATATTGAATGATGCAGGAAGTACCAAAAGAAGATGAAAGGAATACACAGAATCACTGTACCTAAAATAATTGGTCAATGTTCAATCATTTCGGGAGGTAGTATACAACCTAGAACTGATGGTACTAAAGGAAGAAATCCAGGCTGTACTGAAGGCACTGGCGAAAAACAACGCTCCAGGAATTGATGGAATACCGATTGAGATACGTCAACAAACTGATGGAGCGCTAGAGGTGCTCACTCGTCTGTTAAGAAATTTGGAAGATAGCTACCTGGCCAACCGACTGGAAGAGATCCATATTTGTACCCTTTCCAAAGAAAAGTGATCCAACCAAATGTGGAAATTATCAAATAATATCATTAATATCACACACAGATAAAACTTTGCTGAAGATCATTCAAAAGTGGCTGCAGCAGTACATTGACAGAGAACTGCCAGAAGTTCAAGTCAGATGCAGAAGAGGACATGAAACAAGAGACATCATTGGTGATATCAGATTCCTATTCCACCTAAAAATCCTTACTGAGGCCTTCTTCACCAACACCGTTTTCTGACTCTCTGCCTTGCTCAAGAAAACTCTAGCCACACTGACATAAGTATCTCAAGTTTTTTTTTTTTTTCCCATTGGGTCAGGGCCTTCCTACATCTTGCATGCTTTTCTTAAGCCTGGGAAGTTTTCCTCGAACCCACCACCCTGTTTAAATGTCCCTACCTCAGGCAGACCTTCCCAGTTCTCCCCTCAGCCTAACTCTTTCTTACAGAATCCTTTTCTTGCCTTTCCTCTAAGTTCTCACAGTGGAGCCTTTGTATGTCTCTGCCATTGGACTGTAAGACGCTGGTCTGTTTTGCTCGCTAATCTAAAGCTAGTTGGATGTAGTGCCTGGCATATTGTAAGCATGCATTACAATGTATATATGTTAAAGGAACAATTTACAGAGTTAAAAGTGTAAGTGTAAAAGGAATAGTCATACTAAGTTTGAAAAGTAAAACCAATTTTATCTAAACATTTAATTCTCCATTGTTCCTGGCTATATTAACAGATGTGGTCATTCCTCAACACTGAGTGATGAAGGATTGATTGATAAGTTATTTCAAATCATTCCTCAAAAAAAAAAAGGCACCATCTTTACGGTTATATAAAGTTTCCCCTCGTTGTTCTCAAGAGTTAGAACTTGATAATATACTTTTCCTTTTAGTCCCAAAAATATAATTTTTTTTTTTTTCTAAAAAACGCTTTGGAGGTACTTGAGATCATCAATGAGAAATTCATGTGGCTCACTTTGAAATGTTATGAGCCAGTCCCGGAAACCTATCTCTAAGGCAGTCAGTATAAAGCAGTCATTACCCATTACCATGAAACACTGAGTCTAGCATTTCTTTTATCTGAACCAACTTCCTACTTCAGACTATATTGAAATATCCTTCTGGCTGAATATCTGTTGTAGTATATATAAAAAGGAATTATAGTGCATTGCTATGTTGGCTGCAGTTACTGGCATAATAGATTTCAGGTTCTCAAGTACTGTGCATTGAACATTTTGACTTAGCGAAGTGGCCTAAAGGGGAACATTTGTTCTCTTTTTGTTTTACAATAATGTTTTTGTTATAAAAGAACATATGTACATTGCTGAAAATTGTATAGTATAGAAAAGTATAAAGAAAAGAAAGAAAATTGCTGATGATTCTACCACCAGGAAATCATCATGGTTAACACTTTGGCTTATTTCCTTCCAGAGACTTTTCTAATATGAAATCATTGATATTTGATCCTTTTGACCTGCAAAAATGTTAATTTCATATGGTTTACCCTAGTATATCTCTATAATGTCATATGCATATTATTTTACATACTTAGGAGCGCACTCTGCAGTATAGCCTGCTTTTCTCACTTGACATTATAATTTAAGTATTTATTCATAATATTAAAGACTTTTTGGAAAAAGTTATTATGAATGTCTACCATATTCCAATGTATGGAAGTACCATGACTTGCCTGACAACTTCCTTACTGTTGGACGTATTGGTCATTTCCACGTCATCACCATTATGACTAGTGCTCTGATAAATATCTCTATGTATAATTATTTGTCTCTATTTGAGATTATTTTCATCTCTAGAAATGGTATTCTTGTTTACAAGTTATAAATATTTTAGAGTCTATTGACACATACTGCCAGGAATTTGATTTAAAAAAATATCATATCTTCTATGAGAGCAAGGGCCATGTTTATTTTGCTCACCTCTTTCCCCAGTGGGCAGAAAATTACCAGTCACAACATTGAAGACACTCAAAAAAAATTTGTTCAAGAATAAAATAAAATAAGAAAATACTTGTTCAAATGAGGCCAAGGCCATGAAACACTTTATGTACAAATTATCAAATAGAAATCTAATTTGCTCTGTAAACTTTCATCTAATACACAATTAAAAACTCAAAAAGAGACTTGTACACCAGTGTTCATTGCAGCACTGCTCACAACAGCTCAAAGGTGGAAACAGCCTAAACGCCCATAAATAAAATGTGGTACCTACATACAATGGAATACTGTTCAGCCAGTAGGAGAAATGAAGTCCTGATACATGCTGCAGTATGGATGGAGCTTGAAGACATTATGCTGAGCAAAATAAGCCAATCACAAAAGGACAAATATTGTATGACCTCACTCGTATAAGAAGACAAGAAAAGGCAAATGTATAGGGACCAAAGTTTATTAGTGGTTACCAGGGGCAGGAGGGGAGGGGGGAAATGGAAGTTAACGGTGATGGAAAAATCACACTGATTAAGGGTAGGGTTGCACTGCTGATCATTGTAATTGCTGTCAATAAGTTGTACACCTGTAAAAAGTTGTGCAATAGAAATATTTACAATGCAAAAAAAAGAAAAAGAGCAGCTGCTGAGGCTTCTCCTGTACAACCAAACACCTCACAGGATTTGGTTCCTTGGTTTGGAGATTTAGAGTCATATTTTCACAGGACAATCCAGTTAATTGGCCTAATAACGTATTTAGCACTTCTTTTCTACCTCCTAGTTCACTGCATAGTGCCTGGAGTCTTAAAAGCTTACAAGTAGTCATCCATGGCACAACTGATTTCTATTTACCTGCAGCAATAGATGATGAAGGAGAGTCAGGAATAGGAGGACGATATGGAATGTATGATTAATTGTCTCCATGAATAACTGCCTCCTTTGCCACCAGGCCGTTAGAACTGGATGGTGACTGGCTACCATGACTGAACATTTTGATCAAAGATTCCACACAAGAATCCTCATTGAAAGGGGGAAATGCAGAACAGAATTTCAAATTCTTATGAACTCTAGACTTTCTGGAGCCATGGAGGGTGGATTAACTCCTCAAACTATTGCCCTGCGAGAGCCAAGAGGTGGGGGTCAAATGAGTAATAACTACCTAATTAGCATTAAACTACTTGATGAGCTCCATCTCCTGGATGCTTGAGTCAATCACCTTAGTAGACATTTCCTTTTTAGTCTGACAGTTTGCTGACCTGAGATCCTTATCCCAGCTCTGGTTTTCCCCCTTCCAGATCAGACCAGCTTGCTCAGGTAGAGCACTTGCCAGCCTGACACATCCGTCTGACTGGCAGCTGTAAAGTGACAAGCCTAAAACCACCCAATACTTGTCTAATAGGCCTACACTTACACGATCAACTTTTTTTTTTTCCCCCTCTGAAACATGTTCTCCTTAGTCTTCTCATCTCAGGAAATAGAGCCACCACCCCCTTAGTTTCTCAAACTAAAAAGCTGGGAGTTGTCCTTTGATTCATTCTCAGTACCACACCACGTACATCTAATAAATCAACAAATCCCAATAGCTCCATCTCCAAAAAGTGTTGTGACTCTGTCCCCTTCCTACTATCTGTACTACTACAAACAAACCTGGTCCAAGCCTTCATCGCCTCTGGCCCCAGGTGTTGTAACAGCTGCCTAGATGGTCTCCTTGCTCCCAAGCTTGCCCTCCAAATGGCAGTCAGGGTGGTTTTTAAAACCTGTATCAGATCTTTTCACCTGCGTAAAATCCTCCAACATCTCTCTTTGCACTAAAATAAAAACCAAATTTCTTACCTTGGCCTATAAGACCATTCCTCGACTAGGTTTTTGCCTATCTTTCTGACTTCATCTTGTTCTATCCCATCCCTAGTGGCTACACTACAGCCACACTGGCCTTCTTTTGGTTTCTTGAACTCATTAGATTTGTTCCAGCCTTTGTATTAAGTGTTTCCTCTCCCCACCCCCACCCCAACAACTTCTACCCTGGACCATCAAGGGTAGTTCCTTATCATTCAGATCTCAGTTTAAATACCACCTCCTCAAAGAGGCTTTCTGGTTCCCCAAACTAAAGTAGCACCCCTTCCCCGCCACCATCACTCTCTATTTTTATTTTAGTTCTCAAGAATGCTCAAGAAATACTCTTCATATTTATTTATTGTTCTGTAATAACTCTCTCCCTTTCATGGCCAGAATTGAACTCCATGAGAGCAGGAATTTTGTCTGTGTTGTTCTCCTCTATACTCTCAGCACCTGGAACAATCAATGCCTGGCAAGTAGAAGGCATTCAATAAATAAAGTCTGCTGGTGGGGTTGGTGTCCATCTAGGAACTTGGTGTGGCTCAGTTATCTCTATATCTGACCCATAGTTCTAGACAGCTCATTTTACCCTGGCCATACATCAACCCATCTACGTGTCTATTTCATCATTTAGTGGCCTGTCATGGGGAGAAAGTGGGTGAACTAGCACAAATCTAATAGTCCAACTGAAAACATTATCAAAACTCATGTCTTCATACTTATAAATTAGTAACACTATCTTTTCACTTATTAGAATATTTTACATTCATATATAGATGCTCTTCTTAGGAAACTATCCATCTCTTTAAACCTTTGCTATCTCTGTATAATAGAGAGAGGGAAAAAGCATTACTATCAGTTTTCACTGAGAAACTTGGCAGATATTTTTGAAATAACTCTAGAAGCTTTAAAATTAGGTGGTCTAACTTACTGGCCTGACAGAGACTGGAGAAACCCCGAGAGTATGGCCTCCAGACACCCTTTTAACTCAGTAACGAAGTCACTCCCAAGGTTCACCCTTCAGCCAAAGATTAAAAATGAGACTAAAGGGGCACACCAGCCCAGGGGCAAGGACTAGAAGGCAGAAGGGGATAGGTAAAGCTGGTAATAGGGAGCCCAAGTTTGAGAAGGGAGAGTGTTCACATGTTGTGGGGTTGTTAACCAATGTCATAAAACCGTACATGTACTAACTGTTCAATGAGAAATTAGTTTTTTTTCTAAACCTTCATCTAAAGTACAACTTAAAAAAAAAGAAGAAAAAAGTACTATGGAATGTATGGATTCTTGTATTTCACTAGAATTTAATTGTAATAAATCTCAGAGCCCCCCCAAAAAATAAAATTAGGTAGTCAATACTATTTTAAACACCAAAACCAAACCTGTTGCCGTTGAGTCGATTCCAATTCATAACGACCGTATAGGACAAAGGAGAACTGCCCCATAGAGTTTCCAAGGAGCATCTGGTGGATTCAAACTGCTGACCTTTTGGTTAGCAGCTGTAGCACTAAACCACTACGCCACCGGGGTTTCCATTTTAAACACAGAACATTAAAATCTAGAGCATATAATCTAGCAATGTAACAAAAGCACAAATAAATCATGGGAAATGTAAACAGAGAAAGCAATGGTCTAGAAACTATACTGTAATAGAGGCTATTTTTACATTTTAGTCAATATTTTCCATGAGAAGGTATTCTGTTATTGATTTTTAAATATCTCCCCACTTTTGTTAGCTTATCAGCAGTTTAATATTTTTTCCTGATTATAAAAGTAATGTGTACTCATTGTATAATATTTGGAAAATACAGACTGAACAGTAATTTGGCCAGGTTGGACCTGATAACGTGTTGTTACTTTAGGACCAACACGTGGTCTGAGACAACATTGCCCCCTAGAGGTGCTTTGTGTGCTGCAGGCAGACCAGGCATCTAACTCCCAGGGGATCTCACAGCTTCTTCCAGGTCTTAGAGGCTTGTGGACACTGAAGCACATCCTGTGATTTCAGTGGGTCATAGGAGCACTGTGGGAAGGAACTAGTTCCTGGTCCACAGTGGGCTTCACTCGTGAACAGACCTGTGTGATGGTCTTAATCCCCCAAATAAAAAAAACCAAACCCACTGTCATCGAGTGAATTCAGACCCATGGTAACCCCACGTGTTACAGAGTAGAACTGCTCCATAGGGTTTTCTTGGTTATAATGGTGACCCAAACAGTTTGCCCTGGACTACTAACCTAGAGGTTGGTGATTTGAACCCACTCAGCAGTGCCACGGAAGAAAGGCCTGGCAATCTGCTTTCATAAAGATTACAGCCAAGAAAACCCTATCGAACAGTTCTAATCTGCAACACACAGGGTTGCCTTGAGTCAAAATCCACTCACTGGCAAAGGCTTTTTTTTCCCCCCTGAATCTTAACAGAAGCCTGTCACCAGGCCTCTCTTCTGCAGCACTACTTGGTGAGTTCAAACCACCCATCTTTAGGTTAGTAGTCAAGCGCAAACCATTTGCACCACGTAGGCATCTCTTTACAGATAGGCTGAAATGGAGAGAGAGTCATAGCCCCTTGGAAAAAGCAGTAAAAGTGAGGCTCACATCAGCAGTGTCAGCAAAAAAACAATTGCTGTGAAATCAATTCCGATTCATAGCGATCCCTTCCCTGTCAGAGTAGAACTGTGCCCCACAGAGTTTCAGTGGATGATGTTTTGGAAGTAGACTGCCAGGTCTTTCTTCCAAGAAGCCTCTGGATGGACTAGCACCTCCAACCTTTCAGTTAGCAGCTGAGCTCATTAACTGTTTGCACCACCCATGGATTTCACAGTTTCAGGAAGACAGGGCTTAATGGTCAGAAGGAACAGCTCCAGGGAAGCATGAGGCTGTCTTCCTTATCCGGCTCCACCTCACTGTGCCTGTAAACGATGGAAAGAAAGAGGTATTGTCAGGGGCCACCAGAGAAGCAGGAGATTTACTGGTGGCAAAAATGAAAGAGAACATCATAGGTTCTGACGAAGCTCCCAGGAACACAGGCAGTAAACTGAGGGTAAGCACAGAGGGGAGGCGGTAGAACCCACAGATATCACAGTAAAGGAGCTTCAGAGATACAAGGAGATATTCTAACTTCATGGTCCCACTAGGAGTCCCTGGGTGGCACAAACAGTTAAGTGCTTGGCCACTGGTCAAAAGGCTGGCAGTTTGAACCCACCCAGACGCCCTCAGAAGACAGACCTGGAGATGTGCTTCCGAAAGGTCACAGCTTGAAATCCTTATGGAGCAATTCTACTCAGCACGCGTGGGGTCTCCATGCATCAGAATCAACTCGATGGCAACTAACAACTAAGAACAAAAACATGGTCCCACTCCTACAGGAAAAAACTAGAGAGGACATTCTCTGGAAAAAGCTAAAAATGTAATGTTAATTGAGAAGTAGGGGCCTCTGAGAATTAGGATTTATGTAAATTTGATATTATTTTTACTCATCACTTAGTGATATCAGAAGACAGTTTGCACAGAAAAGTAGAAGAGCCCACCTAAAATTGAATCATAGAAACACAACTACTTTTTATAATTTTTATGTATTTCCTTCTAGTCTTCTTTGCATATTTTTAAAATGTATATAAATTTCATGTTCTACTTATCATTTATAACATATAAACACTTCTTGTTATTAAAAATGCCTTAAACTCTGGAAAAATTTGACAATTTCTTATAAAGTTTAAACCTTATGATCCAGTAATCCCACTCTTGCATATTTACCCTAAACCCACTGCCATTGAGTCGACTCATAGCAACCCTATAGGACAGTGTAGAACTGCCCCATAGAGTCTCCAAGGAGCTCCTAGCAGATTTGAACTGCTGACCCTTTGGTTAGGAGCCATAGCACTTAACCACTACGCCGCGAGGCTTTCCATATTTACGCGAGAGAGTAAAAATTTATGTTCATACAAAATCCTGGGCACGAATGTTTATGTCAGGTTTATTCATAATCAGCAAACACTGAAAACAACTGAGGTGTCCTTCAGTGGGTGCGTGGCCAGATAAAACATGGTATATCCATACAGTGAAATGCTACTCAGCAATAAAAAAGAAATGAACTATTGATACATGCAACCACTTGTATGAATCTCAAAGGCATTATGCTGAGTGAAGAGAAGTCAGACTCAAAAGATTACGCGCTGATGATTTTATTTACGTAACATTACTGAAACGACAAAACCGTAAGTATGAAAAACAGATTAGTAGTTGCCAGGAGTTGGGGGCTGGGGGTGGGGTAGGGTGGGCAGGAGCTGTGACTATAAAGGAATAGTGAACAGGAGTTTTTTGGGTGATGGAACTGTTTTTTAATCTTGATTTTCATAGCAGTTACACAAATCTATACAAGTGCTAAAATTCATAGAACTATAAACACAAAAATAGTTGTTTATTGCATACTAATTTAAAATAAAATAAAAGTAAAATAGGTTGAAAAATGCCTTTAAAATATAATTTTAAATAACTTTTTAATAAACATTCCAGCAAGAGACTTGTGTATTACTTATTCACCTCTTCCCCTTCTATTGGACTAGTGAGTTGTTTCTATTTCTGTATAAATAAAGCTATATTGAAAACTGGGGGACATAAATCTTTGTTCATATTTAAGACTTTTTTCATCAGGATTGAGTCCCAGCAGCAGGATTACCCAGATGATGAGTATGAATATTTTTAGAACTCTTGATATCTGCTGCCCAATTGCTTTCCATTTGGGGTTATGTCAATTGACCCTCTTGTAGGCAGTGTTTGATATTAAATGGTTTGAGCATTCTTTATATATATGAAATTAGAGTAGCTATTCAGGAAGCCCTGGTGGTGTAGTGGTTAAGTGCTACAGCCGCTAACCAAGAGGTCGACAGTTCAAATCCATCAGGCACTCCTTGGAAACTCTACGGGGCAGTTCTACTCTGTCCTATAGGGTCGCTATGAGTCGGAATCGACTTGACGGCAGTGGGTTTGTTTTTTTTTTTTTTTTTTGGTTTTGTTCAGGGTTGGTAGGGGAATCGTTGGAGGGAACAAAGAGAAGGAAGAGAAGCATAGGTGGGTGAGTGTCTAGACCTGGAGAGAAACTAGGTCTTAAGACCTAAGGATTATCTGCTTCATACCTTTGTGTTTCCCAATAACTCCAACTTCTCTCCTTACCTCTTTCTTTGGCCTGATAACTCTCAAAACTGATTTTTATTTTCTTATTTCTTCTTTACCCTGTCTTTTAGCCTTAATGCAGGAGCAATGTCAGACAACCAGAATAGCAAGGCTTGTTCCATGCAATCAACTAATAAACACCAACACGTGAAAGGCACTGTACTAGCCACTTCAAAGGGGGCTTAAAAAAGCATGGTCTCTACCATCACAGAACTTACAGTGCAATAGAAAGAGGTGAAGATGGTATTATTTCCCTGCCCAATACCACCATTCCCTTGATGCTAATGATGTGGTAAATGTGGTAACTCCGACAGGTACTATTTAGATGTTTGAAGAAAGAGGTACCACTCTGAGTTGGGTTCATCAAAAAACACTTCACAGAGGTTGTAAAATTAAGCCATACCCTTTATTCATTATAGCCAAAAGGTGGAAACCACCCAAGTGTCTATCAACTGATGAATGGATAAGCAAAACGTGGTATATACATACAATAGAATGTTATTTAGCCATAATCAGGAATGAAATACTGATATACTTTACAATATGGATGAACCTGGAAGACATTATGAAGAAACCAGGCGCTTATATATATATCATATGATTCCATTTAATATAAATATCCAGAATAGGCAAACTTTTAGAGGCAAAAAGCAAATTAGTGATTGCCTGGGATTGGGGAGGGCAGAATGGGGAGTGACTGCTTAAAGGGTATAGAGTTTCTGTTTAGGGTAATGGAAAAGTTTTGGGAATAGATGGTGAAGATGGTTGCATAATATCGAGAATGTAATTAATATCATTGAATTGTATACTTAATGGTTAAAATCGCAAAATTTATCTTAAAAAATATATAAAAATACATATATTTACTACAATTAAAAACAAAAAAGAAAGAGGAGTTAAAAAAAAAAAGAAAGAAAGAAAAGAAATTAAGTCATGCCTTGCAAGATGGATTCATCCAATTAAAGGCATTCCAGTAGAGAAATGGTGTGTGAAGAGAAGATGGCCTATGGCAAGGGACGGGGAACTGTGGCTATTTCCCTAGATAGTCTTGTGTGAAAATAAACAAAAGCATTTGAAGATCTCCCCTCCTAAGGTTAATAGAAACTGACTCAACAGCTCATTTCCATGCATCAACCTTCAGGGGAAACTGGGAAGGCCTATTCCCCAAAGCAGTGTTCCTCTCACACAGATAAAGATATCATGCATAATAAATGGGGAAAACTTGAGAAGTGAAACATCTGTTCTGCATACTTAAACACCGAGGCATTCACAAGATATGAATTTCCATTCTATATTCTAGGTGATGCGGTGATGAACTGATAATGAGTTTGGAAGGTTCATCTCTTTCCAATAAAAATGTTCATCATCTCTCTCCAACTTTTATAATTATTATTTTTGGAACATTTTAGATAGGAAATTGAATGAGACAGGAGGATAGAATGATGGCAGAACTGAAGAACTGATGAAAGAGTCAGTAAAGCTAAGAATGTTGAAAAAGGAATTTTAATGATGGAGTAAACAATGACTTCGGCTAATTTAACCAAATAAACAAATTCATCATACTGTATAAGTGCTGTTTATTTCACCACAAATCTATGTAGAATGAAAGTCACATTATGAAATGTAAAAACTTCCTACATTTAGGATCTAAGCAATTGCATAAATGTTTGGGAAAATAAAATGTGAAGATATTCCTTTATTGAATGTTTTAGAACACAGAATGCTATTATTTTTTTTCCTGCAGTAAACATTTTATCCTTACTAGATGTCCTCAATATCCTCTAACAGGCAGCTGTTGTGCATCACTTTCTAATGCACTGTTGGTTTTCAATCTAGGCCAGTCTTCAAGTTTACTGTTGACCTTGAATACACAATATCCACTCATGGGTTCCACTAGGTAGCCAAATGTGAAATTTTCTGAAGCCAGTTTTGGGTACAGAGTATCTTTTTCTTACCATCATGCTGCACATTATTAGAGCTAATGCTATGTCTTACAGATTTCAAAGCTCCCTTCCAAACATTATCCCATTTGCACTTTACCCGAAATTGGAGATAGGCTGTGCAAATGTTTTTATCCACCATTCTATAAAGAAGGAAATTGAAGGTCTAAGAGTAACTTTTCCAGGGTCACACAGGGAACCAGGACAAGACCTTATGTCTCATAACCGTTGCCGTCAAGTTGATTCCAATTCATAGCGACCCTTAGGACAGAGTAGAACTGCCCCACAGAGTTTCCAAAGAGCGCTTGGTGGATTTGAACTGCCGACCTTTTGGTTAGCAGCCATAGCACTTAACCACTATGTGACCAGGGCTTCCCTCAATACCATTGTACAGCATCTGCTTGAATAACTGGGAAACTCTCAGGGGAAATGTTCCCTAGCTCCAAACCACTTTGCCCTCATCTAATTTCTGCTTAAAACTGTATCCTGTCCTGTTTCTCCTTCTTGGTAGGTACATGGTACCTGCACTGTGTAGAAGGCAGATCATGCCAGCCCAGTGCACTGAAAGTCCAAAGGCACTTCTAGTGGTGGCATTGCATTGGAATAGCCAGGTAGACCAGTGACCAGTGCCTTGAGAAGTGACCCATAAGTGGACAGAGGCATGTAGCTTAGGAACTGTAATGTGAAGGAGTGGCCTTATGGAGCCTCACGTGGCAATCTAAAGCAGCGAGATTCACAGCTTAGGTCCAGGATGGACTGTCTCAACCACTGAGCAGCAGTCAGAGGGGAGTTTATTTTCATTTGTTTTTTTATTGTGCTTTAGATGAAGGTTTACAGAGTGAGTTAGTTTCTCATTAAACTATTAATACACCTATTGTTTTGTGACACTTGTTGCCAACCCCGTGACGTGTCAACACTCTCCCCTTCTTGAGCTTGGGTTCCCCATTCCCATTCGTCCAGCATTCCTGCCCCCTTCTGCCTACTGGTCCTTGCCCCTGAGGTGATGTGCCCATTTAGTCTCGTATACGTGGTTGAACTACGGGTATTATTGTTTGTTTTATGCACCTGTCTAATCATTGGCTGAAGGGTGAACCGGAGGAGTCACTTCAGATTTGAGTTAAAAGGGTATTCAGGTGATAACTATGAGCCCAAGAGACAGAAAGGGCCACACGAACCAGAGAGTTCCATCATCCTGAGACCAGAAGAACTAGATGGTGCCCGGCCACAACCGATGACTGCCCTGACAGGGAGCACGAGAGAGAACCCCTGAGTGAGCAGGAGAACAGTGGGACCCCAAATTCTCACAAAAAGACCAAACTTAATGGTCTGACTGAGACTAGAGGAATCCCGGCGGTCATGGTCCCCAAACCTCCTGTTGGCCCAGGACAGGAACCATTCCTGAAGACAACTCATCAGACCTGGAAGGGACTGGACAATGGGTGGAGAGAGATGCTGATGAAGAGTGAGCTGCTTGTATCAGGTGGACACTTGAGACTGTGATGGCATCTCCTGTCTGGAGGGGAAATGGGAGGGTAGAGAGGGTTAGAAACTGGCAAAACGGTCACGAAAGGAGAGACTGGAAGGAGGGAGTGGGCTGACTCATTAGGGGGAGAGTAAGTGGGAGTACGGAGTAAGGTGTATATAAGCTTATATGTGACAGACTGACTTGACTTGTAAACTTTCACTTAAAGCCCAATAAAAATTATTAAAAAAAAAAAAAGGGTGTTCAGGGGCCATACTCTCATGGTTTCAGAGGGGAGTTTTGATCAGCAGTGGACCAGGGTGGACTACATCATCAAGGTCAGCACCAGAGCAAAGTGTCTACTGGGAAAATGGTCGAGAGGGACAGAGGGGACATTCATGTTATACTGTATATGTGCTTTTGCATGCTGACCTTTATCTTTTAACCTCTGGAGGTGCTCAATTCCATGAATTTGACCAATGTATACATTCATATAACCAACACAATTAAAATACAGACCATTTCCATCACCCGAAAAAGTACCCTTGTACCCCTTGTCGCCAGTCCCTTCATCCACACCCAAACTCAGACAACCACTGGTCTGATTTCTCTTCCTGTAGTTTCGCCTGATTCACAATGTCATAAAAATGGAATCATACAGTATGTAGGCTTTAAGTCTGGCTTCTTTTGCTTAGCATAAAGCGATTTTTCCCTAAGATATTAATTACTCTTTAGACACATGGTTTTTAATGGCTATGTCATATTTAGTTATTTGAATGTATAGTAATTTATTTGACCATTTACCTTTTGTCTGAAATCTAAAATGCTATCATAAATTATGATGCTATGAATATCCCTGTTTATAAATCTTTGTCTACATCTCTGCACCAAAACTGCAACCCATGTTAGAGCATTCTGTTAAGGCCCAAAAACTTAAGAAGAGAAAGAAGTATAAAAGAAATACAAAATATAAAAACAAAATGTTGACTGAATCTCTGCTATACGCATCCATGGCACTGGGTGACAGGAATTATGGAATATACAGAGAAGTATAGAGAGGTTTTTTTTTCCCTTTTTGCTCCCTCGCATACTTGCAAACTATGCCATAAAGTACACAGCTCTAAAGTGGCGAGAATTCCCACAGAAATTATCATAATTAAGGATTGTACTTTATGAAGAGAAACATACAAGCTGTATAATAATATTGAATGGTAAAATCATAGGCTGTGTCCTACCCAATCAGAGTAAAATATGCCGTATGCATAGAATTTTAGAAACTATCATGTCATAACTTTGCACAAAAACCAATTAACAAATTTTATTAAATGGCAAATGGCAGTCACAAATGGAAAAGAAATTAAATAATTGTGATTTTTAAATTTTTAATAAATAGAATTGTTAATCAGACCACATTTAATTCATCACCAAATGAATAAATGACTCTGTCCTCCCAGAGTTCCAGGAGTGAGCAGCCAAGCTGAAGACAGACAGCTCTTCTCCTCTGAAATAGCTCTTTTTATGGAGTTGAGAGGCCCGTTGAACCTTCTTGTTTAAGCCACTAACCAGTTGGTACTCATCTGCAACCCAAAGAAATCAGCATGCTTCCAGGGTGTTAAAATTTGGCCATTTTTCCCACCTACTGTAATCTTATAGCTGTGTTTTAATTCTGATTTATTGAATTGTATTACTGGGTGCTCTCTAATTCCCATTTGAAAAGGATAAAGTTCTTAGCCATTTTCTTAATTAAAACTTAAAGATAGCTTTAGTTGTACTGGGGAGCGTGTGGATAATACAATGTTTCTCCCCTGTCTGGAATACTTTCCCTCCCCACATCCACTGCATTACCTCACTCACCCTCCAGCCCATCTTCTCAACCTTCTCAGTCCAGGCTTTGGCAAAACAGCATGGTATTTTAGAAGGAAACCAGATTTTCTTTGGGGAAGTCAGTACCTTCAACACTTGTGTGATGGTTTTAAATCTATGTCCCCAAATTCTTTGATACTGCTCACCTAAAGAGATGGAGCTTAATTTCCTATTCCTTGAATGTGAACTGCACTTAGTGACTCACTTCTAATGAACAGAATCCAGTGGAAGTCAAGGGACATCACTTCTGTTAGTGTCTTGGGGGCACACACTCACTCCTTCTTGAATTGCTCACTCTGGGGGAAGCCAGCTAACCATGCTGTGAGGCAGCCCTATGCAGAGTCCTGTGTAGTGAGGAACTGAGACCTGCCAACAGCCACAGGAATGAACTTGGAGACTCTTTCCCTAGCAAGGTCTCCAGATGACAGCCCTGGCGGATACCTTGGTTACAGATTTTTAAGTAAAGACTCTAAGTCAGAACCACCTTGTTGAGCTACTCCTGGATTCCTGACCCACAGATACTGTGAGATAATAAATGTTTGTTTTAAAACTGCTAAGTTTGGGGGTAATTTGTTACATATCAATAGACAATAAATACAACTTGCCTGGAGCAAAATATTGTTTAAGGAAAGAACCCACTGCTCCAAGTTTGTTGAAACTGGTTCTGTATTGAATACTAAACTGAAAAAAGAATGTTTAGTGTCAGGGTGAATCCATGGATCAGCGGACCTAACAGAGTAAGCACGATAGTCATGAAGAAGTTAAATTTGTATGTGAGTGCATGCGCACATGTGTTTGTTTAAAATACATTTCACTTCTTTGGAAGTAATAGATGAATTTTTAAACATTTTTCAAATGCACAATTTAGTGATATCAGTTATATCAAACATGTTGTGCAACCATCACCAATAATAAAAGATGAATTTTTAAAAAATAAAAAGCCCAGGTTCTTTGCTGTCATTGTTTAAACCACTTGATAATCTTAACTATGCCTCCCTCCACTCCTCAAAGTATAAAGGATGATAGCTAAGAGGGCAAGAGGAAGACTGGTTGAGCTACTGAGGCCTGGGGGAGTGGCTCTATATGTGAGAAGTATACCTAAGTTAGAGTTGTTCTATTTTCAGTGATAGAATCTAAATTCAAACTGATAAGCCTAAAGGGAATTTACTGGTTCACACATCTGGGAAATCCAGAGGTAGAACGAGCTTCAGGACTGGCTGTTTACAAAGGCCCAAATGATATCAGCACGCACTGTTTCTTTGTCATCTCTAGGTCTGCCTCCTTGTTTCCTGCTGTATCTTCTCCTGTGGCAAATGGCTTTCTTTGGCTACCAGTAGCCTAACTTCTCATCTTGAGGTTACCTACTCCAGGGGACAAAGCACATCTCTCCTGACATCCATTAATCTAACTCTGGAACACGGATTGACCAGGCTGGGTCATACTCTTTTAGCAGGGAATGGTGGAAGGCAGTGAAGACACTGTGATTGACATCTTTGTCTGATCACATGGAGTGAGAGGAAGGGTGATTGTTCAAAACAGCCAAGAGGAAATGGGAAAGGGGCTGGGTAAACAAAAAAATAATCACCACAGTCCCCCCTGGTCCCCTGGGCTTGACAGGAATAAAGCAAACTCTACATATGGTTGCTGTTCTCAGGGTGCTTCAGGATGTGACTAAAGGCTCAGGCAATGGCTGAGCTCAGCTAGGAGCAGACTTTTCTTGCTTCCAGGACCAAAAAAAAAAAACTTTGCCACTGAGTCGATTCCAACTCATAGTGACCCTATAGGACAGAGAACTGCCCCATAAGATTTCCAAGGAGTGACTGGAGGATTCCAACTGCCAACCTTTTGGTAAGCAGCTGTAGCATTTAACTACTGGACCACCAGGGCTCCCTTGCTTCCAGGACCACCTGTTGCCATCGAGTCGATTCCAGCTCATAGCAACCCTATAGGTCAAAGCAGAACTGCCCCATAGAGTTTCCAAGGAGCACCTGGTGAATTTGAACTACTAGCCTTTTTGGTTAGCACTTAACCACTATGCCACTAGGGTTACCAGCTTCCGGGACCAGGAGGTCTAAATTACTAGGAAATCCTTGGATGCCATGGCTAGCCCTCCAGATCTGTTCTACATAAAGCTCTTTTACTTGTTAAGTGTGAGGAGCTAGAAGGTAGCTATCTTTTTACCCAACAAGAGAGAAGAATTAGGCCCACATGTCCTTATATTTCGAAGAGAGTCCACGTACAGTTTCAAAACACAAGGAAACGGAAGATGTAGGACCCTGTGGAAGTGATGGACATCTACAGTTTTGTTTTGTTTCTGAAGCAGGTCTGAGTTGGGATTCTATTATATGCGACCAAAAGATTCTAGTAAAGCTGATTAAGAAAAATACCCAGATTTTTATACAGAACAGAGATAAATAAGATTTAAGTGATTTGATTAAACTTTATATGTTAAAAATTAAAATGAAATATTTTGCACTGGAAGATCAGTTCAAGTGCAAATCCATGCAAAAAATTCATCAAATGAATCCTACGTATTCAGAGTCACAGTGTGCTTGAGAGAGTCCTTAGAGATCTTATTTTAACCAGCTTTTCTTTTATTTTAAGTGAGAACAAGCATCTTTTCATATATTTAATGGCTGTTTGTATTTCTTTTGTGAAATGCCTTTTAAAATTCTTGGCCATTTTTCTATTGTAGAATTAATCTGTTAGCAATTTGTAAGTGTTCTTTTTACATGAAGGCTACAAATGAGAACATTGCCTTTTATATACAGTATGCATCTTCCCTTTTTTCTTTGTTATGCTTTTATATATATATAAAGTCGAAAAATTTTCTGCATTAAATTTATTAATATCTCTTTTTATGGATTATATCTTTGTGTTAATAATTATCAAGACTTTTCGATCCCAAAATATAATAAGCCATCCACTTATATTTTCATGTATTTTATGATTTATTTATTCTATTTAATTTTTAAAATCAATCTATAATTTAATTACATATAAATCTTTCATAAATGTAGAATTTAATTTGTGAAGTAGGCATCTAATTTTATTCTTTCCCAAATGGTTAGCCAAATATCCCTGTACTATTTAGTAAGTAATCCATCTTTTTCCCATTCATCTGAAATACTGCCTTAAGTTGGTATTTTCTTTGAGTTTATTTGAGGTGGCAGTATTGCTCAAAACATTTATTAATGGAGAATAATGTTGTATGTAATTAGTATTTAACCTCAAAGCTCAATTTGCAGAATGGAAAAAATAAAAGGAAATGATAGATTCCAACAATATAAATAGTATATGCTGAGATTTTTGAAGTTAGACAAATTAGAAAAATAATATGATGTTCTTTTATTTTGAAGTAGAAGCTAGCAATTTTTTAGCTGCATTTGAGAACTTTATTTTCTCCTCTGCCATCTGCAGAATTTCTAGCAGACTTAACAACTGGCATTCGGGGATCCTTAAACCTGAGGAAGGGCCTTGGCTGACAGGAAGTTTTTCTGGGGATGCTAGACTCAAGAAAAGAGGGGTTTATACATTAAAGATGTGTAGAGGAACATCCATCTTTAAGATTTTAAACTCTATCCATAAGGCATCCATGAAGTTTAATGGCCTCATGGTTTTTTACATCAAAATGTCCCAAAATATCTTTTTGAAATGAATTTTGCCAAATTTTGAACAGTCATAGAAGATGATATAGCTAAAATATGATACTTATCACAAAGAAGGAACATCTCAAATATTGAAAAGTCTATCCCTGAAAAGATAAAATACTTAGGAATAAATCTAACCAGCGACATAAGAGACCTATACAAAGAAAACTACAAAATTCTATTGCAAGAAACCAAAAGAGACCTACATACCTCATGGATAGGAAGACTCAACAATGTGAAAATGTCAAATCTACCCAAAGCGATCTACAGATATAAAGCAATCCCTATCCAAATACCAACAACATTCTTTAACGAGATGGAAAAACTAATCACCACCTTTATATGGAAAGGAAAGAGGCCCAAGACAAGCAAAGCATTACTGAAGAAAAAGAACAAAATGGGAGGCCTCACGCTATCTGATCTCAGAACCTACTTACTACACAGCCATGGTAGTCAAAACAGCCTGGAACTGGAACAATGACAGACACATAGACTAATGGAACAGAATAGAGAACCCAGGCTAAATCCATCTACTCATGATCAGCTGACTTTTGACAAAAGACCAAAGTCCATTAAACAGGGAAAAAACAGTCTTTTTAACAAATGCTGCTGGCAAAACTGGATGTCCATCTGTAAAAAAATGAAGCAGGACCCATACCTCACATCATAGACAAAAACTAACTCAAGATACATCAATGCATCAAAGACCTAAATATAAAACCTAAAATGATAAAGATCATGGAAGAAAAAATAGGGACAAATTTAGGGGCCCTAATACATGGCATAAATAGAATACAAACCATAGCTAACAATGCACAAACACCACCAGGTAAACTAGATAACTGGGAACTCCTAAAAATTAAACACCTATGCTTATCAAAAGAGTAAAAAGAGAATCTATGGACTGGGAAAAAAACTTTTGGCTACAACCTACCCGACAAGGATCTAATCTCTAAAATCTATAGAATACTTCAACAAAGCACCGTTTAAGAGAAGCATTGGAGGGGTATTTCTGAAATAACTGAAATGTTTTTAGATAAATTTCCTTTTATGTCAACCCCCTAAAGGAATTTCCAATCCCTCCCCTATCACCCGACAACCACTAATCTTGTCTTTATTTTCCTTTTGTGACTGGTTTAAACCTAGCATGTTCTGAGGTTCACCCATTTGTAGCATCTATCAGTACCTTCATTACTTTTGATGACTAATCCCATTTTATAAGGCCCATTGCCTTCCAGTCTATTCCGACTCATAGCAACCCTATAGGACAGCGGAACTGCCCCATAGGGTTTCCGAGGAGTGCCTGGTGGATTCAAATAGCTGACCTTTCGGTTAGCAGCAGTAATTCTTAACCACTATTTTTTTTTTTTTTTTTATGTCACCAGGGTTTCCCAATCCCATTTTATAGATAGCCACATTTTTTGTGAGCTTTGCTACTATGAATATTTGTACAAGTTATTGCTGAATTCTCTTCCTGAAATAAATTTGAATTACAGTTTTAAATGTCTCATGTGCTGTGTAACTTGGCCTGTGTGGTTTGTGGGGATACATAACTCATTGCCATCAAGCCATGCAAGTTGCCAAAATGTCAAGCAGGTAAAATCTTTTGGCCTAAACCTGCTGTCCACTCTTCCTGATAATTGTACAACCCCACAAATTTTACTGTGGTGAACTAAGAAAACTGAACCAACCGTGATGACACCAAGAACAAGTTCATTTCATGCAATAGTCTATTAACTTGAAACCAAGATTTCCAATAAAGAATTTATCCTTAAAAAAAAAGGGCAAAGGATATGAACAGACACTCTATCAAAGAAGACATTCAGGTGGCTAACAGGCACATAAGGAAATATTTGCTATCATTATCCATTAGAGAAATGCAAATCAAAACTACAGTGAGATACCATTTCACCTCAACATTATTGGCACTGATAAAAAAAAAAAAAAAACAGAAAATAACAAATGTTGGATAGGTCATGGGAAAATTGGAACTCTTATGCACTGATGGTAGAATGTAAAATGCTACAACCACTATGGAAAAGATATGAAGCCGCCTTAAAAAGCTAGAAATAGAAATACCATATGATCCAGCAATCCCACTCCTGGGAATATATCCTAGAGAAATAAGGGTAGCCACATGAATAGAACATTGCAGCATTATTCACAATAGCAAAAAATGGGAACAACCTAAGTGCACATCAATAGATGAATGGATAAACAAATCAGGGTACATATACACAATGGAACACTATGCATTGATAAAGAACAACGATGAATCCATGAAACATCTCACAACATGGATGAATCTGGAGGGCATTATGCTGAGTGAAATAAGTCAATCACAAAAGGGCAAATTGTATGAGACCTCTATTACAAAAACTCATTTTACTTGGATCCACAGTCAATGGCTATGGAATCTGCACCGAAGAAATCAAGCAATGTACTGCATTGGGCAAATCTGTGCCAAAAAACCTCTTTAAAGTGTTGAAAAATAAAGACGTCACTTTGAGAACTAAGGTGTGCCTGACCGAAGCCATGGTATTTTCAGTTGCCTCATAGGCATGTGAAAGTTGGACAATGAATAAGGAAAACCAAAAAATAAACAAGGCCTTTGGATTATGGAGTTGGCCAAGAATATTGAATTTACTATGGACTGTCAGAAGAACTAACAAACCTGTCTTAGAACAAGTCCAGCCAGAGCACTCCTCAGAAGCAAGCAAGGTGAGGCTTCATTGCACGTACTTCAGACATGTTATCAAGAGGGGCCAATCCCTGGAGAAGGACATCGTGGTCAGCAAAAAAGAGGAAGACACTTGACAAGATGGATTGACACAGTGGCTTCAAAAATGAGCTCAAACATAACAACAATTGTGAGGATGGTGCAGGACACGGCAGTGTTTCGTTCTGTTGTACATGGGGTCACTATGAGTTGGAACCAAATGGATGGCACCTAAAAACAACAACAATAACCCCTTACACTCACACCCAATTCACGATCAAGTCTTGTTAGTTTTACTTCCAGATTAGGTTTCTATTTTATCTCTATCTCTGTTCCACTGTCCCCATCCTAGTGTGAGCCACCATCATCTCTTGCCATAGCCTCTTACATGGTCTCCTGTCTCTAGTCTTGCTGTCTTAACAATCTTTCTTTCCATATGACAGCCAGAGTTATCATTTTTTAATTTAATTTTTATTTTACTATAAAATATACATATACAGAGTTTAAGTAGGCAAAGAATTCGACAAATAATATTACCAGAAAGAAAGCAAAAAATAAACAAGAAAACCTATGCTCTAAGCTCTCCCCATTAACATCTTCCAGACAAACCATTTTTGATACTTCAGCTCAGTTGTTTATTTATTGAAGGATAATTTATGTAAAGTAAAATTCACCAGTTCACCTTTCTAAGGTATATAGTTCAAAGACTTTTGCCAAAAGTATATATATATTTTTTTATATAGTCATATAATCACTACAATCAAGATACAGAATATTTACTTATAAAGTTATACTTTAAAACATAAACCAGATAATGTCAGCTTTTTTGGTAAAAAGCTTTTAATGACTTGCTTCTGAATTTGGATAAAACCCAAACTCCTTGTCAGGGTCCTTGAGGTACTGCAAAGCTTACTTCTCTTTGCTTCTTGGAACTTCCCTGATAAGAAGCCCCCTCACTCAGCACAGCCTCTATCTGGATTTTCCTTCCACTTTATGGCTGTTGAACTTGCTGTTTCCTTTATCTGAAATGATCTTCTGATGGTCCATCTCACTATCTCACCTTTTGTGACCTCCTTCCCCAAAGTAGCTTTTACTACCCACAAGTAAGTGTCAATCATTTTATCCTGTTTATTTCTGATCACAATTTGAAACGATTTTGTTAATTTATTTGTTTTCTTTTTTATGTCTGTGCCCACAAGAATGCAAACCAGATGAAGGCAGGGAACTTGGTCCGTCTTATACACCACCACTTTCTCAGCTTCCAGGATACCATAGCTTACAGAAGATGCTTTATATTAGGCTGAACCATTTGGAATTGCTGATACATGACAATATTTGACCTACAAAGATGACAATTTCATATGGTGTAACATAATAACTATTTGATGAAGAAATAAATAAATGAGCTGGAAGTTTACATTGCTGCCACCAGGAGGCAGTAGACAGCTACACTTCAGGGCAGTTAGACCAGGGTTTGTTCTTCCCGAGTTCACTTGATTGCTTTTAATCCTGAATTGCCTGCAGAAGTACCCTCATAGTTTTACAAATAATAATATTCTGTTATGCAGATAGCCCTCTTTACTAAAACAGATAACATGGGTCCTTAACTTCAAAACTTAAAGGTAACCTGTCTTTAAGGCAATTTACTCAAAGAAATAGAAAATTTTCCAATTTTTTTTAGTTTTATTGAAATGTGGTTTACAGACCATAAAATTCATCCATTTTAAATGCACAATTTCATGAGTTTTGACAAATGTAAACAGTCAAGTTACCACAATCATGATATAGAATGTTCCTATCACTAAAAAATTATTTTATGTCCCTTTGCCATCAGTCCTCTTCTCCCGTCTAGTCCCAGGCAATTCCTGATCTGTTTTCTGTCACTATAGCTTTGCTTTTTCTAAAAATTGCCTCTTCAGTACTTCACATAAATGGGATCATACATGGAGTCTTTCGTGTCAGACTTCTTTCACTTAGCATAATGGTTTAGAGATTAATACACTTGGTGTGTCAGTATTTTGTTCCTTTTTATTCCTGGCTAATTTTTTGACTCTTCTTACTTTTTGGTGGCAGGCATCTCATGGACTGTCCTGAGTGGCTCAGAAGTAGATGGCTTCCATCTGAGGTGAGTTTTATAGCTCCAGGAGTCCTTACTGCCTGGTAACTGAGAGGGCCAGCTTTGGCATCAGGACCACCTGTCTTATTTGCTGGCTGTGTTATTTACCTGCTAGATCAACTGACTGGAAGAGATCCATATTTATGCCTACTCCCAAGAAAGGTGATCCAACCGAATTCAGAAATTATCAAACAATGTCATTAATATCACACACAAGTAAAATTTTGTTGAAGATCATTCAAAAGTGGCTGCAGCAGTATATTTACAGGGCACTGCCAGAAAATCAAGCCAGATTCAGAAGAGGATGTGGAATCAGGGATATCATTGCTGATGTCAGATGGATCCTGGCTGAAAGCAGAGAATACCAGAGAGATGTTTATCTGTTTTATTGACTATGCAAAGGCATTGGACTGTGTGGATCATAACAAATTGCGGATAACATTGCGAAGAACGGGAATTCCAGAACACTTAATTGTGCTCATGCAGAACCTGTACATGGATCAAGAGGCAGTCGTTCGAACAGAACAAGTTGTTTGAATTTTAAACTGCATGGTTTAAAGTCAGGAAAGGTGTGCGTCAGGGTTGTATCCTCTTACCATACCTATGCAATCTGCATGCTGAATAAATCACTCAAAAACCTGGACTCTGTGAAGAAGAACGGGGCATAAAGTTTGGAGGAAGACTCATTAACAACCTGTGTTATGCTGATGACACAACCTTGTTTGCTGAAAGTAAAGAGGACTTGAAGCACTTGCTGATGAAGATAAAAGACTACAGCCTTCACTATGGATTATACCTCAACAGAAAGAAAACAAAAATTCTCACATCTTTACCAATAAGCAACATCATGATAAACGGAGAAAATATTGAATTTGTCAAGAATTTCATTTTATTGGGTCCACAATCAATGACCATGGAAGCAGCAGTAAAGAAATCAAAAGATACATTGCATTGGGCAAATCTGCTGCAAAGGATGTCCTTAAAGTGTTGAAAAGCAAAGATGTCACCTTGAAGACTAAGGTGTGCCTGACCCAAGCCATGGTATTTTCAATCGCCTCATATGTATGCGAAAGCTGGAGGATGAATAAGGAAGACATAAGAAGAATTGATGCCTTTGAATTATGGTGATGGCAAAGAATATTGAATATACCATTGACTGCCAAAATAATGAATAAATCTGTCCTAGAAGAAGTACAACCAGGATGCTCCTTAGAAGCAAGGATGGCGAGACTGTCTCACATACTTTGGACATGTTATCAGGAGGGATCAGTCCCTGGAGAAGGGCATCATGCTTGGTAAAGTAGAGGGTAAGCAAAAAAAGAGGAAGACCCTCAATAAGATGAATTGACACAGCAGCTGCAACAATGGGCTCAAGCATAACAACAATCAGGATGGCGCAGGACCGGGCAGTGTTTCGTTCTGTTGTGCATGGGGCTGCCATGAGTCAGAACTGACTCGACAGCATGTAACAACAACAACAAGATCTTGCCACCACCTGTGCATTAATTTGTCATACTGTGGTGGCTTGTATGTTGCTATGATGCTGGAAGCTATGCCACTGGTATTTCGAATACCAGAAGGGTCACCTATGGTGGACAGGTTTCAATAGAGCTTCCAGACTAAGAATAGGAAGGCCTGCCTATCTACTTCTGAAAATTAGTGAAAACCCCATGGATCATAGAATATTGTCTCAGACTTTGACTTGCTTACTTTGGATGCACATCAAAAGGGACTGATTGCTGGAAGAATATCATGTTTGGGAGAGGACCAGCGAAAGTGAAGGAAACCTTCAGTTTGATGGATTGATACAATGGCTGCAGCAATGGACTCAAACATAACAACAATCATGAAGATGATGCAAAACTGGGCAATGTTTCATTTCTGTTATACATGGGGTCACCATAAGTTGGAGCAAATTCCACAGCAACTAACAACAACAACAAGGGGATATTGGGCAAACTTGGCTCCCTCACTCTGTTTCCTTAGCTACAGTCAACATGATAAGACTGCCTACCTCAGGGCTGCTGAGGGGATCACATCAGTTATCAGTGTGAAACACTTAGTACAGTGCATGTTCCAGACCCCCAAGAGATTTCACCACTTGCATATCCCACCAAAACATTTAACTCTAAGTGTCCCAATCATGACTCATCACCTTCCCCCATACGCCAGCTCCCCAGCCTGTTCGTTTTCTGATTGGGGCACTCCCTCTTCTGATCTCTCAGGCGAGAAATGACAGAAGCCTATTTGGTACTTTTATTTCTATTCGAGAATTGCCATTCTTTTTCTTTCTAGGATGCCTTCCTTCCACATTATTATGGAATCCTCCCCTTCCTTCAAAGTACTCCAGGAGCTCTACATTGCTTCTTGACGCTTTTTCTAGTTTCACCATCTCATATTGGTCTCTCTTTTCACTACAGGTCCATCGTACTGACTATCAGTACAGAATGGTTCTTCTTTTCCCCCCATTATAGGAAGGATGGAGCTGTGGTGGTACAGTGGCTAAGAGCTCGGATGATAACCAAAAAGGTCGGAGTTTGAATCCCCCAGCCGCTCCTTGGAAACTCTATGGGGCAGTTCTACTCTGTCCTGTAGGGTCACTATGAGTTGAAATCAACTTGATGGCAATGGGTTTGGGTTTTTTGTCTGTTTGTTTTGTTTTTGTATGGGAAGGGTACATGCTAATAATAGTAAATTTAGAAGGGAAAAAAATTATCACACCTACACTACTTTGTATTTATGAATAGCTTTTTTCTGTTTTAATCTTGTGTTTGTAACTTACTATTATAAAATCTGCATCTCCATGCTCATTAATATCATTTAAAATTACAGAATAATATACATCAAGTGGCTATACCTCAATTTTGTTTTTCCTTATCCCTATTGTTGGGCATTACATACTCCACAAGTTGTTATAAATAATGGTGTGGTGAATTTACACATTAACACATTTTCTGTATATTTGGATTAAAGGAGATAGGGTATGTGAGGTAATTTGGGAAAGTATTTGATGCATAACAGGCAATAAAAATACTAGATGTGATTATCATTTTTATCTGTTTCTTATTAAAAACTCTGAGAGGTCAGGGACTCAGTTCTTTTTTATTCCTCAAATTAGCATACTACTATGCTCACCTGAAGTGCTCAATTTTTTTTTTTTGCAAATGACTGTTTTTTTAATTATGAACTAAGATATGCTCACTGCAAAAAACCAAAACCAAAAAACCCCATAAAATAAAGAGGAATATACTGAGGAAAAGAACACTCATGTGTAATCTCAGTCCTCAGAAATAATCACTTTTAACATTGTTGGTGTATTTTCTTCAAATCTAGACCATTTTCTATTTTATACATACACACAGAAATACACAGACAAAGCTAAGCACATATATTCAACAAATTTTAGACACTCAATTATTTTTTCCAACATATTTTGAAATCTTGCACAATAACTCCCATCGCCATGGAACATGAGTTTATCTTACAAGAACAGTAATATATAATGTAATATAATAAACATGGAAACCCTGGTGGTGTAGTGGTTAAGAACTATGGCTGCTAACCAAGAGGTCAGCAGTTCAAATCCGTCAGGCGCTCCTTGGAAACTCTATGGGGCAGTTCTACTCTGTCCTATAGGGTCACTATGAATCACTATCGACTCGATGGCAGTGGATTTGGTTTTTTTTTTTATAATAAACATGATAAATATTCTCAATGTGATAAAATAAAAACAAAGGTCTTCTGTCCTAGTAAATTTAGACCCAGATGAAAATATAAGCACACTAATTTTGAACAAATTTAGCCTAGAGCTACAGGCTCAGCAAGTTCAAGGTTGAGAGAAACAGGTTGGGGATGCCAGCTCTTAAATGTTTAAAGTTTTGCAGCAAATGACTCCTAGGCTTTTAACGAAACAAAGAATCTGCAGGAGTATGTGGTAAAAACTAATCCCATATTGTGTGTAGCTTAGAGCTAGAAAGGAAGAGGAGAGCATGAAGGGAAACTAGATAAATTCAGTCTTTGTACATAACACCAGCTATAATGAATGACAGTCCTATTTGCTTTCTGTAAATGGACAGTTGCTAATAATAACTGGTGCAGCTTTTTATTTCATTCATATAGGTCTTGAAAAAGCCATGAAAACATTCACTCCCTAATATTCAACAGTAACTAAAAAAAAAAAAAAATTTAGAGAAGCCTAATTTCTTCTCACATTTTTGTCTTACTCCAGTCTCATGATTTCCCAAAATAGATATATGATCTGAAAGAAGGGTTCATGGGCAATTGTCACACTTTTCTTGGTTCAGCTAATTATATTTCCGCTTTTGCTTAAAATAAGATTAATTTTCTTATTCTGTTAATAAATCATGTGATAACAAAATGGTGTTAGTATTTTCATGCTAGAAAAAGATGCCTTTGGCATTTTAAAGAATAGAGAAGCTACAGATAAGCCATTGTGTACATAAAGATAAATTTATTTATATGAAATGTTCAAAAACTATAAAAGGATAATAATTTAAATAAAATCATTTCACAGTTACGTTTTAGTTACGAACAGTGATTTCTTCTAAAAGATAAAAAGCGTCTGTCTACATGAAGAATGGTAAACAAATATTGAGTTCATTCATATAAGCAGCATCTTTGGTTTTACAGATGTTAACTTTGAACTGTATTTGAGTACTTTTACGGACACCTTGCAAATGGAATAATAGCTTTGTTCCTGAGACTCATTTTTCCACACCTTCCTCAGCCTGACAACCACTCTTTTCAAGGAAAAAAAGAACATAAGTGATTAATCCATACTGAAAACGCTTTTTTTTTTTAATCTGGAACGTTCACACACTATCTACTTCTAGGAAACCTGGAAACTAGAGAGAAAGCTGCAGGCCTTAAGATAAGGAAATCAATGGCAACATTTAGGACGTTACATTTTGTAAAGCTTTTCCTTCATAGCACCCATGTCCTCCCCCTCCCCCCCGCCCCGATTTCTCACAACGATGCTAATTGTTGCTAGTTGCCCTCCAGTCACTCTTGCTCATGGTGGTGAACTTAGGTATAACAGAACAAAATATTGCCAGGTACTGCACCATCTTCACGATTGTTAGTATCTCCATTGTTGCTATTATGTCAATCACCTCACTGAGGGTTTCCCTCCTCTCTTTGTTGGCTCTCTACCAAACACAACGTCCTTTTCTAGATATTGATCTTTTCTAATGATGTGTTCAAAGTAATCGAGTTGAAGTCTTGCCGTCCTCACTTCTAAGGGGCACATAATAAATAGATTTGGATATTGTTTGGCAATTTAGTTTTATATTCTTCCTGCTACTGCTGGTCTGATTTTAAAAATATACTGGTCTAATTTTAAAAACAAAAACAGCACCTAGCTTTTGTCTGTTTAATAATACAAGAGTAATACACATTCATTCTAAATTACTAAGAAAACATAGTTAATTTCACCACCCAAAGATAACTACTTATTTTTTTCCTGTCAGTCTTTTTTTTATACACATACATTTCAATATATTTATTAAAATATGATCAGTAATACACATGGAGAATTGACATAATAAAAATTTTATACAAAATTTATAATTAAAATAGTAATCAACAGTATTTCCAATTTTTGATTTCTTATTCTGGCCTTTCTTTTCCTCTTTTTTAAACAGTTGTTTAGTTTTCAGGACTGGCCTATTTAATCTATAATGCCACTGAAATACTCTTCATGGTAAAAAAATGATAAAATATTACAACTCCAGTGATTTGACAAAACTAAAAACCAATACAATAGAATAAGAATATTTGTCCTAACAGTTGGACTTTAAGACAAAGCATATTTGATGTTCAATAATATATACATCAAGAGGTTGTTGGAAAATTTTATAGACACCTAGCACTTTTGTGAACTTTTTTGAATTATAAGGTTTAGTTTATTCCAGAATTATTTTTGCTCAATAGAGACATATCATTAGTCCTGTTGAACAGCCGATTGATATATCAAATATAGAAATATTTTGCTGTTGGATAATATAGTGAAGATACATGTAATTTTCAAGATTAAGCACTCAGCTTGAAAATGCCCATATATATGAATGGCTCCTTACACTTTTGTTTTCCTTTTGACTATGTGGCAGCTCTAGACAGCATCCTTGCTATCTGTAGGAGATAGCACCACCTGCTGACTAGTGCTAGAGCTAACTGAGTGATTTTCTTAACACCTTTCCATTCTCTCAAGGTCATCAAGGCCCTTTCAGTGCTTTATTTCATCTTAGCTTTCACTGCTGGAAATCAGTTTATTTCACTAATTTGATATACATCATTTTTAACCCCTTTCTTCTTATACCCTTCTTGCCTAGTTGCTTCTGTTGGATCTTATTCTTTCCTTCAATTACCATGCATCTACTTTGCCTTTTGTATTCCTGTTTACTGTTTTGTATGAAATTGAGTTTAAAAAAAATTTTCCCCCTAATATGAATTTGAAACTTGTATATTTTATTTCCATTCTTTCAGTAGTTTTCATTAAAATATTTTTAAATGAATGTTTTATTTTGTTATCATTTCATCTTTGTCTTTATATTGAGGTTTTATTTTTATCAAAGTTTTATAAAGCATGTAGTTTAAAATGTCAAGTACTTCTTCATGGTTTATTAGGCTCCCATATTCCTCTCCTTCCCTCTAAGGTAATCTTTTTTTATTTTTTTACTGGTCACATTGGTATCTGCTTCAGTGTCTCTAAAGAACGTGCTTTTACTTAAATTTCTTGATTTTCCACCAATTTTTGGTATTCTCTATTGCTTTTCCACTATGGAAGATGACTGCCCCCGCCAGATGTGCACATTCTTTCCTCTTTCCCACCCTCACCATATGATCATAACATATTTTATTTTGATTACATCAACATGTTTACATTAATATGACTATGCAAACACAATTCAAAGCTCGACCATGTAGAAAACTGATTAATCATTCTTGCCTGAACAGCTTTTTGTTTGCCTTTGAGCTGTCTTGTTTTACCATTTGTTTAGGTTTTTTTTTAATGTACTTATTGCTAATTTTAACCCTAACTTTTTGCTAGTTCTCTAAATCTTCTCTTAAAATGTTCAGACGCATTGATTTCATCTTTCTGATTTTTCTGTCCTGTTTCCATTCAGTCATCATGCCTGATGTAATGATATCGTTACCAAATCCAGGAAGATGGGTCGTCGTCCAGTGCACTCAGACTTGCCAAAGATCTGTACACTGGTCTCTGAGAAAGAGAAAGTAACTTTATTGCAATGGGCACAGCAAGGAGCTGGAAGGAAGCTCCTCAGATCTGACTCCTGAGCTATGGTAAAGCAGAGCTTATAGGTGATTCAGGCAGTAAAATGGCGGCCGTGCAGGCACACTGGGGAAGGAAAACTCTAGAAGACATCCAGGAAACTGGAGGTGACAGGGATCTTGTCGGACCTTCGGACTAGGGTATGTGTGATGATGATTTTCCTTCTGATTCATTCCACCTGTTGCTATGTTCTCTGTTGAGGTTAATTCATGGTCATAGCTGGCCCTTCTGCACATGTGGGGCAGGCCAAATTTGTCTTGGGCTAGTTTAAAGACTAATGGCAATTTATGGGCATTCATAGGGTCCGTTTACAATAAAGAGTTGTCGTCTTGGGATTTTCCCTTCACAATCCTAGGCCTGCTATCACCACTCTTCTGTGTGCATCTTCCGTCCTGTATCCTTGGTCTTCTACATTCTTTGTTTAGTTTCTTTGGTAAAGCACATCTTCTGGTAGCTTCCTAAAAAGGGGTGCATGGGAAGTAAAAGTTTTGAGACCTCACATCTCTAAATATGTCTTTATTTTACTCTTATATGTAATTCATAATTTAGTTGGAAATCACTCGTTATTAGTCTTTCAAAGGCTTTGTTCCATTCCCTATACTTCCCCCTTGCTCTGGGGAAGTGAGAAGCCGTTCGCATTCCTGATCTTTTAAAAATGTTCCTTTCTCCCTCTCTCTGTCTCTCTCTGTAGTATTTTCTATTTGTCTTCAGTGTACTGAAACAGCAGTGATTAAAAGCTTGGCTGTTAACCAAAAGGTCAGCAGTTCAAATCCACCAGCCACTCCTTGGAAACCCTATGGGGCAGTTCTATTCTGTCCTATAGGGTCACTATGAGTCGGAATTGACTCGACAGCAGTGGGTTGGGTTTTTTTGTTGTTCTGGGTACTCTTTTATTCTTGGAAGTTATATCCTCAGTTCTGGAAAATTTTCTCAAAATATTTCATTGATGATGGGTTTCATCCTGTCCAATTTCTCAGATTCTTTGTAAGAAAAATCTGAGATATTGGATCTTGTATATTAGTTGTTGAGATGTTGGAGCTCATATATTTGTCCTCCACTTTTCTTATCTTTTTTTATTCATCTCTTTGCTTTTTTGTACTGCTTTCTAGAAAATTTCCTCAGTTTTATTTTCCAATAGTTCTGAGATTTTCATTTCTGCTTTCATAGTCTTTAAATTCCCAGACCTCTTTTTTGTTCTCTGAGAATTCCTTTTATAGTATTCTGCTCTCATTTAATGATTGCAATATCTTCTCTTAAATATCTCTGAGAATAGTAATGGTCATTTTTTTTTTCAGAGGTTTTTCCCTTCCTACATATCCATTTTTTGCCTATTTGTTTTTATTTCTTTCCTTCACTTTACAAGTTTCCCCTGGGTATTTGGCAATGCTTAGCTATCTCCTCATATTTAAGAGTGTGGGATTTAAAAAGCTAATTGGGAGCTCTAAACTCCTGGAGCTCTCACTGTTGAGTGTCTGGCTGGGTGGTTTAGATTGGGAAATTTTAATGTTACTACTTTTAGTTTTTCCCTCCTGGGCTGGTCACATCAAGCTCTCCTATCTCCTGAAGAATGAAAGTCTAGCTTCTAGTATTCTGAAGCTGGGCAGGGCAAGATGTTTAAATTGGAGAGGGCTTGGCAACCCAGATGCATATATTCTCTTAATCTCACAATTTTCAGTAAGGAACCCCCATTTTGATTCAGTTCAGTATTTTCCAGGCCATAAATCTTCAGTGGTACAGCTTTTCGTGGTTGGAAGGGACCTGGGGTTCTGACTATTTCTTAAACAAACTTTCAATGACTCATCCTTACTTCAGTCTCTGCCCTTCACCCCACTTCCAGAAGAATAGGATGCTGCCAATTTCTGAGCCTTTGGGGGATTTTTAGTGTAAAACAAATTGTTTCTTGGCTTTCCTTCTGTTGACTTAGTAATTTAAATTTGGGGGTGTCTGTTAAATCCTTTGCCACTCATTTATCATCTTCCAGTTTTCCGAAATTCTGTTGTTGTTTCTTCTTTCATTCCCCCTGCCTTGTGACCCTTAAAAAAAAAATCACTATCATTTTAATTGGATGTGCGGAGAGCAAATTTGATGCATATGTTCAATCTACTCTGTATACCTTCCATTACATTTTTAAGAAGCATAACTTGACTCAATAAAGTCTAATTTTAATGAATATCTTCACTCTTCACCTCAAAAAATAAGAACATAAGGGCTTTGGAATCCTTTAATACTGACTACTCCCATATTCCCTATTTATGTTTATTGTTCTAATTCCATCTTATTGTTATCCTCCATCCCCAAGTTATTCCTGTTGTTGCTATTTATAAAATTGCTTATTTTGATATACCTGGATGTTTATAAATTTTTCCACTTAACTATTTCTTCTTGCATCTGACTCCTTCCAAGTTCATGTCCTTCTTATTTAAGTGCATCCTTAGAAAAGATGCTCTTGGTGCTCTGCCAGAGTCTCTTTAATGGACCCCTGGATGTGTCCCCCAGCTGCTGACAGTATTGGCTGTTCTTCGCTCACACCCTCTTGAGGATTCCCTTCAGCCAACAAGACCAGGAAATGCTAGAACGTTACACTCTTTCCCCAGGGGTACCGCATAGCCAATGAGTGAGTGATATGGTGGTACCACTCATGCTCCATAACTCCCTGTGAAATCAGGTTGAGGCTAGACTTCGGATGAATACACATCTTTGCCAGATTCTCTTCCTGTCCCGTTCTGCTTCCCAAGTTCCCTTCTTCTGAGAGAACTCCTTCAGCAAATAAATCACTTGGGCAGGAATCTAGGTCTCAGGGTTTGTTTCAAGGGCTCAACCTAAGAAAGCTGATACCAGGAATAGTCCTATGAATCTGAGCTAGACAAGATTCTGGAGTTTGCTCATTCACCAGTCATTTGGCAATGATGGCCTCTTCACTGGAGATAGTCTCTAGCCTGCTGCTGCAGTGTAATTGCTTAACACTGTCACTTAGGGTACTGAGACTGGGTATAAATAAAAGGGGATTCATTAGCTTGTGTAATGTATCTGGTTTTATTTACCTGTGTTTTATTGACTATGCAAAGGCATTTGACTATGTGGATTATAACAAATTATGGATAACATTGCAAAGAATGGGAATTCCAGAACACTTAACTGTGCTCATGTGGAACCTATACATAGATCAAGAGACAGTTGTTCAAACAGAACAAAGGGATATGGCGCAGTTTAAGGTCAGGAAAGGTGCGCATCAGGGTTGTATCCTTTCACCATGCTTATTCAATCTGTATGCTCAGCAAATATTCTGATAAGCTGGACTATATAAAGCAGAATGTGGCACCAGGATTGCAGGAAGACTTATTAGCAACCTACGATACACGTATGACACAACCATGCTTGTTGAAAGCAAAGAGGACTTGGAGCACTTACTGATGAAGGTCAAAGACTAGAGCCTTCAGTAAGGATTACACATCAATATAAAGAAAACAAAAATTCTCACAACTGGACCAATAAGAAACATCATGATAAATGGAGAAAAGATTGAAGTTGTCAAGGATTTCATGTTACTTGGATCCACAATCAAAGCCCATGGAAGCAGCAGTCAAGAAATCAAAATGCCATATTGCATCAAGCAAATATGCTGCAAAAGACCTCTTTCAAGTGTTAGAAAGCAAAGACGTCACTTTGAGGACTAAGGTGCACCTGACCCAAGCCGTGGTATTTTTAGTTGCTTCATATGCATGCAAAAGCTGAACAATGAATAAGGAAGATGAAAGAAGAATTGATGCCTTTAAATTATGGTGTTGATGAAGAATACTGAATGCACCATGGATTGCCAGGATAAGGAACAAATCTGTCTTGGAGGAAGTACAGCCAGAATGCTCCTTAGAAGCAAGGATGGCAAGGCTTTGTCCCACTTTCTATGGACATGTTATCAGAAGGGAACAGTCCCTACATCATGCTTGGTAAAGTAGAGGGTCAACGAAAAAGAGAAAAACCTTCAACAAGATGGATTGACACAGTGGCTGCAACAATGGGCTCAAGCATAACAACGAATGTGAGGATGGCATAGGACTGGGTAGTGTTTCTTTCTGTTGTACATAGGGTTGCTATGAGTTGGAACTGATTCGATAGCACCTAACAACAACAGTGTATCTGATATTTGATAGTACAGGAGAAAAAGGAAATTGGAAGGTTGTGGAATTGGGCAGCTGTTGCTAAATACCACTGAAGTACCGAGAAGGGTAAAAGATAAGATCAGATGTATTAAATACCAATTTAAACTCAAGCGTGAGAGTCAAAGGGCCTTCTTGGAAGCTTTTAAAGAGACCCTCATAACTAGCAGCCACAGAGCAGACAAAGCTGAACATCAGGCACCAGCCTTAATTAAGAGTGGCAGAACTTATGGGAAAATCTCCTTCAATAGTCAGGGACCTGATAGGAAAGTAATAATACCAAGAGACTTGGGGTAGAGATAACTGTCACATGCTTGAAGACCTTGATCATCTACTTCCACTGAACACTCTGGCCCACCTTCCCTCATTAAAAGACAGAAGCCCCTCCCCTTGCTTGAAAACTATGTAGAAACTTCAAATGAAGCAGGAGTCTTACAAAACAATGCTTGGCCCTGCTCAGAATATTTCCGTACTTCTTTCCCAGCTGCCAGCCAGTACTAGGATCAAATCTTTCAGCATGACTCAACTACATAAGGGCAGAGTCTATTAAGAGAGGAGAGAGAGCTATGGCAAAGAAGTTACAGGATGTAGCTGGCATATACCAGCAGGAACCTGGAGAATATGCATGTAAGTGGACCCCAAGGGTACTGGATAAAGAGAGCAGAATATAAAGTTGGGAAAGACAGAGTTTGTCAATCTGGTGGCACCATCCTGCGACACATGATTTAACACCCTAGCGAGGGTTCTGGAAGGACTTTTGGAAGCTTAGCTTTCCTATAACTTCTATGACATAAGGCACATTTTAACCTCAGCTTCCTTGTCTGTAAAATGGAAGACTTGCATATTTATTAATCAGTTGTTCCAACAAATATTTACTGACTTTTCAGCATGTGCTATGCACTGTGTTAGGCTGTGGGTCATCAGTGTTGCATAAGAAAGAGTTGGTTTTTGACCTTAAGGAGCTTAGTAAACAAAGAAATGAAACAATTCAGGATGTGATAACCTCTCTAAAGGCAATTATTATGGATTGAATCATGTTCCCCAAAATATGTATTGAAATCCTGATCCTTATACCTGCCCTGGTGACCCAGTAGTTAAGAACTACAGCTGCTAACCAAAAGGTCCACAGTTTGAATCCACCAGCCACTCCTTGGAAACCCTATGGGGCAGTTCTACTTTGTCATATAGGTGTCTATGAGTTGATATCAACTCAGTGGCAGTGGGCTTGGTTTCTGGTTTTTACACCTGTAAATATTTTTTGGTAGCACAGTGGTTAAAGCATTCAGCTGCTAACCAAAAGGTCAGAGGTTCAAACCCACCAGCTGCTCCATGGGCGAAAGATGTGGCAGTCTGCTTCTGTAAAGATTACAGCCTTGGAAACCCTATGGTGCAGTTCTATCCTATCCTATAGAGTCACTATGAATCAGAATCAACTCAATGGCAATGGGTATACCTGCAAATATGATCCTGTTTGGGAATAGGGTTTTTTTTTTTTTTGCTAATTAGGTCATACCCAAGTAGGGTGGGTTCTAAATCTAATCACTTCTTAGTTATAAAAAGATCAGAATGGACAGAGAGACACACACACAGGGACATGTGAGGACCTATCTATGAGCAAAGGAACACCAAGGATCACTGGCAGTAACAGAAACTAGGAGAGAGACTCACAGAAAGAATGGACCGACCTGAACTTTTCACCTCCAGAAATGTGAGAAAATAAATTTCTGTTCTTTAAAGCCACCACTTGTGGTATTTGTGTTAAAAGCAGCACTCGGTAACTAAGACAACATAAACAAGGTGCTATAATAGTGAATAAAGAGACCTGGTGGTGCAGTGGTTAAGTGCTCAGCTGCTAACCTAAAGGTAGGCAGCTCAAACCCACCAGCCACTCTGCAGGAGAAAAATGTGACAGTCTGCTTCTGTAAAGATCACAGCCTTGGAAACCCTATGGGGCAGTTCTACTCTGACCTAAAGAGTCACTATGAGTCGGTATCAACTCAATGGCAATCAGTTTGGTTTTGGTTTATACAGAAACCTGTGAGAGCCGGAACTAGATGGGATTGCCTTGATTTTCTAGGTCTCACAAGTTGTTCACCTTTGACAGGGAACACAGTTTTACCGCTTTTCTATTGCTCTCTATTGTGGAAAATATTTTAGTTTTCCTTCTCTGACAAGTTTCTACCTTAAACAGGTTCCAGCTTTCACAGGTTTTACTGTAACACTGAATAGTAGGAAGGAGGGCCGAATTTAGACAAGATGATCAGAAAGGACCTCCCTGAGGAGGTGACAATAAATTGACAACTAAAGGATAAGAGTCAGCCATGTGAACGGCTTGGGTAAGAACTTTCCAGGCCAAAGATGAGGGAAATACAAAATCTTTGAGGTGACAAGGAGACTAGGTGTCTTCTGATAAAAGGTCAAAGTTACTCAGATACAATGACATGTTCCCTTGTGTTGTTTTGATTTACGAACTCTAAGAACTCTGCTTAGTATTATCAGCTTTGTGCTTATAGGCTAAACTACTTTTTACGTATAATATAGACACAATATTTTATTTATTATGCTTTAGGTGAAACTTTACAGAGCAAATTGGTTTCTCATTCAACAATTTATACACAAACTGTTTTGTGACATTGGTTGCAATCCCCACAATGTGTCAACACTCTCTCTCCCCTTCTATACTGTAATTCCTCCTTCCCGTTATCCATTTTTCCTGTCCTTTCCTGCCTTCTCATCATTGCTTTTGGGTAGGTGTTACCCTTTTGGTCTCATATACAGGATTTAACTAAAAAACTTGTTCCTCGTGTGTGTCATTGTTTTATAGAACTGGCTAATTTTTGGCCAAAGGGCGAACTTCAGGAGTGGCTTCAGTTCTGAATTTAAAGAGTAAGGGAGAGCATAGCCTCGGGGGTCCTTCCAGTCTCTGTCAGACCAGGAAGACTGGTCTTTTTATGTGTGTATGTGAATTTGAATTTTGTTCTACATTTTCCTCCCACTTTGTCTGCGACGCTATGTTGTGATCCGTGTCAGAGTGGTTGGTGGTGGTAGCCAGGTACCATCTAGTTCTTCCGGGCTCAGGCTGGTGGAGGCTGTGGGTCATGTGGCCCTTTGGACTAATATTTCTAATATTTCTCCTGCACCTTTGATTTTCTTCATTCTCCTTTGCTCCAGACAGGATGGGGCAAGTAGATGTATCTTAGCTTTAAGGCTCCAGACACTACTCACCAAAGTTGGATGTAGAATATTTTCTTTATGAATTCTATTTTAAAGTTATTACTACTAATGCATAAATGGTTATTTCTGGATATAAATGATAACATTAGCCTGCTAAATGTCAAGCACTTTACAAATGTTTCTTATTTACTTCTCCCAACAATCCTGCAAGATAGCTATTATTATCCCCATTTTACAGATGAGGAAACTCAGAGAGATTAAGTTGTCCAATGTCACTTAGCACCAGCAAGAAGGTTCTTTCCATTGCTTACCCCCCAAAAACCTACCCTAGCAGATGTAGTTGTGTATTTCCAAATGCAAAACTCCAAGGGCTTTATTTTATTTTAATTTAAAGCCCTGGTCTTGAAATGTAGTATATCACCTTATGATAGAAAGCTAACATAAAACGGACTTTTCTTCATGGCTGCAACAAACACCAAGTTCTCTCTTCCTGGTTGCATCTAACAATTCTCTTCTTAAGCTGGTAGGACACTGTTTCAACAAATTAGACCAGTTTAATTTGGATGGCAGGACTCTTGAAAAAAACGCGGTTTAAACAAAGTCAGTAAGTGAAAGAAGCAGGGATTACACAGTAACAACAACAACAAACAAGTAACCAGTGGCACTTTAGACACTTAATTTTCTATGATTATATCTGGAGAAGCTCATCAGTTTTTATATTCCAAAGGAATGCTTTTGGTGACTTATTAGAGAGTTCTGGAGAATGCTAGAAAAGAATTTTTAAATTACACTTTTTTTTTTTTTTTTACTTTAAGAACCAATCCAAAGGCTACAAAATATAGTAATTAAAGTTCAAGTGTGCATAAACAAGCAAATTTCTTATTATTGCTGCACTTTAATTTCTTAATCATAAAACAAGAAGTTGATGTTAACATCTCAAAATCCCTGGGGCAACTACAAAGGACTAAACAAAAACAGGTCGTACTTGGTCCAGAAATATGCTTGTCAAGTTAGTACAAGATCATAAAGGCTGTACCGACTCGTACTGAGGGACGGGTAATAAAAGGGTACATTTCATCAAGCAATTCAAAGTGGTGGAAGACGTAGTGATACTGAAGAGGTGAAATGCTAAGGGAAGTTCTGCCTAATCAGAATGAAAAACCTGGTGATTTTGAAACTATTCCACCTGAAGTTTCCAGAGTGACCCCCCCCCCACCCCATCCAGAGTGAAGCCTAATGGAACTGAGTGACTGGCAAGGTTAACCAAGGCCCAGGAGACAAAAAAGTGGGACCCTGTTGAGAGGTGCAAAGGAGGGCAGTGGTTCTCAATCAAGGCTGGGCATTAGACTCACCATGGAGGAATTTTAAGGAGGAAAAAAAAAGATACCCAAATCCTTATCCCAAGCCAAATAAATCAGACTCTTTGAGGGTGGGGCCGGGCATTAGTATATTTGGAAAGCTTTCTAGGAGATTTTAATACATAGGGTGGGTTGAGAATTGTGAGGTTAAAGGAACCAAGGGAGCCCCTGAGCGGTGCAAATGGTTAATATCCTCAGCTGCTAACCTAACTGAAAGGTTGGAGATTCAAGTCTACCCAGAGATGCCTTGGAAGAAAGGTATGGCAATCTACTTCTAAAAAAATCAGCCATTGAAACCCTATGGAGCATAGTTCTACTCTGACACATTTGGGGCCACTGTGAGTTGGTGTCAACTCAATGGCAACCGGTTACAAGAAAGCCAGAGGCTGTAAAGCAGAGTGGAGGGAAGACAGGGAAGGTACAAAAGGAATAGGTGGCCTGGATCAAATTCTCATGGACTCTAAACTTTCTAGAGCCATAGAGGGTAGATGAACCCCTAAAATTATTCCCCTGAGATAATCTTTAAATATTAAACCAAAAATATCCCCTGAAGTCAACTTAAAACTGGACAATGGGTTCGCTTAACTAGTTTTAAAAAAAAAAAAAGCCTGCCTTGAGCATTATGCTCTTTTAAGAACTATCTATACGGGATCAAATTGACAACAGCAACTTGAAAGATTATATAGGAACCTTAGGGGACAGTGAGTTTATATTAATGAGGGAGGAGCAACTCAGAAAAGGAGGGTGAAAATGGTTGTACAACTCGAAAATGTAATCAATGTCACTAAATTGTACACGTAGAAGTGGTTGAATTGGTATATGTTTTGCTGTGTATATTCTCAACAACAACAAAATAAATAAAATTAAGAAAAAAAAAACCCAACAATGAAAATACTACAACCCAATTAAAAATTGGGCAAAAGACATGAATAGACATAGATATACAAACGGTCATCAAGTACATGAAAACATGCTCAACATCATTAGTCATCAGAGAAATGCCACAAAGACATATCACTGCACACCCAGCAGGATGGCTATTATATAAAAAACTGAAAACAACAAGTGTTGGGGAGGTTATAGAGAAATCAGCACACTTGTAGGGTTTCCATAGAGCAGCTGGTGGATTCCAACTGCCAACCTTTTCTTTAACAGGTGTTGCTCTTAACCGCTGAGTCACCAGGGCTCCAGAAATACCATATGACCTAGCAATCCCACTTTTGGTATATACCCCAGTGAATTGAAAGCAGTGACTCAAAAAGATATATGTACACTAATGTTCATTGCAGCCTTATTCATAATCGCCAAAAGGTGGAAACAACCGAAGTGCCCAGCAATAGATGAATGGATCAAATTGTGGTACATGCACACAATGGAGTATTATTCAGCTATAAAGAAAAATGAAGTTCTGATACCATCACATGGATGAACCATGAAAACTTTATGCTAAGTGAAATAAGTCAGACACAAAAGGGCAAATATTGTATTATCCCACTTATACAAAATATCTGGAATAGGTAAGTACATGGAGACAAAATAAGACTGGTGGTTACTAGGGAATGGGAGGGGGAGGATCAGTACAGTGTCCACTTAAACTTAGTGAATTCTATTTTATGTGACTTGTTCCTCAATAAATATTTTTTATGGGAAATTACGGGAATTATGTTAGTAGCATAGAATGTGAACATTACAAACTTTGACAACATAAAAATAATAACTAATATCAGGAGCAGCCAGAGGGAAGCTGAGAGGAATGGGAGAGTGAAAATGTCCTTATCTTTCATGGCAGGTACTGAATTAAAACTGGATAAAGTCAAAACAGGTAGTTAAAAATTACTACTCATGAACTATTAACATTTTTCTTTTCTTTCTTTTCATTACTCATTTCTTACCCTTAGAGAGATCTGTTTATTAATAATAATAATAATATTTTCTATAGTGAAGAAACATGTATTTGAAAAGCTATTAATTTTATTCCCATTTCTTTTTCTTCTTTAAATACAAGTGAAATTAAATGTATTACTTTTTTTTTTTTTTTTATTAAAGGAATGGGTAGCCTTGAGAGATTGACTAAAGGAATCATGCATCTCAAGGTGCTAGGGAGAGGTTGATGAGAATGAAGCAGTCACTCCCAAAGCCTCCAGTCCCCTGTGGACTTCATATGGTTTGGAAGATATGACTCAAACTTCAGTTACACGGCTGTAGCTTCTTCTGGGCTCTCCATGTTTGACTGGCTAAGATAAGGTAATAGTTTAGGACTGAACCACCTTCCTTTTCACTTTTAAGTTTCACTTTTTTACTGCAGTTACATTATTTTCCAAAGTTGTTCTTAAAATGAAAATAGGAAAGCTCAGAGATGGGTCATATTTTTATGCCATCTACCATGCATTGTCTGTCACCTATAAATTATTTCAGTTTGAACTGATGTCTGAAGACTGACCAGGTTTTTGTTGCTAAGTTTCTGCAGTAATCTGGCCCCTCAATGGCACACACTAGATTGTTTACCCTGGAGAATTTACATTCCTATGTACGGTTGATGACAAAAGATTACACGTATTCCATTATTGCTACTGTTGTTATTGTAAGATGCCATCAAGTTGATTCCAACTCATCATAGCCCTATGTAAAACAGAGCAAAACACTGCCCAGTCCTGCGCCATCCTCACAATCATTGCTTTGTTTGAGCCCATTGTTACAACCACTGTGTCAGTCCATCTTGTTGAGGGTTTTCCTCTTTTTCACTGATCCTCTACTTTACCAAGCATGATGTCCTTCTCCAGGGACTGGTCTGTCCTGATAACACTAGTCCAAAGTACCACCCCAAACCAAAACCAAACCCACTGCCGTCAAGTCGATTCCAAGTCATAGCAACCCTATAGGACAGGGTAGAACTGCCCCAAAGAGTTTCCAAGAAGCACCTGGCAGATTCAAACTGCCGACCGCTTGGTTAGCAGTGGTAGCACTTAACCACTACACCACCAGGGTTTCCGAAGTACTACCAGTGCTCACAAAAAGAAATTCTGAGGAAACAGAAAGAAGGTTTTTCTCCAGACCTTGAGCTAATGAAAATTTCAGGTAAAACCAGTCTAAAAAGTAGACTAGGAAGCTGAGATTTTAAGGATCTTGGCAAGGTGTTTTGTTTTTGTTTTTTTGCTACTAGAAAATATCCCTACTGCTCCTGATTCTTGCTGCATTAATCATTCAAGGGGCCTCATTACAAATGCAAATGTTGCCTAGATAGCAGCACTAGCTCCGTTATCATATTAGCCAGTCAGCTAGTAGAAATTTGGGAGAACTGGAGAAATTGAGTAAATTGAAATGAGTAGAAAAAAGGTCTCAAGTTTGGAATGCAAACTGGGACTCTACAACGGGAGGCTTCAGGCTTTAGCAAGTCCTCTGAACCAAATGGGTATATGTGGATATCAAAGAAAGGAAGCACTGAAAAAGACTAAAGGGATCCGAACACATTTATTGACTACTTTATACTTCTTAGCCAAGAGTCTGCCTGAACATTATGTAGTCTGCTCAACTATGAGTGAAACGTTCATATGGTTAGGGCAAAATCTCTTGTGATTTTAGAGGCTGGGACCTGAGAAAGCTTCACATAGGAGATGACATTTAAGCTGCTGTAATGGTAAGCAAAATTTCTGCAAGCAAAAAAGAGAGGAAAGGTGTTGAGGGAGAGCGTTTCTGGTGGAAGAAGCAGCATGATAAAAAATATAATGCTATGAAAACATAAAGTATCATGTTTAAAGAATATACCCTATTTCAACATGGTGAAGGGTGGAAATTGGTTACTAAATAATGCTGGGAGATTTGGCTGGGTCAGATCAAATGCTACATGAAGTATTTTGGGACTTTTTTGTATAAGCAATGGTGTGCCATCAGATGGAGGCCATATTGAAGAGTGGAAGACCTGGCTACAGGGATACCAATTGGGAAGCTCCCCGGATAGTCTCTGTGAAAGATGATAAGGGCAGTGTCAACGGAAGGGAAAGGACAAAAACCCAAAAGACATTTTAGAAGGATAACTCCCAAAAATGGAGAATGAAGAAGAGAAGATGGCTGAACACACCTACAGATTACTAAAAAGGGTTGTACCATCTCTCTCTTTGGAAATTTATACTCATAATATATACAACATACATCTATACCTCTGGAATGTTTCAAAGGTGAAGGATTTTACCAGTTGCCATTGAGTCAATTCTGACTCATGGAGATCCCATGTATTTCAAGCAGAACTGCACTCCAAAGGGTTGTCAATGGCTATGATAATGCAGAAGTAGATGACCAGGCCTTTCTTCCAAGGTACTGCTCTGTGAATTCGATCTGTCAACCTTTTGGTTAGTAGCCAAGCACTTTACCGTTTGCATCAAAAGGTGAAAGATAGGGGAATGAACTGAATAATCTCTTGAGATTTTCCCTGGTTCTATTACCTGTGCTTAAAAATCTAGGATCATAAATATAGCTTATTTTAGTGGAAGTCATCAATGACAACTAAAGAATCCTATAGTCTATCTCTGACTTATTTTATATCTTCTCTGTGAGATAATTCCAACATTTCTACCCTAGAGGACTCTAATGTTCTTACCCTGGAATATGCATCTTCCTCCATGTGATTTCCAACTCTGCTCATATCTCAGAATACATCTATTTAAACTGTGCAACTACTTCCATACATATGCAAAATGGTTTTGGATTTACCAAGATTCAATCACTCAATATTATAAGATGCTTCTATAGCTCCCTCATTCATTCTTCCTGAACCAATGGCTCTCATCCTCTGCATCATTTCTCTTTAATGCTAATTTTATTATTTTTCTTTGCCTCTAAGTTTCACTCAGTTTTATGGTAAACACTTTTGGTAATATTTTACATGAAGGATGAATTATGGAAATAAATGATACAAAGTAAGCCATTGATATGTTATATCATTGGGATAAATGATACTACGTAATTTTTGAGCTTCAGTTTGGTAAAAACGGGTTAGCCAAGCGATAAGGCTTAGCATTGAGGTGTCCCAAATTGTTATATACTCAGATTTAATTTTAGAAAATTTATGCTCATGGAATATGCATCAACCAAATAAATTGATAAATTACCTTCATCCTCAGTCAACCATTTTATATCATTTTCCAAGAGATGAATTTTAACGTAATGCAGGGCAGCATTATTCTCTGAATTATCTGCAATACTTCTTGTCACTGGAACCAAAGACCTTGTCAGCATTTTCATTATAAATTCCAAACCATCAATAATAGTTAGAAAGTCAACAGTAATTTACAAAAGAAGGGGAAAAAGACGAAAACATGTATATTCCTACACATCTGGAGATCATCCAAGAAAGAAAATAATTTTCACTGCAAAAGCAAGACTGAATTAGGTATTTTGAATACGCATTGTTGAGACCAGCAAAATGTTTGGTCCTAGAAGCTGAGCAAACATATTACTGAATGATTATTTAGAACAAAAAGTTCATCTTGTCATAAGAATATGTAGCTATTCTTCACTTCAATCTTAGCTGAATGAATTTTACTTTCTTTCATGCCGAAATTCACTCACTCACAAATATTTATGTGGCTCCTTTTATGAGGCAGGCACTGTGTTAGGTAAACGAGATACAGGAGGGCGCAAGGTAGAAGATCTCTTGTGGAGGGTATGGTCCAGAGGGAGGAGAGAGACATTAAATATATAATCTCTAATTCATTCAGTTATTTATTTGACAAATATTTATTCAGGTTCTATCATGTGTCAGGAAACCCTGGTGGCGTAGTGGTTAAGTGCTACGGCCGCTAACCAAAAGGTCAGCAGTTCAAATCTGCCAGGCGCTCCTTAGAAACTCTATGGGGGAGTTCTACTCTGCCCTATAGGGTCGCTATGAGTCGGAATCAACTCGATGGCACTCGGTTTGGTTTTGGTTTTTATCAGCTGTCAGGCATTGTTCCAGGCACTGAGGATATAGTAATGCACAAAACTAATAGGAATTCTGCCCTCGAAAATCTTAACTTCTAATTGTGTAAGTGCTTCAAAGGAAAATGCAGATTACTATGAGAAACCATTCACCATAAGCCCTACAGTTGGTCTAACCACTTGATTAAATGCTCCTGGAGAGGGCTGCAAAACTGACCCTTGCTATGTTTCCACAGGGGTGAATTTAAGCTGTACTAGAAGAGAAACTGCAAGTGATGGAGGAGGAATTTATTTATGCCTGAAGACCCTGTACCCTGCAATCATATTCTGTGCAAAACGTAACCACAAGATTGAAGAGGTGTGCCTGGCCAGGGAAGGTGGTCTCTGACACATATCTAGACAGAGCTACATGAGGGAATACACCAGTGTTATATGTATTTACGTACGTACGTATGATGGCACCTGGAGAGACTGCTCTGTTTCCATAGCACCTGATGTGACCTTCACTGAGCAGACATCATCATCATCTGCAAGTATGCATCGTGGTGGAGGCTTTCTGGCAGATGAAGCTGCACGTTTTGGTGTGTTATGCAACATGTTGACCATGTATCTTGATTATGCTGGTTTTCTTTTGTGTTCTTCAGGTAAGTAAACTCTTACATTTGTCCACGTAGTATCTGTGCCTGATCTTTCCATCCATCTAAACCTGCTATTGAAATCAGCCAATTTATTGGTTGTTCAGATTAACAAATATAGTCCATTCATTTTAAAGGTGATAACAGAAATGACTATTATTCAAATTTACACACCAGCCACTAAGGCCAAAGATGAAGAAATTGAAGATTTTACCGGCTTCTGCAGTCTGGAATCAACTGAACATGCAATTGGGATGCACTGATAATTACTGGTGATTGGGATGCAAAAGTTGGAAACAAAGAAGGATTGGTAGTTGGAAAATATGGCCTTGGTGACAGAAATGATTCTGGAGATTGCATGATAGAATTTTGCAAGACCAACAACTTCTTCACTGCAAACACTTTTATTCACCAATGTAAACAGCAGCTATACTCATGGACCTTGCCAGATGGAATACACAGGAATCAAACTGACTACACCTTTGGAAAGAGATGATAGAAAAGCTCGATGTTGTCAGTCAGACGAAGGCCAGAGGCCGAATGTGGAATAGGCCATGAATTGCTCATGTGCAAGTTCAAGTTAAACCTGAAGAATATTAGAACACGTCCGTGAGAGCCAAAGTATGACCTTGAGTATATCCCACCTGAATTTAGAAACCATCTCAAGAATAGATTAGATGCCCTGAACGGTAATGACAGAAGACCAGAGGAGTTGTGGAATGACATCAAGGGCATCATACATGAGGAAAGCAAGAGGTCATTAGGAAGACAGAAAATAAAGAAAAGACCAAAATAGATGTCAGAAGAGACTCTGAAACTCGCTCTTGAACGCCAAATAGCTAAAGCAAAAGGAAAAAAACAATGAAGTAAAAGAACTGAAGATCTTAAAGGGTGGCTCAAGAAGACAAAGTGAAGTATTATAACGACATGTGCAAAGAGCTGGAGATAGAAAAACCAAAAGAGAAGAACACGCTCAGCATTTCTCAAGCTGAAAAAACTGAAGAAAAAATTCAAGCCTCAAGTTGCAACAGTAAAGGATTCTATGAGGAAAATATTAAACGACGCAGGAAGTATCAAAAGAAGATAGAAGGAATACACAGAGTCATTATACAAAAAAGAATTGGTCGACATTCAACCATTTCAGGAAGCATACGATCAGGAACTGATGGTACTGAAGGAAGAAGTCCAAGCTGCACTGAAGGCATTGGCAAAACCAAGGCTCCAGGAACTGGTAGAATATCAATTGAGATGTTTCAACAAATGGATGCTGCGCTAGAAGAGTGCACTCATCAATGTCAAGAATTTTGGAAGATAGCCACCTGGCCAACTGACTAGAGAGATCCATATTTATGCCTATTCCCAAGAAAGGTGATCTAGCTGAATGCGGAAATGATCGAACAGTATCATTAATATCACACACAAGTAAAATTTTGTTGAAGATCACTCAAAAGTAGCTGTAGCAGTATAGCAACGGAAACTGCCAGAAATTCAAGCTAAATTCAGAGGAGGATGTGGAATGAGGGATACCACTGCTGATGTCAGATGGATCCTGGCTGAAAGCAGAGAATACCAGAAAGATGTTTACCTGTGTTTTACTGACTATGCAAAGGCATTTGACTGTGTGGATCATAACAAATTATGGATAACATTGCAAAGAATGGGAACTCCAGAACACTTAATTGTGCTCATGAGGAACCTTTACATAGATCAAGAGGCAGTTGTTCAGACAGAACAAGGGGATACTAATTGGTTTAAAGTCAGGAAAGGTTTGCGTCAGGTCTGTATTCTTTCACCATACCCATTTAATCTGTATGCTGAACAAATAATACGAGAAGCTGGACTATATGAAGAAGAACGGGGCATCAGGATTGGAGGAAGACTCATTAACAACCTGCATCATGCAGATGACACAACCTTGCTTGCTGAAAGTGAAGAGGACTTGAAGCCCTTACTGATAAAGATCAAAGACCACAGCGTTCAGTTGTATTACACCTCAACATAAAGAAAACAAAAATCCTCAAAACAGGACCGGAAAGCAACATCATGCTTAATAGAGAAAAGATTGAAATTGTCAAGATTTCATTTTACTTGCATCCACAATCAACACTCATGGAAGCAGCTGTCAAGAAATCAAAAGATATATTGCATTAGGCAAATATGCTGCAAACAACCTCTTTACAGTATTGAAAAGCAAAGATGGCGCCTTGAAGACTAAAGTGCGCCTGACCCAAGCCATGGTATTTTCAGTCACCTCATATGCATGCAAATCTAGACAATGAATGAGGAAGACCGAAGAACTGACACCTTTGAATTGGTGTGTTGGCAAAGGACATTGGATATACCATGGACTGCCAAAAGAACGAACAAATCTGTCTTGGAATAAATACAGCCAGAACGCTCCTTAGAAGCAAGGATGGCGAGACTACATCTCACATACTTTGGACGTGTCATTAGGAAGGATCAGTTCCTGGAGAAGGACATCATGCTTGATAAAGTAGAGGGTCAGCAAAAAAGGGGAAGACCCTCAACAAGATGGATTGACAGAGTGGCTGCAACAATGGGCTCAAGAATAACGATAGTGAAGACGGCACAGGACCAAGTAGTGTTTCCTTCTGTTGCACATAGGGTCACTACAAGTCAGAACCAACTCGACAGCACCTAACAATAATAGAAACGACAAGATGATGTTTTAAAACTTCCTAATTTAAGGCACTGAATGTTATGGCTACACTATAAAAAAAAAAAAAATTTTATAGGGATCATCAAATAGGGTCATTTCCAGCCCAGGTAGGTCTTTTCACTATGATGACTCATCAGAGGGCAAGTACAGCCTCTTATCTGGGTTGAATATACAGACAGCGCTGGCAATTGCTTCCAAAGGTCACAGCCTTGAAAACCCTATACAGCAGTTCTACTTCACACATATGGCATCTTCATGAATTGGAATCGACTCAACGGCAACTAACAACAACACAACAATAAGTGGATCATTTGAGGGAGGCTGGAGAAAGCTGCTTTTAAACTAAAAATGCTCTCACGATTACTTCTTACCCAGGATCTAACTTTAATATGTGGTAGGTGTCTTAGTCTGGGTTTCCCCTAAAGCAGAACATTTTTTTTTTTTTTTTGAGATAAAAAGTTTCCTTTCTTTTTCCTTCATTAAAAATGCAGTGCATGTACAGTGCAGTACAATCAGAAGAATATAGATAAGGCATACCAAAAAACCAAACCCGTTGCCACTGAGTTGATTTTGACTCATAGCGACCCTATAGGACAGAGTAGAGCTGCCCCATAGGATTTCCAAGGAACAGCTAGTGGATGTTAACTGCCAACCTCCTGGTTAGCAGCTGAGCTCTTAACCACTGTGCGACCATGGCTCCAGATAAGGAATACCAGAAAAAACAAACAAACCCAGCGCCGTGGAGTCAATTCCGACTCATAGCGACCCTATAAGACAGAGTAGAACTGCCCCATAGAGCTTCCGAGGAGCGCCTGGTGGATTCAAACTGCCGACCCTTTGGTTAGCAGCCATAGCACTTAACCACTACGCCACCAGGGTTTCCAGATAAGGAATAGGACAAAAATAATTTCATAAATTAATTTACCCAGGGATAGCCACTGTTATCCTTCCCTATTTTTTACATGCATTTTATACATATAAACTGAATATTATTTGTAATCTGCCATAATCTATCTATTCTATAGCCACCTTTGTCGAGGATTAGGTTTTGGTTCCATTTTGCCTTTTGTCTTGCAACTGTGGGCCAGTCCACCTTTAATTGGGAATAGATTGTTATTCTCTTTTCTCTTCTGTCCCTCAATCCTACCCAGCCCTACATCAGCCTGGACGCCAAAGGCTCCTCTACGCAGAGCATTTGACCAGCACTCGGATGTAGTACTTTTATCTGACGATAATCCCAGGAATCAGAAGTGAGGGAGTAGAAGCAGAGAAAAGGAAGGGAGAAAAGCTCAAAAGAAACACTTTATTAAGCTGGTTACCACTGTGGGTAACTGGGGCTCAGTCCACTGGGAATCCTCTGATGAACTGTGTAGAACCGTCCAGAACAACCCACCAAAGGACTGGAAGGCTAGGGCCTTTATCCACTGAGCACTACCCCCACTGTTTGTAGTTGCATCCAGGGGTGGTAACTTTCCCAAATTCCAGGGCCAAGCTTGCAGGTTCTGAGCAGACTTCCCAAATTTCTGAAGAGCCTTAGGGCAGAAAAGCAAAAGAAGCCAAGGTTAGTGCTTTAAGTGGTACACAGGCCAGGCATATGTAACTGTTGACCATGCTGTACTAAAATCTGATGGGCTGAGGCCTGTGGCACAAGGCACCAAAATGGCTATAGTGGGACAGTATCCCCTTTCCTATTTTCTGAGGCTTGGGACACAATGACCCTCCTTAACGGGACATGGAACACAAAAAGTTCTTTAAAACTAATGGGGGGATTTGATGGTGTACTTTAAAATGCAGGAAGAGACAGAAACTTTTCTTAGCATAAAGTAGAAAATATGCTAAAGAACCAGTTTAGCAGTATGAATGTCTTAATTGTCTCATAGATGTTCTCCCTACAGGATCTTGGAGGAAGCAGACCCTTTGGAAAACTGGGGCAAAAAACTGGTGGTGGTGGTTGTAGGCTGCAGTTGAGTCTGCCCGACTCATGGCGACCCCATGCACAAAGGAATGGTCCTGCGCCATCCCCATGATCGGTTGCAGATTAGACCACTGTGATCCGTAAGGTTTCGTTGGCTGATTTTCAGAAGTAAATTGCCACGCCTTTTTTCTTAGTTTGTCTTAACCTGGACGCTCCACTGAAACCTGTTCAGCATCATAGGAACACACAAACCTCCAGTGACAGATGGGTGGTGGCTGCTCATGAGGTACACTGGCTGGGAATGAAGCCCAGGTCTCCTGCACGGAAGGTGAGAATTACAACACTGAGCCACCAATACCCCCTTTTAGAGCGGTGAGGAAAAGTTACTTATTAGACAACATTTCAGGAGTGCTTACTATCTGTTCAGCACTGTTCTAAGTCTACTACAGGTTCTAGTGCAGGTGTGGGGTATCCGTGCAAGGAAGGGGGAACTTACTATTCCGCATGTGGATAACTCTGTCTCTCAGGTTGAACCTGGAGTGAGATCACATGACAGTCTGAGGCAGTGAGGCTACACTGCGTTGACCAGGGAGACTCATGGAGGGGGAATATCTTTGTTGGCCTGTTGCCTGTAGTCCTGGACTGATCCCACAGATGCTGATCTGCTTGCTTGCCCTGGAGAAGTTTGAGAGCAGGGGAGAGCAGCCTCCTTTATCACAATTCACATGAGATATGAACCCATTTGCTGCTAGTTTTAGATAAACACCCCTACATTATTTTTTATTGACTGTATTGGTGTTAAAGGAACCTCTGTACACATTTAAGAAGATACAACTTGAAAAGGGATATCGACTAAACAACTAAAAGAGATGACTCCTACTGATACTGAAATAGAACACTTTAAAACGTAATGAGAACTCTCTACTAGATAGAATTAGACAGCACAAGAGAAATCTTGAAACTTAAAACATGATTTCAAGTTTCAAAATTCAGTAGAAAACCTGAAAAAGAAAATAAATACTACAGGAAAAAAAAAAAAAAAACTGTCTGGAAGATCCATGAAGGAAATATAACACAGGGCCAAAATATAAAGTAATAAAAATAATGAATGAAAAGTTTTAAAAAATGAAGGATAGATTCAGGAGACCTTATATGCAATTAACAGGAGTTTCCTAAGGACAGAAAGGAACAAATGTAATGGAAGAAATAGTCAAAGGAGTGATAAAATTAAACTTTCTGGAGCTAAAGAAATACTCGAAGTTTTAAAATGAAAGCTCTACCTGTGCCAGGCACCTATATCCTGTGAATGTTCTGAATCCCAAAGGAATATATCTTGTAAATTTTCAGATGGAAAAACCATTATTACAGAGTTGCTTTAAACTCCCTGTGAATGGATTTGGTCCTCTGTTAATGATTTTACCAGCAACTCTGCCAATCAACCATCAAAGATCCAAAAAAAAAAAAAAAAAAAAATGCCATAAGGGGCTGTCCAAAAGAACAGACAGATAAATTAAAATTTGTGCAAAGAATGAATGGAATGGAGCCCGCAGATAATTTCTAATTACCATGCATAGGGACCTTGTGGCCACACTGTAAAAACGGGGAAAAAATCACATTAGCATAAGACCTCCAGTCTGCAACATCAGAAGCTAAAAGAGAGTGGAACAATGTTTGTAGACCTTTGAGAGAAAAGAACTACGATCCAAGAATCCTGAATGAAACTCAGATTATCATTTTTATGCAAGACAAAAGACATTTCTTTGCATATTCAAGGATTCATAAAGTATATCCATCATATACCCTTTTACAGGAAATTAATGTAAAAAGAGCATAAAACCAGACCTTACATGTCAAAATAGAAAAAGATGACTTGTAAACAAAAGTGGTGAAATAAGCCTTAGAGTATGATGAGAACTGAAACCATCTACAGCTACACAGCTCAACAGGACTAGGAGTTGTCTGCATTAATGTGACTTTACTATCCCAGGAAATTCTTACCCAGGAAGGTGAAGTTACAAATAATTTTATTTTTTTGTTTCAGGAATTTCCTGAAATTTATGTATCTGAAGAAGAGACTACTCAACTAGCCCTCATTAGGGTAAACAGATCCCTTTTCAAAACAGTAGATCAAACAACTGAGTGCCATCACTTTAGACTATTATATCATGAAAGTTGCCCCATCTTAATAAGACTCCACTCCTGACTTGACATTAAAAACCCCATCTTAAAACCAGACCCTCCCCCCAATCTTACCAATATCTTGCCCTTAATACCCCATTCTGAGACGCTACTTACTAAGATTCTGTTGAGAAAGCAGGCTCCCTTACTGCGGTAAGCAATAAGCTTGATTTTACTTAATCGATAAGTGATTTTAACGGTCTTTTGAGGGAATCAGCAGTTGGCAACAGTTATATTAAAATGAATTCAATCATTCAACAAATATTTTTTGTCCATTTTTTATGGGGCAGGTACCATACTAGGTGCCAGAGAAATAATATTGGTTCTTGGTGTTACAGGGCTTGGTATCAGTTTGAACTGAATACATCTTAAGTAAAGCTAAATGAAATACCTGAAACTAAAACAACACTCAAGAGTTGGAAAAGTAGGGATAAGGCTCAAGTAAAATGCAGGATGGTGGGGGGAATAATTAATTTTTAACATCTTGAGATGGGAATATAGGTTTAATTATAACAATTAAAATAGGAAGACAGCAATACAGACATACATTAAAATTTGAAATTATCAGGGAGAGAAAAGGAATCATGAGAATTTGGTAAATCCAGCAAAATTAAAGAAACAAAGATTAATGAAGTTTGTATATGTTTTATATATATATATATATATAAAATAACATGGCAGGGAGAAAATTGATTGAATTCCCCTATCAAAAGACAAAATGTCTCAGACTGGGTTATGTAAATTTCAGCTACATGCGATTTATAAGAAAAAATATAAACATAAATGACAAAGGCTGACTATGAAGTGATGGGAAGGTTTAGCAGACAAACCCAAGGAAAAAGAATGAAGGAATGACAATATGAACATAAGATAAAAACATTCTAACATAAAAGCATTAAACACAGCAGGGACAAATATTTTATAACAATAAATGTTTCAATCTGCAAAGAAGACATAATCGTCACTATTACTTGCCAAATAATATAACATCATTAACACACATTAGGCAGAGATTCCTGGACAATCAAGGACCTTTAAAAAACCTACTGCTGTCGAGTCGATTCCAACTCACAGCGACCCTACAGGACAGAGTAGAACTGCCCTGTAGAGTTTCCAAGGAGCGCCTGGCGGATTCAAACTACCAACCTTTTGGTTAGCAGCTGTAGCACTTAACCACTATGCCACCAGGGTTTCCCAAGGACCTTTAGTTATGGATTTCTGTTTTCATGAGTTGCTTAAACCTTAAGTCTCTGTCTTCTCAACTCTAATAAATTATTACAAAAAAAAGAAGAGTGCCTATCTCATAGAGTTCTTGCGAAAATTCAATGTGATGATGCTTGTAAACATAAAAATGGCTTGGGGGCAGTGTCTGACCTCCTCCAACCCTACAAGAAAGGAGAACCAAGATCAATAGCCCAAGGCTAGTTCTTTTGAGGCACAGGTCAGACATGCCTCCTCTCTCTGACATCTCTACCAATTCTGACACTAACTCTCCCTCCCACAGCACTCTCTCTGGGTTCAACAATTCATTGCAATGGCCACAAAGAACTCACAAATCATACCCACAATTACGGGATTTATTAGGGAAGTAACAGTTCCTCAAGAACACTCAGGATACGGTACTTCCATCAGGAAAGCCTCTCCCCAGCTGTACTCGCAGGCATGTCTCTCCCTGGTCCTCAGTCTCTAGTCCAAAGGCACTCAGCTTTTTCACTCTATGGGCCAGGAAGCCCACCTCACCATCTTGTGCTGCCAAGTCTCTGCTGCTGGATCTTTCCTGCTGGTCTCTCCTTCTTTGACGGTGGTAGGTTCTTCCTCCCTGCTCTGGAATTGGCTGTCTTTTGAGACAAAACTGATCAATCCCCTTGGTAGACCACAACTACCCTATCACATAATCATCTGGGTGGGAGTTAAAAGCCCATGTTTAGAAAGGCCACACACAAAAGCAATTGTCCGCACCACAGTAAAGCAAGTACGCAGTTCCTGGTACATAGCTAGCACTCATAGTTTTTGTTATTGTTCTTAGGAATAACATTGTTAAAGATCTATCATTTTAAAAGGACCTGAACTCAGACCTAGAGGTAAACGAATTGTCTAATCCTGGAGTATATGGTAAATGGAATTTCTTTTGTACCTACTAATATGTCTGTAAAGAGAATAACCCACTGCTGTTGAGCTGATTCCAACTCACAGTGACCCCACAGGGTTTCCAAAGCTGTAAATCTCTACTGAAGCCGACTGCTACATCTTCCTCCCGTGGAGCCGCTGGTGGTTTAGAACCGCAGACCTTTTGGTTAGCAGTTGATCGCTTTAACCACTGCGCCACCAGGGCCCCTTGTAAAGACATTAAAGATTACTTCATTGTTTTCAGTTATTTTCCTTTTTTAAATTTCAAACTTATAGAAAAGTTACCAGAATAATACCAAGGAATCACCTATATTCTTCATTCAGATTTCCAATTGTTAATATTTTACTATATTAGTTTTGTCATTCTGTGTGTGTGTGTTTGTGCATATTATTGTTGTTTTCTGAACCATTTGAGAATAAGTTACAGATTTACCCCGAAGCCTTTAACGTGTACTTCCGCTTCCCCTGCCCCAAGACACTCTGCTACATAGACACAGCACAATTAACAAAATTAGGGAATTGACCTTGATTCAATACCGACCCATCTACAGGCCTCATTCAAATTCCACAGATTGTCCGATAATATTCTATTTCTTTTTTATTGGGATTGGTAGTTAGAAAACAAGATCTGCGTGTTAGGTGTGCTTATTGCAACTGAGGTACTATTGTTTATAGCTTGTGTTTAAACACACATGCATACATACACACACATATACATCTGTATCTATTTCTATATCTATCAGCTTTGTTGTTGTTAGGTGCTGTCATGTTGGTTTCAACTCATTGTGACCCTACGTACAACAGAATGAAACACTGCCCAGTTCTGCGCCATCCTCACAATCATTGCTATGTTTGAGCCCACTGTTGCAGCCACTGTGTCAATCCATCTTAAGGGTCTTCCTCTTTTTCGCTGACCCTGTACTTTACCAAGAATGATGTCTTCCTCCAGGGACTGGTCCCTCTTGATAACATGTCCATAGAACATGAGATAGAGTCTCACCATTCTTGTTTCCAAGGAGAACTCTGGCTGTACTACTTTCAAGACAGATTTGTTCATTCTTCTGGCAGTCCATGGTATATTCAATATTCTTCACCAACCCCGTAATTCAAAGGTATCAATTATTCTTCAGTCTTCCTTAGTCATTGTCCAGCTTTTGCATACATATGAGGCGAATGGGTCAGGTGCACCCAAGTCCCTAAAGTGACATCTTTGCTTTTTAACACTTTAAAGAGGTCTTTGGCAGCAGATTTGTCTAATGCAGTACATCAGCTATATATACTAAAAACCATGAATTCATATAGATGCCTCCAATTCCAATTCCTCTCCATAGTGTCTATCTCTCCCCCTTCCCATATTTGTAACTCCTTTCTCTGGTGGTAAAAAACAAAAACAAAAAAACCTGGGGGCATAATGTACTGACTTATTTTCTCAATCACTCTGTATGAAACTATTTTCCTATCTAGGTGGGCTATCTCCTCCACCTCCACTCCTTCACACGTCAGCCTAGTAGACTACCCCCACCTCCACCAGCTAGGACCTCCCAATACTGTGGCCCCGTTAGCTAAGCTTCTTCCTCTGCCCCTGATGCTATCACTGTCATGGCAAAGTGACTTTTTTAGAAATGAAAAACAGACGAAAAATACATTTCTGAAGGAGGTCAAATGACACAAATATATAAAATCTTTCCAAAGTTATATACAATTAATGCATTTTCAACAGAATTCCAATAGGGTTATTTTCAGAACTAAACATAATGATTGTAGAGTTCATATGAGAGAGTATAGAACTGACAAGAAATTTTTGAGAAAACACTGAAGAGATACTTTACCTGATATTAAAACTTATTACCTAAAAAGTAGTAATAACACCAGAAGAGTGGAAGAGCAGTGACAAATGACACGGAGAAATGGCATAAGCAGAGATATTGGTGGTTTGAACCCAGCCAGGGCTCCTCTGGAGAGGGACTTAGTGATCTATCTGCTCTCTTAAAGATAAACCCATGAACTCATTGCCATCGAGTTGATGCCAAGTCGTAGTGACCCTATAGTGCCCCATAGGGTTTCCAAGGCTGTGGATCTTTGTGGAAGCGGACTGCCACATCTTTCTCCCATGGAGTGGTTGGTGGGTTCCAACTGCTGCTTACCTTTTGGTTGGCAGCTGAGCGCTTGACCACTGCCCATCAGGGCTCCCCTAAAGATTAAAACCCATCGCCCTGGAGTTGATTCCAACTCATAGCAAGTCTATAGGTCAGAGCAGAACTGCCCCATAGGATTTCTAAGGCTGTGATCTTTATGGTGTTGGTGAAGAATACCGAATATACCATGAACTACCAGAAGAACAAACAAGTCAGTTCTATTCTGTAAGACAGGATTGCTATGAGTCAGGCCTGATTTAAGGGCAGTCAACAACAACAACAGCTATATAAAGGTTCATATTCTATCTTTGAATCTCTTTAGCAGATTGTCTTGGGCACATTGCATTCTGGTTTAATGCTCATTCAATAATAAAACTTTTTTTTTCTCTTCCAAAAAAGAAAAAGAAAAAAAAAAGTAGTAATAAAAACAATATGGCCTTAATGCAGTAATAGGTGAGTAGTCAATATAGTTGAACAAAGAGTACTGAAACAGATCCAAGCATATATTAGGACATAATGTGAGAGAATGGTGGCATTTCAATTCAGTGGGGACAGAGTAACAAAAAAACAAAAAACCCACTGCCATTGAGTCAATTCCAACTCATAGCGACCCTACAGGATAGAGCAGAACTGCCCCATAGGGTTTCCAAAGAGTACCTGGCGGATTTGAACTGCTAACCTTTTGGTTAGCAGCTGAACTCTTAACCACTACACCACCATGGTTTCCAGAAATAGGGTAGGTGTCAGGAAAAGAAACACAGAGATAATTGTTTCCATACATCACTATCTAGAACTGGTTCTACTAAATACTTGTTGGATGACTTCAGGCAAGGCATCTAACCTCATTTTGCCTTGACTTCCACACTTACAACATGATATAAATATTGGTCTATATGTGTCATGGGATAGCTGGGAAGATAAAATGAGATAATTACATTGCAAAAATTCAAAGCAATATTTTTTCCCCACATCAGTCTCCCTCACTGCCTCTTCATTCTGTTTATTTAGTCATTCATACACATTTTCAACAAATAGTTGCTGACAGCCAACTAAATGTAAGATCTGGGATGGATATTTGGGGATCAAAATAGTTTTCACTGGGACCTCTGTACCTAAGGTTCTTAACCAAAGCACAATTTAGTAGCACCTGCCTTATCACTCAGAGTACGGAATCAGAGAAGGCAGTGTAAGAAGTAGGACAGGAAAGCTGAGGTGGAGTAATAAGAGGTGTTGCTTGTGGAACCAAAATGGTTGCTTCTGTTGGAGTGTGAATTGTCCTTTTTTACTAAAGAGGTTGCAATGAAGTTTATGAGTTCACAGGTGCCTACATTGCTTTTCCGGCTTAGGTGCTGTTGGGTTTTTAATACTTATTGACACATAATATAGACAAAGCAACCTATCCAAAAAAGATTTTTATGCTACAACAATGGAGTGAATAAAAACCAAAAGAAGAGTGGTTCATGCATGGACTGTTGGGACATCAAGGAATTGATATTAATGGACTAAATAAAAAAGCTCTCCTCATAAAGAACTAATAAAGAAAAAACTTTTCTTCTCAAAGTTCTCCATTCTTTGGAATGATAAGTATGCATTAGCGGCTTTAAAGTCAGCTAACCAATTGTCTTGAAGATTCAATGGCTCAAAAAGATTTCCTATTTTGGAAAAATAACATTCAAATAAGATGCTAAAACACAACTGCTATTGCCTATGCCTGTTCTTGAAAATACAAGTGAAAAGACAGATTTTTTTCTGGAATTTGGAACCCACTGTGTATCTTTATAATCAGATAAGTACATATTTTGGATGGAGGGGAATTCTGGAGGAAATGATGTTTCTGTGTAACAATGTTGGCTTGTGCAGGAAAATCACTATAGCATAGGCCTGGAAAATAAATACTTATAATCTCTCCTATTAAATGGGAGTATCAAAGCATATAAAGATATTGGTACAATTAGATCTACCACAATTTTGCATCTGGTTTCTCAAATAGTTCTGTGAATTTAGAACCAATGTTCAATGGGAAGGAAGAATTTCCAACATCAAAGTCCTAGAACGTGTCAAGTCATTGGAAGAGAAACTTTGTCATTGCAAAATGACTCTCTCAGCAGAATATAATAGAGAATGTACAACAGCAGCCCACTTCTGTAGTTGTGAGTAAAACCCAGGTACTATGAAATTCTGTACATAAATTTAAATACAATTTTAAGCAAGTCAGCTAAGCTTTAAGATGATGGAGGACAGCCTAATGGTTAGCTATCAATGATGGTGTGGTTCCTTTTGAGCAAAGGTATCTTGTAGCCAATGGAACTTGTGATTTACGCTGCCTGCACATTCAATCAAGGTCGAAGGGACTGCTGCTGAGCATGGATTACATCACCCCTGTTCATACACAAGGCACCATGGTGACACGGTGGTTAAAGCACTTGGCTGCTAACCAGAAAGGTTCAAACCCTCCATGAGAGAAAGATGTGGCAGTTTACTTATGCGAAGATTTACAGCCTTGAAAACCCTCTGGGGTAATTCTACTCTGTCCTATAGGGTCACTACGAATTGGAATTGACTTGACAGTGGTGGGTTTTTGCTCAGTTTCTTCTATTGAAGCTTTTTCTTCTGTCAGCTTCTTCTATTGCAACAAAAAGCAAATAAGCCCCAAACCAACAACTGTCAAAAGTGAAGGAAGAAAAAGGAATGCTGCAACAGCAAGCCACTAAGATAGTAGAGTTAAAATCTTCTTGGCACAGACACAAAGTTAGTTGCTTAATGCAGTTGTGAGATGACAGATATCTACCAAAAACTGGGAATTTGCCGGTTTACTTATTAGGGGAGAAGGGTTAATAAGAAACATCTTAATTGTGCTTAAAAAAATTAACTGATATTTATTTTGTGCCAGGAACTGTAGACAGTCATTATGCGGATTGTCTCATTTAGTCCTCTCATCCAACAAAGTAGGTGTTACTCTCCCCACTTTAGAAGTGAAAAATACTGAGACAAAAGAGGTTAACCATCTCAATATCCCACAGATATTTAGTGATGAGTGTGGAACCCAAAACTCAGAAAGTCTAACTCCAGAGACCATGTTCTTAATTAATATTTTATAAGCTTACATAGACAGCCTAACTGCTTCTCCACAAAATTTAGCTTTTCCCTCCTATTTAGTGTTTCTTCATCAGAAAGCCACCTTAACCACCTCTTTAAAAGTGTGGTAGATTGCTATTACTTAAATTACTATACATACCATTCAATCTTAAAGTGGAATGACTATTTTAGAAGTCCTATGAATAATCTGGAAACCCTGGTGGCACAGTGGTTAAGAGTCTGGCTGTTAACCAAAAGATCGGCAGTTCGAATCCACCAGATGCCCACTGGTAACCCCATGGGGCAGGTCTACTGTGTTCTAACCATGAGTCGGAATTGACTTGATGGCAACAGGTTTTTTTTTTTTTTTAATGACTAATCTGGCAAAAATGATCTAGTATATTTTTTAATGCAATGGATTAATTAGAAGCAGGGTTCCACTTAAGACATATTAGAATAATATGGAAAAATAGTGCTCATTTTTTTTTTTTCACACTGAAAGACACAACAGGTAATGTTCATATTCGGATAATACTGCACAACCATTACCTATGCAAGTTTTCCATTCTTGGTTTCTCAGAGCAGACCATCCAACTTTTTACTTGTTTTCCCATTACTCTCAGTTGCAAACCATTCCCACTTCCTTCCCATTTCTCAAAGTTGCAAGTCCAAACCATTTCTACTTTTCATAAGACATAACTTCCATTCCCCTGATCTCTTCAGTCTTACCTCCTATGTCCCTGAGGAACTTGAAGCCACCAGGCTTGAACTCCATGAACTCCTTCTAGATCCACAAATTCATCCACATGTATACATCCTTCCAACTTTCCTTCAGAAGATTAAAGTCTCCTTCTTGTTCAAATCAAACTCTCCGTTAAAAATTAGGGAAAAGGAAGCTCCAAAAATCACGGCACCCAGCATAATCTCCCTAGAGTACCAGAAACACAAAGGCCCTTAGGTGGTCCAAACGTTTGTGCTAGACTACAAACCTAAAAGTTGGCAGTTCAAATCCACTCAGCTGCACTGCAGAAGAAAGGCTTGACAATCTGTTCCTATGAACCTTAAAAACCTTACAACCAAGAAAACCCTATGGAACAGTTCTACTCCGTAACACAGGATTGTAGTGAGTGCTGAATCGACTTGACAGCAACAGGTTTGGTTTGATTTAGTTTTAGTGAAGAGAAAGCTAGATTAGGAAAACATGGTCCAAACCTCCTTGAATTTGGATGACCACATGCTTAATACTTATCCTTTTTCCAACTGTCGTATAAACTGGGGTTCAAGTGGAGAAACAAAAGCAGTGTTTGGATTTATGACTTTGTGGGTCAAGTAAAGATTCTGAGCAATAACCTACGAAAAACCCAGCTGCTGATTTGAGTATGATGTTACATGAAAGGGGAAAAAAAAAAAATGAAAGGGGCGTGGTGGTTAAATAGCATGTTTGCTTCACACAACAGATTAGCTCATACTTAATAATAAAGCTATTGGACCATGACTCAACGCGCCCTAGTTATCAGGATTGCTATGTCTCTACTCTCTAATCCTTCGGTATCAACAAGCACAGAACTTTTGGAAGGCTGTCTCGTTGATGTCTACATCAGTCCCATTTGTCCAGGCCAAGAGACTACCAAAAGTTCGGGGCTTAAACTCTTGGGGAGCCCCTTTCCAAGTTCTTCTTTGCCTTATGGCAGAGTTTATTTGCAAACTCTTACGGGAAGAAAAATCTTGGGCTTCAGGAGGCATCCTGGAGCAAAGGTCTTTGCATTTTGGACAAGGGCCTCAGGTGGATTTGGTGCGGTTAGTTCAGAGATTACATTCCGAGAAACAGTAGAACGAGGATGATGATAATCTGTTCAACGACGTCCTGTTTCGGCAGCCTTGTACACTAAGGCTTACCTCAGGCTTCATTTACACACCGCACAAAATTTAAAAAGCAGGGGACCTGTTTAGTCACTCCCTGAGGCGGAAGCTAAGAAAAACGCGGGGGAGGGAGCGGGACGGGGTGTCAGCTGACGCCAGCTCCACCTGAACCGCAGGTCTGGGAGGCGCCTCGGGGCCAGCCGCGCAACCTCCACCTGAGCCACAGGTCTAGGACACTTCACGGGGTTTCCCGCTGGCTCCCTTAGCCCTCCGGCTGCCGCCACGACCCCTCAAAACCCGACCGCCGGCAACCAGGAAGGAACACACTGGCCGAGCTCCGGCCGGAAGTGCCCTCCGGATCCGCCCCCTGCCTGTCGGAGCCGGAAGTGCGGCATCAGCAGCCCGAGCGTCGCCCTCCGGGGTTTCTCCACAAGATGCTCCGCGGCCCGTGCGGCCTCCTCAGGGCCCAAGTAGCGCCCGCGGCGGTCCTGGCTGCGGCGCTGCTCTCGTCGCTGGGGCGCTGCTCCTTCCTGGAGTCGGGGGACCCCGTGGCCTCAGCGCTTAGCCCCTACTTCGGCACCAAGACCCGCTACGAAGACGTCAACCCCGGGCTGCTTCCGAACCCCGAGGCACCCCGGAGGGACCCGGAGCTGCTGGAGGGGACCTGTACGCCAATTCAGCTGGTTGCCGTCATCCGCCATGGCACCCGCTACCCGACGGCCAAGCAGATCCGCAAGCTGCGGCACCTGCATGGGCTGCTGCAGGCCCGCGGGCCGGGGGGTGGCAGACCCAGAGGTACCGGCGGCCGCGACGTGGGCGCTGCGCTGGCCGACAGGCCGCTGTGGTACGCGGACTGGATGGACGGGCAGCTGGTGGAGAAAGGGCGGCAGGACATGCGACAGCTAGCGCTGCGCCTGGCCTCGCTCTTCCCAGCCCTCTTCTGCCCCGAGAATTTCGGCCGCTTGCGGCTGGTCACCAGCTCCAAGCACCGCTGCGTGGACAGCGGCGCCGCCTTTCTGCAGGGACTGTGGCAGCACTACCACCCCGGCCTGCCGCCGCCCGACGTCGCAGGTGACCGCCCACCCGCCAGACCCGAGCACTGTCGCGACCCTCACTCCTAAGTGCCCCTCTATAACCTGGCGACCGGTTCAGGTTCCCTGGGCCCCCAGCCTGTCCTCATCTCCCTGTGTCCCCAGTCCACCACCTCTCGGGCAGCATCCTCCCAGGGCGCGGGATGATTAGGCCTAGGCTGCCTCTCACATATCCATTCATTTATTTATTCATAAGGTATGGATTTAGCACTGTGCTAGTGGGGGGCACTGTAGTAGATATTGAGGATCCAACAAGAAGGGAGACAGGCGTCTCCTGCAATTTTTAACCTTTAATTCCCAAATTGAATTGCCTCCCCAGAATGCCAGCCTGTCCGTATTCCCCCTCCCCTGATAGCTGGTTGTACAGTTGGGTGCACTTGTTTTTTCTTTTAATCTAGAACTTTGTACTTCAGGCTTTGCTTCTGATACTAGCTGGGTTTTTATTTTACTTACCAGCTTTTTCAGATGCTCTCAAGTCTTCTTTACTACCCTGCTTTTTCCTTTGGTTTTGTTCTCGTATGTACTGTAGAGTTCTGGTAGCTGTCGTCCATGGTCACAGACTATATCTTACTAATTTATTCTGTTAAGAATTAACAAAATTTGAGAGATCATTTAATACGGTCCTTTTATTTCACAGGTGAAGAAGCTGAGCCTTGCTGATTGTTCTTCACTATTTGAGAACTAGAGTCAAGTGCAGATCTGGTAGTCTTCTTTCCAGAACAGTGCTTTTTCCCCTCAGAGAATGTTTTAATAGTCACAGATGATCTCACACTGATTTCATTAAATTCTCACAACAGCTCTCCGAGGTAGACGGTATTTTCCTCCCTACCTAATAGGTGAGGAGATTAAATAATTGTTCAGTTTCATGCAGCTAATTAGGGACTCAGGTAATCCGATTCAGAGATTGTTCTCTTAACCATTAAACTCTGCAGTTTCCACTTGTCCTGTGATGTGCCTGGTAAGAATAAAAACATAGTATTTTTGTGCCAGAGAAGGTGACAAGTGTTAATGGTTTCTTGAGAATTCATTTTAAAGTCAGAGTTGAGATGAGGAACATCACTTAGTTTCAAAACCCAAATGAAAAACAAATTAGAGGTAGACTGGTTTGTCATCTCTTCAGTAACGTCCTCTCTCAAGTGGTTCAGCCATCCCCAAGGTGTTCCTTCTTTGACTGTGTCATATATTACTGCTTTGTGGGTAACTCAGTTAACTGAATTGTTTAGCCAGTTGTTGAATTGTGTTTTTTAATTATAGCTAGATTTTTTCATTAATATGGATGAAAATTCCTCATACAAAAAAAAAAAAACAACCAAACCCATTGTGGACAAGTTGATTCTGACTCATGGTGACCCCATGTGTTTCAGAGTAGAAGTGAACTCCATAGAGTTTTCAGTGGCTGTAATTTTAGGGAAGTGATCACCAAGCCTTTCGGGCAGAACTTTCTCCCCAGTGATTAGTAGCCAAGAACAAACTGTTTGCAGGACCCGGAGAACTTCAAAAATTCCCCATAGATCTATTAAATTAACTGAGTTTTAAAAGCAGAACTTACTTTAATTTAGCACAGTATACACTGTGTAGCACAAAGCGACCTCCTGGGATGAATGAATTTTTACCCTTAGGTGGCATTATGAGAATTGACATGTGCTTGGAATACAAAGCCAGGGATCACAATAGGTCAGGGTAGGTCCACCCCCACCATTTTTAGCCTGAGTTTAAACCTTTTGCCCAGCCACTTCATTATTATCTATAGACAATGGTTTCGCCTGCTGTGTATATCTGGGCTTTTGAGAAACGCCACTGAATTGGACTTTATACTCTTATAGAAACAGAACAATCCCTTTGTTGAAAGAGTAGCAGTAATTAGATTACAACAGGGTGAAATATCCAGATCCACGTGGGCAATCATATTTTGAGGCCACTTAATAAAAAAAAAAAAAAAAAATTTTTTTTTTTTATTTTCTTAGTCAAGATAATGTCTTAAGAACTGTAATACATTTAGCGATTACTGTAGGCTGAATTACCCATTTTAGGGTGCACTGAATACACACAACCAAAGCAAAATGGATATAACTGCTTTCAGTTTTCTCACATTTTGTATACAGAAATGATACATTTGGTGTTCTTTTCATGGTAAATTATTGGAGAAATGATAATTGAGATGTGTGTTTAGTGTATGACCCTGGAAAAACTTAAAAGGTGCCCCAGTAGTTGAAGCATTGATTATCAAATGGTTTATGGTATAAACCCATATATTTTTGTTGTCAAATTAGGGAAATAATGTACCTTGTTGAATTCTAAATGAAAAGTTATCTGGGAGCGTCAGTTAGAGTATAAACCAAATCAGAAGCACCTAGAACAATGAAATACGGTAGACCTAAAACATTTAATGTATTTTGTGCTGTTGTCAGTAGTTTTTGTCCAAAGCAAATTATTTTTGTCAAGTAACACAGGGTTGAGAAAGTTAATTGAGAAAATAATCTATTTAGATTTTGGTGTAGAGTAGAAAAAATTATCTCTCACCTTCTCATAGAAACTGTTAATTTTTAGTTTACTTTCTCAAGTTTTCTGTGCTTAATAGAAACAGTACTTACATAACAGCTATTTTTTTCCCCTCACTTTTTTGACTTTCCTGTTTATTTTTGGTTTCTTTAAAGAAAAGTCATTTCATTTACCTTTTTCATTGTGTAGTATTGGAATAACACATTTTATCTTTGATACTCTGTTTCATTAGTCTTTTCCTAGCATATTCTTTCATGCATCACAGTGATTACAAATGGGGAATCATTTTGCCCTGTGTTTTCATTGATAGATATGTCTTATTTTATGCATTCGAATGAATAGGTTGTTAGCATCCCTTGTCACACTTGAAACAAAATTTTCAACAATTCCAAATTGTTATCTATGTCAGTGGATTACATATAAAACCAGACCCATTGCTGTCGAGTCTATCCCTGCTCATAGCGACTCTATGGCACAGAGTAGAACTGCCCCATAGAGTTTCCAAGGAGCCGCTGGTGGATTCGAACTGCTGACCTTTAGGTTAGCAGCTGAGCTCTTAACCACTGTGCCACATGTATATGTGTGTGTGCTTGTGTGTGTGTATTATATGTACATATATAAAATATATGTATCCTTTTTTTTTTTCCTTTCAGACATGGAATGTGGACCTCCAAGGATTAATGATAAACTAATGAGGTTCTTTGATCATTGCAAGAAGTTTTTAACTGAAGTGGAAAGTAATGCTATGGCTCTTTACCATGTAGAAGCCTTCAAAACTGGACCAGAAATGCAGAGCATTTTAAAAAAAGTTGCAGCTACTTTAGAAGTGCCAGTAAATGATTTAAATGCAGGTAATGTGCCTATTATCTTCTATTTGAACTTCTGGTTTAAATGGTTTTTGAACTCTGAAAATAAAAAAATAAGGAAACAAAGTTATTCCTTTTAAAGGCCCACAATTGAATTTACCTTAAGAAACTAATGTGTTCTAAGACAAGAAAATTATACATCTCATGCTTACTATTTTTATACTCATATTCTTCTTCAGTTTAGGTAAATTAATATACAAGATTCTTGCTCTGGCTTTTTTTTTTTTTTTTAAGAACCCAAGCCCAGTGCTGTTGAGTCGATTCTAACTCATAGCGACCCTGTAGGTCAGAGTAGAACTGCCTGATAGGGTTTCCAAGGAGCGACTGGTGGATATAAACTGCCGACCTTCTGGTTAGCATCCATAGCTCTTAACCTCTACACCACCAGGGTTTCCTCTTTAAGGACAGGGGTATATAAATCCTCAACTTCAAGCATTATTTATAAAACCAAAATTATCTTTTCTGAATTTTCTTTTCATAACGTGATACAAATGAAAAATCATGTATATATAATTATTTAGTTTTGGAAGCAGTTTGGAAGTATACGTTAATATTTTGAGAAAGCTCTTTAAAAGTAAAAGATAGCATCGTTTTTTTTTCGAGGGCGTTACACCTAGAAATGTTGAATGAATGAGAAGTCATGTCAATCTTAAAATATGAATGGGCTGACTGTGCAATTTATTATCCAAACTGGGATACTTTTTTTAAATTGTACTTTAGATGAAGGTTTGCAAAACAAACTAGTTTCTCATCCAACAGTAGTACACACATTGTTCTATGACATTGGTTAACATCCCCACGACATGTCAACACTCTCTCTTCTCAACCCTGGGTTCGCTATTACAGCTTTCCTATTCCCTGCTGCCTTTCAGTCCCTGCCCCAGGGCTGATGCGCCCCTTTCATCTTGTTTTGTTCCATGGGCCTGTTCAATCTTTGGATGAAGGGTGAGCCTCAGGAGTGCCTCATTACTGAGCTGAAAGATTGTCTGGGGCCATATTCGTGGTTTCTCCAGTCTCTGTCAGGCCAGCAAGTCTGGGCTTACTGGGACACTTTTAAGAGTGAAAAGTGATGTTATTAATAATTATACTGGGAAAGCAGATAGAAAACGAGGGCATGTGGTCACCTAGTAATGGGAAATTAAGAAAAAATAAAATAAAAAAACTTCCCCTGCCTTCAAGGAATTTGTAATCCATAGAGCAGATGTTGGCAAATATACATACAGAGATGGTGGATTTCATTATTTTGTGAATCAGTTATCAAAAGACTAGAAGTAGAAAATGTTGGGAAAAGAAAGAAAGTAAATTAGAATCCTTTATTCATGGATCCTGGATGCTTTATATGGATTTAAAAAAGTGAAGATATCTAGATTAGCATTTGAAATTGAATTTTTTCTCTTTTCTCAAACTGGCTGTACATTTGGGGCACATGTAGGGCTTTAAAAATTTATTGGGAAATAATTCACACATTTAAATAATAAACACCATATATCACCACAACTTTGTTTTGTCGAATTTTAATATTATGCTTCAGTTACTTGCTTTAAATAAATTGAAGTTACTTGGTCCCTGTCCTGGATCTCATTCTTCTCTTCCCAGTTGTTGTTAGGTGGAATTGAATCAGGTCCAACTCATACCCCGACCCTGTGTACAACAGAACGAAACACTGCCAGGTCCAGCGTCATCCTCAGAATTGTTGCTATGTTTGCGCCCATCGTTGCAGCCACTGTGTCAGTCCATCTTGTGGAGGGTCTTCCTCTTTTTCACTGACCCCCTATTTTACCAGGCCTTCTCTAGGGACTGGTCTCTCCTAATATCATCTCCAAAGTACGTGGGACAAAGTCTTGCCATCCTCGCTTCTGAGGAGCATTCTGGCTGTACTTCTTCCAAGACGAGTTTGTTTGTTCTTCTGGCAGCCCATGGTATATTTAATATTTTTCTTCAGCATCATAATTCAAAGGCATCAGTTCTTTTGTCTTCCTTATTCATTGTCCAGCTTTCACATGCGTATGAGGCAATTGAAAATACCATGGTTGGAGTCAGGTGCACCTTAGTCCTGAAGGTGACATTTTTGCTTTTTAACACTTTAAAGACGTCTTTTGCAGGAGGCTTACCCAGTCAGTATGTTGTTTGATTTCTTGACTGCCGCTTCCGTGGCATTGATTGTGGATCCAAGTAAAGTGAAGTTCTTGACAACATCCAGTATTTTCTTTATTTATCATGATGTTGCTTTATTGGTTGGTTTGTGAGGATTTTTATTTTCTTTATGTTAAGGTGTAATCCATACTGAAGTCTCTGATCTTCATCAGTAAGTACTTCAAGTCCTCTTCGCTTTCAGCAATCAAGATTTTATCATCTGTGTATCACAGATAGTTAATGAGTCTTCCTCCAATCCTGATGCTGTATTCTTCATATAGTCTGGCTGCTCAGATTATTTGCTCAGCATACAGATTGAGTAAGTATGGTGAAAGGATACAACCCTGACACACATCTTTCCTGACGTTAAACCCCAGAGCATCCCCTTGTTCTGTATGAACGACTGCATGTTAGTCTATGTACAGGTTCCTCGTGAGCACAATTAAATGTTCTGAAATACCCATTCTTCACAGTGTTATCTGTCATTCGTTATGATCCACACAGTTGAATGCCTTTGCATAGTCCATAAAACACAGGTAAACATCTTTATGGTATTCTCTGCTTTCAGCCAAGATCCACCTGACATCATCAATGGTATCTCTAGTTCCACGTCCTCTTCTGAATTCATTTTGAATTTCTGGCAGTTCCCTGGCAATGTCGTGCTGCAGTTGCTTTTGAGTGATCTTCAGCAAAATTTTACTTGGTGTGATAGTAACGATATTCAATAATTTACACATTCTTTTGGATCACCTTTCTTTGGAATGGGCGGAAATATGGATCTCTGTCGGTTGTCCGGGTAGCTGTCTTCCATGTTTCTTGGCGTAGCTGAGTGAGCATTTGCAGTATTACATCAGTTTGTTGAAATATCTCAATTGGTATTCCATCAATTCCTGGAGGCTTCTTTTTTGCTAAAGTCTTCAGTGCAACTTGAACTTTTTCCTTCATTACCATAGGTTCTCGATCATATGCTATCTCCTGAAATGGTGAACATCGACCAGTTCTTTTTGGTACAGTGACTTTGTATATTCCTTCCATCTTCTTTTGATGCTTCCTGTGTCATTCAATATTTTGCCCATAGAATCCTTTAATATCACAACTTGATGCTTCAGTATTTTCTTCAGTTCTTTCAGCATCAAAAATGCAGAAAGTGTTCTTCCTTTTTGGTTTTCTAACTCCAGTTGTTTGCACATTTCATTGTAGTACTTTAGTTTGTCTTCTTGAGCAGCCCTATGAAATCTTCTGTTTAGCTCTTTAACTTTATCATATCTTCTGTTTGCTTTAGCTACTTGATGTTTAAGAGCCAGTTTCGGAGTCTCTTCTGACATCCGTTTTGGTCTTTTTTTTCTTTCCTGTCTTTTTCATGACCTCTTGCTTTCTTCATGTATGATGTCCTTCCACAACTTGTCTTGTCTTTGGTCATTAGTATTCAGTGTGTCAAATCTATTCTTGAGATGGTCTCTAAATTCAGGTGGGATAACTCAAAGTTGTACTTTGGCTCTCAAGGACTTGTTCTAATTTTTTTCAGCTTCAACTCAAACTTACATATGAGCAATTAATGGTCCCAAGCGTAACCGTTTATCATGAATTTAGCATTCAGGTCATCCCCATTCCAGTTTTTATATTTATGTTTCTGTATACAAATGGGATATCGTTTTATAGATTTTTTAACTTATAAGAATGTTACCAAACTGTGTACTCAACTTTGTGTTTTTTATTTATCTAGGTTAATGTGTATAATTCTACTTTTTTATGTTAAATTTTTATATACAGAATTCCGTTGTATAATCATACCACTGTCTATCCATTCGCCTGTTAGTGCACATTTAAATTGTTGAAGTTGGTTTTTTAAACTGTTTTCAGTCTTCAGTTGAAAGGCAAGGATTATTTGAGTTTTATTAATGGACCTCTTCCAGTCGGTTGGAGTAATTGAGAGCGACTTCTTTTTGGAGGCAATATAAGCAGAGTAGTTAAAGCATAGATTCTGAAAGTAGACTGGGTTTGAATCTTGACTTTACTGTGATGTTCACTAACTCTGTGATCTTAGGCAAGTTTCTTAATATCTGTTTCAGTTTCCTTATCTGTAAAATGGTATAGAAATTATACCTGACTCATAAGATTGTGATGATGATTATATGAGGTCAATTCATACAAAACATTTAGCATGGTACCTGGCACATAGTTAACAGTTCAATAAACATTTTAGCTATTTAATTTTTTTTTTCACATAGAGAGATCATGCTGTATGTAGTTCCCTGCAGCTTATTATTTTTTCTTAACAAAATATCTGTTTCAATCTTTTAAATTCTGTGTTATTTCATAAGATACATGTTACAGTTTCTAGTTCAACCCCAGTTCAAAAGTTAAACCCATTATTGAATTTTACTGCCAGAAAGGACTGGAGTTAATACACTACAGATTCTTTTTAATCATTTTTCTACTAAGATTTTTCTTTATTTTTGACTCTTTCAAATGATGCTGCAGTGAACATTCTTGTAGTCTGTCTTTTGCATCTGTGAGTTTATCTATAAGGTAGACAACTATAAGTTGGATTCCTGGGGCAGCCAGCATGCATATTTTATATTTTGACATCTTCCAAATTGTTCTTTGAAAGTCAAATAAAAATTTATAACAACCATATGTGAGAATGTTCATTTTCCCATATCTTCTTCCAGTACTAGATACTGAGTAATTTTTTTATATCTTATGCTTTGGAAAACCCAACATTTTTGTTGTATTATTTAAAATGTTGTTATTGGGTATATTAATGATATATCCTTTATTAATTCTACCTGACAAAGGACTAATCCTTTGCCTGCTATATGTTGCTAACATTTTCTCTTAATCTGTTGCTTATCTTTTAAGTTTGTTTATGATGCTATTGTACAGAAGTTTACACTTTTTATGTAGCCATCTGTCTTTTCATTATGGCTTCTGAGTGTTGTATTTTGCCTAAGTATATCTCTATAGCCCCAAGATTATTACATTTTTCCTATGTTTTCCTTTTTTTAATGTTTAAAACTCTAATCCATCTAAAGTTCCAAAAGATTGACCAAGAAGTCAGAAGCATTACAGTAGATGGGCCAGACCCATAACTTGTCAAGAAAGATTATTTGTCAAATTTATTTTGTAGGTGGGAAAATTAAGACCCAGAGAGCCTAGAATGACTTGTCCAGGATAATTAGTCATTATGATTAGTGGCAGAGTCAGGTCTTAGCATCAGTCTTCATCTCATGCTTTTTTTCCTCCTATAGTACTGGCGGTGTAGTGGTTAAGAGCTCAGCTGCTAACCAAAAGGTCTGCAGTTCGAATCCACCAGTTGCTCCGTCAAAACCCTACGGGGCAGTTCAGCTCTGTCCTATAGGGTCGCTATGAGTTGGAATCGACTCACTATGAGTTGGTTTGGATAGTACTACCTTGCAGAATTGTTTGGTGATTTTTTTTTTTTTTTTAAGTCAACCTCCCTCCAGTTAAAAAATAGATGATTTGGGCAGACTTTTATAGTTGTGAAACTAGAGCTTTGAGTGTGAATGAGCCAGGTGCTTTCATCAAACACGTAGGGTACTTACAAGGCACTATATTAGATATTGGGTTTATGAAACCATACATTTATATAAGCAAAGTGTTCAAAGTGCTTTTGTGTATATTCCCAATAAAATGTTTTTATACCATATACTGCTTCAGGGGAATTCTTTAAACTCAACATTAGCACACAAAGGATGTAATTGGTTCCAGTTACCCTAGGGAAACTGAAAGGCAGTGAAGTGAAAGAAAAAGCAGTGGAAGCAACCTTTGCGTTGACTTCTTCTCTTTTATTGTAGCAATAAAAATCATCTCACTCACAACTGACTATACCAGAAAAGAAAAAAAAAAGCCGTTGCCATCGAGTCAATTCTGACTCATAGCAACCCTGTAGGGCAGAGTAGAACTGCCCCATAGGGTTTCCAAGGAGTGGCTGGTGGATTCGAATGGTTGACTTTTTGGTTAGCAGCTTAACCACTGTGCCACCTACTGACAGAGAGTATTTTGTAGGCCAAGTACCCTTTCCCTTGTCCCTGTTCCTCAAAACCCATAGTTATCTAAATCTAATCAGCTGTCTGGCAGTGAAAAAAATCTCAAATAACTCTTTCTGAATCCCGCTGTCCCATTGAGCAGCTAGATTTGAAAAGCTGATGCTGTTACCAGCCTTTCTTTCCCTCTTTTGTTTTTTCCCTCTTTGTTCCTCTCCACAATTCTTTCATCTTCCTCCTGACCCCTCACTTTCTCTGCCCCTTCTTCTCTTTTGATCTCTTGCAGTCATCTTCTCTCCCCTTTTACATCTTCTCTGTACTCTTTTCTCCTTAATATAGTATGAATGGCGGGTATAGTTTTTTTTAAAAAAAGTTCAATAAATATAATCGGTTATTTCCAATTTTGAAGGTGGGTACTAAAACATTTTATAACTTTATCTTCCATCCCCCAGATTAACAAAATCGAATTATGTTCTACATAGACAAGTCCTTGGAGTAAACTCTGTTTTGGATTTGATAGGCAACCATGCTTTTAACAAATATATTACTTTTAAAAGCAGAAAATAAAGTTAATGTTTTACAGAGAAAGTTTCTTTGTTTCATTGGCCTAAAACCCTCCTCGCTGGTCTTCCTGGCAGTTCCAGTTCCACCCCTTTGGATTATACAGAGCGTGTCTTCGTTCTCAGATAGCTATTCAGAAACCGAATTCTCCAGAATATACACAGCCAGTTTCTTCAGTTGTGCTGCTCATGGCATTCTATAGATATTTCGCCTTTGGGGAAAAATTGCAGAAAATAGTAACCCCCCAAAATTTACCTTTCTTTGTTTTGTTTTCAGATTTAATTCAGGTAGCTTTTTTCACCTGTTCATTTGACCTGGCAATTAAAGACATTAACTCTCCTTGGTGCGATGTTTTTGACATAGATGATGCAAAGGTAGGTATTTACAGTTTCTCTGCCTTTTTTTTTTTGGTAACTTGAAGCAGCTTTTCAGAAAACAAGCAAAGTAAAGAACATTAACTGTCTTGTGACTAACTTATAATTTTCCTTAAAGAGAGATGAATTGTTCAACTAGGTCCCATCTAACTTGTAAATTGGGTTCATAAAACTCTGGAAAACATGTTTTCATGGTGATTCAGTTTCTGAGTCCAACCTGGTTAAAAGCCTATTTAACCCATCATCAAATCTTACTACCTGTAGGGACTGTGGAACTAATATAATCCAAACTCTAATTTTTATAGGAAGTCAAAACTCAGAGAATAGGATAAATGATTTTTCCAAAGACTTAACTCTTTACTTTGTAACAGTTTTAATAAGAAATTAAGTTCTGCATTCCACCTGGTAATGGGCAGTAATTCACCTACAATTTCTATCTTCCCATTTCACATTCCCCTTTTTTTTCTTTACTCATATCACTCCTTTGTTGACTTTTAGATTCTTGAAAGAGAAAAGTAGTCAGGGCCTATGAAGGGAGGTAAATTCTGGTCAATTTTGGGGTGTTGGGAGCCAGAGAGGTGGGTAAAAGAGTGTTAATTGTTTTCTTAAGCATTGTAGGTAGCAGCATAGGGTAACATTCCGGTGGATGGGTGTACTATAGGTCTTTCAGAAACACAGACTTCTGAAACCATAGTCACCACTTGCATACATGTAAAAACTTTGGTATTCCTTGTGAAAATAAATTATTTCAAAATTTAATCTTAGATTTTGAAAAGAAGTATACTGTTTGCCTGATTCTAAAAAAGCCATTGTCATTGAGTCGATTCTGACTCGTAGCAACCTATAGGACAGGGTAGAACTGCCCCATAGGGTTTTCAAGGAGCGCCTGGTGGATTTGAACTGCCAACCTTTTGGTTAGCAGCCGTGGCACTTAGCTACTATGCCACAAGGGTTTCAAGCAGCCTTTTAAACTGAGAGCTAATGTACATTTGAAGGTAAACGAATGATTTGTATTGTTACTTAAAGACTTAAGTGACCAGCAACCAGATCAAAGGTAGATAGCATGTTGTTCCGTGGTATTGTGCCAGGGTAGGGGTGGGGATCAGAGGTGAATTGGGAAACAGGGAAAAGGCCCTCAATGAATTGATGTTCTAGGATGCCGAGCACCAGTAGTAATTAGGCTTATTGTATTTCCGTTTTCTCTGCTCCTCAGTCACTCCCTGGTGACCTACCATTTTCCTCTGTCCAAGTACCTAGTATCTTACTCTTCTTCTTTTAATTATCCATAACTCACCACTTCAGAAACTTTCTGGCATACCCTTGAAGTGCCCTGTGCCTAGGATGACCATATTATTATCTTCCAAATTAGGATAATGACAGGGGTACTGTTAATAGTTATACCTGTACAGGTATAAACTGAGACTTATGGTCACCATGTCAAAGCAAAACAAAACAAACCTGTTGCCATTCAGTCGATGCTGACTCATAGTGACCCTACAGGACAGAGTAGAGCTGCACCATAGCGTTTCCACAGTGCCTGATGGATTTGAACTGCCAACATTTTGGTTAGCAGCCGAGCTCTTAACCACTGTGCCACCAGGGCTCCATGGTCACCATACACCTACATCAAAATTACCTCACTTCCCTTTCCTCACCATCCAGATTCCTTTCCTATTGAAAAAAAGCTAATAAACGTAATTAAAGTAATTTTCACTATTGTGCAAATAACCGATGGATATTTTGCAAAAGGGAAATTTACATTTTAATTGAGGAACTTATTAGCCCAGGTTATTCTTCTTGGTAGAATGTGTGAGGTGATTTACAGGCTACCTGCCATCCTCCCCTTTTCTATTCTGACAGTTGACAACCCCTGGTTTAAGTGCAGAATGCTTTCCCTTCAGTGAAAATAACATCTCACATCATAACCAGCCTCTGTTTATTCATTCTCCATCACCTACTTGTACTTCCCTCTCTTTTCCTTTGTTGAATCACTCTCACTTCAAACATTTTATTCATGCATTTTGTGCATCTTTGCTTTCTCTGCTGGGGTGTAGTTAGATACACTGTACTGTAAAAGCCCTGCAAGTCAAGATCTGGGTTCAGGTAACACTTAATCTTTCTATGCCTTGATCTCCACATCTCTTAAGTGATAGGACTTGATTAGATAACTCAAGAACAACCCCTAGAGCTCTAAGATTCTATATCACTTATCTTTCTTTTCCTTCCTTTTCTTTTTTTGGGGATTACCCTTTTATCTCATTGCTAATGAGTTCCATGTGTTGCTCTCCTTTTTTTTTTTTCCTCAGCTTATTTTGAAATTTCAAACTGGCAGATTTAGGTTACTTGGAACTTGAATATCTTCCAGCCTTATGGAAGGTCTTGTTCAGATTACAGCTCTCCAGTAGCGTTCAGCAACAGACTCAAGGAAACCTCACAGATTTCTGGAGCTCTTTTTTGTGTAACTTCTTCTTTCTGATACTCTCCCCTTTTAATTCCAGTCCCGAAAGCCTTTCCAAACTCTGAGCTCTGACTCTTCAACTCTGTGAGACTGCTGTGCTCTGCTTGGGATCCCTTTCTTGTGCCACAGTTTGAAAGTGCCTCTAGGCAGGAAGCTGGGCAGTTGTAGGGTCCACTCTTTCCTTTCTTTCAGTGATCACAGTTCATTGCTTATCCAGTGCTGAAACATTTGTTTTATATAGTTTGTCCAGTTTTCTAGTTGTTTATGGCAGAAGGGCATGGTTGATACCTGTTACTTCATAGCAGATGGTATATTCTTCAATATACTGCTGAATTTTATTTCAGATTCAATAAATCATATGTATAGTGAATTTTATTTCAGATTCAATAAATCATGTGTATAGTGGCTCTCATTTGTGAATGGTATAGTACTGACCCTCACCCTACTTTTCTTTCTTTGTGAGGACTAGAAATGTAAGGGGGTATTTTTCTTTGTAACAGTGATTGAGGTCACAATTGGCATTTAGTGGGTGAAGGTAAGAGATTCTGTCTTAGAATGCACTAGTGTGAAAACAGCATGGGGGCATGTCTGACCTCCTCTAACTTCACAAGGGAGAAGGAGAATTGAGATCAACAGCCCTGATTCCTATGAGGCGGAGGTTAGACATGCCTCCTCTTTCTGCCATCTTTACCAATTCTGACACCAACCATCTCTCCCAGCCTCTCTACTTCTCTGTTGAGTTCAGTAATTCATTAAAACAGACACACACAACTCACAGATCACATTCACGATTATGGGATTTATTAGGGAAGTAACAGTTATAATTCAGGCTCAGAAACACTCAGGATACAGTTCTTCCCTCAGGATAGCCTCCTCCCAGCCGTACTTGCAGGTACACCTCTCCCTGGCCCTCAGTCTCTGCCCAGAGGCCCTCGGCTTTCTTTCTCCCTGGGCCGGGAAGCCTACCACACCGTCTCCTGCTGCCAGGTCTCTCGTACTGCTGTTTCTTACTGTCTTCAAGGTTACAGCTCGCTTTCTGTCTCTTGAGTCCAAGAGCTTCTCAGCACAGGGATCCCAGGTCCAAAGGACGTGCTCGCTCCTGGCTGTTCTTCCTTGGTGATACTGGGGTTCTCCTCTCTGCTCTGGAATTGGCTCCCTTTTAAGGCAAAACTGACCAATCCCCCTGGTGGGCCACAATTACCATATCACACAGTCCTGCCCAGTCACCTGGGTGGGAGTTACAAGACCATGGCTAGAAGGGCCACACACAAAAGTATTTCATAGCTCTGCAACTGGTCTGTAATTTTCTACCTTCACCTCTTTTCTTTGTGCTTCCTTTGTTCAGTTTTAGTAACATGGTTCTGTTGGTCTCTTAAAATAAGAAGCTTTTTCCGTGTCCTGGAACAGTTTAAATATTAAGAACTAACTTTTCTTTGAAGGTTTGGTAGAACTCAGATGCTTAAAACCAGGTATCTTTTTAGGTAGACCCGAAACTTTATGGTTATTTTTATATTCAAATTTTTTGAGTCAATTTTTGTAACTTATTTTCCTAGAAAAATCATCCATTTCATTTACATTTTAAAGTTTTTTGATAAAAAGTTTTAATAGTGTGCATATGTGATTTTTGTTAAATCTCCAGTTATTTATTTTTTAATTATATTATTTTCTCTTATTTCTTGAATAGATTTGGCAGACTCTAATGTTTTTCGTACTCCCCTTCATTTTAATTCTTTTATAAAAAAATTTTTAATGCTTATTTTGTTCCTTTTGCTAACTTTTTTTTGTACTTTAAGGTTTACAGAACAAACTAGCTTCTCATTAAACAGTATACGTATTGTTTTATGACATTGGTTACCAACCCCATGACATGCCAACACTCTCCCTTTCTCAACCTTGGGTTCCTTATTACCAGCTTTCCTGTCCCCTCCTGCCTTCTAGTCCTTGCCCCTGGGCTGGTGTGCCCCTTTAGTCTCATTTTGTTTTATGGGCCTGTCTAATCTTTGGCTGAAAGGTAAACCTCAGGAGTGACTTCAGTACTGAGCTAAAAGGGTGTCCAGGGGCCATACTCTCAGAGTTTCTCCAGTCCCTGTCAGGCCAGTAAGTCTGGTCTTTTTTTTATAAGTTAGAATTTTGTTCTACATTTTTCTCCAGCTCTGCCCAGGACCCTCTGTTGTGATCCCTCTCAGAGAAGTTGGTGGTGGCAGCTGGGCACCATCTAGTTGTACTGGACTCGTTCTGGTGGAGGCTGTGGTAGTTGTGGTCATCAGTCCAAAGGACTAACCTTTCCCTTGTATCTTTGGTTTTCTCCATTCTTCCTTGTTCCAGATGGGGTGGGACCAGTGGAGTATCTTAGATGACTGCTCACAGCTTTTAAAACCTCAAAACACTACTCACCAAAGTAGAATGTAGAACATTTTCTTTATAAACTATGTTATGCCATTTGAGCTAGATGTTCCATGAGACCGTGGTCCCCGCAGCCTTCAGCCAAGTAATTTGCTAACAAAGATTGGAGATCTTTTGCTAACTTCTTATTTTAATTGCCTCTTTAATACACTTCCAGTTTTGTTTTTAGTATATGGCACTGTCCCACTCCTTTTAAATTGATTGTGGCATGCGCTTAGTTTCTCTGAGGACTCCTTGAAGAAGAAAGACTCAAAACTACTGCATAGTGTTCTATGCAGTTTGCGTTGAAGGTTTTAGTCCTCAAGTTTTGGTGTCTGTCTGATCAAATGATACATGAGTACAAAGTTCATCATTCAGATAAAGGATTCCTTAATCATCAGCTCCAGTTCCAGACCCTTCTGCAGAATCTAACTGCTGCTGTCAGTGTGATGTTCACCTTCTAAAGTGTTTTCTATGCTTTTACTTGACATCCATGTTGTCCTGAGAAATAGAAAGGGTGTGATGTGTATTTGTATATGTATGTGTGTTTTGGTAATAGATGGTATCATACTGTATTTGCTATTCTTACCTGCATTTTTCATTCAGTTGTGTGTCTTAGAGATCGTCCCATGTCAGTACATGCAGATCCACAATACAGAACTTTTTAATAATTGCATAGTCCTTGGGTTGTGCTCTGGTGGCGCAGTGGTCAAGAACTTAGCTGTTAACCGAAAGGTTGGCAGTTTGAATCCACCAGCCACTCCTTGGAAACGCTGTGGGGTAGCTCTGCTCTATCCTGCAGAGTTGCTATGAGTCAGAATCGACTTGACAGCAACAGATTTTGGTGGTGCAAACACTTAATGCACTCAGTTGCTAGGTAGAGGTTTGGAGATTTGAATCTGCCCAGAGGTGGCTTGGAAGAAAGTCCTAGTGATCTACTTCCAAAAAATCAGCCCTTGAAAGCCCTGTGGAGCACAGCTCTGCTCTGACATGCGTGGAGTTGCCGTGGTCAGAATCGACCTGGCGGCACCTGGCTTACGGAATTCCGTAACACTTGTACAACCCAGTTTAACCATTTACCTAATGATGGGGGTGTAACAGGACTTTTCTGTTTGTTTCCTCTAGGGAGTGCTGCTTTAGGACATTTTTGTGCATTCTCCCTTGTGTTTTCTCTGTGAATATGACTTCACAAGAAATGAAAATACATGGGCCATAGAGTTTATGCATTATGGATTTTGCCAGTTTGCCTTCTAGAGTGTCTATACCAATATACAGTCCTTCCAACAGTACTTATTTTCCCATCTCCTTGGTGTGATAAAATACCAAAGCCAATTATTCTCTATTTGGTTTCTCTCTTCCAAAAATTCTTAAAAATGCCTGATCCATGGTTGACATCTTTCTTTTGCTATAATGGGTATCCTTCTGCATGCATCTTTTTTTTTTTTTTTCTTCTGAGACGTCTTTGCTATCATCTTTATAGAATTTTAGAAGAAAGGGGAGGTGAGTACATATTCTCAGTCCCCTGTCTGAACTGTCATGGATACTGATTAATGGCTGTGCGTATTTACTAAATTGCTCTTGCACATCTGCCTCTACATACCCATGATGCAGATTTGTGACTCAGCATAAGTCTCTGCTTGTCAAGGATCTTTGGGGCCAACTCTGAAATCCTGTAAATGACGAGAATAACATCTGTGAATGCTGGGCTTCGACTATACTTTGGCAGAATGGTAATTACACAATGTAACTTTTCTGAGACAATCTTTAAATCAGGGAATACCCACCCACTGCCGCCGAGTCAATTCTGACTCCCAGCGACCGGATAGGACAGGGTAGAACTCCATGGAGTTTCCAAGGAACGCCTGGTGGATTTGAACTGCCGACCTCTTGGTTAGCAGCTGTAGCACTTAACCAGTACACCACCAGGGTTTCCAAATCAGGGAATATGTTATATTAATCAACATGTATTAGAAATGATTTTTTAAATTCTTATTTTCAGGTTTTAGAGTATTTAAATGATCTGAAACAGTATTGGAAAAGAGGATATGGTTATACTATTAATAGTCGATCCAGCTGCATCCTGTTTGAGGATATCTTTCAGCATTTGGACAAAGCAGTTGAGCAGAAACAAAGGTAAAAACTTAGAAAAGGATTGTACATTTTGAATGCCCAATTAAGCTTCTAAAAAAATGTTGTGTAATGATTGGGTTTTTTAAAATAATACTTGACACCAAAGAATTATATAACATGTATGTAAGTGATAAAGCATACGAACTCTGCACTCAGTGTAAGAACTAGAACATTACTAATAACTTGAATTTATTTACACGTTCCTCACCTGTTCTATTATCCTGCCTCCTGCTCCCTCCACACCTCCTATTCTGAGTAACAACTACTCTGAATTTTGTGTTTATCATCCCCTTGCCTCTTAAAAAATAATTTCAACCATGAATGCATGTGTGCCTAGACAAAGTTTGGTTTTACTTAGACTCATACTGCTTGCTGCCTTCTGAGGTTTTTTTACCCTCAACATCATGTTTATAATATTTATTTTGTTGAATATAGTTCATTCATTTTTGCCACAATACGATATTTGATAGTGTGAATATACCAAAATTTATACCGTCTGTTCTTACCAATGGAGTCCTTTGGTGATGCAAACAGTTAACAGGATCAGCTGCTAACCAGGAGGCTGGAGGTCTAAATCTACCCTGAGGCACCATGAAAGAAAGGCCTGGTGATCTTCTGCAAAATCAGCCACTGAAACCCCTATGGGGCACAGTTCAGCTCTGACACACAGGGAGTAGCCATAAGTTGGAATCAACTCCATGGCAACTGGTTTGGCTTTTTTTTTTTTTTTAAACTCTTGTTAATGGACATTTGGTAGTTTCTATTTTTTGCTGTTATAAATAGTGTAATTATGAACTTTCTTATACATAGTTCCTGGTAGGAATGTGCAAAATTTTTAAATTTAGAAGAGAGTTTCTCATAAAAAAACCTTTGTTACTTTCATACTTTTCAAGTTTTTGGTTTTAAACTTTTCATAATTTGAACCTTTGATAGAACCTCAACCCCCATTTTATTTGAAAGATACGCCTCCACAAAAACTTACATAGTTATAGTTGGAGACAGAAATCATTTTATCAAGATTTAGACAGAAAGACTAGGGGTGATGTATTATGTTGTGTTTCTGGTGCTAATTTATGTAGAGAGAAATTTTTAATTTATGGATATGATTCTAGTTTATGAAATTTTTTTGATGGAAGTTAGATAAGAAAAGCTGCTACCAAAAACTTTTGTGTGGTTTTCAGTTTAGGCAAGTACCTTCGTTGAGACGGGAGATAACTTTCTTCCTGCTTAGTTTATAAATGACTTATAGCCTTTAGACTTTATGAGATGACACATCTTTACTGTTTGTTTCTTATTCATTTCATTGTTGGATGGGAAGCATAGTAAACTTAAAATTGTGTCAAACGGAAGTAACATTTGCAAGGTTTGCAGTTATAGTTTGATCCCAGACTTAAAGCTTAAGTAAGAAGTTTATCATTGGTGTATTAAATATGAGTATTCTGTACACTGAAAACTACAAAACATTGCAGAGAGAAATTAATGGGGACCCAGATAAATGGAGAAATATACCATCTTTATGGATTGGAAGACCTAAATTGATCTATAGAGTGTAATCCCTATCAAAATCCCAGCAGATTTCTTTGTAGAAAATGACAAGCTAATTCTAAAATTTATGGGAATGTAAAGGACCTAGAAGAGCTAAAAAAATTTTGAAGAGACCAAAAAGACTTACACTGTCTGACTTCAAACCGTACTATAAAGTTATGGTGATTGACAAATAGGTCAATGGAATAGAGTTCAGAAATAAACTCACGTGCATATGGTCAATTGCTATTCAGTAAAGATGGCAGGGAAAAGGATAGTCTTTTTAGCATATGGTGCTGGAACAATTGTTTATCCATGTGTGAAAAATAATGACACCTAGACCCTTTCTTCACACTATATAAACATGGGTCATATATTTAAATGTAAAGCATAAAACTATAAGACATCTAGAAAAAAATATAGAACCAATGACCTAAATATCACAGCTAAACTCTAAAACTATTAGAAAACTTAGGAGTAAATCTTCGTAACCTTGAGATAGGCAAACATTCCTTAGATATGGCACCAAAAACGTGATCCTTAAAAAAAAAAAAGACAGACTTCATCAAAATTAAAAATTGTACTTCAAAAGATACTATTAATAAAATAAAAAGACAAAACGTGTATGTGATTAAGGACTTGAATCCAGAATATATAAAGAACTTTGTCATCATTAGGTACCCTTAGGTCAAAATATGGCCTGGATGTGCGCCATCCTCAAAACCCTTATGTTTGAGCCCGTTGTTGTAGCCTCTGTGTCAATCCATCTTGTTGAGGATCTCCCTTGTTTTCACTGACCCTCTGCCTTACCAAGCATGATGTTTTTTTTCTAGAGATTGGTCCCTCCACTCAGTAATACTGAGACAAATAACACAATTTTTAAAAGGGGCAAAGGTCTGAACAGACTCTTCACCAAGAAGATACATGATGGCAAATAAGAAAGCACAAGAAGAGATGCTCAGCATCATTAGATGATGTTATTAGGTGCTGTTGCGTCAATTCCACCTTATATAGGACAGAGCAGAACTGCCCCATAGGGTTCCAAGGAACAGCTGGTAGATTTGAACAGCCGACCTTTTGGTTAGCAGCTGAGATCTTAACCTCTACACCACCAGGGCTCCCATTAGATATTACCAGGGTTTCCATTAGATATTAGGGAAGCGCAAATTTAAATCCCAGGGAAATACCACAAATAATGCCTCAAAACTGGCTAAATTGAAAAGAAGACTCAAAACCCTAAGACTGGGCAAGATGTGGAGAAACTGGAAATCTCATACATTGCTAGTGGGAATGCAAAAATGGTACAGCCACTTTAGAAAACAGCTTCGCAATTTCTTGAAAAGTTAAACACATACCTACTATAAGACTTAGCAAATCTCTCCTATATATCTTCCCAATAGAAATGAAAACATACATCTACACAAAGACATTTATGCAAATGTTTACAGCAGCATTATTCATAATAGGTAAAAACAGTAAAACAGTTCAAGTGTCCGTCAACTGATAAATGGATTAAACATGTGGTACATGCATATGATGGAATACTGCCCAGCAATAAAAAAGCATGATACTGATGTTGGGTTAGGTGCTGTTGAGTCGATTTCCACTCATAGCGACCCCATGTGACAGTATACAACTGCCCCATAGGGTTTTCAGTTGGAATCGACTTGACAGCAACAGGTTTGGGTTTTTTTTTTTTTTTTTTTTTTTAAATAGGGTTTTCTAGGCTGTAATCTTCCACGGAGCTGCTGGGTGGATTCAAACCACCAACCTTTCAGGTAATAGCTGAGCACTTAACCATTGTGCCACCAGGGCTTCTTGAACTACTTGTAGATGCTACAAAATGAATTATTTCAAAAACATTATGCTAACTGAAAGAAGCCAGACATAATAAGACTATATTTTGTATGACTCTGTTTATATGAAATTTCTAGAAAAGGTAAAACTTTAAGAGACAGCAGAGCAGTGGTTGCCTGGGTCTGGAGGCAGGGGCAGAGAGTGACTACAGACAGCCAGAAGGGAATTTTTTAGGGTGATAGAAGTGTTCCAAAACTGAATGTGGTGAAGTTGCACACACAGTTTTATATGTTTACTGAAACTTATCAAACTGTACACTTAGATGGGTGGATTTACGTTAGGTGAATTATGCTTTTAAAACAATGTCAGTACTTTGTAAAAGGAAAATGGAGAAAATAAAAACTTTTGGTAAAAGTGGAAAAAATATTTTAAAGAATCTGTGAATTCAAAATAAAATGTTTCCTTAGAGTTTTTTTGCAAGATAATGCTTATGGTATGTAATTTTTGAAAAAGTTTTGCAATTCTTAGTTCACTTCTTTACCTTAATAGAATATAAAAATAGAATATAGTAGAATGTAATTTGAATTTTTTAAAAATTAAGATCTTGCAGTATCATATGGTCGTATTTTTTTAAGCAGCTTTATTGAGAAATAATTCATGTACCATACAGTTCACCCATTTAAAGTGTACAATTTACTGGTTTTTAATATAACCACAGAATTTCATAACAGTTATCTGATTTTAGAACATTTTAATCACTATCTGATTTTAGAACATTTTAATCACCTCAAAAAGAAACCTTGTACCCTTAACATTCACTGCCCCCCTTTCCTCTCAAGCTCTGGCAACCACTAATCTACCTTCTGTCTTTCTGAATTTGCCTGTTCTGGCCGTTTCATATAAGTGGAATCATATAAATATGTGGGGTTTTGGTTTTATTTATTTTTTAATTGTTTTCCTTGATTTAGCATAATATTTTCAAGGTTCATCCATGTTGTAACCTGTATCAGCACTATATTCCTTTTTATTGCTAAGTAATCTTCTATTGTATACCACATTTTGTTTATTCATTTATTAGTTGATGGATATTGGGTTTCTATTTTTTGACTGTTGTGAGTAATGCTATTGTGAACATCATATAAAAGTTTTTGTGTGAACAAATATTTTCATTTTGTTTGAGTATGTGCCTAGGAGTGGAATTTCTGGGGTGGCAAGAAGGTCTTTAATTTTGACTGTCAGTGATTTGTTAAGGAATATTAAATCCGTAGGTATGTAGGCAGTCCCAGACTTGCATCGGTTTCAGGACACGATCTGAAGTTGAAGTGTTCTAAGTTGAGGTTGGCCTGTTTGTAGTCATCCAGATTATCTATTGGGAGGCTTTGTTTTGGTTTATCTTAAAATGAAATTCCAGTTTTTAGCTTGTTTTCTTATAATTTATTTGCTTCATCCAAAAGCAAAGTATAGAGGGAAAAATGCAACTAGTTGTGTGGTCCATTATGCTAAATGGTAGCTAATTGGGTTTTTATGTACTTAGAAGCAAATGAAGCTAATATTTAGCATGGCTTGTAGACTCAGATACAGTAACATAGAAGCAATGTGATGTCACAGGCAGATGTTTAGGTTTGGTTTGAGGGCTGGTTCTGCTTTATTGATACTGCAGATTCCCCACTCCTGAAAAGGGAGTGCCTCCTCAGACTCATGGAGTTGTGTGAACATCAAACGAGATAATGTCTTCGAAAGCACTTGGTATAGTGTGATGTAGAAATACGGTATTGTTATTGTATGTGAGGCTTCTTTGTTCAAAACATGCCCTTAACTTGTCTCAGACCTTAACACACCTCCCTCCTCCCCCTGTAATTGTTCAAATAATAAAAACAAGTACTTTGTAGGACTTACTCTCTTAAAATTTTCATGGCCTTGAGCTCATTTATTAATAAACCAATTTCTTTTTTATTAGCAAGTTGGAGAAAATCTTTACTTCTTTTGGACAATTACTTGTTCATGTGTGAATTGAACAGAAAATTCACTCATCAAATTTTTAAATACCTACTACACTACATGTCAGGGTGAGTTCTAGGAGCTGGATAGAGTGAGTAAGACCGTCAGTCATTGCACTTGTGGTTCTTAAAATCTGGAGAAAATAGCAATGTTTTATAAAAACCATGTGTAATGGTATAATTGTTTGTATAAGATTGTGACATAGTACAAAAAGTTAAAGAAAGGAGTTTGATCCTTTATGGCAGTAAATCAGTTTGTCTACCACCCCCATTTCTAACTCAGGAAGGAGAGAGTCAACAGATGGTGCCCAGCGGTGATTGTGAAGACTGACAGATGGTTTTCAGGGACTGTTTATACGAAAAGACTGATGAAGAGTTTTTAAAATTCTTGTTTAGCTGAATCAAGATGAAATCTTTTTAAATAGGTATACTCAGAGACTTCGATCAGATTTCTCTCCAAATTGACACTGACCGAAGTGAGCAGTGCCAAAATTACGAGTGTTTCTGAAGAAAACCAACATATGCTCAGCAGGGAGAAAAAAATAAGATTTTTAATAGAGTATTTTATATTGTATTTTTTCTGATCTATTTTATCAAAATATTAACTTTTTCTTTCTTACGTTACTCTTAAAATCCCTTTTTTTGTACTTGGATGTTACATTTTAAAAAATATGTGTAAACTGACAATATTCTGTTACTGATGTGACTTGTCTGGGGTTCCCAGGCTGCATTTTGCTTTCTCCACCCTTCCCTACCCTACCCTGGCAATGATACTGTGCATACAGGTTGTCATCCTTTTATATTAGCATTAAAGCAGAGACATTCTTCAATGTCACTGGATGTTTTTAGCCTAATTTTAATAACATGATTTTACTTAAGGAAAAATTGAAGCTCGCAAATAATGTTAATTGACAAGCATCAACATTTTAGTTAAATAAAACCAGCTTTCCAAATTTAGGGTCCTCGACTTTTGTTAGAATCACTGCAGTGATGAGATTAAAGTTAAAACCAGTAAAGTTGCTCTTTACTCCTTTTGGCAGTAAGCAAATTTAAGCAGCTATTACTGTTTAAGCGCTGTGATTAGAACAGCAGATTGAATTTACTAAAGAAATAAGATCTCCCTGGATTTTATTCCACCCCACCCCGCATCCCCCAATTTCTGTTAATATATGTTTATCTTTTCAGATTTGGGGAATTCAGCAAGTCACTTCCTCATTCCCAAAGTAAGATTGATATTCTGGACCGTAATTACTTGCCTCATGAAATCTTTCTTTTTGTCAGAGATACTCCCAGATGTCAAAATTAATTGTTACAAACAATAATATTGGTTGCGATTATTAAATAACTCTTGAATCTTTTCATTGGCTCTTCAGTCTATGATATTTTCAGATTTCATGGTTGAAATAGCACAGCTTTTTTGGGTTGTGTAATTCCTCACTGTAACAGAAGATGGCAACATTGGAACATGTTTAGTGGTACCAAGTGATTTTTAAATAGCTATTTTGGTCAATTACTTAGCCCGTTGTAACCAGGAGACTTTGTCTTTTAAAGTTCTCTGGGGTGTATTTAGATTCTTGCCCCTCTGAGAACCTGTTCTTGGTTGTCTTGCCCAGTGTTCCATGGAGTTTAACTAGGTGTACTATAAGTATCTTTTCGTGCTAGTTGAAAGATACTGACTGAACAAAGTAAAAGTTTATATAAATATACTGGCTGTTCTCTGGATTCAGATGTCCGCTTGCCTTCTGGATAAACATGTTTTGACTGTCTCTCTGGACTCCAGGTCTGTGAGGTTTGGAACTTTGTATAATTCACTGTTCTCTCTTTGGTGCCTAGTACGATGCCTGGGATAGTTGGTGCTGAATATTTATCGAAAGAATATTCTCAAAGCTTCTTTTTCTTCTGTATTCCCTATTTTAGTCAAAACCACCATCATCCTTCCAGCCATCCAAGCTGTGTACCTAGGCATCATTTTTGACTCTACCTCCCTCGCCTTCTACATCCATCACCATATTTTTATTTTTGGTTCTAGTTTATATCAATTCCTTCCACTTTTCTCCATCCCCACTGTTACCACCTCAGTTCAGGCTATTATTTCCTCTCTCCTAGATTTTAACAATTGCCTCCTAAATGCTTCCTTGATTTCAGTGTTACTTCCACTCCACTCTAATACAATCTTCTTTCTAAAATGCGCATATTATCATATCCAGCACCTGCATAAAATCATTCGGTGACTTCCCATTGACTGCCAAGAGAAAGTCCTCTCACAGTTTTCATGAGACCCCACTGTTTCCCTCTTGAAGGTGGTGTTTGTGCTATTGATTTTTTTAATGTTGAAGTCTACTAACTCTGTAATTTGTAGACCTTTTTTTCTTTTCTTTTTTTTTAACTGAACTTTAGATGAAGGTTTACAGAACAAACTCGTTTCTCATAAAACAGTACACACATTGTTCTGTGACATTGGTTAACATCCCCATGGCATGTCAACACTCTCCCTTCTCAACCCTACGTTCCCTATTACCAGCTTTCCTACTTCTTCCTACTTTCCAGTCCCTGCCCTAGTGCTGGTGCACCCCTTTAGTCTTGTTTTGTTCCATGGGCCTCTTCAATCTTTGACTGAAGGGTAAACCTCAAGAGTGACCTCGTTACTGAGCTGAAACGGTGTCTGGGGTCTGTACTCTCAGGGTTTCTGCAGCGTCTGTCAGGCCAGGAAGTCTGGCCTTTCTTTTTGAGTTAGAATTTTGTTGTACGTTTTTCTCCAGCTCTGTCTGGGACCTTCTATTTTGATCCCTGTCAGAGCAGTTAGTGGTGGTAGCCGGCCACCATCTCATTGTACTGGACTCAGTCTGGTGGAGGCCGTGGTATATGTGGTCCATTAGTCCTTTGGACTAATCTTTCCCTGTGTCTTTAGTTTTCTTCATTCTTCCTTGCTCCCAAACATGTGAGATCAGTGGAGTGTCCTAGATGGCCACTCATAGGCTTTTAAGACCCCAGACACTACTCACCAGAGTAGAATGCAGAACATTTTCTTTATAAACTCTGTTAAGCCAGTTGAGCTAGATGTTCCCTGAGACCATGGTCCCCATAGCCCTCACCCCAGCAATTAGGTCCCTCAGGGAGTTTGGGTGTGTCTATGGGGCTACCAGGGCCCTGCCTTGTACAGGCTGTGCTGTCTTCCCCATTATTGTGTACTGACTTACAGTTCACCAAAGTTGCTGCTTATCTATTGTCTATTAAGTGTTTTTCCAAACCAGCCCCTCCCCACCCTAGTAACACTCAAAGATTCTTTCTTTTTGTGTGTAAACCTTTCCATGAGTTTTTACAGTAGTGGTCCCGTACAGTATTTCCCCTTTTGTGACTAATTTTACTCAGCATAATGTTCTCCAGATGCATCCATGTTATGTGATGCTTCACAGATTCATCATTGTTTTTTAGCGTTGTGTAACACTGCATTGTGTGTATGTACCACAGTTTGTTTATCCATTCATATGTTGATGAGCATCTAGGTTTCCATGTTTTTGCTATTGTGAAAAATGCTGCAGTGAACATGGGTGTACATGTATCTATTCATGTGATGACTCTTATTTCTCTAGGATATATTCCTAGGAGTGTTTCTAGTTTTCTAAGGAAGCTCCATATGGCTTTCTAGAATAGTTGTATCATTTTGCATTCCTACCAGCAGTGCATAAGAGTTCCGATGTCCCCAAAGCCTCTCCAACATTTTTTTAAATTAATTTTTATTGTGCTTTAAGTGAAAGTTTACGAATCAAGTCAGTCTCTCATGCAAAAATTTATATACACCTTGCTATACACTCCTAATTGCTCTCCACCTAATGAGACAGACTGCTCCTTCCCTTTGCTCTCCCTCCTCGTGTCCATTCGGCCAGCTTCTGGCCCCCTCTGCCCTCTCATCTCTCCTCCAGACAGGAGATGCCAACATAGTCTCATGTGCCTACTTGATGCAAGAAGCTGGTTCTTCACCAGTATCATTTTCCATCTCATAGGTCAGTCCAACCCCTCTCTGAAGAGTTAGCTTTAGGAATGGTTCCTGTCTTGGGCTAACAGAAGGTCTGGGGACCATGACCTCCAGGGTCCTTCTAGTCTCAGTCAGACCATTAAGTGGTCTTTTTATGAGAATTTGGGGTCTGCATTTATCCCACTGCTCTCCTGCTCCCTCAGGGGTTCTCTGTTGTGTTTCCTGTCAGGGCAGTCCTCGGTTGTGGCCGGGCACCATCTAGTTCTGGTTTCAGGCTGATGTAGTCTCTGGTTTATGTGGTCCTTTCTGTCTCTTGGGCTCATGATTACCTTGTGTCTTTGGTATTCTTCATTCTTCCTTGCTCCAGGTGGGTCGAGACTTAGATGGCTGCTCGCTGGTGTTTAAGACCCCAGACGAGTGGGATGCAGAATGTTTTCTTAATAGATTTTATTATGCCAATTGACTTAGGTGTCCTCTGAAACCATGGTCCCCAGACCCCCGCCCCTGCTACACTGGCCTTTGAAGTGTTCAGTTTATTCAGGAAACCTCTTTGCTTTTCATTTACTCCAGTTGTGTTGACCTCTCCTGTACTGTGTGTTGTCTTTCCCTTCAGATAAAACTTATTTACTATCTAATTAGTGAAAACTCCTCTCCCTCCCTCCTCCCTCTCATAACCACCAAAGAATATTTTCTTCTCTGTTAAAACTGTTTCTCCAGTTCTTATAATAGTGGTCTTATACAATATTTATCCTTTTGCAACTGACTAGTTTCACTCAGCAAAATGTCTTCCAGGTTCCTCCATGTTATGAAATGTTTCACGGATTCATCGTTGTTCTTTATCGATGTGTAGTATTCCATTGTGTGAATGTACCATAATTTATTTACCCATTCATCCGTTGATGGGCACCTTGGTTGCTTCCATCTTTTTGCTATTGTAAACACTGCTGCAGTGAACAATGTTGTGCATATTTCTGTTTGTGTAAAGGCTCTTATTTCTCTAGGATATATTCCAAGGAGTGGGATTGCTGGATCGTGTGGTAGTTCTATTTCTAGTTCTTTAAGGAAGTGCTAAATTGATTTTCAAAGTGGTTGTACCATTTGACATTCCCACCAGCAGTGTATAAGTAAGTGTTCCAGTCTCTCCACAACCTCTCCAACATTTATTATTTTTTGTTTTTTGGATTAATGCCAGCCTTGTTGGAGTGAGCTGGAATCTCATTGTAGTTTTGATTTGATCGTGAGCATTTCTTCCTGTATCTGTTAGCTACCTGAATGTCTTCTTCAGTGAAGTGCCAGTTCGTATCTTTTGCCCATTTTTTGATTGGGTTATTTGTCTTTTTGTTGTTGAATTTTTGTAGTATCATGTAGATTTTGGAGGTCAGGGTATGATCAAAAATGTCAGCTGAAAACTTCTTCCCAGTCTCTAGGTAGTCTTTTTATTCTTTCGGTGAAGTCTTTGGATGAGCATAAGTGTTTGATTTTTAGGAGCTCCCAGTTATCTGGTTTCTCTTCTGCATTTTTAGTAGTGTTTTGTATACTGTTTATGCCATGTATTAGGGCTCCTAACATTGTCCCTATTTTTTCTTCCATGATCTTTATTGTTTCAGATTTTATATTTAGGCCTTTGATCCATTTTGAGTTCATTTTTGTGCATGATGTGAGGTATGGATCTTGTTTCATTTTTTTGGAGATGGATATCCAGTTATGCCTTTTTCCCAATTAACTGACTTTGGGCCTTTTTTAAAAATTGGCTGCTCATATGTGGATGGTTTTATGCCTGGATTCTCAATTCTGTTCCATTGGTCTATGTATCTGTTGTTGTACCAGTACCAGGCTGTTTTGACTACTGTGGCGGTATAATAGTTTCTAAAATCAGGTAGAGTGAGGTCTACCACTTTGTTCTTTTTTACTAATGCTTTACTTCTCTGGGGCTACTATCCCTTCCATATGAAGTTGGTGATTTGTTTCTCTGTCTCATTAAAAAATGTCATTGCAATTTGGATTGGAATTGCATTGTATCCATAGATGGCTTTCGGTAGACATTTTTACAATGTTAACTCTTCCTATCCACGAGCATGGTATGTTTTTCCACTTATGTAGGTCTCTGTTGGTCTCTTGCGGTACTGTCTTGTAGTTTTCTTTGTGTAGGTCTTTTACATCTCTGTAAGATTTAATTCCTAAGTATTTTATCTTCTTGGGAGCTACTGTAAATGGTATTCATCTGGTGATTTCCTCCTCGATGTTCTTTTTGTTGGTGTAGAGGAAGCCAACTGATTTTTGTATGTTTATCTTGTATCCTGACACTCTGCTGAACTCTTCTGTTAGTTTCAGTAGCTTCCTTGAGGATTCCTTATGGTTTTCTGTGTATAAGATCATGTCATCTGCAAATAGAGATACTTTTACTTCTTCCTTACCAATCCTTTATTTCTTTATCTAGCCTAATTGCTTTAGCTAGGACTTCCAGCACAGTGTTGAATAAAAGTGGTGATAAAGGGCATCCTTGTCTGGTTCGTGTTCTCGTGGGCAATGCTTTCAGAATCTCTCCATTTAAGATGATGTTGGCTGTTGCCTTTGTATAAATGCCCTTTATTATGTTGAGGAATTTTCCTTCTATTCCTATTTTGCTGAGTTTTTATCATGAATGGGTGTTGAACTTTGTCAAAAGCCTTTTCTGCATCAATTGATAAAATCATGTGGTTCTTGACTTCTGTTTTATTTATATGATGGATTATATTAATTGTTTTTCTGATGTTGAACCATCCCTGCATACCTGATATGAACCCCACTTGGTCATGGTGAATTATTTTTTTGGATATGTTGTTGAATTCTATTGGCTAGAATTTTTTTGAAGATTTTCACATCTAAGTTCATGAGGGATGTAGGTCTGTAATTTTCTTTTTTGTGGTGTCTTTACCTGGTTTTGGTATCAGGGATATGCTGGCTTCATAGAATGAGTTTGGGAGTATTCCGTCCTTTTTTATGCTCTGAAATACCTTTAGTAGTGGTGGTGTTAACTCTTCTCTGAAAGTTTGGTCGAACTCTGAAGTAAAGCTGTCTGGGCCAGGGCTTTTTTTCTGTTGGGAGTTTTTTGATTACCTTTTCAATCTCTTTTGTTGTGGGTCTATTTAGTTGTTCTACCTCTGTTTGTGTTAGTTTAGGTAGGTAGTGTGTTTCTAGGAATTCACCCATTTCTTCTAAGTTTTCAGATTTGTTAGAGTACAGTTTTTCATAGTAATCTGATATGATTCTTTTAATTTCACTTGGGTCTGTCGTGATATCGCCCATCCTGTTTCTTATTTGGGTTGTTTGCTTCCTCTCCAGTTTTTCTTTTGTCAGTCTGGTCAATGGTTTATCAATTTCTTTAATTTTTTCAGAGAACCAGCTTTTGGTGTTGTTAATTCTTTCAGTTGTTTTTCTGTTCTCTAATTCATTTAATTCTGCTCTAATTTTTATTATTTGCTTTCTTCTGGTGCCTGAGGATTTCTTTTGTTGCTGTTTTTCTATTTGTTCAAGTTGTCGGGATAGTTCCTTGATCTTGGCCCTTTCTTCTTTTTGGATGTGTGCATTTATCGATATAAATTGACCTCTGAGCACTGCTTTTGCTGTGTCCCAAAGGTTCTGATTGGAAGTGTTTTCATTCTCATTGGATTCTCTGAATTTCTTTATTCCATCCTTAACGTCTTCTATAATCCAGTCTTTTTTGAGCAGGGTATTGTTCTGTTTCCAAGTGTTTGATTTCTCTTCCCTGCTTTTTCTGTTATTGATTTCTACTTTTATGGCCTTATGGTCAGAGAAGATGCTTTATAATATTTCGATGTTTTGGATTCTGCAAAGGCTTGCTTTATGACCTAATATGTGGTCTGTTCTAGAGACTGTCCCATGTGCACTAGAAAAGAAAGTATACTTGGATGCTGTTGGGTAGAGTGTTCTGTATATGTCTATGAGGTCAAGTTGGTTGATTGTGGCATTTAGATCTTCCATGTCGACTTGACAGCAGTGGTTATGGTGTCTTTATTGAGCTTCTTACTGGATATTCTGTCCTGGAAGTGGTGTGTTGAAGTCTCCTACTATAATTGTGGAGCTGTTTATCTCACTTTTCAATGCTGTTAGAGTTTGTTTTATGTATCTTGCAGCCCTGTCATTGGGTGTATAAATATTTAATATGATTATATCCTCCTGGCATATTGTCCCTTTAATCATTATATAGTGTCCTTCCCTATCTTTTGTGATGGATTTAACTTTAAAGTCTATTTTGTCAGAAATTAATAGCGCCATTCCTGCTCTTTTTTGATTGTTGTTTGGTTGATATAGTTTTTTCCATCCTTTGAGTTTTAGTTTGTGTCTCTACATCTAAGCTGTGTCTCTTGTAGGCAGCATATAGCTGTATCATGTTTTTTTATCCATTCTGCAACTCTCTGTCTGTTTATTGGTGCATTTAGTCCATTTACATTCAGCATAATTATGGATAGGTATGAGTTTAGTGCTGTCATTTTGATGCCTTTTTTGGCATAGTGTTGAAGTTTTATTTTTCCACTTCTTTGTGCTGAGAAGTTTTTCTTTGTAAATTGTGTGTTCCTTTTTCATTGTAGTTGAATTTGTTTTTGCTGAATCTTTATCTTGTTTTATATTTTGAAGTATGGGATTGTTAGTCTTCTTTGTGGTTACCTTAGTGTTTACCCTTGTTTTTCTAGGTATAAACCTAACTTGTACCTCCCTATATCACCTTGATTTCCTCTCCATATGGAAGATCTGTGCATACTTTTAGTCCCTCTTGATTATTGTCATCTTTTACATGACATCACTGATTCCGTTTTGAGCTTTTTTTTTTTTAATATTTTATTTTTGTGATTTCCCTGTTTCAGTTGATATCTGGATGCTTGTTCTGTGTCCCAGTGTTGTGTTGTTATCTGATATTATTGATTTTCTAAGCAGAGAATTCCCTTTAGTATTTCTTGTAGTTTTGGTTTGGTTTTTGCAAATAATTTCGCCTTCATATTTGAGAGACCATTTTGCTGGATATATGATTCTTGGCTGGCAATTTTTCTCCTTCGGTGCTCTATATATGTCATCCCACTGCCTTCTTGCCTGCATGGTTTCTGCCAATTAGTCCAAAGTTATTCTTATTGATTCTCCTTTGTAGGTGACTTTTCACTTATCCTTGGCAGCTCTTAAATTACCCCTTTATCTTTGGTTCTGGCAAGTTTGATGATAATATGTCTTGGTGACTTTCTTTTGGTATCTACCTTGTATGGGGTTTGGTGAGCATCTAGGATAGATATCCTTTCACCTTTCATGTTGTCAGGGAAGTTTTCTGCCGACAAATCTTCAGCAGTTCTCTCTGGATTTTCTATTATCCCTCCCTGCTCTGGTATTCCAGTCATTCGCAAGTTATTCTTCTCGATAGAGTCCCCCATGATTCTTAGGGTCTCTTCATTTAAAAAAAATTTTTTTTTTCTGATTTTTCTTCAAATATATTGGTGCCAAGTGCCTTATCCTCCCATCTCCCCCAACTATGCATTCCAGTTCCTCTATTCTGCTCCTCTGAACTTCCTATTGAGTTGTCTAATTCTGTAATTTTATTGTTAATCTTTTGAATTTCTGAATGCTGCCTGTGGATTCTTGCAGCTTATTAAATTTTTCTTTTATGTTCTTGGATAATCATTTTAATTTCTTCAGCTGCTTTATCTGTGTGTTCTTTGGCTTTTTCTGTATATTGTCTGATCTCGTTCCTGATGTCTTGAAGCTTTCTGTATATTAATCTTTTGTATTCTACATCTGGCAATTCCAGGCATACATCTTCATCCAGGAGAGTCCTTGATTCTCTGTTTTGGGAGTTTGTTGAAGCAATCACGGTCTGCTTCTTTATGTGATTAGATATCGACTGCTTTCTGCAAGCCACTATAAGTTGTTGTAATAATTTATTTTATGTTTGCTCACTGTGTTCGAGCTTCTTGCTTTGTTTTATTTCAGTAAACCCAAATAGGCTACTAGAGTGAGCTAGCTTGATTATTGGAGCCTTTGAAGCACTAATGTCCTGTTACCAGATGGCTAGAGCTGTTACCAGGTATATGAGCCTAGGAGTGCATTCACTATCCTTGTATAGATTCAGCTCAGGTGTCCTGATAATCGGTCACCTAGTGCGTGGTATAGGCTCTCATGTACTATCTTAGAGGAGTAGTGGTGATGGTTGTATGCACTGGTTTCTGGTAGTGGCAAGGCGTCACACTCTGAGGAAGGCACGCTGCTGACAGCCTTCCCCCAAGTGTCAGTGAGGAAGAAGCTTCTCTGTTCTCTAGAGCACCCTGGTGGGTGGGCTCTGCAGCTGTACCTTAGGCACCCAATGCTTATACCTGTAAAGACTGGGGTAGGCACCACTATCCTCAGACCCTTTTCGCGGGTGGCTAGGTGGCATGGGTGGAGCCTCCAGCCCTCAGGTCCCTGCTGTGGGTAGGTGAGGGCTCTGTTTAACAGGCAGAGCGGTATCAGACCTCCAAAACCTGTCTCTGCACCGCACAGCTGAAACAATTACAGTCAGACCTCTAACAGATTTGCCCTTGCATTATAATAGCCACCTGGATCCATGTAGGGGTGCAAGCCAAAGTCTGTGGATCGCTTATGCCCGGACTGGAGCCACTTCTGAGCTTCCAGATTAGGGGAGTTGGGAAAGTATTTTTCCTGTTTGTTAGTTTACTACTTCTCCCAGGCTAGGGGAATGGCTCAGAGACGGTGCAGCAGGTTCTATCTCAGGCCCAGGGAATTCAACCGTTAATGAAGCCAGATGGGGCAGGGGAGGGAGGGATCAGATAAATAGGAGAGAATACTTTCAGAAGAAGGAGCTATTAGATTCAGGGGTAAATTAGACAAAATCACTTATCTTGTGTCAACAGCACTGTTTTATCTCAGATTACAGAGGCCTGTATAGCCTGTGTTCGCTGGCTGGGTCCCTGCTGAGATTGCCCCAGGAGGGTTAGGGCTGTTTCCCACACTTTTCTTCTTTCCTGGGGCAGCTTTGTCCTAAACTCCACAGCCAGACCCATGGGCGTCACACTAGGGGGTTGGGGTGCCGGCACTTCGTTTGCCTTCTTGTGCTGAAGCAACTGCTTCCTAAACGTCGTGGCCAGCCCCACTGTAGACACACCACAGGGTCAGGGGTGCACGACTTTGCTTGCCTTCTTTCGCTGAAGCTGCTTTGTCTCAGGAAACTACCATCAGCCTGTGCTGCATTCGTGCCAAAGAACGGTGCCAAGGAATCAGAGCTGAGGAGCTACAACTTGTCACTGCTTCTGCACCATCTCTCGCGTCCCCTGTTGCTCAGATGGATTCCTTAATTCTGCATTTGATGCTCAGCGTTTGTAGATTGTCAGATATGTAATCAATTCACTTTTTTTTTCGGGTGTTCATTGCAAGAGGGTTCAGCGAAAGCTTCTGACTAGTTAGCCATCTTGGCCCTGCCTCTGTGTAGCCCATTTTTAAGAAATTTTATTTCTACCAAAAGGTTTCTCTGTGGATGTAAGAGTTGAGTTGGGCACTAATTACAAGCAGTATAGTGTGATAGAATTTGCATTGGTTTTACAGTCATATCCAAATTTAAATCTTTGCTCAACTTGTTCAACGTTTCTAAATCACAATTTCCTCATCTTTGAAATAAAGATAATACTCATCTTACAAGATATTGAGAAGGTTTTATGCAACTATATGTCCGCGTGTGTGTGCATCACACAAATGCACATATATGCACACACATTTGTCTTTAACCACTGTGCCTTGCACACAAGTGCTAATAGTCATTTTAAAAAATTAATTGTCAACATCATCATGATAGTCATCCCAGGCAGAATTTGGCTAGGTAAGAATGATGAAGATGTTCTAACAAAGAAGTGTACTTATCGAGTAAAGGCCTATGTGGGAATGAAAACGAAGTGTTTGTAGTAAACCAAAAACCAAACCTGTTGCCATCGAGTTGATTCCGACTCATAGTGACCCTATAGGACAGAGTAGAACTGCCCCATAGGATTCCAGGGAGCGTCTGGCGGATTTGAACTGCCAACCTGCAGGTCTTAACCACTACATCACCAGGGTTTATGCTGAGGAAATTAACCTGGTGGCTTAAAGTAGACAATATTGGGAAATTTTTTTTTTTTTTTTTAGCACGGTCTTGGAAATCCTGGTGGTATAATGGTTAAAAGCTGTGGCTGCTAACCAAAAGGTCAGCAGTTCAAATCCACCAGGTGCTCCTTGGAAACCCTATGGGGCAGTTCTATTCTGTCCTATAGGGTCGCTATGAGTCGGAATCAACTCAATAGCAATGGGTTTTTTAGTACGGTATTACCTTTGCCAGATTGAATTTAATTTTTTGTTTGTATTTCTACTGTAATGATTTCTGTTCATTTTATAATACAGTGCACTCTAACACTTAAACATCTCCTTCCTTAATTAGAATCATGGCCAGTAAAATCTGTTGTTATACTTTTAAAAAATACTTGGACAAATCGATTGAAATAAAGACAGAGTATCTTCTGTGTTGTTTTTTATGACCTACAATGTTCAGGCAATAGAGGATATACGAAGATGAATACGTTTAAACTGTTGTCTCAAGGAACTCATGACCTGGTTTGGGGGATATTTATATAACTGCGCTAAAACAGGCAAAAAGGAAAATGCTGAAAACCAAAAGCCAAACCTGTTGCATTGAGTCAGTTCCGACTCATAGTGAGCTCATAGGACAGAGTAGAACTCCCGTAAGGTTACGAAGGAGTGGCTGGTGGATTTGAACTGCCAACCTTTTGGTTAGCGGCTGTAGCTTTTAACGACTGTACCGCCAGGGCTCTAGTTTGAGCTGTGAAGTTTGGTAAAGGCTTTATGGAAGGAGGAATATTTGAGCTGGGCCACCGAAAACTTTTTTCACTTAACTCCAGCGTATCAGCGTACAGTGAAACATGTGAGAACTGTAACTTGTCAGGACTGCCTTGTTTTTCTGGCTCACAGGTTTTCCACCTTTGACAGGGTGCAGTCTTACTACTTTTCTATCACTCGTTTTCATGGGAAATATTTGAGTTTTCCTTCTCTGACAGGTTTCTGTCTAACACTGGTTCCAGCTTTCACAAGTTTTACTGTACTTGATTTTTTTTTTTAAATAGCGTTATTGAGATATAATTGATGTAAAGCAAAGTTAAAATTTTGTGGAGTTTTACTTACATGTGCATGCATGTGTAAAACCATCACCACAATCAAGGTAAAATGTCCATCGTATCCAAAAGTTTCTTTGTGCCCCTTTCTGATTCCCTCCCCCAATTCCCAGGCAACCACTGATCTGTTTTCTGTTACTGTAGATTAATTTGCATTTCCTAGAATTATATGTAATGTCACTATAGTATTTAAATTTTTTGTCTGCCTTCTTTCACTTAGCATAACTTTTAGATTCATCTCTCTTGCATAGTTTTGATAGTTGGTTCCTTTTTATGGCTGAGTAATATTCCATTGCACAATAATTTGTTTATCCATTCACCTTTTCTTTTGATGGACCTGTAGGTTGTTTCCAGTTTGGGGCTATTACAGATAAAATTGCTCTGAACATTCATGGTCTTTGTGTGGACACATGCTTTCATTTCTCTTGGGTAAATACCTAGGAATAGAATGGTTGGGTCATATGGTAGGTGTATGCTTAGCTTTTTAAGAAATTACTAAACTGTTTTCCAACCAACTGTGTGAGCGTTCCAGCTGTTCCACATTCTAGCCAACACTTGGTATGGTAGGTCTTTTTAATTTTAGACATTCTGATGGGTACATAGTGGTGTCTCATTGTGGTTTTAGTTTGCATTTCTCTAATAATAACAGTGCTGAACATCTTTTCATGTGCTTATTTGCTGTATGTATATCTACTTTGGTGATATGTCTGTTCAAATCTTTTGTGCATTTTTTTCATTGGGTTGTTTGTCTTCCAAGTTTTAAGAGTTATTCTAAGTGCAAGTCCTTTGTTGGATTTATGCTTTACAAATATATTTTTCTAGTCTGTGGCTTGCCTTGTTTTATAATAGTGTTTAAAGGGTTGATTTTGCCCCAGTAATTTGGCAGTTTCCTCCTGAGCATTTGTCTTAGTTATCTAGTACAGCTATAACAGAAATACAAGTAGATGGCTTTAACAATTAGAAAGTTATTCAGGGCACCAGCTCCAGGGGAAGGCTTTCTCTCTCTGTTGGCTTTGGGGGAATGTCCTTGTCATCAATCTTCTCCTGGTCTAGGAGCTTCTCTGTGCAGGAACCCCGAGTCCAAAGGACATGCCATGTTCCCGGCACTGCTTTCTTGGTGGTATGAGGTCCCCATGTCTCTCTGCTCGCTTCTCTCTCTTTTATATCTCAAAAGAGATTGCCTTAAGATAAAACCTGGTCTTGTAGATTGAGTCCTGCCTCATTGACATAACTGTCTCTAATCCTGCCTCATTAACATCGTAGAGGTAGAATTTACAATGCATAGGAGAACACATCAGATGACAAAATGGTGGACAATCACATAATACTGGAAATCATGGCCTAGGCAAGTTGACACATTTTTGGGGGGGACACAGCTTTGATCCATTATAGTACTCTAAATGGCAGCCTGTGTATTATGAAGTTTTTCCAGCCTGGCTTGTAGTAACACAAACTGTTCCTGGCCTTAGTGTTAGTTTTTGTTTCACCTGTTACTTTCCAATGGCTCTTTCCCTACATTTGGGTAGTTTTCTCTCATGCATGCACTGATCAATACGAAATCACTCTTTCCTCTCCGGCACTTTATTCTCTGAATTTCAGCCAGTGTGGCCTCCCAAATTCTCAACCCTGTCTCCTCTACTCAGGGAGATTGTCATGCTTTGTGCTTCAGCCTGGAAACTCTAGGCAGTTAGCTGGAGCAGTTGTTGGGTATACCCCTTCTGCCTTCCTTCTCTCTTACTCCGCCAGTTGTTCAGTGTCTGAAAACTGACGTTTCATGTACTTGTCTGGTTTTCTAGTAGTATAGGACAGGAGGGCAAATTCAGTCCCTGTTATTCCATCTTGACTGGAAGCAGAAGTTATTTTAGTGTATTTCTGAGAAAAAAACTTTATACTTGAGTCATTTTAGTCTATGATTTTGTGTTAAGCTGATGAATTAATACTTCTTCACACACCTCACTGAAGCTCACGATTCAGTCATAAAAAGTTTCTTTATGGTATTTTTCTTACCAAAGCATCTCCTATATCTGGTGGTTTGTGTTGCTTATTTGTACACTTACATAACTATGAAAATTATAGGTATTGTCTAAAGCACTATTTGATACTCCTGGCTCATGTTTAAAAAAACACTGCATAACATCAGTTGAGTGTAAAACATGAATTGAGAGCTTAGAAAGATCTAGCTAAATACATTTGGGGGAAAACACAATTATCAGTTGTTTTTCTGGTTGAGCCTTTTGAGTGAGTTTAAGTACTTGATTATGGGTGTTTACTTTGAACACACACAAGGTCATCTACTTATATTTAACAACATAACTTTAGGCTTCAATTAAATTTCATTTTTATTAAAGATTTAATAAAGTCTCTTTACCAACTTGTATAGATGAAAACCAAAAAAAAATAAACCCACTGCCATTGAGTCGATTCCGACTCATAGCAACCCTGTAGGACAGAGTAGAACTGCCCCATAGAGTTTCCAAGGAGCACCTGGTGGATTCGACCTGCCAACATTTTGGTTAGCATCCATAGCGTTTAACCACTACGCTACCAGGGTTTCTCATATAAGTGAAAGAGGACCATAATTTGGAGAACTGCATTCTTAATATTGATGAATAGCATTAGGTAATTCACTTGACCACCTTAGACCTCTTTTTTCTTATTTCTGAAATAGAAGGACTTAACCAGACCTCAGTTGTAAAACATTATGATCTGACTGTTTCTATACATACATTCATATAGATTTTTACTTGCTTATGTTCGTATTGATAATTTGCATCTTACAGGTTCTTTTTAAGGTAAAAATTATGTTTTTTTAAGTGGTTTTGTCACTTCTTAGAATATGTGACATCCAAAGTTTAATGTATTTTTATCGGATGGAAAGAGCAGAGTGAGAGATGGTCCCGTTCCAAGCCTTTGTATCCGTTGTTCTTTGGGTATTTTGCTAAGAGTCTCAAAGAAAGAATAGTCAGGGATGTAAGGTAATTTTAGAAATGTGACTAATAGAAGTCTTTATTTATTGATGAGTCAGAACCAGCCTGTGGAAAATCCACGCATTCTCTGTCAATGGGAAATGGCATTTTTGGGCTGAGGCACAGAGAAAGGTCTCCTACTATTTGGTGGTATTAGTGGTACTAGAAAGTGGGTAGGCACCTTGTGAGCATGGTTACAGTAAATATGGTGCCTAGCTGATAGTGAAAGAAGGAGGAGTTAAGAAAGAAAAGGAAAATGTGTGTTTTATTTTTTCAAGAAAAATAGAAAAAGCTCAATTCAAATTAGAGAAAGTCTGAATTATTTTAATTTGATGTTAAGTATGTAAATTTAATTCATTCTCTTTAGAAATTTTAAATGTAGGATTCATCAGAATAAAACTATCAGACATTTCTGAAATACATGTGATGCTGGAGATATAAACCAGTGTGGGGCAGAATTGTGGGTGAAATTAATCCTCAGGATGTCAGGTGGTAATATAATGTATAACATAGGGGTTCTTAGAATCATGGAGAGTCTATGAACTCCCAAAACTGTAATTCAAGCTTTTATGCATTTGTGCATTTCTCTGAGACAGAGTCCCATTCTTTTAGTCAGATTCTCAAGTGGGTTTATGTCCCTGAAATGTTAAGAACCACAGATACAGTAGGTATTGAATATGCCTCATTACTGATTGCCTTGGCAGCCTGACCTTTAAAAACCATTTACGTTTTCCTGCCAAAAACTGCATTGTTTTGTTAAAGACAAAAACCTGAACCTCACAGCTCTGTTTATTGAAGGGTACTGACAAAGAAAGCTACATGGGACCACAGATAGAGTGGAATGTAGCAATCTTCATGCTGTCAGCAATCTTCTGACAAAATGATATGCAGAGGACTTATATATGGAGTTGAGTAAACTGACTTTTTTTTCTATTCATATTCCCACTCCAAAAGTAAGTCCTCCCAGTCCCACATGCGTTCTCTTCTCCTTTCTGTCTCTCTCTCACACACGTACACACAGAGTTATTCCCTCATTCAGACATATATAAGACATACGTACGCACTCTTACCCATTTGCTACTTGACCTGATTTGTTCACGGTATTTTGAGCTTAATTACAGATCAGCTTTGGCTTAGAGAAACTTGAGAATGAAACCCAGAAAAGTTCTCATGCCGTCTTTGGGATTTGGGCGTTTTTAAGGATAAGTTGGGGATTTGGTTCTTTCAAACGGCAATTGGGCCTGTACTAACTGGAGTAAACCAGTTTCTAAGAGATGACTTAGAATCAGGTTGAAATCATCTAAGATTTATTCCGAATTATGAGGCATAGAGCAACATGTTCCTTGAGATGAAACTGAATCTCTTCTTCACAGAAATTACTGATTTACTTCAAAATTCTTGATAAAACCTAGTATATACCTTTAAAAACTTCCTGGACCACAAATGCTCTTAAATATTTGCTTTGAGGTGTTTAGAATTACAAAAACAAATAGAAAAAACCCAAAACCTTACTCTCTGTCCACACACACACATCTCAGAACTCTTTTAGCCCCCACTAATTGAAGGTCCTGTTGCCGTCAAGTCAGTTGTGACTCAAGGAACCCTGGTGGTGCAGTGGTTAAGCACTGGGTTGCTAACTGAAAGGTCGGCAGTTCAAACCCACCAACTGCTCTGGAGGAGAAAGATATGGCAGTCTGCTTCAGTAAAGATTACAGGGTTAGAAACCCTGTGGGGCAGTTCTGCTCTGCCCTAAAGGATCACTGTGAGTCAGAATCAACTCAATGGCAACGGGTTGGTTTGGTTTTCAATTGAAGGTATCCAAGTTTACCTTATTTTGGTGTTCAGATATAATCTAGAATAGAAACAAGATGTGTTTTTCCATTTGACACTTACGCTACTTAACAGCATTAAAAAAAAAAAAAAAGTGAGCAAGTTTAATAAAGGGACAAACAAGTGTAACCATGAGCAGCTGTTTGAGAGGAATTATGTTAACGCTAAGGAGTTCTGGTGGCACAGTGGTTAAGCGCGTGACTGCTAACCAAAAAGTTCGAACCCACTAGCTGTTCTGTGGGAGAAAAACGTAGCAGTCTGTTCCCGTAAAGATTACAACCTTGGGAGCCCTGTGGGCAGTTCTTCTGTGTCTTATGTGGTTGCTGTGAGTCAGAATCAACTTGATAGCAGTGGGATTTTTGTTGCTGTTTATATTAACCCTTGGAAAGAAAATACGCTCTTTTTGATCACAGATATTTCCATGGCAGTAACTAACATTTTTATATACTAGAATTCATTTTGGCAATTGAGCTTCAATGAAATAGAAATCGGTTTATATATCACTTATTCTTGTTTATAAGAAAAGCAGTTTAATATTTGTAGCTATAAATGGACTATTTAGTTTAAAATGGCTGAAAAATTACTGGCTAGGTTCTCTTGAATTTTATACTTCACAATTATAAGTTAGATTTTTTTACTTATACTATGTAGGGAACCTTGAGGAAGAATGCCTTATTATTTTTATTCTAGTTTTAACATTTGAATCATTAAGAATTACTAAGTTAAATTCAGACTAGAAAAAAATAGTGAAGGAAAACATGTGTGTTTCAGACTTTGGTGATTTATATTCTGAGCTATTATTTATTGAAAATATTTTGAGTTACAGCAAAAGCTACTTAACTTTTTTTTGGCTATTGTAGTTTATTTTAGAGTGAACTGAATTCCTCTTCTTACTCTAAAACTCTGCTAGACATTTAGTGCACTTTAATTTTTTTTAATGGGAAAATCAAGAATAAAGTTAGATTTTTTTAATTGTATAAAGCATGTATGTGCTGAAAAATAATTTTTAGTCCCCTTTAAGTTTTCACTTTTGTGTTCATATTGATAGCATGTTTTATAAAATATCATAAAGCATTCTTTTCTATTTTATAGACTATTTTCCCTGAGATAAGATTTCTCTAAGCCAGATTTTTAATAGTCTGCTTTGACGTATTTTACACCCATTAGGTGTTGTCGTCTTCTATGCTTAAAAAAGATTTGTGCACACACATTTAGGAATGATTACACATAAAGTAGTACTTAGGTGATTATATGTTTTAGTGTGTCTGTTTTAATACACATGATCAACAGTAACATGACCATCGAAAAGCAAAAAGGAGAAAAGGAAACAAAGAAAAATAATGTACACTATCTTTTGTGTACTATTACAATATTAATTTGAAACATTTTCAACTGCTGTATCTTGTAATCTGGTGTCTTAGAAATGAATAAAGTGATTTTAATTATATTTGGGAAATGAGAGGTAAGGATGGAGAGATTGGTTGGTGAGGGGAGGAGAGCTCGTATATGGAGAGGAGAGAGTGTAGAAAATATAAAGTAGATCATACTGGGCCTGGGTACAACCTGAATCCTTCTCAATACAGTGTTCCAGATAGCTGTTAGGCACTAATTAGAGCTGAAACTGGTTTGGCCTAGATATTTGGTTCTATGAGACTAAAATTGTCATTTGTTGACACATTTTCTTTCTTCCAAGCTAGAATACAAACTTAGGTATATACGCACCCCTTTTTGGAGCCCTTGTGGTACAGTGATTAAGAGCTACAGCTGCTAACCAAAAGGTTGACAGTTTGAATCCACCAGCTGCTACTTGGAAATGCTGTTGGGGCAGTTCTACTCTGTCCTATAGGGTCACTGTGAGTCGGAATCAACTCGAAGGCAATGGGTTTGGCTTATGCACCCTTTATTATTCAGCAAACTGAATTCAGAGTGGAGGGTATAATGCAGATGAGTGCCTAGAGTTAGTGAGCGAGAGATGCTCTTAGGGACATGGCGTCTCTGATTTTTGGAAGTGGTTTGTCGTGTAGTATATTATATTAATTCCTGGGGGGAGAGTTCTTGTCTCTCTGTCTTTGTCTTCTTCCAGGCTTACATCACAGGTCATTATTCTTTTGTAGAACTGTATTTTTTATTGACCATTTTTTTGTTGTGTGTTCATTTCAGAATAAACCCTGTGAAATGAAGGTTTTACCTCTTAAACATTTTTGAAGAATTGATGCCTTATTTATAGAGATAATCCATTTTCTTATTTTGTAGGGTAATTTAACACGTGCTTTCACCAAATTGCATTATTGCTAAAGAGTGCTTTTTTTAATTGGCTGATTCTGATTAGTATACTAGGGCCTTGTTAACAAGCGCTAGCAATACAGTCTTCTCACCTCGCCTGTTGAAACACCATGTTTCTTACCTCCACCTAAAAGTTTGACTTGAAATTAGGCTGCTCTGGTGCAGTGCTGTTTGCTACCACAATTTTTTTTTTTTTTTTTTAATTTATCAACTGCTCAATGCCATGCACCAGTTTATTGCTGTAGCTCTTATCTAACAACAGCTCTGCGAGGGGAGTAGATTACCTTCATTTTGCAGGAACCAAGGCTTGGAGAGATTCAGGGATTTGCCCTAAGTAGGTTATGGCCTCTGGTTTTCAAGCTGCGGGACCTGTTCCTCTCTCGTCCATTATGACCACCTGTTCTATCAGATGCTCAAATTTTTTTTTTTGAAGGCTGGGACTAATCTAAGGTTGCTTCCAGAGCCAAAAGTTTGAGCTAGAAACTTATTTTTGAATAACTTCAGGTATGCCCTACTTCAGGAAAACTAATCTTTTGAAAAAATTGAAGTTATAAATTAGACCGAAGATGGCTGGAGTAAAATGTTTTCAAAATGATGTAGGTTGTTCTTTTATGTGAAACTACCCCCTGTGAATTTAATGGATGGTACTGTACTTTTTTTTTTTTTTACTGTACTAGTGAGTTTAATTGGTGGTTCACAGGTAACTTAGGCAAGTTATTTAAGCTCAGTTTTTTCACTTATAAAAAGGGGGTGATGGTACCTATGCCATAGAGTTTTTATGGGAATTAAATGAGAATCATTGGAGAAATGCATGGAGAAGATGTCCCATTAACTGTGTGAATGAGAGGATGGAGTAGGGCAGAGACACTTAATGCTAAAGGGTTAGGAGATACTAGTAATTAGAGAAAATCTGAAATGTGAATATAAATAAAAGGAGTTATTTATAATAATTCCTTTGCAGGAAAACTGTGCTCTCTCAAGGCAAAAATAGGAAACAGTCTTCCATTGAATAGATTTTTTAGGCTTTTCAAGGGAGTAAAGTCCTTCTTAAGGAGCCCTGGTAGCACTTGACTGCTAACTGAAAGTCAGTGGTTCAAACCCAGCAGTTGCTCTGCAGGAGAAAAGACCTGGTAATCTGCTCCCATAAAGAGCACAATTCTGCTCTGTCTTATAGGGTTGCTGAGTTGGAATCGACTTGAAAGCACACAACAACAACAAAGTCCTTCTTACATCTTACTATGACAGTCCTGTTTACTATCATAAGTTAGCATTTTTAATCATACTATTTTTAGAAATATATGTTGAATTTTCTAATTATCAAATACAAAAAACCTGCTCTTGTACTTCGCTAAGGTTATAGTAGGCAGCATTTTTGTTACAAGACTTTCTAGGAAGGTATTTATGACTCAGCTTAAACGTTACCCCTTCGGTAAATCCCTTGCAGCTTTTCCCCAGACAGGAAGAATTGCTGTCCTTCTCTGGGTTCCTTCATGTTTAGACAAATGCTAATCTGCAAGAGCCAGGAATATGTTTTATTTGTATTTTTGTTTACCTCACCGCCCTTCCCCTCCCCCTCTGCACCACCAAAAAAAAAGAAAAACTAGCAAAGTTTCTGGCTTGGCCTAGATTGGTAGGGCCTGTGACATCTGAACATAAATTAGCCGTATAGACACAGATAACTGATAATATGCATGTCTTGAGGCTCTTGGTGCTTCACAGAGAATACTTTATTACATAGTTATGCTGTAAATGTAGATGCTGGATTTGCTATCTAGTTGCTCTATCTGTTTTTATGTGGCGAATGAGGAAGATCCCCTAACTTCGCTGCAAATACTGCTGCTCTCCTATCAGAATCAAGATGCACCAAATTCATAACTTGATGTGTGGGGGTGGCAGCAAGAAGCCAGGTAGTTAGTCATGTTTGAATAGGTGTACAAATTATATTTAAGAACCACGTTGTTAGGTGCCATCCAGTTGGTTCTGACTCATAGCAACTCTGTGTACAACAGAAGGAAACACCACCTGGTCCTGTGCCATCCTCACAATCATTGTTATGTTTGAGCTCATTGTTGCAGCCACCGTGTCAGTCCATCTCATTGAGCATTCTTATGCTTTTCGCTGACCCTCTACTTTACCAAGCATGATATTCTTTTCTAGAGACTGGTCACTCCTGTTAGTCCAAAGTACATGAGACAAAGTCTCACCATCGTCACTTCTAAGGAAGATATCTTCTTCCAGGACAGATATGTTCATTCTTCTGTTAGTCCATGGTATATTCAAAATTCTTTGCCAACACTGTAATTCAAATGCAGCGGTTCTTTTTGGATGCTCCTTAATTCACTGTCCGGCTTTCGTATGCATGTGATGCGATTGAAAATACCATGACTTGGGTCAGGCGCACCTTGGTCCTCAAGGTAACATCTTTGCTTTTGAGATCTTTTGCAGCACATTTGCCCAATGCAACGTGTCATTTGATTTCTTGACTGCTGCTTCCGTGGGCATTGATTGTGGATCCAAGTAAAATTAAATCCCTGACAACTTCGGTATACAATAAAAACCCCAAACCCACTGCCGTTGAGTCGATTCTGACTCATAGCGACCCTATAGGACAGAGTAGAACTGCCCCCATAGAGTTTCCAAGGAGCACCTCGTGAATTTGAACTGCCAACCTCTTGGCTAGCAGCCGTAGCACTTAACCAGTATACCACCAGGGTTTCCAACCAGGGTTTCTCTTTTTATCGTTATGTTGCTTATTGGTTTTCTTTATGTTGAGATATAATCCATAGTGAAGGCTGTGGTCTTTGATTTCATCAGTAAGTGCTTCAAGTCCTCTTCACTTTCAGCAAGTAAGTTTGTATCATCTGCGTATCACAGGTTGTTAATGAGTCTTCCTCTAATCCTGATGCCCCGTTCTTCATATAGTCCAGCTTCTCAGATTATTTGCTCAGCATACAGATTGAATAAGTATGGTGAAAGAATGCAACCCTAACACACACCCTTCATGATCCCAAACCACGCAGTATGTACTTGCTCTGTTCCAATGATTGCCTCTTGGTTTATATACAAGAACCATCGTCATAGTTTTTCCATACAAGCTGGGAAAAGTCTAAGCAGTCATTCACTGCGTCTTATGAAAAAAAAAAAAAAAAGACCCTTTATCAGAAAAAAAATGCTTAAAGAAAAGGCAACTTAGCTCATAGTGTTAAGATTTGTTTTGTTTCTGTCAGTGTCTAAACTCCAACTCCCAACCACAGACACAGTACCCCATTGCTATTAAGTCAATTCTGATTCCTAACAACTCTGTGGGACAGAGTAGAACTGCCCTATGGGGTTTCCAAGGCTGTAAATCTTTATGGAAGCAGATTTCCAATTCCTTCTCCCGTGGAGTGGCTGGTGGGTTCAAAGCACCCAGCATTCAGTTAGCAACTGAGTGCTTTACCACTGTGCCACTGGGGTCCCTTCACAGACATATTGTATCAGCTAAAGTAGGTTATATCTCTGCCTTTTTCTGGCTGTATTCTCAATTTGGTGCCCAAATCAGGTCTTGTAAACTGTTGAAGGGTTATGTGAATTGATATTCATTGTTCAGTCTTGGCCTTCACCAAGAAATTTACTGAATACTGTGTGTCCTTATTCCCTAAACAAACAAAACTCAAACCCATTGCTGTAGAGTCGATTTCAACTCATAGCGACCCTATTCCCTAGACATAGATAAAATAATAACACTTTAAGTTTGCTCAGAAGAGCTCCATGGAGTAATCAATATTTACTAAGGGCTTATTTGCTCATTTTTATTCACAGAAAGACAACACAATAGTGAAATACATCTGTTTCAAGTTCTTTAATCTTCAAAAAAGAAAAACCTCTGAAATTTAAAAGATAATATATATACATGCTGTTTTAGATGGCTTTGGAATACTACAATGATCCTGAATTTTGAAACTTTTCATTATAAAAAGTTCAGTTCTGTGCCACACAGATTTTAGCTGTATGGTTGTGTTATGTACATAAAGATAAAAGGAAAAGAAAAGATGGGACAGTTTAGATACTGTTTTTTATGATGAGTATATATACATGTATTATTATTTTTTTTCTCAATTTCTTTTTTCAGGTCTCAGCCAATTTCTTCTCCAGTCATCCTCCAGTTTGGTCATGCAGAGACCCTTCTTCCACTGCTTTCTCTTATGGGCTACTTCAAAGACAAGGAGCCCCTAACTGCTTACAATTACAAGGAACAAGTACATCGGAAGTTCCGAAGTGGTCATATTGTACCCTATGCCTCGAACCTGATATTTCTGCTTTACCATTGTGAAAATGCTAAGACTGCTAAGGAAGAATTCCAAGTGCAGATGTTATTGAATGAAAAGGTGTTACCCTTTGCTTACTCACAAGAAACCGTTTCTTTGTATGAGGATCTGAAGAACCATTATAAGGACATACTTCGGAGTTGTCATGCCAGTAATGAATGTGAATTACCAAAGGTGAACAGCACATCTGATGAGCTATGAGTAACTAGGGAACATTTTAAATTCACCACGAATCTATAGGGAGTGATTACATGCTTGGAATAGCTGGGCAATCCTTGATTACAGAAAGCTTTCGTATTACTTGAGTATTTCTGTCTTTTCACAGAAAAAGGTTGAGTTTCTTTTTGGGTCCAGATGTGGACGTATAAGAAATGATTTTTCCCTGGAACAGCTCTCACAAGGGGAACAGGACAGAGGAAAAAAATCCATTTGAAGAAACAGCTGACCCTGTACATGTTTACAGAAGTGAAATTCTTCCTATTTCTCTAGGAAATCTCACTGAGATAGAGTATGATTTCAAAACAATACTTGAAAATTTTGGAGTAACAAAATATAAGGTCAACTGGACTGTCCATAGCTTGATTGAACTCAGCCTGGGACCTTTACCAATTGTGCTACAGTTCTTTTTTTTTTCCTCAGGTAGGGCAGCTCTAGTATTAATTGTCTTTCTTAATCAAAAATATTGTGATAAACTGGGGTTATGACTTTGGAAAACAACTGACATCCTCTCTAGTTGAGAGTTTGAAACAATATTAAGAAATAACTATAATCCGATTTATAAGGACACCTTCACTGAAGCAAAACAAAAGTATTTATATAAGTATTTGTATACTTTTTTTAATAATTCCTTTTAAACTCCTACTAAGTCCTGCAAGACTACCGTTATTATCATACCTGTTTTACATATGTAACAGTAAAAGGACAAAAAGGACCATTAGCAACAGGTCAGAGGGATAGAATCAAAAGTTTCTTAAATTCATTACTTAGCTTTTTTTCATTCTGTCACTTGGCTTCTATTTTTCTATTTTGCTATTATATGAAATGTATCTTTTGATTGTCAGATTTCTTTTTTTTTTTTTTAATAAAGACTTCATCTTGGCTGGCTTAACAGATTTGAACCCATTTCAAAAAATAGTTCTAAGTTATGTCAAATGCCAAGAAAGTGTTTACTATAATAATAAGTACAATTTTTGTGACTTTACTGCCAGGTCTTTTATGTTCTCTGTGTTCATATACAAGTAATAATTCATTGTAAAAGCTTGGAATTTCAAGGAGTTTTGAATCAGTCAGGCAATATAAGGTAATTTTCTTCTAAGAGAAATTTCCTCAAGTAAATTAATTATTGTTAATGTATTTCAGTTTGTCTTCACTTTATGGCAGTGGTTTTTTAAAAAAAAGATTAAATATTTCAAAGGGAGATTTAGGATTTTTGTTGAAAATATATGGTTTCTCTTACAGAACAATATGCAATAAAATCTTAATTAGCTGGAATCCGTAGCGTTAATTTTTCAGTAGTTTACTTTTGAGGGGACAGGCCACAGGAAAACAAGCACAAACTAAAGATCATTGTTTATGACTTGAACTAGGACACTTTCAGTACAGTCTTAGGTTTTACAGATAGAAAAAAAAAAAAAATCTTTTTAGCACCAACAATCAAAGCAAAATGTTTTCTAGTTAATGCTTAATTAATTGAATTTTTCATTCCAGTGACTTTATCATACACTAATTTAGGGGATAAAAAATTTTAAAATGCGTTCTTTATCAGTAAGAAAACCTTGTTGCTTTTACTTCTGCAAAATATAGCTAGGGACACCTTTAAAATTAGTTCATAGTAACTGTTGGGTTACATTACCTTGCCACTACCTTTTCAATAGATTTTCTGTATTTTCTAAGGTAAAAAAAAAAAAGCACTGATCTATAAGTAAAAGAGACAAGCCAACATTTGGAGGCTGTGAATATGGTATATGTGCTTTGAAGAGATGAATTATTTCAATATGGCATTTTCAGAAACTGTACCAGAATGGTGAGTATTGAGAAATATACATGGTATCGCTTAATTAATATATTCTTCCCTGAACACCAATTCTAGATAGAAAATATTATAGATATTACACAGAAATGATCCTATGATCAAATGACCTTGGGAACCTTGGGGTTATCTTTACTATGGAATGTTTCAGGCTTTTAACATGCTGGTGTGCACTGTGACTCTGTAAGGGAGCATGTTCCTCTCTTGTTTGACCTGAGAATTCTTTTCCAAGAAGCAGCTCCTGTGACTATTACAAACCAGAATATACTTTGGGAAACATTGGGCTAGAACAACACATGCCATTTAGGGTTCCCTTTCAGATTAGAGGATGATGAGTCATGGAATTAAATACAACTGGGAAGAAAATTGCACTCAGTTGTAAATCAGATCAAATAAATGGAATCATTACAGTTTTCTTAAAATGCTTCATGATTTAGTTTTCACTTTTTAAAAAAAAATGGAAATTCATTTTACTAAAAATCTTAAGAAAGTATCATAAATAAATATATATTGAAATTATAAAAGAAGATGCATAGCACAGATCATTGATCTTCAAATGACCTACATAAAAAAAATAGATAAATAACTGGTAAATGCTCTTGAATCATCAGTACATAGCTGATTGTTCCTGCAACATTCTAATGCTCTCAAAAATGTGCCATTTCTTTTCCTTTTTTAAGTTGCAAATATGCAAACGAGAATAATGAGCCCCCATACCCATCATCCTGTTTTTTCAAAATTAACGTTGTCACATTTGTTTTAAATCCAACTAAGAACAATTGAGGACTTTTTTGTACCTCTCTGCTCGTATTTTGTATACCTCCCTACTTGTTGCCCAGAGGTAACCACCAACATAAAATTCAGTATTTGCTCTTCAGTGCGTGCTGCCATCTGGAATCTTACACTGTGAAAGTTAGAACTAGACGGGACTGCCTTGTTTTTCCGGGTCTCTCAAGTTTTCTGCCTTTGACAAGGTGCAATCTTACCACTTTTCTATCGTTCTGTGTTAGTGAAAAGTGTTTTGAGTTTTCCTTCTCTGACAGGGTTCTGCCTTACACAGGTTCTGGCTTTTCCAGGTTTTACTGCAGTATTGTGTGAGTTTTAAAATTTTGTATAAAAGGATTTTATACTGTGCTTTATCATTCTTAAATGAGTGATTGATTTTAGCTGCTATTTTTGTTTTCAAAACTTTTCTCAATCCTGATCATTTGTTGCACATTTATACCTTCAATTCATCCATACCTGTTGAGTACTTTTATGTGCAGATGTCGGACTTGGCCTATAGGTATATAAAGATGAATGAACCCCTTTCTTTTATTCAAGTGGGGGCTATTTTAAAATTTCCTTTGATCGTATGTATTTAAACTTAGGTTCTGACACATTAACTGAATAGTATTTGATTCTTTGAATACTTTATAAAATACAAAAGATTATGAAAGTTTAATGGGAATTGTTTATTTAATTATAATGTTAGGTAAGACCATATCATCATCTTTATAGTTATTGGTATGTAGAATATTTGGAGATGGAGGGTAAGTGTGGTCCATTTTTGCTAGTGTTGTGGAAGTTGTGATGTTATTCTGGTGTGGTTGTGGTAATATTCTGATGCCATTATTCTCTTTTAGGAAATGCCTGAAACTAAGAATTTTGTGATGAAAACTAAATGTCTTATCTAGGATAGTATATATGGAAAGTTGAACATCAAAAAATAATCTTTGGCAAACAAGAGTTTATACAGAATAGTTGACCAAATAACTCACTTAAGCCAAAATTTAATCATTGTTGATCCTGACATTTTGATCAATTAATAAATAGCCTGTGGACATTAGCCATTTTTCTGTCTAATTTACAACTTAATGTGTGCAGTGCATTGTACTTAGTGCTTTTATGGTCATGTTGCTATTTTGAAGTTTCTACTGTCCCACAGTTACTTGATACTGTTTTTGTATATTTTAACACTGAAAGGAAAACTAAACTTGTTTTAAAAAAAAAGTGCTTCATTTTTTCTAGGCATAATCAACCTTCCTGATATATTTATTTGAGTGCTTTCCTTTTGTTAACAGCAAAACTGATGCATGCCCTTAAATTTTTGGAATTTACATGCAACCAAACCAGAATATATGAATGTAAACTTTTGGAACACATTTCTCGGAGGTGGTATTTCATGTGGTTCATTAATGATACTTGGAATTTGGACTGTGTTTTGCCCAATATGAGCTGAAAATAAATATCTGCATTACTATATTACTTGCTTATATCTACTTTGGAAGTTACTTTGGAAGTCACATGTTCTCTCCTAACCACTCTTTTTCTCTCACTTGTTTCCTTCTACCCACCTGGCAGCTCACTCCACTCTTAAGTATTGCATAGTGCATCCTCACACAGTATTCAACTATGTTTTCGTGTATGTGTGTATAATAAAATTATTGAGGAAATTCCACAGCAAGAAAAAAGATTGTGTATTCTTCCAGTTAAAGGATTTGTAGCTTGAGCTTCATACATAGCAACTTGGGAGGAAGGTTGGCTTATTTTTTAAATAGACTTACTTTTTAGAGTGATTTTAGGTTTACAGAAATTGCCTAAAGTACAGAGGCCCCCCTTAACACATACGGTTTGTCGTATTGTTAATGTTTTACATAGTGTAGTACGTTTGTCAAAACTGATGAGTCAGTATTGATACATTATTATTAACTAAAGTAGTTGACATTAGGCTTCACTCTGTTGTACAGTTCTGTGTGTCTTGGCAAAGGCATAATACCATGTGTCCATCATTACAGTATCATACAGAATAGTTTCACTGCCCTAAAATCCTCTATGCTCTACCTATTCACCTCACCCCCTTACCCAGAACCCTTTGGACACATGCATATAAAAAAGTTCTATTTAGTGATAAGAAACCTTCTTAATTAAACTCAGGAAAAACACTGACTTTATATCTAGCCATAGTTGCTCTTCCTTTGAGGGACCAATGGTTTCTTTTTTTTCTTTTTGACCTTCCTCAGTTCTGTGCAAATATATCTTAGGCCCACCACCACCACGCTGTCGAGTCGATTCCAACATGGAGGCAGAAAACTCCTAGCTTCTACTTTCCTCCTTGTTTTCTCCTTTCACATTTTAGGCACAAGGAAATTTTAAAAATTCTTTGTTGGGACTAGTTGCCAGGACCTGGTAGGAATCTTAAAAAACTATCATTTTTGACCACATAGGATGCTCAAATCCTGGGCCAATTCGCCATTTTCAGACCTTCCACAGAACCCTCCCCACCCCACCTTCGGAATATTAAAACCAGGATTTTGGAGGGAAGCAGTTCAAATTCATCAGCTGCTCCTTGGAAATCCTATGGGGCATCTCTACTCTGTCCTGTAGGGTCACTATGAGTTGGAATCAACTTGAAAGCAGTGGGAACCCAGTCTATTTTTACACAATGGGTTTGGTTGTTTTTTGCAGTCTTTTTTTTGTATATACAAGGATTCCTCTATCAAAAGGAGTTTAATGTGTAAGTTTGATTTGTAATTTTCAGCATACCTCTCAGTTCAATAGCATGAACTTTCGTGACCTATAATATTTAAATTCAAATTTTATAAAAATCAGTGTCTAAGTGGATTAAACAGTCATTTTCTAGGTACCCAATTTCTGGCTGCTCTCTGGTGATCCATAATAATTAACATCCTCAGCAGTTTCCAGTATGATTGCAGTCACTTCATTTGTGAGTATACTCTGAAGTAGTCCACCTGCCCAAGGGCTTTAAGTCAAGCTTTGTTGTTGTTGTTGTTAGGTGCTGTCGAGTGGGTCCCAACTCATAGTGACCCTGTGTACCACAGAATGAGACACTGCCCATTCCTGCACCATGCTTATAATCGTTACGCTTAAGCCCATTGTTGCAGCTATTGTGTCAGTCTATCTTGTTGAGGATCTTCCTCTTTTTCACTGACCCTGTACTCTACCAAGCATGATGTCCTTCTCCAGGGACTGATCCCTCCTGATAACATGTCAAAAGTATGTAAGATGCAGTCTCACCATCCTTGCTTCTAAGGAGCATTCTGGTTGTACTTCTTCCAAGACAGATTTGTTTGTTCTTTTGGCACTCCAGGGTATAGTCAATATTCTTTGCCAACACCTCAATTCAAAGTCATCAATTTTTTTTCTGATCTTCCTTGTTCATTGTCAAGGTTTCGCATACATAAGATGCTATTGAAAATACCATGGCTTGGGTCAGGCGCACCTTAGTCTTCAAGGTGACATCTTTGCTTTTCAATACTTTAAAGAGGTCTTTCACAGCAGATTTGACCAATGCAATGAATCTCTTGATTTCTTGACTTCTGCTTCCATGGGTATTGATTGTGGATCCAAGTAAAATGAAATCCTCAACAGCTTCAATCTTTTCTCCATTTATCATGATGTTGCTTATTGGTCTGGTTTTGAGAATTTTTCTTTTCTTTGTGGTGAGGTATAATCTATACTAAAGGCTGTGATCTTTGATCTTCATCAGTGGTGCTTCAAGTCCTCTTCATTTTCAGCAAACAAGGTTGTGTCATCTGTATAACACAGGTTGTTAATGAGTTTCCTCCAACTCTGATGCCCTGTTCTTCATACAGTCCATCCGAATGCAGAAATCATTGTACAATATCATTAATATCACCCGCAAGCAAAATTTTGCTGAAGATCATTCAAAAGTGGCTGCAACAGTATATCCACAGGGAACTGCCAGAAATTCAGGTTGGATTCAGAAGAGGGCGTGAAATCAGGGATATCACTGATGTCAGATGGATCCTGGCTGAAAGCAGAGAATACCAGAAAGATGTTTACCTGTGTTTATTGAGTATGCAAAGGCACTGGACTGTGTGGATCATAACAAATTATGGATAACATTGTAAAGAATCGGAATTCCAGAACACTTGATTGTGCTCATGAGGAACCTGTACATAGATCAAGAGGCAGTTGTTCGGACAGAACAAGCAGATACTGTGTGGTTTAAAGTCAGGAAAGGTGTGCTTCAGGGTTGTATCCTTTCACCAAAGCTGTTCAATCTGTATGCTGAGCAGATAATCTGAGAAACCAAAAAAAAAAAAAAGCTATAGTATCTCTTAAATTTTAGCAACATCCTTGTCGATCTATTTCCCAAGACCAGCAGTGAATTAAGTGTGGTTTTCTCGAATATCAATAATTTCCCACTATCATTGTCATTGTCCCAACCATCAATTGAGCCTGTTTCATATGTGAACAATACTAGGGTCATAATAACCCCAAACAAGGTAAGTGTTACCAGCCTCTAAACCAGGGGTTAACAAATTATGGCCCATGGCCCAAATTCAGCCAACTGCCTGTTGTTTTTTTCTTTTCTTTTTTTATTGTGGTTTAAGTGAAAGCTTTCAGTTCAAGTTAGTTGTGAGACCGTTGGTTTCTTTTCCTCCCAGTTTTTCCCCCTTTCTCTTGCATTCCGGAGAATGTGAGAAGAATAATCTTAGTGAGACAGGATTGTGTTTTTTTTTTCTTCTGTCTACAGTGTTGCTCCCTGAAGCTTTCTATTGCTATTTATTTGCATTAAGGAAATTAGGATGAGAGTGGTTTTCTAATTTGACTCTTCTAGGTGGTTACAGTTTTGTAGTCTCTTTAATCCACTCCATTCTATTCATGCTGGAAACAAACAATTGAGTTGTATATCTTGTGACTTCAGTGTTAGATGAGTAGAAAGAGTTTAAGAGATCCTTGGTGCAACGGACTGAATGAAAGAGAAACAATCCTCTGCCTTTTCCTTTCTGAAAAGATAAACAATATGTGAAACTCCAGATTTGGGTATGGATTCCAGGAGTAGCTGGGATTCTACATCCACTTCAGACTGGTTGCCAGGCTTCAAGTTTTTCTAGTAGGGAAATGGAGTAGAGTGGCTGACAGAATTTTCTTAAACAGGTGCTACTAGAGGTAGGAGACTCAGTAATACTTGCTTTTTAAGCCTAGCTGCTATCGGCCTCTTTGAATAGCTAGAAGCATGGCTGAAAGACTCCTCCAAGCCTTTGGTCTATATAATACTTTAAAGAACTGTTTTCTTTAGCAGATCTGAAGCTTTTTGATCGCCAAGTATTTTATAAGCACTATATATTTTTTTTTATTATTATACATGTGGGTACATGTATTTGTTACTGTTTGCCCAAACCCAGGTGTGTAAAGTTCCATCTTAGCTGAGTCTCCTCATGTTACAGAGCAGTAATGTAACAAAGTGCTTTTAATTCTCAGCACTCAGCATTGTAGCTGATATTAACTAGGTTATCTATAAGATAGATCATATGTATGAAATAATAGTTGCCATTGAGTAAGATAAAAATCAACACCTGTCAAACACTGTACACTGCATTATAGTACAACGAAGTTGGTGGTATGAAACTCATTTTCCAGATGAGTAAGCTGAGATTCCACCACTCGTATGTCAGTTTGTTGTACTGTGGTGGCTTGCATGTTGTGTTGCTGGAAGCTATGCCACCAGTAGTTGAAATACCAGCAGGGTCACTCATGGGGGACAGGTTTCAGCAGAGTTTCCAGACTAAGACAGACTAGGAAGAAGGACGTGGTGATCTACTTAAAAAAAAAAAGTGGCAAGCAAAAACCTTTTGGAACATTGTCTGATACAACGCCAGAGGATGAGCCTTTCAGGTTGGAAGGCAATCAGAATACAACTAGGGAAGAGCTCCATCCTCAAAGTAGAGTAAAACTTTTGAGACCTTGTTGATGTGACATGACTCAAAATAAGAAGAAACAACTGCAGACATCCATTAATAATCAGAACGTGGAATGTATGAACTGTGAATCTAGGAAAATTGGAAGTTGTCAAAAGTGAAACACTTGAAGATTGATATCCTAGGCATTATTAGTGAGCTGAAATGGACTGGCATTGGCCATTACTAATCAGACAGTCATGTGGTGTACTATGCTGGGAATGACAAACTGAAGAGGGACAGCGTTGCATTCATTGTCAAAAAGAATATTTTAAGGTCTGTCCTGAAGTACAATGCTGTCAGTGATAGGATAATAATCTATACACTTACAAGGAAGATCAGCTAATATGACTATTACTTAAATTTATGCACCAACCGCTAATGCCAAAGATGCAGAAATTGAAGATTTTTACCAACTTCTGCAGTCTGAAATTGATCATACATGCAATCAAGATGCATTGCTACTTACTGGAGATTGAAATACAAAAGCTGGAAAACATAAGGATCCATAGTTGGAAAATATGGCCTTGGTGATAGAAGCAACGTGAGAGGATTGCATGAGAGAATTTTGCAAGACCAATTTATTCATGGAAATACTTTTTTCAACAACATAAATGGTGACTATACATGTGGACCTCACCAGATGAAATACACAGGAATCAAACTGACTACATATTTGGAAAGAGACAATGGTCAGGGGCCAACTGTGAAACAGACCATCAATTGCTCATATGCAAGTTCAAGTTGAAACAAAAAAATCAAAAGAATTCCACAAGAGCCAAAGTACGACCTTAAGTATATCCAATCTGGATTTAAAGACCATCTCAAGCATAGATTTGACACATTGAACACTAATGACCAAAGATCAGGCAAGTTGTGGGATGACGTCAAGGACATCATACATGAAGAAAGCAAAAGATCGTTAAAAAGACAGGAAAGAGCCCACCTACAGATGAATGGATAAATAAATTATGGTACATACACACAGTGGACCAAGTGGGGAACACCTGCCCAAAAACAAAGATGAGAAGGCAGGAAGGGACAGGAGAACTGGACAGACAAAGAGAACCCAGGGTAGATAGGGAAAAGGTGAGAGTCCTGACACATTGTAGGAATTGCAATCCATGTCACAAAACTATTTATGTATAAAATTTTTTTAATTCCACTGTATTTATTTTTAAAGCTAGTTGAAGTACCATCTTTTTTTTATTGTGCTTTAAGTGAATGTTTACAAAATCAAGTCAGTCTCTCATGCAAAAACTTATACACACCTTGCTATGTACCCCTAGCTGCTCTCCCTCTAATGTGTCAGCACACTCCTTTCCACCCTGTATTCCCCGTGTCCATTCAACCACGTTCTGTCCCCCTCTGCCTTCTCAGAGATCTCATCTCCAAACAGGAGCTGCTCACATAGTCTCATGTGTCAACTTGAGTCAAGAAGCTCACTCCTCACCAGTATCATTTTCTGTCTTATAGTCCAGGCCAATCCCTGTCTGAAGAGGTGGTTTAGGGAATGGTTCCAGTCTTGGGCTAACAGAAGGTCTGGGGGCCTGACCTCTGGGGTCCCCCCAGTCTCAGTCAGACCATTAAGTCTGGTCTTTTTACGAGAACTTGAGATCTGCATTCCACTGTTCTGCTCCATCACGGACTCTCTTGTGTATAAATTTTTGAATGAAAATCTAATTTGTGCTGTATACTTTCACCTAAAACAATAAAATTGAAAAGAGAAAGGACCAAAATGGATATCAGAAGAGACTCTGAAATGTGCTCTTGAACATAGAGTAGCTAAAGCAAATGGAAGAAATGATGAAGTAAAAAAGCTGAACAGAAAATTTCCAAGGGCGGCTTCAGAAGACAAAGTATTGTAATGAAATGTGCAAAGACCTGGAGATAGAAAACCAAAAGGGGAGAACATGCTCAGCATTTCTCAAGCTGAAAGAACTGAAGAAAAAATTCAAGCCTCGAGTTGCAGTATGGAAGGATTCTATGGGCAAAATATTCAAAGCTGTAGGAAGCATCAGAAGAAGATGGAAAGAATACATAGAATCACTGTACCAGAAAGAATTGATCGATGTTCAGCCATTTCAGGAGGTAGCATATGATCAAGAACCGATGATACTGAAGGAAGAAGTCCAAGCTAAACTGAAGGGAATGGTGAAAAACACGGCTCCAGGGATTGATGGAATACCAACTGAGATGTTTCAACAAATGAATGCAACTCTGGAAGCAATCCATATTTATGCTCATTCCAAAGAAAGGTAATCCAACAGAATGCAGAAATTATGGAACAATATCATTAATGTCACGTGCAAGTAAAATTTTGCTGAAGATCATTCAGTAATGGTTGCAGAAGTACATCAGAAAGGAACTGCCAGAAATTCAAGCCAGATTCAGAAGAGAATGTGGAACGAGGGGTATCATTGCTGATGTCATATGGATCTTGACTGAAAGCAGAGAATACTTTTTTATTGACTGTGCAAAAGCATTTGACTGTATGGATCATAACAAATTATGGATAACATTTCAAAGGATGGGGAATTCCAGAACACTTGATTATGCTCATGCAGGACCTGTACGCAGGCCAAGAGGCAGTCATTTGAACATAACGGGATATGCGTGATTTAATATCACAAATGGTGTGTGTCAGGTTTGTATCCTTTCACCATACTTATTCAATCTGTATGCTGAACAAACAGTCTGAGAAGCTGGACTATGTGAAGAAGAACAGGACATCAGGATTGGAGGAAGACTCATTAATAACCTGCGATAATGCAGATGACACAACCTTAATTGCTGAAAGTAAAGAGGATTTAAAGCACTTACTGATGAAGATTAAAGACTACAGACTTCAGTACGGATTACACCTCAACATTAAGCAAAAATCTTCACAAGTGGACCAATAAGCAACATCATGATAAATGGAGAAAATACTGAAGTTGTCAAGGATTTCGTATTATTTGGATCCAGAATCAATGCCCATGGAAGCAGCAGTCAAGAAGTCAAAGAATGTATTGCAGTGGGCAAATCTGCTGCAAAAGACCTCTTTAAAGTGTTAAAAAAAACAAAAATGTTACCTCAAATATTAAGGTGGGTCTGGCCCCCCAAAAAAAATAAATTTTTTTTTTTTTACAAGCCACGGTATTTTCTGTTTTTTTTTTTTAAATTGTGCTTTAAGTGAAAGTTTACAGTTCAAGTCAGTTTCTCATACAAAAATTTATACACAAATTGTTATGTGACCCTGGTTGCTCTCCCTGTAATGTGACAGCACACTCCTCCCTTTCACCCTGTATTTCCTGTGTACATTCAGCCAGCTCCTGTCCCTCTCATCCTTCTCATCTCGCCTCTGGGCAGGAGCTGCCCATTTAAGTCTCAGGTATATACTTGAGCTAAGAAGCACTCTTCACAAGCATCATTCTGTGTCTTATAGTGCAGTCTAATCTTTGTCTGAAGAGTTGGCTTCAGGAATGATTTCTGTCCTGGCTAACAGAGAGTCAGGGCCCATGTCTTCTGGGGTCCCTCTAGTCTCAATCAGACCATCAATACTGGTCTTTTTACTGGAATTTGAGTTCTGCACCCCACTTTACTCCTGCTCCATCAGGGAATCTCTGTTTTGTTCTCTGTCAGGGTGGTCATTGGTGGTAGCTGAGCACCAGATATCTAGTTCTTCTGGTCTCAGGCTGATGTAGTCTCTGGTTTAAGTGGCCCTTTCTGTCTCTTGGGCTCATATTTTCCTTGTGTCTTTGATGTTCTTCATTTTCCTTTGCTCCAGATGGATTGAGACCAATTGATGCATCTTAGATGGCCGCCTGCTAGCTTTTAAGATCACGGATGTCACTCCCCAAAGTGGGATGCAGAACATTTTCTTAATAAACTTTGTTATGCCAATTGGCATAAATGCCCCCTGAAAGAGCCATGGCATTTTCAATCACCTTATATACATGTGAACAGTGGACAATGAATAAGAAAGACTGAAGAACTGATACACTTGAATTATGGTGTTGGTGAAGAATATTGGATATACCATGGACTGCCAGAAGAACAAACCAATCTGTCTTGGAAGAAGTACAGCCAGAATGCTCATTATAAGTGAGGATGGCCAGACTTTGTCTCATGTACTTTGGACATGTTCTCAGGAGGGACCATGCACCTGGCCTAGAAGACTTTCTGGGTTAACCAAGAGGGCAGTGTGGGCTAATTGATTATTGGATTTAAAATTATCCCTTAGAATTGTAGTATTTCAGGGCAATGCAAATTCATACATGTTGGAATTTTTAAATAGTTTGGATTCCAGAATTATTATTATTTTTCCCTTCCATTGTTTTCATAACAGAATACATTTGAACAATAACTAAGTGTTAGGCATGGTGTTAGGCACTGGAGGTAAAATGTTTTGTGCCCTCAAATATTTTATGTATACACAGTATGTTGTTATCCCTTTTTTAGAAACTGTTGTTTAGGGTAACCTTCATCTTAAGAGGATTCTCTTAAGAACTATTTCTGCATTAAAATTAGAATTAGATGCCTGTGGAATCCACCCCTCCTCCCACCCAATCTTCATTCAGTGAAGCAGCTGTCCTCTACTTATGCCACCCCTCATAGCCTCACTCCTGTAATTAACCTGTGTGCCCAGGGTCATTGAGCACACAGCAGTGGCTGCTGGCAAGTGCTTCACCAGATATCCATTATGCAGAATTTTAGAGGGGATGAAAAACAGCAAGAATTTGCTGCTGACTGTGCCAGAGGCAAGTTGCCTATGTCGCCCCATGTCAGTGATCCCTACTTCACCGGGACATTCTATCATATAAGCTGAGTAGCTTTGACCCTCACTGCAATAACCGTAAATACCCAGCAGTTCCATGGAAGAAAGACCTGACGATCTACTTTCATAGATTACAGTTAGGAAACCGTATGGGGCAGTTCTACTCTGATATTGGGTCACTATGAGTCAGAATCAACTAGACGGCACCTAACAACAACAACATTAAAAAAAACACCACATGCACCAATTTCAAATGGAAGGGAAAGAGGCCCCGGATAAATAAGGCATTACTGAAAAAGAAGAACAAAGTGGGAGGCCTTACTTTACCTGATTTTAGAGCCTATTATACTGCCACAGTAGTCAAAACAGCCTGGTACTGGTACAGCAACAGGTACATGGACCAATGGAACAGAATTGAGAATCCAGACATAAATCCGTCCACATATGAGCAGTTGATATTTGACAAAGGCCCCAAAACAGTTAAATGGGGAAAAGGCACTCTTTTTAACAAATGGTGCTGGCATAACTGGATATCCATCTGCAAAAAAATGAAACAAGACCCATACCTCACTCCATGCACAAAAACTAACTCAAAATGCATCAAAGATCTAAATATAAAATCTGAAATGATAAAGATCATGGAAGAAAAAATAGGGACATTAGGAGCCCTAATACATGGCATAAACAGTATAGAAAACATTGTAAAGAATGTAGAAGAAAAACTAGATAACTGGGAGCTCCTAAAAATCAAACACTTAGGCTCATCCAAAGACTTCACCAAAAGAGTAAAAAGACTACCTACAGACTGGGAAAAAGTTTTTACCTATGACATTTCTGATCTCTAAAATCTACACGATACTGCAAAAACTCAACTGCAAAAAGACAACCCAATTAAAAAATGGGCAAAAGATAGGAATAGACACTTCACTGAAGAAGACATTCAGGTAGCTAACAGATACATGAGGAAATGTTCACGATCATTAGCCATTAGAGAAATGCAGATCAAAACTACAATGAGATTTCATCTCACTCCAACAAGGCTGGCATTAATCCAAAAACCACAAAATAATAAATGTTGGAGAGGCTGTGGAGTTATTGGAACACTTATACACTGCTGGTGGGAATGTCAAATGGTACAACCACTTTGGAAATGGATTTGGCGCTTCCTTAAAAAGCTAGAAATAGAATTACCACACCATCCAGCAATCCCATTCCTTGGAATATATCCTAGAGAAATAAGAGCCTTTACACGAACAGATATATGCACACCCATGTTTATTGCAGCACTGTTTACAATAGCAAAAACATGGAAGCAACCAAGGTGCCCATCAACAGATGAATGGATAAATAAATTATGGTATATTCACACAATGTAATATTATGCATCGATAAAGAACAGTGAGGAATCTGTGAAACATTTCATAACATGGAGGAACCTGGAAGGCATTATGCTGAGTGAAATTAGTCAGTTGCAAAAGGACAAATGTTGTATAAGATCACTATTATAAGAACTTGAGAAATAGTTTAAATTGAGAAGAAAACATTCTTTTGTGGTTACAAGACGGGGGAGGGAGGGAGGGTGGGAGAGGGGTATTTACTAATTAGATAGTAGATCAGAACTACTTTAGGTGAGGGGAAAGACAGCACACAATACAGGGGAGGTCAGCACAATTGGACTAAACCAAAAGCAAAGAAATTTCCTGAATAAACTGAATGTTTCAAAGGCCAGCGTAGCAGGGCCAGGGGTCTGGGGACCATGGTTTCAGGGGACATCTAAGTCAGTTGGCATAATAAAATCTATTAAGAAAACATTCTGCATCCCACTTTGAAGAGTGGCATCTGGGGTCTTCAACACTGGCAAGCAGCCATCTAAGATGCATCAATTGGTCTCAACCCACCTGGATCAAAGGAGAATGAAGAACACCAAGGACACAAGGTGATTATGAGCCCAAGAGACAGAAAGAGCCACATGAACCAGCGACTACATCATCCTGATACCAGAAGAACTAGATGGTGCCCGGCTACAACTAATGACTGCCCTGACAGGGAGCACAATAGAGAACCCCTGAGGGAGCAGGAGAGCAGTGGGATGCAGACCCCAAATTCTCATAAGACCAGACTTAATGGTCTGACTGAGACTGGAAGTACCCCGGTGGTCATGGCCTCCAGACCTTCTGTTGGCCCAGGTCAGGAACCATTCCTGAAGCTAACTCTTCAGACATGGATTGGACTGGACAATGGGTTGGAGAGGGATGCTGGTCTTGGATCAGGTGGACACTTGAGACTATGTTGGCATCTCCTGCCTGGAGGGGAGATAAGAGGGTGGAGGGGGTTAGAAGCTGGCGAAATGGACATGAAAGGAGAGAGTGGAGGGAAAGAGCAGGCTGTCTCATTAGGGGGAGAATAATTGGGAGTATGTAGCAAGGTGTATATGGGTTTTTGTATGAGAGACTGACTTGATTTGTAAACTTTCACTTAAAGCACAATAAATATTATTTAAAAAAGAAAAAAAAAAAAACACCACATAGCTACCCAATTATTTTATGTCAGTAGAATCTTGTTAAATCCAGTCATTGCTAGGAAGTATCTCCCAGTCTGAAGACCTTAATATATGATCTCCCAGCAACGATTAAGAACTGTGCCACTTAAAGTGACCTGCAGCCCAGCAGCATTAGCATCAGCTGGGGGCTTGTGCACTGATGTGTGGACTTGTCCTATAAAAAAAAAAAAAAAAAATTTTTTTTTTTTTTTTTTTGTCCTGTACCTGCTGTTAATTCATTGTCCTGAACCTTGGCTGGGGTGGGGGGTGGGTGTATGTCAAGAAGAGGGCCATTCATTGCCCTTTCTGAGATCTGATTCAGTTCCTGCCCCCATTTTCATCGGAATTCTCTTTCTTTTATCGTTTCCTACCCCATTTAATATAGATTTTTATTCCCAGGAATTTCTCCTCAAAGTAGGCCTACATCCTGGAAGGGAGCTTCAGATGGTGAGTTTTGAGAGTTCGTAAAGTCCACCTGCTAGAGTCCCTTTAGCGCTTAAGTTTGACTGCTGTTGTCTATTGGCCCAGTGTACTTTCAGTGAGTACGTGTGGGTGACTTGGGGGTTTCCCCATTCCTAGATCCACCCCCATAGATTCCCTCTGCTTTGTTCCACTAAGATGATGATTATATGGTACCCATCCTCTCATTTTGGGGGATTTTTGGGGATATTTTGCTTAGTTTTGTTGTAGATGTTGCCTGTGGGTTTTGCCGCATTATTTGGTGTTTTTATGGGGAGTGGGTTAGGGAAATTTAAGAAATTATGCCATCATGCCATCTTTTCAAAATTCTCATTTTTAAGTCTTTTAGAGGATTATATGTTGGCTATCTTTTATGTATTTATTTGCCATTCGTACATCTGTTTTGGGAAAGTGCCTGTTCAAATATTTTGTCCATTTTAAAATTGAGTTGATGATTTTATCATTGAGGCATAATCCAAAAAAAGGAGGTGGGGCCAAGGCAGCAAAACAGATGCTTCCTGCTGTCCCTCTTACAATAAAGTCCTGAAAAAACAAGTGAATTGATTATATATGACCGTCTAGGAGCCCTGATAATCAAGGAGGAGTCAGACCAAGTGCCAGGCAGAAAGAAGACAGTTCAGCAGCAGGGAAGAAGTGCCAATCATGACGTTACCAGCACCCTTTTGGCTGGGTTGGCCGGCGCACGCTGGCTGAGGTGAGCAGTAGCATTTGGGAGATGTTTTACCACATCGGGAGAGGCTGAGCGGTTAGAGTCTTTACAAGCCTCCACAGCTGGGGGTAAGTGGCGCTGTACCTGCAAAAGTTAAGTGCAAGCGTCTAACCTACAGCACAGGGTCAAAATAACCCCTCCTCCTCCGGAACTCTCACAATGGAAAAGTGCCTCTTTCCCCTTGCCTACCCTCCACCCTGCTCCACTCTGACAGTAGTCCAGCAGTATTCAACAACTGCCACTTCCCGTAAGCCAGAACTCAGGGCTAACTGCACCCAAACCAGTCTCGTGGCTTTAAAAAAAAAAAAAGCCAAGCCCTCTAGGCCAGGAACTTAGGACTGTCTGTGCCACCGAAACCAGTCTCGTGGCTTTCACATATTACCACACCCTCCCCTCTAAGCCAGGAACTCAGGGCAGTCACTGCCCCTTTGCCTAGGCACTGGCGTAAAGGGTCTATGGACTTGTAGTGCTCTTCACCACTGCCTAGACCCGTGTGGGCCGGTTCCACAGGGCAGGCACTCATTAGCATAAGGGCATTAGCAACAGGGCATACATCTGAAGCCCATTTTCAACTGCAGCAGCTAAGAGGGAGTTACAGATTGGTGACATTTGACACTGTCCTGCCCATTAATCAGTGACCTCATCTACCTACATCAGGGGCCTAAAGGCTGGTGGTATTTCCCACTGAATCTAGCTACACGGGACAGGCCTGAGAACAAGTGGTGCCTCTGAGCCCCTACAGCCAACAGCCTTGGGTCCAAGGACTCGCTGCAAAACTCACCTCCCTACATGCTGTAGGGGACAGGAACATGCCCTCCACCCAGGCACTTGGGGACAGTCATCAGCCCCCTGCCTTGCTCAGCACATACTCCCCTACTGCAGCCAGATACCTGTGCCTGTGCCAAACACCCCTACACAGCCCTGCCCGTCTAGGACTATAGGTAAGAGCCTGTACCACACACTTGGTGAATGACAGCCTGGACACCTGAGCTGAATCTGTACATGAAAAGTGAACAGACTAGTGGGCTCACACACCTAGTCACTGCTCTAAACACCTGGTGACAGGACGTGAGAGCTTCAAAGATGCCAATAACCAAAGTAGCTCATGTGCCCAGCTTACTTGGGTATAACAAAACAAAATAAAAAGTTAGGACACAGTAAACATACAATAAATAAATATAATAACTTACTGATTGTTCAGAGACAGGAGACAATATCAAATCATGTAAAGAAGCAGGTCAAGATGGCTCTAGCAACCAACCAAAATAAAGAACCAGGAAACTTCTGGAGGAAGGGAAGGTCTTGGAATTACCAGAGTTAGAATTCAAAAGATTAATATACAGAGCTCTTCAAAAGATCAGGAAGGAGATCAGGCAAAACTCAGACCAAGCCAGGGAACACACAGACAAAGCAATAGAGGAATTCGGGAAAACAACACAAGAACAGAATGACAAATTTAACAGGCTGCTAGAAACCATATATAGACAGCAACTAGAAATCTGAAAGATTAACAATAAAATTTAAGAATTAGACAATAGAAGGTCATAGGAGTAGGATTGAGGCAAGGCAAGTCAGAATTAGTGAGATTGAAGATAAATCCCTTGAAACCAATTTATTTGAGGAAAAATCAGAAAAAAGAATTTAAAAAAAATGAAACACAAAGAATTCTGTGGGACACTTTCAAGAGGAAAAACCTACAAGTGGTTGGAGTACCAGAACAGGGGAGGATAACAGAAAATACAGAGAAAATTGTTGAAGATTTATTGGCAGAAAGGTTTCCTGATATCATGAAAGATGAGGATATACCTATCCAAAAAGGTCAACGAACCCCACTCAGGGTACTTCCCAAAAGAAAGTCACCAAAACATAATCAAACTTGCCAAAACCAAAGATAAAGACAGAACTGCCAGCCAAGAATTATATATCCAACAAAACTGTCTCTCAAATATGATGGTGAAATTAGGGCATTTTCAGATAAAAAGTAATTAAGGGAATTTTTAAAAACCAAACCAAAATTACAAGAAATATTAAAGGGAGTCCTCCAGTTAGAGTACCAACAATATCAGACAACAACCCAAGACTGGAACACGGGACAGAACAACCAGATATCAACCCAGATAGGGAAGTCACAAAAATAAAGCTAAAAGACAAAAGGAGGGGAACAGAGATGTCAATATGTAAACAATGACAACATTAAAACAAACCAAAAAAGGGAATAAATAGTGTAGTCATACAGGCATAAACAAAATTCAAAACATAACTAATGCACAAACACCAGAAGAGAAACTAGATAACTGGGAGCTCCTAAAAATCAAACACCTATGCTCATCAAAAGACTTCACTAAAAGAGTAAAAAGACAACCTACAGACTGGGAAAAAATTTTTGCCTATGCCATATCTGATCAGCGTCTAATCTCTAAAATCTATAAGATACTGCAAAACCTCAACAACAAAAAGACAAATAATCCAATTAAAAAATGGGCAAAGGATATGACCAGGCACTTCAACAAAGAAGACATTCAGGCAGCTAACAGATACATGAGGAAATGCTCACGATCAGTAGCTATTAGAGAAATGCAAATCAAAACTATGAAGAGATACCATCTTACCCTAACAAGGCTAGCATTAATCCAAAAAACACAAAATAATAAATGTTGGAGAGGTTGTGGAGAGACTGGAACACTTATACACTGCTGGTGGGAATGTAAAATGGTACAACCGCTTTGGAAATCAATTTGGCACTTCCTTAAAAAACTAGAAATAGAACTACCATACAATCCAGCAATCCCACTCCTTGGAATATATCCTAGAGAAATAAGAGCCATCACACAAATAGATATATGCACACCCATGTTCACTGAAGCACTGTTCACAATAGCAAAAAGATGGAAACAACCTAGGTGCCCATCAATGGATGAATGGATAAATTATGGTATATTCACTCAATGGAATACTATGCAACAATAAAGAACAACAATGAATCCACGAAACATCTCAAAACATGGATGAATCTGGAAGGGATTGTGCTGAGTGAAATTAGTCAAAAAAGGACAAATATTGTATGAGACCACTATTATAAGAACTCAAGAAAATGTCTAAACATAGAAGAAAGCACTTTGATGGTTACAAGGGTGGAGAGGGAGGGAGAGGGGAATTCACTAACTGGAAAGTAGACAAGAATTATCTTAGGTGAAGGGAAGGACAATACACCATACAGGGGAAGTCAGCACCACTGGACTAAACCAAAAGCTAAGAAGTTTTCTTAATACAACCAAACACTTCAAGGGACAGTATAGCAAGGGCAGGGGTCTGGGACCATGGTTTCAGGGGACATCTAGGTCAATTGGCATAACAAAGTTTATTAAGAAAATGTTTTGCAACCCATTTTGGAGAGTGACATCTGGGGTTGTAACAACTAGCAAGTGGCCATCTAAGATGTATCAATTGGTCCCAACCCACCTGGAGCAAAGGAGAATGAGGAACACCAAAGACACAAGGAAAATATTAGCCCAAGAGGCAAAAGAGGACACATAAACCATAGACTCCATCAGCCTGCGACTAGATGGTGCCCAGCTACCACCACTGACTGCCCTGACAGGGAGCACAACAGAGAGTCCCTGACAGAGCAGGAGAAAAGTGGGGTGCAGAACTCAAATTCTAGTAGAAGGACCAGACTTAATGGTCTGACTGAGAGTAGAGGAACCCTAGAAGACATGGCCCCTGGACTCTCTGTTAACCCAGAACTAAAATCATTCCTGAAGCCAACTCTTCAGACAAAGATTGAACTGGACTATAAGACATAAAATGATACACGTGAAGTGTGTGCTGCTTAGTTCAAGTAGGTACATGAGACAAAATGGGCAGCTCCTATCCGGAGGTGAGATGAGAAGGTAGAAAGGGATAGGAGTTGGTTGAATGGACACAGGAAATCTGGGATGAAAAGGCAGAATGTGTGGTCACATTGTATGGATAGCACCTAGGGTCACATAATAGTGTATAAATTTTTGTATGAGAAACTAACTTGAGCTGTAAACTTTCACCTAAAGTACAATAAAAAAGAGGGGGGGAACATTATACTAGGTGAAAGAAGTTAGACACAAAACGCTACATACTGTATAATTCCACTTACATGAAATATTCAGAATAGGCAAATTCATAAAGATAAAAAAAGCAGATTAGTGGTTACCAGCTGCTGGGGGGGAGGGGAGAATAGAAAGTGTCTGCTTAATGGGTACAGAGTTATCTTTTAGGGTGATGAAAATATTTTGGAACTGCACAGCAGTGATGGTTGTACAGCATTGTGAATATACTAAATGGCATTGAATCATACACTTTAAAATGATTAAAACTGTAAACTTTATGCTATGTGCACTTTACCACAATAAAAAAGTAAGTGAAATTAAAAAAAAAAATAGTGTAGCCATAGAACTGGAGAGAAAGTTAAGGCAATATCCAGAATAAAAAGATTGGTTTAAACTTAGAAAAATAAAGGTAAATTTTAAGGTAACCACAAAAGAAGCTAAAAAATCTACCCATTGAAATAAAAAACAAGAAAAACAAAAAGACACAGCCAACACAAAATCAACAATAATGAAAAAGATGAAAAGAAAATACATTAAAAAAAAAGGACTCAGCACAGAAAATTAAGCGAAACAAAGAAACTGTCGACAAAAAAAATACATCAAAATGACAGCAGTAAACTTATACCTATCAATGATTACATTGAATGTAAATGGACTAAATGCATCAACAAAGAGAGTGGCAGAATGGATTTAAGAAAAGGCACATAGATCCATCTATATGCTGCCTACAAGAGACACACCTGAGACTCAAAGACAAACTAAAACTCATAGTATGGAAAAAAATATGTTGAGCAAACAACTGAAAAAGAACAAGACTGGTAATATTAATCTCTGACAAAACAGACTTTAAATCAAAATCCACCACAGAGGATAAGGAAGGTCACTATATAACGACTAAAGTGTCAATACACCAGGAGAACATAATCATAATAAAGATATATGCACCCAATGACAGGGCTCCAAAATATGTAGAAAAATCTCTAACAGCATTGAAAAGAGAAATAGCTCCAGAATAATAGTAGGAGACTTCAACACACCACTTTCAGTGAAGAACAGAACAACTAGAAAGAAACTCAATAAAGACACTGAAGATCTAAATGCCATAGTCAACCAACTTTATCTTGTAGACATATACAGAACATTCCACCCAACAGCAGCCACGTATACATTCTTTTCCAATACACATGGAACATTCTCTAGAATAGACCACATATTAGGCTGCAAAGCAAGCCTTAACAGAATCCAAAACATCAAAATATTACAAAGCATCTTTTCTGACCATAAAAGTAGAAATCCATAACAGAAACAGCAAGAAAAGAAAGTCAGATACATGGAAACTGAACAATGCCTTGCCCAAAAACTACTGAGTTATAGAAGAAATCATAGATGGAATAAAGAAATTCATAGACCAAATGAGAATGAAAACACATCTTACCAGAACCTTTGGAACACAGCAGAAGCAGTGCTTAGAGGTCAATTTATAGCAATGAATGCACACATCCAAAAAGAAGAAAGAGCTAAAATCAAAACACTAACCCTACAATTTGAACAAATAAAAAAAGAGCAGCAGAAGAAGCCCTTGAGCACCAGAAGAAAGGGAATAATAAAGATTAGAGCAGAAACAGAGAATAGAAAAACAATTGAAAGAGCCAACAAGACCAAAAGTTGGTTCTTTGAAAAGATCAACAAAACCTATAAATCACTGGCCAAACTGACAAAAGAAAAACAGGAGAGGAAGCAAATAACCCCAATAAGAAATGATATGGTTGATATCACAACAGACCCAACTGAAATAAAAAGGATCATAACAGAATATTGTGAAAAATTGTACTCCCACAAATTTGAAAACCTAGAGGAAATAGACAAATTTCTAGAAACACATACCTACCTAAACTAACACAAACCAAGGTAGAAAAACTAAACCCGTAACAAAAGAAGAGATAATTTAAAAAAAACTCCCCAAAACAACAACAAAAAAGCCCTGGCCCTGACGGTTTCACTGGAGAATTCTACCAAACTTTCAGAGAACCAATACTTCTAAAGGTATTTCAGAGCATAGAAAAGGAAGGAATACTCTCAAACTCATTCTATGAAGCCAGCATAGCCCTGATGCCAAAGCTGGGTAAAGACCACCACAAAAAAAGAAAATTGCCGACCAATATCCTTCATGAGCAGAGACACAAAAATCGTCAACAAAATTCTAGCAAATAGAATTCAACAGCATGCCATATAGATCATTCTCTAAAAGAGCACAATGCTCAAGGCAGACATTCTTTAATTAATTAAAAACCAAAACCAAACCAAACCCACTGCTGTCAAGATAATTCCAGCTCATAGTGGCCTTATAGGACAGAGTAGAACAGTCCCATAGGGCTTCTAAGACTGTAAATCTCCACAGGAGCAGACTGCCACATCTTTCTCCCTATGAGCAGCTGGTGGGTTCGAACCCCCAACCTTTTGGTTAGCAGCTGAGTGCTTTAACCACTGCACCACAGGGCTCCATTCTGTAAATGTTACAGCCTGGGAAACCCTATGAGGCAATTCTACTCTTGTCACTTGGGACCACTGTGAATGGAAGTCTACTTGAGAGCATCTAACAGCATTTATAAACCAAAAAAAGCCTGTTGCTGTCGAGGAGATTTTCCAACTTATAGTGAACGTATAGGATGGAGTGGAACTGGCACATGGGATATCCAAGAAGTGTCTGGTGATTCGAACTGCTGATCTTTTGGTTAGCAGCCAAACTCTTAACCACTGTGCCACCAGGGCTCCACAACAGCATTTATACAGCATATAGAAGGTTTTTTTTTTTTTGAACAACTAAGTGCAAACTAAGTTTTTTTTTTGTCGCTATTATTGTTTGTTATGGATTGAATTGTGTCCCCCAATAATGTGTGTCAGCTTGGCTAGGCCATGATTCCCAGTATTGTGTGGTTGTCCTCCATTTTGTGATCTGATGTGATTAACCTGTGTGTTGTAAATCCTAATCTCTGTGATGTTAATGAGGCAGAATTAGAGGCAGGACTCAATCTGCAGGATTAGGTTGTATGTTCAGTCAATCTCTTTGGAGATATGAAAGAGAGAATTCAGCAGAGCAGAAAGGGACCTCATTACCACCAAGCAAGAAAACCAGGAGCAAAGCATGTCTTTTGGACCTGGAATCCCTGCACTGAGAAGTTCCTAGGACAGGGGAAGAGTGACCATAAGGACCTTCCCCCAGAGCCGACAGAGCGAGAAAGCCTTCCCCTGGAGCTGACACCCTGAATTCAAACTTCTGGCCTCCTAGACTGTGAGAGAATAAATTTCTGTTTGTTAAAGCCATCCACTTGTGGTATTTCTGTCATAACAGCCTTAGATAACTAAGACATTTTTTTTTTTAACTTTTCAAATGTAAAATAAAACTTATTAAAAAAAAAAAAAGGACAAATCCATTGCTGTAGAGTTGACTCCGACTCATAGCGACCCTATAAGAGTAGAACTGCCCCATAGGGTTTTCAAGAAGAGGCTCGTGGGTTCAAATGGATGGCCTTTTGATTACAGCCGAGCTCTTAACCACTTTGCCACTAGGGCTCTATTGAGGCGTAACCAAAAAAACCGAACTCATTGCCGTTGAGTTGATTCCGACTCATAGCCACCCTAGAGGACAGAGTAGAACTGCCCCATAGAGTTTCCAAGGAGCACCTGGTGGATTTGAACTGCCGACCTTTTGGTTAGCAGCCGTAACACTTAACCACTACACCACCAATGTTTCCCTATTGAGGCATAAGGATTCTTTATATATTCTGGATACAAATTCTTTATAGATACGTTTTGTGACATATATATGTGCCTTCTTTTTTATCTTTTTTAAAAAATTTTTTGTCATTGAGAATATTTACAGCAAAACATACACCAGTTCAATGACTTCTACATGTACAGTTCAGTGACATTGATTACATTCTTCAAGTTGTGTAACCATTCTTATTCCCCTTTTCTGAATTGTTCCTCCTCCATTAACATAAACTTACTGCCCCCTAAGATTGCTATCTAATCTTTCAAGTTGCTGTTGTTACTTTGATCCCACGTAAATAGTTCTTAAAAGAGCATCATGCTCAAGGCAGATTTTTTCTTTTTTTGCTAGTTAGACTATTGTTTGATTTAAGACTTAAGGGAAAATTTTTGGTTTAAGGTTTAAGGATTATCTCAGGGCAATAGTTTCATGGGCTCATCTAGCTTCCATAGATCCAGAAAGTCTGGAGTCCGTGAGAATTTGAAATCTTGTTCTGCGTTTTTCCCCTTTTCATCAGGATTCTTTTGTAGAATCTTTGATCAAAGTGTTCAGTAATCATAACCAGGCACCATCCAGTTCTTCTGTTCTCATGACAAAGGAGGCAGTTGTTCATGGAGGCAATTAGTCTATGAGGCTTCTTTTGATCAACATTATGTTTATGAGATTCATGTTGTTTTAATGAGTTTTAGTTCATTCACTCTCATTGCTAGATTGCATTTCATTGTATGAATAGACCATAACTTACCTATTATCTTAATGAACATTGGGATATTGGAAAGCTTTTGGCTACTATGAAATAGTGCTGTTATGAACATTCTTGTATCTTTTGGTGAACATATATACATATTTCTGAATCTATGTATGCAGTTCCATTTGGAGTGGAACTGCTAGGTCATAGAGTATGCATTTTTTCAGGTTTAGTAGATACTGCTAAAAAGTTTTCCAAAGAAGTTGTACCAACTTACACTCCTACAGACAATATATACAAGTGCCATTTGGCCAATATTCTACCAACACTTAGTATTATTCTTTCTCATTTTAACCATTCATCTTATGTGTTGAGGTATCTCATTGTGGTTTTTTTTTTTTTTTAACTTTTATTAAGCTTCAAGTGAACATTTACAAATCCAATCAGTCTGTCACATAAAAGTTTACATACATCTTACTCCGTACTCCCACTTGCTCTCCCCCTATTGAGTCAGCCCATTCAGTCTCTCCTTTCGTGACAATTTTGCCAGCTTCCCTCTCTCTCTATCCTCCTATCCCCCCTCCAGACAAGAGCTGCCAACACAATCTCAAGTGTCCACCTGATATAATTAGGTCACTCTTCATCAGCATCTCTCTCCCACCCACTGACCAGTCCCTTTCATGTCTGATGAGTTGTCTTCGGGGATGGTTCCTGTCCTGTGCCAACAGAAGGTCTGGGGACCATGGCCGCCGGGATTCCTCTAGTCTCAGTCAGACCATTAAGTCTGGTCTTTTTATGAGAATTTGGGGTCTGCATCCCACTGATCTCCGGTTCCCTCAGGAGTTCTCTGTTGTGCTCCCTGTCAGGGCAGTCATTGATTGTGGCCGGGCACCAACTAGTTCTTCTGGTCTCAGGATGATGTAGGTCTCTGGTTCATGTGGCCCTTTCTGTCTCTTGGGCTCTTAGTTGTCCTGTGGCCTTGGTGTTCTTCATTTTCCTTTGCTCCAGGTGGGTTGAGACCAATTGATGCATCTTAGATGGCCGCTTGTTAGCATTTAAGACCCCAGACGCCACATTTCAAAGTGGGATGCAGAATGTTTTCATAATAGAATTATTTTGCCAATTGACTTAGAAGTCCCCTAAAACCATGTTCCCCAGACCCCCGCCCTTGCTCCGCCGACCTTTGCAGTATTCATTTTATCCCGGAAACTTCTTTGCTTTTGGTCCAGTCCAATTGAGCTGACCTTCCAGGTATTGAGTGTTGTCTTTCCCTTCACCTAAATCAGTTCTTATCTACTGATTAATCAATAAAAAACCCTCTCTCTCCCTCCCTCCCTCCCCCCTTCGTAACCACAAAAGTATGTGTTCTTCTCAGTTTTTACTATTTCTCAAGATCTTATAATAGTGGTCTTATACAATATTTGTCCTTTTGCCTCTGACTAATTTTGCTCAGCATAATGCCTTCCAGGTTCCTCCATGTTATGAAATGTTTCACAAATTCGTCACTGTTCTTTATCGATGCGTAGTATTCCATTGTGTGAATATACCACAATTTATTTACCCATTCATCCGTTGATGGACACCTTGGTTGCTTCCAGCTTTTTGCTATTGTAAACAGAGCTGCAATAAACATGGGTGTGCATGTATCTGTTTGTGTGAAGGCTCTTGTATCTCTAGGGTATATTCCAAGGAGTGGGATTTCTGGGTTGTATGGTAGTTCTATTTCTAACTGTTTAAGATAACGCCAGATAGATTTCCAAAGTGGTTGTACCATTTTACATTCCTACCAGCAGTGTATAAGAGTTCCAATCTCTCTGCAGCCTCTCCAACATTTATTATTTTGTGTTTTTTGGATTAATGCCAGCCTTGTTGGAGTGAGATGAAATCTCATCGTAGTTTTAATTTGCATTTCTCTAATGGCTAATGATCGAGAGCATGTTCTCATGTATCTGTTAGCTGCCTGAATACCTTCTTTAGTGAAGTGCGTGTTCATATCCTTCGCCCACTTCTTGATTGGGTTGTTTGTCTTTTTGTGGTTGAGTTTTGACAGAATCATGTAGATTTTAGAGATCAAGCACTGGTCTGAGATGTCATAGCTGAAAATTCTTTCCCAGTCTGTAGGTGATCTTTTTACTCTTTTGGTGAAGTCTTTAGATGGGCATAGGTGTTTGATTTTTAGGAGCTCCCAGTTACCGGGTTTCTCTTCATCATTTTTGGTAATGTTTTGTATTCTGTTTATGCCTTGTATTAGGGCTCCTAGGGTTGTCCCTATTTTTTCTTCCATGATCTTTATCGTTTTAGTCTTTATGTTTAGGTCTTTGATCCACTTGGAGTTAGTTTTTGTGCATGGTGTGAGGTATGGGTCCTGTTTCATTTTTTTGCAAATGGATATCCAGTTATGCCAGCACCACTTGTTAAAAAGACTATCTTTTCCCCAATTAACTGACACTGGTCCTTTGTCAAATATCAGCTGCTCATACGTGGATGGATCTATGTCTGGGTTCTCAATTCTGTTCCATTGGTCTATGTGCCTGTTGTTGTACCAGTACCAGGCTGTTTTGACTACTGTGGCTGTATAATAGCTTCTGAAATCAGGTAGAGTGAGGCCTCCCACTTTCTTCTTCTTTTTCAGTAATGCTTTGCTTATCTGGGGCTTCTTTCCCTTCCATATGAAATTGGTGATTTGTTTCTCTATCCCCTTAAAATATGACATTGGAATTTGGATCGGAAGTGCGTTATATGTATAGATGGCTTTTGGTAGAATAGACATTTTTACTATGTTAAGTCTTCCTATCCATGAGCAAGGTATGTTTTTCCGCTTAAGTATGTCCTTTTGAATTTCTTGTAGTAGAGCTTTGTAGTTTTCTTTGTATAGGTCTTTTACATCCCTGGTAAGATTTATTCCTAAGTATTTTATCTTCTTGGGGGCTACTGTGAATGGTATTGATTTGGTTATTTCCTCTGCGGTGTTCTTTTTGTTGATGTAGAGGAATCCAGGTGATTTTTGTATGTTTATTTTATAACCTGAGACTCTGCCAAACTCTTCTATTAGTTTCAGTAGTTTTCTGGAGGATTCCTTAGGGTTTTCTGTGTATAAGATCATCTCATCTGCAAATAGTGATAACTTTACTTCCTCCTTGCCAATCCGGATACCTTTTATTTCTTTGTCTAGCCTAATTGCCCTGGCTAGGACTTCCAGCACGATGTTGAATAAGAGCGGTGATAAAGGACATCCTTGTCTGGTTCCCGTTCTCAAGGGAAATGCTTTCAGGTTCTCTCCATTTAGAGTGATATTGGCTGTTGGCTTTGCATAGATGCCCTTTATTATGTTGAGGAATTTTCCTTCAATTCCTATTTTGGTAAGAGTTTTTATCATAAATGGGTGTTGGACTTTGTCAAATGCCTTTTCTGCATCAATTGATAAGATCATGTGGTTTTTGTCTTTTGTTTTATTTATGTGATGGATTACATTAATGGTTTTTCTGATATTAAACCAGCCTTGCGTACCTGGTATAAATCCCACTTGATCATGGTGAGTTATCTTTTTGATGTGTTGTTGGATTCTATTGGCTAGAATTTTGTTGAGGATTTTTGCATCTATGTTCATGAGGGATATAGGTCTATAATTTTCTTTTTTTGTAATGTCTTTACCTGGTTTTGGTATCAGGGAGATGGTAGCTTCATAGAATGAGTTGGGTAGTAGTCCGTCATTTTCTATGCTTTGAAATACCTTCAGTAGTAGTGGTGTTAACTCTTCTCTGAAAGTTTGGTAGAACTCTGCAGTGAAGCCGTCTGGGCCAGGGCTTTTTTTTTTGTTGAAAGTTTTTTGATTACCGTTTCAATCTCTTTTTTTGTTATGGGTCTATTTAGTTGTTCTAGTTCTGAATGTGTTAGTTTAGGTAGGTAGTGTTTTTCCAGGAATTCATCCATTTCTTCTTGGTTTTCAAATTTGTTAGAGTACAATTTTTCATAGTAATCTGAAATGATTCTTTTAATTTCATTTGGTTCTGTTGTGATGTGGTCCTTCTCGTTTCTTATTCGGGTTATTTGTTTCCTTTCCTGTATTTCTTTAGTCAGTCTAGCCAATGGTTTATCAATTTTGTTAATTTTTTCAAAGAACCAGCTTTTGGCTTTGTTAATTCTTTCAATTGTTTTTCTGTTCTCTAATTCATTTAGTTCAGCTCTAATTTTTATTATTTGTTTTCTTCTGGTGACTGATGGATTCTTTTGTTGCTCTCTTTCTATTTGTTCAAGTTGTCGGGACAGTTCTCTGCTTTTGGCTCTTTCTTCTTTTTGTATGTGTGCATTTATCGATATAAATTGGCCTCTGAGCACTGCTTTTGCTGTGTCCCAGAGGTTTTGATAGGAAGTATTTTCATTCTCGTTGCATTCTATGAATTTCCTTATTCCCTCCTTGATGTCTTCTATAACCCAGTCTTTTTTCAGGAGGGTATTGTTCAGTTTCCAAGTATTTGATTTCTTTTCCCTAGTTTTTCTGTTATTGATTTCTAGTTTTATTGCCTTGTGGTCTGAGAAGATGCTTTGTAATATTTCTATGTTTTGGACTCTGCAAAGGTTTGTTTTATGACCTAATATGTGGTCTATTCTAGAGAATGTTCCATGTGCGCTAGAAAAAAAAGTATACTTTGCAGCAGTTGGGTGGAGAGTTCTGTATAAGTCAATGAGGTCAAGTTGGTTGATTGTTGTAAGTAGGTCTTCCGTGTCTCTATTGAGCTTCTTACTGGATGTCCTGTCTTTCTCCGAAAGTGGTGTGTTGAAGTCTCCTACTATAATTGTGGAGGTGTCTATCTCACTTTTCAATTCTGTTAAAATTTGATTTATGTATCTTGCAGCCCTGTCATTGGGTGCATAAATATTTAATATGGTTATGTCTTCCTGATCAATTGTCCCTTTTAGCATTATATAGTGTCCTTCTTTATCCTTTGTGGTGGATTTAAGTCTAAAGTCTATTTTGTCAGAAATTAATATTGCTACTCCTCTTCTTTTTTGCTTATTGTTTGCTTGATATATTTTTTTCCATCCTTTGAGTTTTGGTTTGTTTGTGTCTCTAAGTCTAAGGTATGTCTCTTGTAGGCAGCATATAGATGGATCGTGTTTCTTTATCCAGTCCATGACTCTCTGTCTCTTTATTGGTGCATTTAGTCCATTTACATTCAGCGTAGTTATTGATAAATAAATTTTTAGTGCTGTCATTTTGGTGCCTTTTCATGTGTGTTGTTGGCAATTTCATTTTTCCACATACTTTTTTGTGCTAAGACGTTTTTCTTAGTAAATTGTGAGATCTTCATTTTCATAGTGTTTGACTTTATGTTAGTTGAGTCATTACGTTTTTCTTGGCTTTTATCTTGAGTTATGGAGTTGTTATACCTTTTTGTGGTTACCTTATTATTTACCCCTATTTTTCTAAGTAAAAACCTAACTTGTATCATTCTATATCGCCTTGTATCACTCTCCATATGGCAGTTCAATGCCTCCTGTATTTAGTCCCTCTTTTTGATTATTGTGATCTTTTACCTATTGACTTCCATGATTCCCTGTTATGTGTATTTTTTTTTTTTTAATTAATCTTAATTTGTTTGTTTTTGTGATTTCCCTATTTGAGTTGATATCAGGACGTTCTGTTTTGTGTCCTTGTGTTGTGCTGGTATCTGATATTATTGGTTTTCTGACCAAACAATATCCTTTAGTATTTCTTGTAGCTTTGGTTTGGTTTTTGCAAATTCTCTAATCTTGTGTTTATCTGTAAATACCTTAATTTCGCCTTCATATTTCAGAGAGAGTTTTGCTGGATATATGATCCTTGGCTGGCAGTTTTTCTCCTTCAGTGCTCTGTATATGTTGTCCCATTTGCTTCTTGCCTGCATGGTTTCTGCTGAGTAGTCTGAACTTATTCTTATTGATTCTCCCTTGAAGGAAACCTTTCTTTTCTCCCTGGCTGCTTTTAAAATTTTCTGTTTATCTTTGGTTTTAGCGAGTTTGATGATAATATGTCTTGGTGTTTTTCTTTTTGGATCAATCTTAAATGGGGTTCGATGAGCATCTTGGATAGATATCCTTTTGTCTTTCATGATGTCAGGGAAGTTTTCTGTCAGGAGTTCTTCAACTATTTTCTCTGTGTTTTCTGTCCCCCCTCTCTGTTCTGGGACTCCAATCACCCGCAAGTTATCCTTCTTGATAGAGTCCCACATGATTCTTAGGGTTTCTTCATTTTTTTTAAATTCTTTTATCTGATTTTTTTTCAGCTATGTTGGTGTTGATTCCCTGGTCCCCCAGATGTCCCAGTCTGCATTCTAATTGCTCGAGTCTGCTCCTCTGACTTCCTACTACGTTGTCTAATTCTGTAATTTTATTGTTAATCTTTTGGATTTCTACATGCTGTCTCTCTATGGATTCTTGCAACTTATTAATTTTTCCACTATGTTCTTGAATAATCTTTGAGTTCTTCAACAGTTTTATCAGTGTGTTCCTTGGCTTTTTCTGCAGTTTGCCTTATTTCGTTTGTGATGTCTTGAAGCATTCTGTAAATTCGTTTTTTATATTCTGTATCTGATAATTCCAGGATTGTATCTTCATTTGGGAAAGATCTTGATTCTTTTGTTTGGGGGGTTGGAGAAGCTGTCATGGTCTGCTTCTTTATGTGGTTTGATATGGACTGCTGTCTCTGAGCCATCACTGGGAAACTAGCTTTTCCAGAAAATCCGCTAAAAAAAAATGCAGTCAGATCCCTATCAGAGTTCTCCCTCTGGCTCAGGCTATTCGGATGTTAATGAAGCCGCCTGGGGAGGGTGGGGGAGGGATCAGAGAGATAGGAGAGTAGCACCTCAGAATATAGCCAGAGTTGCTTGTCTTGCTTGGAATGACTATTATATCTGAGATTCCCATGGGGCGCGTCGCCTATGTGTGCTGGCTGTGTGGAGATTGCCCCCGGGGGGTCTGGCCTGCTGGAGTCACAGTCAGATCCTCCGCTGCCAGCCCCATGCCCAACGTTAAGGTTCCCCTGCTGGGACGGTGCACTCTCGACTCCAAAATCAGTCACTGCCTCCCAGGGACTTCTCGTCCCACCAGCTGCGTCGCCATGCCACCCCCTCGAACCAGCTGGGCCCCCTCCCGGGGTTAGTTCAGGTGAGTGGAGCAGCTCCCCGTGCTTGTGCCGTGACTGCATGTCCCGGCTGGGACGCTGCTCTCCCTGCTCCAAGACCAGTCGCTGTCTCCCGGGGACTTCTCCCACCGGGTGCGTCGCCACGCCGCCCGCACAAACCAGCTGGGCCCCCTCCCGGGGTTAGTTCAGGGGGTGGAGCAGCTCTCCATGCTTATGCCGTGCCTGCGCCCAGCCAAAATCCCGGCGGGACGGTTCCCCGGCTGGGACGCTGCTCTCCCTGCTCCAAGATCAGTCACTGCCTCCTGGGGACTTCTCCCACCGGCTGCATCGCCACTCCGCCCACGAGAACTGGCTGGGCCCCCTCCCGGAGTGAGTTCGGGGGCTAGGGCTGGGCCCCTTGTTTGTGCCGTCTGCTCCCCTGGGCTCTGCCCCAAATCGGGCGCCGAAGGTTACCTGACTGGTACGCTGGCTCCAGGCTCTGAAAACAATCGCTGCTTCCCCGTATTTGTTCGTTCTCCGTCTCTAAATCTGTGTTTGTTGTTCAGGGTTCATAGATTGTTATGTATGTGATCGATTCACTTGTTTTTCCGAGTCTTTGTTGCAAGAGGGATCCGAGGTAGCATCTACCTAGTCTGCCATCTTGGCCCCGCCTCCTCTCGTTGTGGTTTTAATGTATGTTTCTTTGATGATTAATGAATTGAACACCCTTTCAAATGGCCATTACATAACCTCTTTTGTGAAGTGCCTGTTCAGTTCTTTTGCCCATTTTTATATAGGGTTGTCTGCTTTTTCTTATATTGCTTCGTAGGCTGGTAAATTTTAGATTTTTCTCTTTATCCTTGATATTCTGAAATATAAGGGTGGGTTTACATTTTTAGTGTGAAAGAGTGGTTTTGATCTGAAAACTCATGTCTTTTTCCTATTCTGTAAACTTCCCAGTTATTCTTTCTTTAAATATTATTTCTCTGCCATTATTTCTTCTAGTCTTCTCTATGGGAGCTCCTGTTAAATGTATGTTGGATTCTTTCAATCTGTCCACTTTTAAACTGATCCGCCATGCCTCTTCACTGTATTCACACACACACACACACACACACACACACACACTTTGTCTCTGTATTTTACTTTGAGTAATTTCTTTACTACTGTTGTCCTGTCTAGAGTTTCTTAGATCTGTTGAGGGCTTTTTGGTTTTTTTTTTACACTTTTTAAATTTTAAGTGACTACTTAAAAATAATTTTAATACTTTTAACTATTTTTTTTTAATATCCACCTGTTTTATTTCTACGTTTTTTTTTTAATTTTCTTCTTTTTAAATGGAAGTTAATCTTTTCATTTATCTCTTTGAGCATTCTATACACATTTATTTTAAAGTCTTTGTCAACCTATTCCAGAAAATGAATTTTGTCTAGAATGAATTCATGTTCTCATTTTTGGTATTACTGTTCCCTCCCCCTTAGCATTAGATTTCTTTTTGTTTTTAGGATGCTTTTGGAACACTTGTTTAGCATAGTAATTGTGTTTACTTAAGTCTTCTTTTTCTCCTTTTACTCTTCCTCCTTTTCAATCCGTGTGTGCTCACTTCTATATGTGCAGTTGTCCTAGTCATCTAGTGCTGCTATAACAGAAATACCACAAGAGGATGGCTTTAACAAAGAGAAATTTATTTCTTCACAGTAAAGTAGGCTAAAAGTCCAACTTCAGGGTGTCAGATCCAGGGGAAGGTTTTCTCTCTGTCAGCCTTCTCATCAATCTTCCCCTAGACTAGGAGCTTCTCTTTGCAGGGGCCCCGTGTCCAAAGGATGCACTCTGCTCCTGGCACTCCTTTCTTGGTGGTATGAGGTCCCCCTGTTCTCTCTGCTCACTTCTTTCTTTTATGTCTCAAGAGATTGCCTCAAGATACAATCTAATCTTGTAGATTGAGTCCTGCCTCACTAACACAACTGCTGCCCATCCTCCCTCATTAACATCATAGAGGCAGGATTTATAATGTGTAGGAAAGTCACACAATCCCAGGAACCATGGCCCAGGCAAATTGGTACACATATTTTTGGGGGGCCATAATTCAATCCATGACATTCCACCCTTTGGCCCCCTGAAAATCACATCCTTGCAACATCATAGCAAAAGTCTTAACTTCAAGTCCAAAATCCAAAAATTCCTCTTCATCTGTGAACTCTAGAATACAAGTTATTTGCTTCCAAAGATACAATGGCAGAACAGGCACAAGCTAGACATTTCCATTACAAAATGGGAGAAACTGGAGGAAAAGAAGGGATATCAGACATCAAGCAAGTCAGCAGAACTCATTACCTTAGCTCTCAAAGCTTTAAAAATAATCCTCTGTTCTCTGAGACAGTTTATACAATGGCCCTACCCTCCGGACTCTAGGTATTGACCACACTGTCTGGATTCTGAGTGGAGGCCCCTTGGCCCTGGGCTTCAGCTCTGCCTTCCAGGCCCGCTGGGACAGCAACTCTGCTCCCTTTAGACACACCATTCTCCTCCTCCATCTGAGTGGCAACTCCACCCTTAGAAACCCCTGAGGTCATGGCCATACCTTTTTGTGTTCCTTGTCTCTTCAGCTTCTGATTCCTGGTTTCTTGGCCTGTTGGCTCTTGGACCTCACTCCTGTGTCTTCCCTGCTGGGACAAGTGTTCCAAAGTTTGTAACTCCACCAATAAGTGCCTGGAGGCACCCCACTCTGCCAGGAAGCCTCCTGAGCACAGGCACTCAACTCTCTTGCTCCATGGGTTGGCTCCAGTGCCTTCTCAAGCTGGTCTCCTGGTTCTGCTGCTACTGCTTCTCTGCTGCTGGTGCTTCTCTACCACTGCAGGTTCTCTGCAGCTGCTGGGCCTCTGCTGCTGTTGCTCCTCTATTCATTCAAAGTTTCAAAACTGCTTCCACATTTTAGGTATCTGTTAGAGTGGAACTGGATCAATGGGTCCATGCGAGAAGCTAAACTCTCAGATGCTGGTTTTGAGAGGAAGAGTTTACTTCTCAGGCTAGCCAGGTGGGAACTCAGAGGTATCGACCCCAGATTGAGTTCCCTGATCTGTGTGAGCAGTGTACAATTTATATTTATACATATTCATTTAGGGGTGGTGGGAAACGGCAGGCAAGATGAGAGGTTTTACCTATTCATAGTTTCTACTGATTATTTATTATGGGATGGGGCTAAGACTTGGCACAGAAGTGGCCCATGGACCAAACGCTTTTGAAATGGGCTCGATTATTGTCGATGATGCATTTCCAGTGATTTCAGTTCCTTGGCATGAGTCTTGGTTCCTTGACATAAGTTCTCTTGTGTTACCGAGCATGAGTGGCATCCCAAGGTCGTTTGTCAGCCATCGTGGTCTGCTCTGCGCATGTCAGGCTACTGTGAGCTGGTTAGATCTGGACTCTTCCAGAGCTCTCTGGAAGGTCTGAAAAACATCTTGGAGGAAGTGAGTGACATGGTGGGGAGGTGACCAGGAGTGGCCTGATGCCTGGTGGAGTACTAATTAATTATCTTCAGTGTTTTCAGCCTCCAGAGTCTCCTAACAAGAGCAGCATCCCACTTTCTTGGTACCAAATTCTGTCTTAGTCATCTATTGCTGCTATAACAGAAATACCACAAGAGGATGGCTTTAACAAAGAGAAATTTATTTCTTCACAGTAAAGTAGGCTAAAAATCCAAATTCAGGGTGTCAGCTCCAGGGGGAGGCCTTCTCATCAATCTTCCCCTGGACTAGGAGCTGCTCTCTGTGGGAGCCCCAGGTCCAAAGGACGTGCTCTGCTACTGGCACTGCTTTCTTGGTGATATGAGGTCCCCCTGTCTCTCTGCTCACTTCTTTCTTTTATGTCTCAAGAGATTGCCTCAAGACACAATCCAATTTTATAGATTAAGTGCTGCCTCACTAACACGACTGCTGCCCATCCTCCCTCATTAACATCATAGAGGCCGGATTTACAACAGGGAGGAAAGTCACACAATACTAGGAACCATGGCCCAGCCAAATTGATATACATAATTTGGGGGGGACATAATTCAGTCTATGGCAGTAGGGTTTCGCAGTTGCTGAACCTAGATGCCCAGTTCAGAACTATGTCTTATAATGATATTGTGGAGACTCCAGCATCACCAAGTCCTTCCTGGTCCAGGCTCCATCTTCCTGCCTCCTGACGTCCACTGCTTCCAGTTCAGCCATGGGTCATGGAAATGTGTAGGCAGCATTTTTTTTTTTTTCACCTTTAAAATCCCAGATCATGGTTTCAAGCAGGAAGACATTAAGTTTCTTATTTCCTTTGGAAAATTCTTAGTCTCCATTAAATTTCAGAAGTTGCAGCCCCAGCCCCCACTGCCTGTTTCCCGTCCAGGAACATCAGCCCCTTGCACTGCTCATGTCACTCTTCTGTTACTGGTTTGTGGAATGTGTAGTCTGTTTTTGAGATCCTCTACATCTTTTTTAGTTTAATTTTTATATTTTATTTATTACTACTTGAGCAGAGGGAGTATGTCAGAGTGTGAACTTATTGAGTCATCTTGATGAGAAATTCTATTATGCATTTTAAATTTTGGTAGCTATTTCTAAATTTGAGGAAAGTTATTGAACTTCTTTGAATCTCAGTTCATTCATCTATAAAAGAAGGCTATTGGGCCATGGTCTTAAGGTCCAATTTCTAAATTCTGTGGTTTTGTAATTTACAACCTACCACTATGTCCATGTTCTCTCAGCTATTTTGTAGTGTAAGGGACTTGGAACTCGTGTTTCCTGATTTGTGATGCAAGGGTTATGTACCCCTCACAGCTGTCCTCATTATAAACAGGGCAGAGAATAAAATAATCCAATCCATGGTATGCCACATTCAACCATTTCAGTCCTCTAACTAGGAAGTTGAGGGTTTGTCCTATCTTTTTTCTATGCAGTACTGACTCTTATATCATTTTTTGGAATGCAAACAAAAGATTGGATAAAGTTCGAAAGTAGAACATCTCTTACGCAAAAATTGGTTCTTATGTAAATAGTAAAGGGCAGAAATTGAGAAAGAAGCTATTTAGCTTTGTTACTATAATCTCCAAAAAATGGGAGCAGTAATCAGTATAAGCAACATGGCTGATACAGAACTGGAAGAGATGGCCATTAGGGGAGCCATGCCCTAATGGTCCTTAGATGAAAAACAGTTAAGATTACCACATCATTAAGGAAGTAGAGCCTGGTGAAAACATATCTCTAGCTTTTTACTTACCAAGTAAACCAACTAAAGAGATGATTTTTAAAAGGCACAAAACCTGAAAACTTTTACTAAACTGATCACAAACACTTCTTAGCCAATTAAAGAAGTCCAGGTTCCCATTCTGACATGCTAACAGTTAGTTAGTAGAGTTGCTTAAAACACCAGACCATGAACAATAAGAAGGCTGTATTATATTTAAGAACAAAGTAAAATAAAAGCACTAGACTGAAGTCCAGCCCTGGGATCTAGCGTGACCTCTGTAACTAACAGCTATGTGACTTGAGAAGGGTTGCTTAACTTCTCTGCATCTTATCTTTTTATTCTCATCTGGCAAATGAAGAGAGTTCCAGAGAGGGTGTGTTAGTGATAGAACAAGCAACAAAAGCATTTATATCAGGAGGTCTGGTTCCCCGCCCCCCCTGCCCTTGAATGCTATCCTTTGTGTTTATGTACAAGAGGTCTTGGTTAATTGAATTAAATTTCAAAACCCTAAAGTAAAGATAAAAACCCATTGCCATTGAGTCAATTCTGACTCATAGCAACCGTATAGGACAGAGCAGAACTGCCCCATAGGGTTTCCAGGGAGTAGCTCGTGGATTCGAAATGCCAACCTTTTGGTTAGCAGCCATAGCTCTTAACTATCGCACTACCAGGGCTCCAAAGTAAAGATATAAGCATGTTAATGTAAACTGATTTAATAGTCAAAAATCATCAAGGACAGATGAATGGGAATTTAAAGGAACAGACTCAGAAAACCAAGTTCTACTATGAATTAGAAAGCCTTATGCTGAGCTCTCCACTGCACCTCCAGCTCCATTATGGGAACTATGCTTGCATAACCTATTATCTGGGAAAGAAGTATATGGTAGGGAATCCTTTTGTCTGCCTCTGGCAATTGACCTGCACCTTGGTTTAGGACAGAGTAGATAGTTATTGTTCTCGGCTAATCCTATGCTAAAATCTTCCTGCTTGTGATGTAAGACAGACAAATCATTCCCCAGAGCAAACAAGTACAGGCTGTCTACCTGCATCTCTTCCGTCTTCTGGAAGCTCCTTTGTCCCCAGTACAGACCAACTGCTAATTTTCTATTTGGGGCCAAATGACAGCCCAGTGACAGAAGCCTGGAGTTCATAATGACTCAGAACTGAGGGAGAGGGACTAAGGATTCTGTACATTGTAGTTAAAATGTCAGCACCACCTATCTGACAGTTTGTCTACTGTGGTTTCTTTCATGTTGCTGTGAGGCTGAAAGCTATGCCACCGGTATTTCAAATACCATCAGAGTCACTCATGGTAGACAGACTTCAGTGGAGCTTCCAGACTAAGACAGACCAGGAAGGAAGGGTTGGAAATTTACTTCTAAAAATTAGCCCATGAAAACTCTATGGATAGCAACAGAATGTTCTCCCACATAGTGCTGGAAGATGATCCCTCTAGGTTAGAAGGTTAGAAGGCACTCAAAATCCACAGTGGCTGCAACAAGGAACTCAAGCACACCAACAATCATGAGGATGGCACAGGATAAGGTAACTTTTTGTTCTGTTGTACATGAGGTCACCATGAGTGGGAACTGACTCGATGTCAACTAACAGCGGTCAGCATCTAAAGGGGCCATGTGAGAGAGATCCCCACTCAGATCAGCAGGACCACTACTTTCTGACTCTGGCTGTGATGAAAGCAAAAGTAGGGAAACCCTTGTGATGCCCTCTGTTATTTACTGGCTCTGGAAACTTAAATCTCCCTTCTGCTCCCTCTCCTCCCCCCTTTGGTACATTGACCTCAGGATGATTCAGGATTAAGGGCAAAGCTGTTACCATGAAGGAGGAAGGGAGAAAACTCTGAAAGAATAAGGGGCAGGTTTGAGGTGCTTGGGTCAAGGGTTTGACTTTTCTTTGTGGTTGTAATTTGTTGACTTCTAACCTGGAGTGGGGTGTGGTTTCTGCATCTAGAGCAAATGCCTAGCACATAAACAGGGGCTCAATAAAATATTTGTCAAATGGATTGAATGAGTTAAAATTCTGAGCCTGTTCTCTCTTGGCTCTGTCTTTTGACTTCCTCTCCTTCTGATTGGCTTATCTAGGCCAGGAGTCCTGGGGCCTGCACTCACTTCCTGAGAAATTCTAGACCAGCTGAGCTCTTGGAGAGGGACAGATGCTCTCTTGAACTTGTTGCTTTTTTGCTGACTTGCTTGTTCTTCCTGGGCTGCCCTCTCTGTACAGTTACAGTAGTCAGATTCAGAGAAAACCAAATATGGGCTTTGAGAGAAAAGAGCTGGGGAGCTGCTTTGCATTTGGGTCCTAGGCCTGCCTTTAGCCATGTGAATGGAATCTTTCACACAGGCTAGCCCAGCTCATCACAGTCTGCACAGGGGTTCGGCTCCTTTTGCTGTCCTCATAGCATGCATTTACCTGGCCTTGTCTTGCCTGCTTTGTTTTTGTTTCCCTCAAGAACATACAGTGAGGTGAGATGTAGAGTGGAGGGAAGGGGAAAAGAGAGACGTTTGAAATCCTGAGTCCCTGCTTCCCTCCCTCTCTCTATAATTCTCCGCTCCTTTATAATGTGACTTACATTATTTGTGGGAATCTGTCAGGAGGGAGGCTTCTTAAGAAATGTAAAAAAGCTAAAACATTGTCCATCAGCTTGCCGACTTAATTCATTTCAGCCATGTTCGTGATCACACAGGCAAAAAGGGACAGTAAGAAGAGCTAATAGATTGTGAGTTTACTCTGTGCTAGGCTCAGACTGGAGACCCTGGTGGTGTAATGGTTAAGTGCTAAGGCTGCTAACCAAAAAAAAAAAAAAAAAGGTCGGCAGTTCAAATCTACCAGGCACTCCTTGGAAACTCTATGGGGCAGTTCTGCTCTGTCCTGTAGGGTCGCTGTGAGTTGGAATCGACTCGACAGCAATGAGTTTGGTGTTGTTTTTTTTTTTTTTTTTTTAGGCCCGGACTAAGTCATCCACCTACAGTCTCATTGACCTTCACAACAAACCACGAGGCAGATACTGTTATTATCGCCATTTTACAGAGGAGGAAAATGAGGCTCAGAGAGAAGTACTTTGTCCAAGGTCAGGAACTGATTGGTCTGGGGAGGCAAATCCAGCAATCTGACTCCAGAGCCAGTGTTCTCACCCTCTATGCTTGTCTCCCTAACCCTCAAGCACATTCTGAGGGACAGCCAACAGTGTGCTTACTGCAGCCCAGCCTGGCTGGCACACACGAGAGTTTGCTTCTGCTGGTAAGGAAGGTTTCTCTGCCTCCCAGAACATTGCCCACACTGTAGGGTTAATGTCTGGGATAGCCTCGCAACCTATACCTTTAGCCAGTACATGGGGAGCTAAGCAACACGCCAAACTGTGTCAATCATCTCTTCAGCATAAAAGAATAAATTAGATGTTTTCCTGAGTGAGTGGTTTATACTTTTGTGCTTCCTACTAAAGATAGTTGCCATCTGGGTCTAATCATTATTTGTCTTAAAAGAAATGATCTAAATCTTTGTTTCCCAGTTTGTCAACCCTACATAAATCTAAAACATATATAAATAGCTTCCTTTTGTAGCATTTAAATGTTGCTTTGGAAAGAGCATTGACCGACAATTATTGTTATCTGGAATGTTTCACTGAAAGGTCTGAAGAGCTGGTTATAGTAGGATGGATTGAAACAAGAGGGAATGGATGTGTTTCTGTTCTCAGTGAAATAATGCTTTTATGGCACTAAAAATGATTTTAGTTCTGAATGACAAATAGGTAGCCAAGGAACTAGAGTACCATTTCTTTTCAATAAACTAATTGGATACCCTTGGAAATCACTAGTGTCTATCTATAAAGGAGGAAAGACACAGAGAAACCCTGTATTCACCAGAATTATAATTCCTTTCAGATGATTAAAAAAAAAGTCTCTGGAATATATTCAAGGAAACACTTTTAAGGAATAACATTCTTGTATGCCAAACCCATATATCTTTATTTTTCATGTATCTTACATTTAGAGTGTAAAATGATTTATTTTTCAAACAAAATCAGCTTTTTAAAAAGACTGCTTTGAACTTTCCTGAGCTAGAAAGGTGAAGCTCAAACTTCCTTAACTCCTCCCCCCTCCCCATCCAGATATTTATGAATATTAACTAAAGCTGATTCACTCTCAGATGCTCCATTCAAGATAACTGTGCAATAATATAAGTATTATTATGTTAAAGGTTGCAGCAAAACAAGATCATAAAAAAAAAATGTAATTGGGAGGGTTGTTCCCAAGTTAAATCGTAAAAGATTACAGTTTTCTCATCCATCTCTGGAATTACTAAGCCAAAAACCAAACCTATTGTCTTCCAGTCGATTCTGACTCATAGTGACCCAACAGGGCAGAGTAGATCTGTCTCCTAGGGTTTCCAAGGACCTAGTGAATTCGAACTGCCAACCTTTGGTTAGCAGCTGAGCTTTTAACCACTTCGCTACCAGGGCCCCATCTCTGGGAGGGAGGTTAGTTTTTAATATCCATTCTCTGATGACATTTTTTAAAGGGAGCCAGGAGATCCACTGTTTCCTAATTAGCAATCTAATACATACTTTATCAGAGTTAATCTAAATCTGATGCCCAAAATTTGGGCTTCATCATTCTGACCTTTACTGAGCACTTACCATGGGTCCACTTGCATCTTGATCCCTACACTAAGAAGGTCGTTGCAATACACTGTGCAAGTGTTGTAATAGAGGAATAGAATGGTTAGCTCTTCCTGGGGCAGTTGGAGAAAGCCTTCTCAATGAAGTGACCCCTGAGCCAAGCCATGAAAGCTGAGTAGTATTCACATGGTGAAAACGGGCAGATAGTGCCAAGTCTCAGCAGGGTGAAGAGCTGTGTTTAGGGAATGTCATTCCCACGAAGCTCACAATTATAAAACCCTAAGACTCTTGATCTAGCCCTGAACATTAACAATTATAGCAATTATTGGTTCTCTTAAGAAATGTAAAGAACAAACCCTTTGTATTAGGACACATCTAGCTTCAAATCTTGACTCTACCTTGTATCAGCTCTGTGGTCTTGAGAGCATTACTGTCCTTCTCTGAGCCTCAGTTTCCTTATTTGTAAAATTAGCATAATTCTTATTTTGTGTGGTTTTCTATGAGTTACAAGAGATAGCATATGTAAAGACCTAATAACAGCTAGGGTTGCCAGATTTTGGAAATAAAAATACAGATGCCCAGTTAAATTTGAATTTCAGTTAAACAACATTTTTTTTTTTTTTTCCTGTATAAATATGTCCCAAAAAAGAAGTCTCCAGGAATTGACAGAATACCAATTGAGATGTTTCAACAAATGGATGCAGTGCTGGAAGTGCTCACTCGTCTATGCCAAGAAATTTGGAAGACAGCTACCTGGCCAACTGACAGAAAGAGATCCATATTTATGCCTATTCCCAAGAAAGGTGGTAAAACTGAACACGGAAATTATCAAACAATATCATTAATATCACACCCAAGCAAAATTTTGCTGAAGATCATTCAAAAGCAGCTACAGCAGTAGATGAACAGGGAGCTGACAAATTGAAGCTGGATTCAGAAGAGGATGTGAAACCAGGGATATCACTGCTGATGTCAGATGGATCCTGGCTGAAAGCAGAGAATGCCAGAAAGATGTTTACCTGTGTTTTATGGACTATGTGGATCATAACAAATTATAGATAACATTGCAAAGAATGGGAATTCCAGAACACTTAATTGTGCTCATGAGAAACCCGTACATAGGTCAAGAGGCAGTCATTCAAACGGAACAAGGGGATTCTGTGTGATTTAAAATCAGGAAAGGCGTGCATCAGGGTTGTATCCTTTCACCATACCTAGTCAATCTGTATGCTGAGCAAATAGCCTGAGAAGCTGAACTATTTGAAGAAGAACAGGGTATCAGGATTGGAGGAAGACTCAATAACAACCTGCGATATGTGGATGACGCTTGCTGAAAGTGAAGAGGACTTGAAACACTTACTAATGAAGATCAAAGATCACGGCCTTCAATATGGATTACACCTCAACAGAAAGAAAACAAAAATCCTCACGACTGGACCAGTAAGCAACATCATGATAAATGGGGAAACGATTGAAGTTGTCAAGGATTTCATTTTACTTGGATCCGCAATCAACACCCATGGAAGCAGCAGTCAGGAAATCAAAAGATGCATTGCGTAGGGCAAATCTCCTGCAAAAGACCTTTTTAAAGTGTTGAAAAGCAAAGATGTCGCCTTGAAAACTAAAGCGCACCTGACTCAAGCCATGGCGTTTCAATTGCCTCATATGCATGGGAAAGCTGGACAATGAATAAGGAAGACTGAAGAAAGCTTGACACCTTTGAATTGTGCTGGCAAAGAATGTTGAATATACCATGGACTGCCAAAAGAATGAACAAATCTGTCTTGGAAGAAGTACAGCCATGATGCTCCTTAGAAGTGAGGATGGTGAGACTACATCTCACATACTTTGGACATGTTATCAGGAGGGATGAATTAGTTCCTGGAAAAGGGTATCATGCTTGGTAAAGTAGAGGGTAAGCGAAAAAGAGGAAGACCCGCAACGAGATGGATTGACATAGTGGCTGCAACAATGAGCTCAAGCATAACAATGATTGTGAGGATGGGTCAGGACCGGGCAGCATTTTGTTCTGCTGTACAAAGGGTTGCTATGAGTCAGAACCAACTTGATGGCACCTAACAAGAATAACATGTCCCAAATATTGCATGGAACATATTTACACTACATAATTATTTGTTTATCTGAAATTCAAATTTAACTGGGCACCTTATATTATTTTACCTAGCAACCCTAATAACAAGTAAACTGTAACTCATTAAGTCATTGGTGTGCTGAATTTTTTTTTGTTTTTTGGAGCCCTGGTAGCTCAGTGGTTAAGTGCTATGGCTGCTAACCAAAAGAGCAGTTCGAATCCACCAGCTGCTCCTTGGAAACCCTACGGGGCACTATTACTCTGTCCTTTAGGGTCCCTGTGAGTCGGAATCCACTCGAAGGTAATGGGTTTGGGTTTTTTGATTTGGATATTTTTTTGCCTGGAGGAAACAGGAGTTTTGAAGCAAAAGAGAAGGCTTTACACGTATGTGTATGTCAGTGCGCATATACGTGTGGAAGAGGTGGTAGGAAAGTGAAGGGTATAATATTACAAATTTAGAAGCTTCTCCAGGATTGGTAACATATTCTTTTAAATAGAATTTTCTTCAAGTCAGTGAACAACAACAAAAACAATCAAGTTAATATGAACCATTTGTTTAAAGGCCATACCAACAGGATCTAAGTTTGGGTACTTTACAACTTAGAGCTTTTCAGCAGACTGGAGCCATATAGTTGCTGGCCTTTTTTTCGAGGCATAAGGATGTCTTTAGGACCCTTAATGTGTCAGACTCTACATTTACTCTTTTCTCCCCTAATAGCACTGCCAAGCCTCAGATTCCTTTGCTAGTGAGTGGCTGGTATATGTTGGACTAGCTAAAAGGTTGCTGAGACTAGCACTCTACAGAACACTTAGCACCAGGAACTGTGGGGAGGGATTCTAAAAAGGATAAGATATGGCCCATACCCTGCAAGATATACAAGCCTATTGAGTCTGGAAAAGAAGAGAGGATAGATCATTGTTACCTCTAGTCATTTCCTGGAATATATATTCTGTGAAGGCTGGGTCTGACCCCCAGTGTATCCCTCATACCTAGAACACTGCTGGAACACAATACCAGTTGCCATCGAGTTGATTCTGACTCATGGTTACTCCGTATGTGTCAGAGTAGAACTATGCTCCATAGGGCTTTCAATGGCTGTTTTTTTTTTTTTTTTTTTGAAGTATATCACCAGGGCTTTATTCTGAGGTACCTCTGGATGGACCTGAACCTCCAGGTTTTCAGTTAGCAGAGTATGTTAACTGTTTGTACCACCCAGGGACTCTTGGCACACAATAAAAAAGCCCAATAAATGTTTGGTGAATGAATGAATCAGTATGGACTGGATTCACCAAGGAAGGTTTAATGGAACACTCGTCTGAAATGGGCCTTAAAGGAAGAAGATTCAGCTGAGCAGAAAAATCATCATCATCACAGCACCTGCCATTTTCCAGACTCTGAGCAAAGTATTTTATATAAATTCTGCTCAGATGCTTCCAATAGTCCTAAAAAGTTTAGGTCTATGTGACCCCAAAGCCCATTTTTCTTCCACGAAATCAGTTTGAATGTCACCTTCTCAAGAAGACCTTCCCTGACAATCCTATCAAAAAGCATTCTTTCCTGTTACTGTCTCAGTCCGCTGTTCCTTCTTAACACTTATTACAGCTTAAAATGAATTTATTAAGTATTTTTGGTTTGAACACATCAAAGGCCAGAGTAGCAGGGATGGGGGTTTCAGGACCATGGTTTCAGGGGACATCTAGGTCAACTGGCATAACAAAATGTATTAAGCAAATGTTCTGCATCCCACTTGGTGAGAGGTGTCTGGGGTCTTAAATGCTAGCAAGTGGCCATCTAAGATGCATCAATTGATCTCAACCCACCTGGAGCAAAGGAAAATGAAGAACACCAAAGACATATGGTAAAGATGAGCCCAAGGGACAGAAACGGCCATGTAAACTAGAGACTACATCAGCCTGAGACCAGAAGAACTAGATGGTACCCGGCTACCACCAATCACTGCCCTGACAGAGAACACAACAGAGAATCCCTGATGGAGCAGGAGAACAGTGGCATGCAGATCTCAAATTCTCGTTAAAAAGACCAGGCTTAAAGGTCTGACTGAGACTAGAGGGCCCCTGTAGGTCATGGCACCCGGACCCTTTATTAGCCCAAGATTGGAACCATTCCCCAAACCAACTCTTCAGACAGGGATTGGACTGGACTGTAAGATATATAATGATACTGGTGAGGAGTGAGCTTCTTGGCTCAAGTAGACACATGAGACTATGTGGGCAACTCCTGTCTGGAGGCAAGATGAGAAGGAAGAGGGGGACAGGAGCTGGTATTCAACCATTCAGGACATGGAGAGTACAGGGTGGAGAGGAGGAATGTGCTGTCTCATTAGGGGGAGAGCAGCTAGGAGTACATAGCAAGGTGTGTATAACTTTTTGTATGAGAGACTAACTTGATTTGTAAACTTTCATTTAAAGCACACTATATGAATAAATTTTTTAAAAAACTAAATGATATATAAAATAAAATGATATGTATATATATTTTTTTGTTTGTTTTTGGTTTGTCTCTTCACGGTCCACGAGGGCAGAGGCTGTGTCTGTCTTATAAGTGCTATGTTCATCTTATCACTACTGTGTTCCTAGGAACCACTGGCCAGCTTGCTGCCTGACGTTCAGTAGGCACCCAATATTTATGGAACAAGTGCGCTTGGTTTTCATGCATGTCTGCACAGAATCATCCCTTGAACGTCAAACAAAACAAAAAAAAGGCAAAAGAAAAAAACAGCTGTCTAGGCCTCACTCCAGGGTCCTCAGGTCCAAATATCTAGGGATGGGCCCAGGCCTTTTTTTTTTTTAAATTCTGTATGTGAATCTGATGCATGACTGAGATCAAGCACGTCACTGAAGGCATGCCAGGATAAGGTAACTATATATGGAACTATGTTCAAATCCGATGGATAAGTTTTTCCTACATGCAGTTTTTTCAGTAAACCTTGGTAGAACAACTTTGGTTGTTCCCGAGGTCTTGCTGCATCTCTGCCCTACGGTCAGTCTGATAGTCAACCTCTGCTTTGATTATAGGTCCCTTCTTCGAATGAGTTAGAGTTATGTTTCTAATGAAAAGAAGTCTGACTAATATAAGAACTTGGACTGAGTTTCTGAGCAGAAAACCGTGATATTCCTGATTTGATTTAATATGTAGAATCAGCATTTTGATCTATCACTATTCATTTGTTGTTTCTAAAAGGACCCCTCCTCTAGCAAAAAGCAAACAAACAAAAAACCAGATGTAAATATTTGTGTGAGCAGCAAATAACATCTTTTTTTTTTTTTAATCAAGGAATTGGCTTATATAACTCATGACAGGACTTTAGATAAACATAATAATATAAAATCTGTGAAAGTCCTTGGGGACTATATGTGCTATTTTGCTTGCATGGCAACCTTCTGTCCTAGGATAAGAATACAAATAGATAAACTAAACATGTAAAGTGCCTAGCATGGCTTCTGGTACACAGGTATATGTCCATTAAATGTAGGCTCTCCTGAACCATGTGGATATAACCTGGAAGGTGATAGTGCAGAGTATATAATGAACACTCAACAATAGTTATGAAAAAAAAATGAATGAACAAAGACAACTATAAAGACTTGTCTGACATTGGATAAGGAAAGGTCAACTGGTTCAAATGACTTGATGATATATTATCTTACTTTTCCTTAAAACCTATGAAACAACACATTTTAGTCGAAGTTCCGTTCATTTCAAATACATGAGAAATCAGAGAAACATACATTCTGATTTTTTTTTTTTTTTTTAGTAGAAGTGAATGTTTGTGTATGCCATCTAAAACCTATATTCATTTTATGGATTACACCTCCACATAAAGAAAACAAAAATCCTCACAACTGGGCTAACAAACAACATAGTGATAAACAGAGAAAAGATTAAAATTGTCAAGGGTTTCAATTTACTTGGATCCACAATCAACAGCCATGGAAGCAGCAGTCAAAAAATCAAAAGATGCATTGCATTGGGCAAATCTGCTGCAAAGGACCCCTTAAAAGTGTTGAAAAGCAAAGTTGTCACCTTGAAGACTAAGGTGTGCCTGACCCAAGCCATGGTATTTTCAATCACATCATATGCATGTGAAAGCAGAACAATGAATAAGGAAGACAGAAGAAGAATTGATGCCTTCGAATCGTGGTGTTGGTGAAGAATATTGAATATACCATGGACTGCCAAAAGAACGAACAATCTGTCTTGGAAGAAGTACAACCAGAATGCTCCTTAGAAGCAAGAATGGTGAGACTGCATCTTCCATACTTTGCACATGTTGTCAGGAGGGATCAGTCCCTGGAGAAGGGCATCGTGCTTGGTAAAGTAGAGGGTCAGTGGAAAAGGGGAAGACTCTCAATGAGATGGATTGACAGAGTGTCTGCAACAATGGGCTCAAGCATAACAATGATTGTGAGAATGGTAGTGTTTCGTTCTGTGGTACATAGGGTTGCTGTGAGTCGGAACTGAGTCGACGGCACCTAATAACAACAACATATTCGATTTTTTTTTTTGTACTTTAGATGAAGGTTTACAGAACAAACTAGTTTCTCATTAAACAGTTAGTACACCTCTTGATTTATGACACTGGTTAACAACCCCATGGCATGTCAACACACTCCCTTCTCAAACTTGGGTTCCCTATTTTCCTGTCCCCTCCTGTCTTCTAGTCCTTGCCCCAGGGCTGGTGTGCCCCTTTAGTCTCGTTTTATGGGGCTGTCCAATCTTTGGCTGAAGGGTGAATCTCCGGAGTGACTTCATTACTGAATTGAAAGGGTGTCCAGGGCTCATATGGCGACTCTCATTTCTCTAGGATATATTCCTAGGAGTGGGATTGCTGGATAGTATGGTATTTCTAGCTTTCTAAGGAAGTGCCATATCATTTTCTAAAATGGTTGTATCATTTTGCATCCCCACCAGCAGTGCATAAGAGTTCCAGTCTTCCTGCAGTCTCTCCAACATTTGTTATTTCCTATTTTTTTGATTTATGGCAGTAATGCTGGGTTGAGATTGTATCTCATTGTGGTTTTGTTTTGCATTTCTCTAATGGCTAGTGATCGTGAGCATTTCCTCATGTGTCTGTTGGCTGCTCAAATGTCTTTTTTGGTGAAGTGTCTGTTCATTTCCTTTGCCCATTTTTTAACTGGAACATATTTAATTTTGATCAAAGATTCTATAGAAGAATCCTGACTAAAAGGGGGAAAATGCAGAACAGAATTTCAAATTCTTACAGACTCCAGACTTTCTAGAGCCATGCAGGCTGGTTGAGCCCCTGAAACTATTGCCGTGAGATAAGCTTTAAACCTTAAACCAAAAATATCCCCTGAAGTCTTCTTAAAACCAAACAGTAGTTTAGCTTAACTAGTAAAAAATGTCTGCCTTGAGCATTATGATCTTTTAAGAACTATCTGTGTGGGATCAAATTGAAGATAGCAACTCGAAAGATTAGATAGGGACTTTAGGGGACAGTGAATTTATGTTAATGGGGGAGGAACAACTTGGAAAAGGAGGGTGAGAATGGTTGTACCACTCAACGAATGTAATCAATGTCACTGTTTGGTGTATGTTTTGCTGTGTATATGTTCAACAACAACAACAAAATAAAATTTTTTAAAAAATGAAATAAAAATACGACCTGTGTTCATATATTGGTGAGAATGCCTTGTAAGTGAAATCAAAATACATTTTAATTGCGCATCAGTGGTAGAACGGGTAACTAAATTGTGGTATACTCATGTAGTAGAATACTTTACAATAAAGAATGCAAAGTTCTAACACAACAGAATGAATGAATCACACACAAAAAAGAATATGAACTATATGAATGCATTCATATAAACTTTTTAAAACAGCAAGACTAATCTATGGGGTTAGAAGTCAGGATTAAGGTTACCTCCAGGAAATGGGGTAATGAGGACAGGGCCCAAAGGGAACCTCTGGGGTGATGTTAATGTTCTATGTCCTGACCTGGGTGATGGTTTCATGGGTGGATTCATTTTGTGATAATCTATCAAGCTGTATATTTTAAAAATTTTTAAGTTTTGAAAAATGCATTTTAGTAGACCTAGGGCAAAGACAGAATGCTTTGAGAATAGTTTTGTCTGTATATACGTATGTAAGTGTGTGAGTGTAGGTATATATGTGTGAAGAGCAGCATTACATACAATAGAAAAAGCATGGATTTTTAAGGCAAAGTAGGACTCAAACATAAGTCTGCTTATGACTTATTAGTAAAGTAATAACTAATATTATTAGGTCTGTCTGAGTGTCAGTTTCTGCTTATATAACCCCATGGATAATAATATCCAGCTCATAGGATTACTGTAAGGATTAAATGAAGTAATAATGTAAACAGAGAGTCTGGAATGTAATTAATGCTCAATAAATGGTTATTATTACTTTTATTATTGTTATTATACATTTATTCTTTTCCCTCTTTCCTTCATGCTATCAGGTATAGGCCTGCCTGAAAGAAATAATGTGACTTGTGCAAGTTATCCATAGCTGTTTAATAAGTCACCTCAAAATTTAGTAGCTTAAAACAATAGTAACCATTGTATTATTATGTCTCATCATTCTCATAGTCTCTCATGTAGTTGCTGTGAGACAGTGGTTGGGGCTGGAGTTACCACAATGGCTTCCTTAGTGACACATCTGGTGGCCGATGCTGGCTGTTGGTCAGAACACCTGTACATGGCCTCTCCATGTGTCCTAGGCTTCCTCACAGTATTCTGGCTGGGTTACAAAAACTAATGTCCCCAGAGAATCAGGTAGAAGCTATATCAGCTTTTATGACTGAGTCTCAGAAATCACACATCACTTCCACCATCTTCATGGGCTGTGCAGATTCAAGTGGAGGGAACATAGACGCCGCTTCTTGATGGGATTAATGTCAAAGTCACATTATAAGAAAAACAGGTGGAATGGGAGCTATTGCTATGGAAATTTTTGGAAAATATATTCAGTCACATGACTCCTTTATGAACTATTTTATTCAGACTTGTTAAGAAATCACAAAGGTAGAAGTTTATAAATGGGTGCACTGAGAGGTGAATGATCAAAGCCACATGAGAAGTCAGTAGCAGTATGGGGGACCTAGGTCCAGACCTTCTGACTCTCAGTCCTCTGTTCCCGCTACTGCCCCTCATGCCCACCCCTACTCCAGTATGTTGCTCAGACATAATTTCCTCATTTAAATGTTCATCCTCTCTATGCACGGTGGCCATGTCATACACAGCCTAGTAGGTTTAACCAAAAATAAACCCTTATTCTGGGTTTTTAAAAATATAGTTCTTTGGCAACAGCAGATTCAGATTTTAAGGGACTGAATGTTACATAGTTTGGAAGGCCCTCTTTAAGAAAAAGAACACAAAATTATTAGCACAAAATTAGACCCACTAGCTTCAAAGGATACTATCTACAAAGGGAAAAGACAACCCGCAAAAATGGAAAAAAATATTTGAAATCTGTTAAGAGACTTTTATCCAGAATACATAAAGAACTTTTAATAACTCAAAAATAATGACAATTTAAAAATGGGCAAAGAATTTAAATAAACTTTGAAATTTTACTTGGTTAACTTACTCTGTTTTGTACTTAATGGGAATTTTCAATTTGAGAGTTCACGTTTTGCTTTCTGTTTTGGGACAATCCTGCCATTATCTCTTCAATATTACTTCACTACTATTTCTATTCTTTGCTGCTGACATTTGATTAGATGTATTTTAAAGTGTCTGGATCTGTCCTTATTGCTTTTACCTTTTTTATTTGACCTTCCAGTTTACTCATTCATTCTTCAACAGTAAGGAAGCTACTATTAAGCTCTTTTTTTTTAATTTCTATAGCTGTTTTTCATTTTAATATTTCTAGTTGGTTCTAGAGCCATAGTGAATGTTCTGGTTCCAGACTTTCTCTTAATTTATGGCTTTATTCCCATCTAAATTTCCTTCTCTGAGGGTATTGAGAATATCCTCATTGGATAGCTTGCCTCCTATCCCCGTATCTGTAGATACTGAACAATGAAAGTTTGTCTATGAATGTATTAAATTGAAATAAATGTCCCAAGAGGTAGAAGCTTTTGGCGGAGGTAGAAATAAGAACACCTTTTTCTCTTCTCTATTTTCTATCTTCTCAAAATGTCACATGAAGATGAAATAGGGGATTTTCTAAAATGTTTTACCTACTTATAAACAGTTGTATGAAAGTATAGTTCTCTAGAAAAGAACTGGAAAGCTATTTTCCTTTTTCTCCCCCTCAAACCTCGATAAAAAGCCAGAAGGACATATAAATGAAGAACTATTTATTGTGCTCAAAAGATTGTAGATGAAATATTTTGATAAGGCAGGCTGAAACAACAAACATAACAATTCACAACAGTCATGACTCTTGGCAGCCAGAAGTGCACAATTTGAAGCCTACACAATGATACAAAACCAGTTATAAGAAGTGAGAGTAGACTTGGTCTTTAACATTTGAAATCCCAGATCAATAATCAGGTAAAGTTGTAATTTGAATTTGAAAGAGATTTAATTTTTTTCCCCCTTAGTAATTCTAGTTTGCAACCTGAGCTCCACTGTGAGAACTAGGTAACTGGGGTTTCTCAAGACTACATTTAGAAGCCTCAAGTTTTCTTTGATTATTGCTCAATATGGGACAAAACAAAACAGGAAGCAACTGGTTCTGATTAGGTGAGGCGAACATTTAGTCCTGCTAATGCCAGAGCATCCTATTTCAGGCTAATTTTGCAAAAATAAAATGTACCGTTGCTTTGATAATTTGATCATTGCTAATTATACTTTTCATTTCTCCTTGTTCCCTGTCTTAGATATCTAGTCCTGCTATAGCAGAAATACCACAAGTGGATGGTTTTAATGAACAAAAATTTATTCCCTGAGAGATTAAAAAAATTTGAATTCCAGCCACCAGCTCCAGGGGAAGGCTTTCTCTCTCTGTTGGCTCTTGTCATCAATTTTTCCCTGGATCTAGGAGTTTCTCAGTGCAGGGACCCAAAGGACATGCTCCACTTCAGGCTCTTCTTTCATGGTGGTATGAGGTCCCTCTCTGCTTGCATCTCTCTTTTATGTCTCAAAAGAGATTGACTCAAGATACAGCCTAATCCTGTAGATTGTGCCCTGCCTCATTAACATAACTGCCTCTAATGCTGCTTCATTAGCATCATAGAGATTAGGATTTACAACACATAGGATAATTACATCAGATCACAAAATGCAGGACAACCACACAATACTGGGAATCGTGGCCTAACCAAGTTGACACACATTTGTGGGGAACACAATTCAATCTATAACAGCCCCCAAGTCATATTTCACCCTGTGAAGCTTGTTTTCCTTAAGATTTGATTTGTCCCATCTTTCAGAGATAGAACATTTTGAAAGTAATCATTTATAAAGGAGAATTTTGTCTGACAACTTTGAAACATTGTGGAGCAAAATAGAAAAACACTGAATTATTTAGTTTTCTAGGATTTTCTTAGTTCATGGACTGTTTGGGTAACTTATCTCCTGTATCAGTTTATAAAGAGTGATAGGTTTTGCTAACACTAAATCATAGTGTTAAGTGACAGCCTTAGATACTTTCTGTTTTTTATGTGTCTTCTGAAGAATTGTTCTGTCGAGATGTCATCCCAGAGAAAATAGATTTGTCATGAAGCAGGGAACTTGCTTTGCATTACAACTTGAACTGCTATCACAATTTGTTTGTTCACTGGAAAACCTGTTTTACCAGTGGATTTGGATTGTGTTTTGGGAAAACCTTTCATGCCGAATGAATCAGCAAAAATATTTTCTAAATCCTGCTGGAACCACAAATTCAAGTTAGTAGTGATATTTCAAAATTACATTTTGTTTAAAAAGTTCTTGTACGGTGTAAATGGTGGGTGTATGTTGAATGTATTTCCACCTTTCGTCTATTTCAGGGAATCACTGTGCTGTATGAACCACTGGCTTTAGGTACCAGCTTAGAGCATAGCTTTTCAAAAGTTTATTTTAAAGACTGGGAAAATGAAACGTACCCATAATCCAACTTTCTCCTTGCTGTCTGTAAAGTGAATTAGCTCATTGAAACCTAGTTATTTCTAACAGATTCTTTTATTATACATACAGCTGTAAATGGTTAGTTAGTTTTAGTGTTTTCCATAAGTGATTGTAGAACTGACTCAAGCTTTCTGAGTACTTTGGACTAGGGATGTTTCATGGCTTGGCTCAGAAACCTGAGATTACTACACTCTTGAAAAGAACCACCAGGTTTGCCCTGGCAGATTTAAATATGCAACTCAGCAGGTCAAACACAGCAGGTACTGTGCTGTAGGAAGAAGGTAAAGATAGCAAAAACAGACCTGCCCAAAGTCCACAGTAAACTCTTACAAGACCTGTTGGTAAGTCTCCTTCTGGTTCTGGCAACATGATGGACCTGGCTAATGTCAGGTTGAAAACAGATATTCTAGGATTAGATAAACTTCCGAATTATTCTTGAAGGACTTGAGTGGTGCAAATGGTTAACCCACTCAGCTGCTAACCAAAAGGCTGGAGGTTTGAGTTCACCCAGAGGCACCTGGGAAGAAAGTCCTTGCAGTCTACTTCTTAAAAGTCAGCCATTGAAAATCCTATGGACCACAGTTGTGTTCTGACACAGCTGGAGTTTCCATGAGTCAGAATTGATTTGACAGCAACTGGTTTGGTTTGGTTTCTAAATTATTCAGTTAGGGAAGAGCCACATTATTTTAAAAACAGAACAAATACACAAATTTAAAAAAGAAAAACTTTATGGGATTACCATGAGATTCTCAGTGAACGATCATGTATGGGCATGGGACTAGATACAGAAGAAGTACAAAATAATTGGTTAAATGTCAGTCCAGTATCTTGTACTTTATAGGTTGTATCAGTTATCTATTGCTGTATAACAACATATCCCAAAACTCAATGGGTTGAAACAATGACCTTTTTTTTTTTTTTTAATTGTGCTTTAGGTGAAGGTTTACAGAACAAACTAGTTTCTCATTAAATAGTTAGGACGCGTATTGTTTTATGACATTGGTTAACAACCTCACAACACGTCAACACTCTCCTTTCTCAACCTTTGGTTCTCTATTACCAACTTTCTTGTCCCTTCCTGCCTTCTAGTCCTTGCCCTGGGGCTATTATACCCCTTTAGTCTTGTTTTGTTTCATGGCCTGTCTAATCTTTTTCTGAAGAGTGAATCTTGGGAGTGACTTCATTACTGAGCTGAAAGGGTGTCCGGGGGCCATACTTTCAAGGTTTCTCCAGTTTCTGTCAGGCCAATAAGGCTGGTCTTTTTTTGTGAGTTAGAATTTTGTTCTACTTTTTTCTCCAGCTCTGTCCAGGACCCTCTATTGTGATCCCTGTCAGAGCAGTCAGTGGTGATAGCTGACCCCATCTAGCTATAGTGGACTCAGTCTGGTGGAGGCCGTGGCAGATGTGGTTCCTTAGTCCTTTGGACTAATCTTTCCCCTGTATGTTTAGTTTTCTTCATTCTTCCTTGCCTCTGGAGGGGTGAGACCAGTAGAGTATCTTAGATGGCTGATCACAGGCTTTTAAGACCCCCAGATGCTACTCACCAAAGTAGAATATAGAATATTTTCTTTATAAACTATGTGATGCCAATTGAGCTAGATGTTCCCTGAGACCGTGGTCCCCACAGCCCAGCAATTTGGTCCCTCGGGGAGTTTGGATGTGTCTATGGAGCTTCTCGGACCTTTCCTTGTACAAGTTGTGCTGGCTTCCCCAGTATTGTGTACTGTCTTACCCTTCACCAAAGTTACACTTATCTAGTGTCTATTTAGTGTTTTTTCCATTCTCACCTCTTCCCTCTCTTGTAACCATCAAAAATTGTTTCTTTTTGTGTGTAAACCTTTTCATGAGTTTTTATACTACTGGTCTCATACAATATTTGTCTTTTTGTGATTGAGTTATTTCATTCAGCATAATGCCCTGCAGATTCATCCATGTTATGAGATGCTTCACAAATTTATCTTTGTCTTTACCATTGCATAATACTCTATTGTGTGTATGTACCATAGTTTGTTTATCCATTTATCTGTTAATGGGCATCTAGGTTGTTTCCATCTTTTTGCTATTGTGAACAATGCTGCCATGAACACGGGTGTGCATATGTCTACTTGTGTGACGACTCTTATTTCTCTGGGATATATTCCTAGGAGTGGGATTGCTGGGTCATATGGTATTTCTATTTCTAGCTTTCTAAGGAAGCACTATATCGTTTTCCAAAAAGGTTATATCATTTTGCATTCCCACCAGCAGTGCGTAAGAGTTCCGATCTGCTGGCAGCCTCTTCAACATTGGTTATTTCCTGTTTTTTTGATTTGTGCCAGTAATGCCAGGGTGAGACGGTATCTCATTGTGGTTTTGGTTTATATTTCTTTAATGGCTACTGATCACAAGCATTTCCACATGTGTCTGTTGGCCACTTTGATATCTTCTTTGGTGAAATGTCTGTTCATTTCCTTTGCCCATTTTTAATTGGATTATTTGTCTTTTTGTTGTAGAGGTATTGGATTTTCCTGTAGATTTTAGAGATTAGACCTTTGTCTCATTTGTAATAGCCAAAAATTTTTTCCCAGTCTGTAGGTTCTCATTTTACTCTTTTGGTGAACACTTTTGATGAGCATAAGTGTTTAATTTTTAGAAGATCCCAGTTATCTAGCTTATCTTCTGGAGTTGTGTGTTGTTGATTATGGTTTGTATCCTGTTAATGCCATGTATCAGGGATTCTAGTGTTGATGCTACTTTTTGTTCTACGAACGTTATAGTTTTTGGCTTTATATTTAGGTCTTTGATCCATTTTGAATTAGTTTTTATGTATAGTGTGAAGTATGGGTCCTGTTTCATTTTTTTGAAGATGGACATACAGTTTTGCCAGCACCATTTGTTAAAAAGACTGTCTTTTTTGCATTTGATGAACTTTTGGCCTTTGTTGAAGATCAGGTGACTGCAGGGGGATGGATTTACATCTGGGTTCTCAATTCTGTTCCACTGGTCAATGTATCTGTTGTTGTGCCAATACCAGGCTGTTTGACTACCATAGCTGTATAGTAGGTTCTGAGGTCAGGTAGTGTGACCTCCTACTTTGTTCTCCTTCAATAGCGCTTTACTTATCCAGGGCTTCCTCCCTTTCCATATAAAGTTAATGATTAGTTTTTCCATCTCTAAAGAATTTTTTTGGTATTTGGATCAGGATTGCATTTTATTTGAAATTGCTTTGGGTAAAATTGTCATTTTCACAATATTGAGTCTACCTATCCACGAGCATGGTATGTTTTTCCATTTATGTAGATCTCTTTTGGTTTCTTACAGTAGGGTTTTGTAGTTTTCTTTGTATAGGTCCTTTACATCCCTGGTTAGATTTATTCCTAAGTATTTTCTTTTTTTAGGGACTCTTATAAATAAATTTTTTTTTTCTTATAAATGGTATTGTTTTTGTGATTTCTTTTTCATCATTCTCTGTATTGGTGTGTAGGAATCCAACTGATATCTGTATGTTTATCTTGTATCCTGCTACTCTGCTGAATCTTTCTATTCCAGTAGTTTTCTCGTGGAGTCTTTTGGGTTTTCTATGTATAGTATCATGTCATCCACAAATAGGGACAGTTTAACTTCTTCGTTACCAATTTGGGTGCCCTTTATTTCTTTTTCTTGCTTTATTACTCTATCTAGACCTTCCAGCACAATGTTAAGTAGAAGCTGTGATAAAGGGCATCCTTATCTTGTTCCTGTTCTCAAGGGGAATGTTTTCAGCCTCTCTCCATTAAGGATGATGTTGGCTGTTGGTTTTGTATAGATGCCCTTTATTATGTTGAGAAATTTCCCTTCTATACCTATTTTATTGGGAGTTTTTTTCAGGAATGGGTGTTGGACTTCGTTGAATGCCTTTTCTGCATCAGTCGAGAGGATAATACGATTCTTTCCTTTTATTTGTGTGGTGGATTGTGTTGATTGATTTTCTGATGTTGAACAATTCTTGCATACCTGGTATGAATCCTACTTCACAGTGACCATTTCTTATTGCTCAAGATCTAGTGATTGTCTCAGGGTTCTTCTGGTTGTGGCTGGACTCACACATGCATTTGCAGTCAGCTGCTGTGTATTAGTAGTCAGCTCTTTTGTTTTTTGGCTGAGTGCTTTTATGCGTTTGGGCATCAGTAAGGTGGCTGGTGGGGATAGATTTGGCTGGAACAAATCAGCTCTGCTACATGTGGTCTCTTGTTCTTCAGCAAGCTAGCCTGAACTTGTTCACTTGGCAGTTCCAGGGCAAGTGAGGAAAAGAAATTGGACACTGGTCCAGACGGTGTCTGTGGTACCAGCTGAATTGGTAAATTGTGCCAACACCTGGCTTCAGTCAGGGACATGACTGAAGAAAGAACTGTGTCTTAGTCTGGGTTCTCTAGAGAAGCAAAACCAGTAAAGCATATAAATATATAAAGAGAGACTTATATCACGGAAACGGCTCATGCAGTTGTAGAGCCTGGAACATCCCAAGTCTGTAGATCAGGATAGAGGCTTCTCCTGATTCACGTAGCCACAGGGGCTGGTGAACCCAAGATGGGCAGGCTGGAGAGCAGGGCTTTTGCTCCCAGGCTGTGAAGATCAATGAATCCCAAGATTGGCAGATAAGCTGCTAGCTCATGTCCCAAGAACTCAAAGTTAGACAAACAGGAGGCAGCTGCAGAGTCCAGACCAGGCAAAAGCCAGAATGTTCACTTATATTTGGATGCAGGCCACACACCCAAGGCAATTCCTTTTCAACTGATAGGCTACTGACAGCATATCCCATCATAGGGGTAATCACATTAAAACACTGAGAATCATGGCCCAGCCAAAGCTGACACACAAGCTTAACCATCACAAAATGTAACATACGTTTTTAGTACATAGTATATAAGGTAAAGCCTCTTCTGTGGACCAACAGAGAATGGAAATTTGCTTAGTAGCAAGTTGCCACCCCATAATCAGAAGCAGACAAAACCTCTAGGCTTGGAACAGACACATACATCACTTCTGCGGATGAGAAAACCAAGAATCAGAGAAGTTGAGTGACTTCCCCAAGGCCATTAAGTGGAAGACCTGGAATTCAAACACAAGTTATCCATCTGGGTGTTCTTTTCACAATGTCCTACCAAAAGGAAGGACATTAGTTCTTTAGGTCAACTAGCTGGTACTGTGGGGTGGTAGGTGCAACCTGGCTGTCAGCTCAATGGCTGCTTATAAAGTATAAAGCACATCCTAAAGAACAGCTAGTGGGCAGGTAAGCCAGCAAATGGGCTGACTTTCCTCTCAGCTTTAGGTTCTTGTAGAAAAATGTTCATAGCAGGGTTTTAGGAAAAGAGGATTGTAGCCAGCACATTGCTCATATGTTTTCTTTAAACCAATAGCAACCTTGGAAAATACTGGCTGGGGCAACCTGGCAACTGCATTTTCCAAGGCTGGCTAGACGGATCATTCTATTTTGCTTTGTCACTTTCAAGGGAGTATCCCATCCCTTCACAGACTCAGTGCTGTGTAGCAGACTTCATTTATAGAGTGTTCTGGATAATGAGGTCAGGCAAACATTTGAAGAGACAGATCGCAGACTATAGGGATACTACTGTCTTTTTCCAGGGCAAGTGGGGAAAAGAAATTGGATGCTGGTCCAGACGATGTCTGTGGTACCAGCCGAATTCATAAATCGTGCCAACACCTGGCTAGCAGTCAGGGACATGACTGAAAAAAGAACTGTAACGTTATTCTTCTCAAAGATATATTTTTAGTACACAGTGTGTAAAGTGGGACCTCTTCTGTGGAGCGACACAGACTGGAAATTTGGTTAGTACCAAGTTGCTACCACATGATCAAGAATGAAAGTGGGTTAAAACTTGTAAGTTGTGTAAAACTTAAGAGAATTTTCCAATAGGGACCCTGAAATTGTTTTTATTTTAATCGTGTACACAAATTACCCCTGTATTCTTAATATAAACTAAAATTTGTTGTCAGTATCTCTTGCTATTTTCTTATATCAATTTTCTTGAATTATTTTTTTCTCTGACTACCATCTAACAAGTCATCAAAGCAGTGGCCTTTAACCTTTGTTAATTGTGTCCCTGTCAATAAAACACCTTGAGCATAAATCTCAAACGTATTTATGCAGTTAGAAATTTTATCCCTGCCCCATTGCCATTGAGTCGATTCCGATTCATAGCAACCCTATAGGACAGAGTAGAACTGCCCCCATAGTGTTCCTAAGGCTGTAAATCTTTATGAAAGCGAACTGCCACATCTGTCTCTCACAGAGCAGCTGGTGGGCTCAAACTGCCGGCCTTTCAGTTGGCAGCTGAGCGCTTAAACCACTGCACCGCCAGGGTTTCTTTATATTCCTGTACTACTGTATTAATATTTTATGTACAATATAAAACAGGCCAGAATTAAATTTTAAAGGATAAGACAAAGATTAAACTATCTTAAAAGTATGTTTAAATTGTTTTATTTGGTAAAAATAAAAAAACCACTCCTTTTGCTAACGAGAGCAATATGGTTAAAAATAATTCTTTTTTTTTAAAAAAAATCATTATTTGCCACTCTGTAATACTGAGATTTAAAGTTTTGGGCTAGTTCAGTTAATTACAGTGCTGTATTATTCTTGTCTTTTTAAATTGAGATATAATATGCATAATGTAAAATTAACCCTTTTAAAGTACATAAGTCAGTAGTTTTTAGTATATTCACAAAGTTATGGAACCATCACCAATATCTAATTTTATAACATTTTCATCATGCCCGTTAGTAGTCACTCCCCATTCCTCCTTCCTCTCAGCCCCTGGCAACCATTAATCTACTTTCTGTCTCTGTGGATTTGCCTATTCTGGACATTTTACATAAATGGAATCATACAACATGTGGCTTTTTACGTGTGTCTTCTTTCACTTAGCATAATGTTTTTAAGGTTCATCCATGTTGTAGCATATATCAGTACTTTGCTTCTTTTTTGGCTGACAATATCGTATTAGATGGCCATGTCACAATCTGTTTATCCATTTGTCAGTTGATGGAATTTAGGTTGTTTCTACTGTTTAGTTATTGTGAATAATGCTGCTGTGAACATTTGTGTACAAGTTTTTGTGTGAACAAGTGTTTTCAATCCTGTCGTGTACATACCTGGGAAGAGAATTGCTGGATGATATGGTAACTCTATGCTTGATCTTTTGAGGAACGGCCAAAATCTTTTCCATAGCAGCTGCACCATTTTACATTCCCTTGAGTAATTCACCACAGTTCCAATAACTAAGACACTGGCCAACACTTGTTACTGTCCTTTTTTATTATAGCCATTTTAATGATTATGGCATGGTATTTCATTGTGGTTTTGATTTGCATTTGTCAAATGACTAATGATGTTGCATGTTGTCTTAGTTATCTACTGCTGCTATAACAGAAATACCACAAGTGGGTGGCTTTAACAAACAGAAATTTATTCTCTCACAGTCTAGGAGACTGGAAGTCCAAATTCAGGGTGCCAGCTCCATGGGAAGGGTTTCTCTCTCTGTTGGCTCTAGGGAAAGGTCCTTGTCATCAATCTTCCCCTGGTCTAGGAGTTTCTCAGCACAGGGACCCTGGATCCAAAGGATGTGCTCCCCTTCTCGTTATTCATTCTTGGTAACGTGAGGTCCCTCTCCTCTCTGCTTGCTTCTGTCTTTTATATTTCAAAAGAGATTGACTCAAGATACAACCTAATCCTGTAGATTGTGTCGTGCCTCATTAGCATAACTGCCTCTAATCCTGCTTCATTAACATCATAAAAAAAAAAATCATAGAGGTTAGGATTTACAACACATAGGATAATTACATCAGATTACAAAATGGTGGACACAATACTGGGAATCATGGCCAAGACAAGTTGATACACATTTTTGGGGGACACAATTCAATCCACAACACACATCTTTTAATGTGCTTATGGGTCATATATATATCTTTTTTTGAGAAAATGTCTATTCAGATCTTTTGCACATTTTTTTAAACTTTTATTGAGCTTCAAGTGAACGTTTACAAATCAAGTCAGACTGTCACATATAAGTTTATATACACCTTACTCCATACTCCCACTTGCTCTCCCCCTAATGAGTCAGCCCTTTCAGCCTCTCCTTTCGTGACAATTTTGCCAGCTTCCAACCCTCTCTACCCTCCCATCCACCCTCCAGACAGAGGATGCAAACACAGTCTCAAGTGTCCACCTGATATAAATAGCTCACTCTTCATCAGCATCTCTCTCCTACCCACTGTCCAGTCCCTTTCATGTCTGATGAGTTGTCTTTGGGAATCTTTTGCCCATTTTTAATTGATTTATTTGTCTTTATTGTTGAATAGTAAAAGTTCTTTACGTATTTTGAATGCTAAACCTTATTCAGATATATAATTTGCAAATGTTTTCTACCATTCTGCGGGTTGTCTTTTCACTTTCTTGGCAGTTTCCTTTGAAGCACAAAAGTTCTTAATTTTGATGAAGGCCAATTAATCTATTTTTTTTTTGGTTGGTTGTGATTTTGGTATATTATATATATATATATATATATATATATATATATATATATATATAAGTTGTTTAATCCAAGGTCATGAAGATGTATACCTATGTTTTCTTCTAAAAATTTTATAGTTTTAGATCTTATATTTAGGACTTTGGTCCATTTTGACTTGATTTTTATATATGGTATGTGGTAGGGGTTCAACTTCATTTTTTTGCCTATGGATAATCAGCTTTCCCAGCACATTTGTTTGAAAAGACTGTTCTTTCGCTGTTGAATTATCACAATACCATTGTCAAACATGAACTGGCCATAAACGTGTGGGTTTATTTTTGGACCTTTGATTCTATTCCATTGATCTATATTTGGTTTTTAATATATGTCACAGCTGAAAAGACAATTCCCTAAAAAATCAGTTGGATTCCTATACACCAATACAGAAAACTATGAAAAGGAAATCAGGAAAGCAATACCATTTATAATAGTCCCTGAAAAAATAAAATACTTAGGAATAAATCTAACCAGAAATTTAAAGACCTATACAAAGAAAACTACAAAACACTACTGCAAGAAACCAAAAGAGACCTACATAAATGGAAAAACATACCATGCTCATGGATAGGTAGACTTAGCATTGTGAAAATGTCAATTCTACCCAAAGCAATCTACATATACAATGCAATTCCCTGATCCAAATACCAACAGCATTCTTTAATGAGATGGAAAAACTAATCATTAACTTTATATGGAAAGAAAAGAGGGCCTGGAAAAGTAAAGCATTACTGAAGAACAAAGTAGGAGGCTTTGCACTACCTGACTTCAGAACCTACTAAACAGCTAGTCAAAAGACCATGGTAAATCCACCACAAAGGATAAAGAAGGACACTACATAATGATTAAAGGGACAATTGACCAGGAAGATATAACCATATTAAATATTTATGCACCCAATGACAGGGCTGCAAGATACATAAAACAAACTTTAACAGAACTGAAAAGTGAGATAGACACCTCCACAATTATAGTAGGAGACTTCAACACACCACTTTTGGAGAAGGGCAGGACTTCCAGCAAGAAGCTCAATAGAGACACGGAAGACCTAATTGCTACAGTCAACCAACTTAACCTCATAGACTTATACAGAACATTTCACCCAACAGCTACAAAGTATGCTTTTTTTTCTAGCGCACATGGAACATTCTCTAGAATAGACCACATATTAGGTCATAAAACAAACCTTTGCAGAGTCAAAAACATCGAAATATTACAAAGCATCTTCTGAGACCACAAGGCCATAAAAGTGGAAATCAGTAACAGAAAAATTAGGGAAAAGAAATCAAATACTTGGAAACTGAACAATACCCTGCTCAAAAAAGACTGGGTTATAGAAGACATTAAGGAGGGAATAAAGAAATTCATAGAATGCAACGAGAATGAAAACACTTCCTATCAAAACCTCTGGGACAAAGCAAAAGCAGTGCTCAGAGTCAATTTATATCGATAAATGCACACATACAAAAAGAAGCAAGAGCCAAACTCAGAGAACTGTCCCTACAACTTGAACAAATAGAAAGTGAGCAACAAAAGAATCCATCAGGCACCAGAAGAAAACAAATAATAAAAATTAGAGCTGAACTAAATGAATTAGAGAACAGAAAAACAATTGAAAGAATTAACAAAGCCAAAAGCTGGTTCTTTGAAAAAATTAACAAAATTGATAAACCATTAGCCAGATTGACTAAAGAAATGCAGGAAAGGAAACAAATAACCCGAATAAGAAACGAGATGGGCCACATAACAACAGACCCAACTGAAATTAAAAGAATCGTATCAGATTATTACAAAAAATTGTACTCTAACAAATTTGAAAACCTAGAAGAAATGGATGAATTCCTAGAAAAACACTACCTACCTAAACTAACACAATCAGAAGTAGAACAACTAAATAGACCCATAACAAAAAAAGAGATTGAAAAGGTAATAAAAAAAACTCCCAACAACAACAAAAAAAGCCCTGGCCCAGACGGCTTTACTGCAGAGTTCTACCAAACTTTCAGAGAAGAGTTAACACCACTACTACTAAAGGTATTTCAAAGCATAGAAAATGACAGAATACTGCCTAACTCATTCTATGAAGCCACTGTATCCCTGATACCAAAACCAGGTAAAGACACCACAAAAAAAGAAAATCACAGACCTATATCCCTCATGAACATAGATGCAAAAATCCTCAACAAAATTCTAGCCAATAGAATTCAACAACATATCAAAAAAATAATCCACCATGACCAAGTGGGATTTATACCAGGTATGCAAGGCAAAGCTGGTTTAATATTAGAAAAACCATTAATGTAATCCACCATATGAATAAAACAAAAGACAAAAACCACATGATCTTATCAATTGATGCAGAAAAGGCATTTGACAAAGTCCAACACCCATTTATGATAAAAACTCTCAGCAAAATAGGAATTGAAGGAAAATTCCTCAACATAATAAAGGGCATCTATAAAAAAAAAAAAAAAATTTTTTTTTTTTTATACAAAGCCAACAGCCAACATCACTCTAAATGGAGAGAGCCTGAAAGCATTTCCCTTGAGAACGGGAACCAGACAAGAATGCCCTTTATCACCGCTCTTATTCAACATTGTGCTAGAGGTCCTAGCCAGAGTAATTAGGCTAGACAAAGAAATAAAGGGCATCTGGATTGGCAAGGAAGAAGTAAAATTATCTCTATTTGCAGATGACATGATCTTATACACAGAAAACCCTAAAGAATCCTCCAGAAAACTACTGAAACTAATAGAAGAGTTTGGCAGTCTCGGGTTATAAGATAAACATACAAAAATCACTTGGATTCCTCTACATCAACAAAAAGAACATCGAAGAGGAAATCACCAAATCAATACCATTCACAGTAGCCCCCAAGAAGATAAAATACTTAGGAATAAATCTTACCAAAGATGTAAAAGACCTATACAAAGAAAACTACAAAGTACTAGTGCAAGAAACTAAAAAGGACCTACTTAAGTGGAAAAACATACCTTGCTCATGGATAGGAAGACTTAACATAGTAAAAACGTCTATTCTACCAAAAGCCATCTATACATACAATGCACTTCCGATCCAAATTCCAGTGACATTTTTTAATGTGGTGGAGAAACAAATTACCAACTTCATATGGAAGGGAAAGAAGCCCCGGATAAGTAAAGCATTACTGAAAAAGGAGAACAAAGTGGGAGGCCTCACTCTACCTGATTTTAGAACCTATTATACAGCCACAGTAGTTAAAACAGCCTGGTACTGGTACAACAACAGGCACATGGACCAATGGAACAGAATTGAGAATCCAGATATAAATCCATCTGTATATGAGCAGCTGATATTTGACAAAGGCCCAGTGTCAGTTAATTGGGGAAAAGATAGTCTTTTTAACAAGTGGTGCTGGCATAACTGGATATCCATTTGCAAAAAAATGAAACAGGACCCATACTTCACACCATGCACAAAAACTAACTCCAAGAGGATCAAAGACCTACACATAAAGACTAAAATGATAAAGATCATGGACGAAAAAATAGGGACAACCCTAGGAGCCCTAATACAAGGCATAAACAGAATCCAAAACATTACCAAAAATGACGAAGAGAAACCAGATAACTGGGAGCGCCTAAAAATCAAACACCTGTGCTCATCTAAAGACTTCACCAAAAGAGTAAAAAGGCCACCTACAGATTGGGAAAGAATTTTCAGCTATGACATCACCGACCAGCACTTGATCTCTAAAATCTATATGATTCTGTTAAAACTGAACCACAAAAAGACAAACGACCCAATCAAAAAGTGGGCAAAGGATATGAACATGCACTTCACTAAAGAAGATATTCAGGCAGCTAACAGATACATGAGAAAATGCTCTCGATCATTAGCCATTAGAGAAATGCAAATTAAAACTACGATGAGATTCCATCTCACTCCAACAAGGCTGGCATTAATCCAAAAAACACAAAATAATAAATGTTGGAGAGGCTGCGGAGAGATTGGAACGCTTATACAGTGCTGGTGGGAATGTAAAATGGTACAACCACTTTGGAAATCTATCTGGTGTTTCCTTAAAAAGTTAGAAATAGAACTACCATATAACCCAGAAATCCTACTCCTCGGAATATACCCTAGAGAAATAAGAGCCTTTACACGAACAGATATATGCACACCCATGTTTATTGCAGCTCTGTTTACAATAGCAAAAAGCTGGAAGCAACCAAGGTGTCCATCAACGGATGAACAGATAAATAAATTGTGGTATATTCACACAATGGAATACTACGCATCGATAAAGAACAGTGACGAATCTGTGAACCATTTCATAACATGGAGTAACCTGGAAGGCATTATGCTGAGTGAAATTAGTCAGAGGCAAAAGGACAAATATTGTATAAGACCACTATTATAAGATCTTGAGAAATAGTATAAACTGAGAAGAACACATACTTTTGTGGTTACGGGGGGTGGAGGGGGGGAGAGGGTTATTTACTGATCACTTAGTAGATAAGAACTACTTTAGGTGAAGGGAAGGACAATACTCAATACACGGAAGGTCAGCTCAACTGGACTGGACCAAAAGCAAAGAAGTTTCCAGGATAACCTGAATGCTTCAAAGGTCAGCGGAGCAAGGGTAGGGGTTTGGGGACTATGGCTTAAGGGGACTTCTAAGTCAACTGGCAAAATAATTCTATTATGAAAACATTCTGCATCCCACTTTGAAACGTGGCGTCTGGGGTCTTAAATGCTAACAAGCGGCCATCTAAGATGCATCAATTGGTCTCAACCCACCTGGATCAAAGGAGAATGAAGAACACCAAGGTCACACGATAACTATGAGCCCAAGAGACAGAAAGGGCCACATGAACCGAGACTTACATCATCCTGAGACCAGAAGAACTAGATGGTGCCCGGCCACAACCGATGACTGCCCTGACAGGGAGCACAACAGAGAACCCCTGTGGAAGCAGGAGATCAGTGGGATGCAGACCCCAAATTCTCGTAAAAAGACCAGACTTAATGGTCTGACTGGGACTAGAGGAATTCCAGTGGTCGTGGTCCCCACACCTTCTGTTAGCCCAGGACAGGAACCATTCCCAAAAACAACTCATCAGATATGGAAGGGACTGGACAATGGGTTGGAGAGAGATGCTGACAAAGAGTGAGCTACTTGTATCAGGTGGACATTTGAGACTGTGTTGGCATCTCTTGTCTGGAGGGGAGACAGAAGGGTAGAAAGGGTTAGAAACTGGCAAAATCATCACGAAAGGAGAGACTGTAAGGAGGGAGTGGGCTGACTCATTAGGGGGAGAGTAAGTGGGAGTATGGAGTAAGGTGTATATAAGCTTATATGTGACAGACTGACTTGATTTGTAAACTTTCACTTAAAGCCCAATAAAAATTGTTTAAAAAAAAAAGCATCGTCCTGGTACAACAACAGACACATTGACCAATGGAACAGAATTGAGAACCCAGAAGTAAATCCATCCACCTACAGTCACCTAATCTTCAACAGAGGCCCAAAGTCCACTAAATGGGGAAAAGGTAGTCTTTTTAACAAATGGTGCTGGCAAAACTGAATATCCATCTGTAAAAAAATGAAACAGAACCCATACATCACACCATACACAAAAACTAATTCAAAATGAATTGAAGGCCTAAATGTAAAAACTATAAAAATGATAGAAGAATAAATAGGGTCAATGCTAGAGGCCCTAATATATGGTATAAATAGGATATAAACCATAACTAATAACATACAAACACCAGAAGATAAGCTAGATACATGGAATCTTCTAAAAATTAAACACTTAAACAATTAAAAGACTTGACCAAAAAAGTAAAAAGAGAACCTACAGACTGGGAAAAAAATATTTGCCTATGACATCCGAAAAAGGTCTAAACTCTGAAATCTATAAGAAAATCTAACACCTCTACAACAAAAAGACAGTCACCCAATTAAAAAATGGGTGAAGGATATGAACAGATACTTCACCAAAGTCATTCGGGTGGCTAACAGACACAGGAGGAAATGCTCGAGAGCACTAGTCATTAGAGAAATGCAAATCAAATACAATGAGATACAGTCTCACCTCAACACTACTGGCACGAAACAGAAAATAACAAATGTTGAAGAGGTTGCAGGGAGATTGGAACTCTTATGAACTGCTAGTGGCAATGCAAAATGGTACAACCATTTTGGAAAATGATACAGCACTTCCTTTAAAAGCTAGAAATAGAATACCATATAATCCAGCAATCCCACTCATAAGATTATTTCCCACTCTAGGGATGTATCCTAGAGAAATAAGAGCTGTCACACAAATAGACATATGCACACCCATGTTCACTGCAGCATTAGTCACAATAGCAAAAAGGTGAAACAATCTAAGTGCCTATCAACAGATGAATGGATAAACAAACTATGGTACATACACACAATGAAATACCACGCAGCGATAAAGAACAGTGATGAATCTGCGAAACATCTCTCGACATGGATAAATCTGCAGGGCATTATGCTGAGTGAAATAAGTCAATCACAAAAGGACAAATACTATATGCAACCACTGTTATAAAACCTCATGAAAAGGTTTACACCCATGTCTTAGTTATTTAGTGCTGCTGTAACAGAAATACTACAAGTGGATGGCTTTAACAAAAAGAAATTTATTTTCTCACACTCTAGTAGGCTAGAAGTCCAAATTCAGGACATCAGCTCCAGGAGAAGGCTTTCTCTGTTGGCTCTGGAGAAAGGTCCTTGTCGTCAGTCTTCCCCTGGACTAGGAGCTTCTCTGTGAGGGAACCACAGGTCCAAAAGATGCACTCTTCTCCTAGCACTGCTTTCTTGGTGGTATGAGGTCTCCCCTTTCTGCTCATTTCCTTTTCCTTTTATCTCTTGTAAGGTAAAAGGTGGTGCAGGCTACACTCCAGGGAATCTGCCTTTATATGGATCAGGGATGTGACCTTAGTAAGAGTGTTACAATCCCACCCTAATCTTCTTTAACATGACAAAATGGAGAATAACCACACAATACTGGGAATCATGGCCCAGCCAAATTGACATGTTTTGGGGGGACACAATTTAATCCATAACAACCCAGAAAGAAACAATATTTGATGGTTAAGAGGGGAAGGGAAAAGAGAGGAGGGAAAAACACTAACTAGACAATAGGTAAGTGGTAACTTTGGTGAAGGGTAAGAGAGTACACAATACTGGGGAAGTCAGCACAGCGTGACCAAGACAAAGTCACAGAAGCTTCATAGACACATCCAGACTCCCATAGGGGCCAAGTTACTGGGCTGAGGCCTAGGAACCAAGGTCTTGACGGACATCTAACTCAGTTGGCATAACATAGTTTATATGGAAAATGTTCTATCCTACTTTGGTAAGTAGTACCTGGGGTCTTAAAAGCTTGTGAGTGGCCATTCTAAGATATATCTACTGTCCTACGGCAACTAGGGCAAGGGAAAATGAAGAAAACCAAGGACACAAGGGAAAGATTAGTGCAAAGGACTAATGGACCACAACTACCACAGCCTCCACCAGACTAAGAATAGCACAACCAGATGGTGCCTGGCTACCACCACTGACTGCTCTAATAGAAGTTACAATACAAGGTCCTGGATAGAGCTGGAGAAAAATGTAGAACAAAATTCTAACTTAAAAATAAGACCAGACTTACTGGTCTGACAAAGACTGGAGAAACCCTGCGATTACGGCCCCCAGTCACCCTTTTAACTCAGTATTGAAGTCACTCCTGGGGTTCACCCTTCAGCCAAAGATTAGACAGGCCTATAAAACAAACAATAATACACATAGCTCGACCATGTATATGAGACTAAATGGGCACATCAGCCTAGGGCAAGGACAAGAAGGCAGGAGGGGCCAGGAAAACTGAACAAATGGAAATGGGGAACCCAGGATTGAGAAGGGGAGAGTTTTGACCCACTGCGGGGCTGGCAACCAAAGTTACAAAATAATATGTATGTTAATTGTTTAATCAGAAACTAATTTGCTGTATAAACCTTCACCTAAAGCACAATAAAAACAAATAATAATAACTCACAAAGACTCATAGATCAAATAGGAAAAGAAATGCATCATTGGCCACCTTTACTAATAGTTTCTATCACATCCTCCAACTATGCAAATGTTTTGGCTGAAGATCTGGCTAGTGACTTTCCATCTTTTCTGATGTCTGTGAGTTGTTTTAATAAACTGATAGGAAGGTATTGGATTTCTTTTTTTAACACATAGATACAAAACTTCCTAGACACATCCAGATACCTTGAAGGATCAAGTTACTAGGGCTGAAGGCTGGGGACCATGGTCCTGGGGGACGTCTAGGTCAACTGGCATAACATAGTTCATAAAAAAAAAATGTTCTACATCCAACTTTGGTAAGTAGCGTCTGGGGTCTTAAAAGCTTGTGAGCGGCCATCTAAGATACATCTATTAGTCTCATCCAGTTCGGAGCAAAGGAGAATGAAGAAAACAAAAGACATGAAGAAAATATTAGTCCAAAGGACTGATGAATTACATGAACTACGTCCTCTACCAGCCTGAGCCCAGAACAACTGGATGGTGCCCAGCTACTACCACCAACTACTCTCACAGGGATCACAGTTGAAGGTCCCAGACAGAGCGGGAGAAATATGCCCGCCAGAGACACCCTACTAACTCAGGACTGAAGCCACTCCTGAGGTCCACCTTTCAGCCAAAGATTAGATAGGCCTAGAAACAAACAATAACACACATTCTTCTTAGTTCAATCAAAGTACAGGAGACCAAATGGGCAACACCTGCCCAAAATCAAAGATGAGAAGGCAGGAAGGGGCAGGAAAACTGGACAAATGGACACAGAGAACCCAGGGTGGAAAGGGAAAGGGGGAAAATGCTGACACCTTATGGGGATTGCAACTAATGTCACTGATGTCACAAAGCAATTTGTGTGTAAAATTTTTTAATAAAAAATTAATTTGCTCTGTAAATTTTCACCTAAAACACAATAAAATAAAATACATTTAAAAAAAAAAACTCACTGAAACTCTTCATTTGGAAAAAATTTTAAACAGGTTAGCAAATTGTTTGATCAAGTTTTGAAAAGTGAAACAATATTTAAAAGGTATAATTTTTATATTAATTTTAATATTTTTGTAATGGTGCAAAAAAACTGCTGGATAATGAAAACATTTCCAAAGATTCATTTGCAAAATAATCTTTCCATAGCTCAAGATTTTTGTTTAAAGAGGACTTAATTTCTTCCTGGAAAGCTTGTCCTAGGAAGAGTGAGAAACATCAGCTCTTCAACTTTATTGTTGTTCACTTATGTTTACATTAGTATCCCCTTCAACGTATGGTTTCTTTTCAGTAAATCTTTTCAAGCTGTGTGATCTGCTCCCGTAAAGACTACAGCCCAGGAAACCATATGGGGCAGTTCTACTCTGTCATATAGGGTCAATATGAGTCGAAATCTACTAGGTGGCACACAGCAACAACCACGTTATGAGAGTCGCTGTTGTTGTTGTTGTTAGCTGCTGCTGAGTCAGCCCCTGACTTATGGTGACCCTAAGCGTAATGAAATTGGGGTATTGTGATTCATAGGGTTTTCATGACTGATCTTCAGAAGTAGATCACCAGGTCTTTCTTCCTGGTCTGTTTTAGTCTAGAAGGCTGGCTGAAACCTGTTCAGCGTCGCAGCAGCACACAAGCCTCCACTGACAGGGGAGTGGTGGCTATGCTTGAGGTGCACTGGCCAGGAGCCCACATGAGGATGTACTAGGTGCACCTGGGTACATCCACAATTACTTAAAATGAAGTACTCCCTGCAGGTTTTTCCTCCACCCTGTGGCAGGTGCACTCACCTCCCTTTGGAGAACACTGGATGGGACTGAAATCTTATGCCATTATCTTTTTGTGCAAATTTAAGAATCACATGATTTAGCAATAACAAAACTTTCAAACTGAACCTGTGGGTGGTCATTGACTGATCACTCTCACTATCTTCTAAACTCTTGAACAAATAGTTAAAAAGTGATTATAAGGAAATTATGTTCTAACAAACATAAATAGCTGACTTTTGTAGAATGAAATCAAGTTTAAACGAGTTTACATTTTTCTCTAGGTGTAAAATTATTTTTTAAAAAGACATCGATTGTAGAAATCATGAGTTGAGCCCCAAGATTTTGGATCATCCATCGGCTGCTTTTTCCAAAGCATTTCTTTAAATTGTGTCACATGTTTAAAGATGATTTCCCTGTGTTTTCTTAGAATCCATAATTCTTACAGAAACCCCAGTGACTAGGTCTAAAGGAAATTTGTCCCGACAGTGTCTTTTTCTTACTCCAACCAGTCTTCTGCCTATTTCAAAGCTCCAGGTAATTTAATACAGTAGTTATATTGTACCAGATTAGGCTACAGTAGTTATATTGCACCAGATTAGGCTACAGTAGTTATATTGCACTGGGTTAGGCTGTACAGGGGTTACAAAGATGAATAAGGCAGGAGCTCAGAATCTAGTGAAGGAAAATAGACTTTGCTAAGTGCTCTAGCTCAGCAGCAAAGTTTTATAAAGCATAAAGGGAGGAGGGAGTCATTCCAACTGAGGGCCAGGAAAAGGTCCCTGGAGAAAGTATCATTTTAGCTCAGCCCCAAAACTAAGAATTTGTCAGGGACTGGCTTTCCTGACAAAGACCCGGTCTCCTTATTGATCAGGCCTACAAAAGAGAGTTCTGCTCATGAACTGAGAGGTAGTTAAGAATTCAAGAGACTTTTCATCCACTGGGGTGAGTGGGACCTGAGCCAGAAAAACTTGGGCTAGTTTCAGTTGGCTAAATCGAAGTTTCCAGAACTGAGAAAAATTCCAAGAGTTAACTCCTAAACTCTATCTGTATTGTTTCACGGAACCTGGAATTATATACCTGCCTGTGTTTTGTCTGCTAATAACCATTCCTTCCTGCAGTACAGCCTCGGATCATTCAGGACAGTGGAGTTTGGAGCATGTTGTTGCCACCCGGGCCTCCTGTGGAGGATAGATACGGACTGAGACAACAGAAGATGAACAGCCTCTCGATCCTCTCCCCTCAGATGTTTGGCTGGTAATAAGGGAGAAGGAGGAAGCAGTTACACAAGCACGTTAGTTATGCAATTCCTCTGCTTTTGAAGAGGCAAGGGTAGTAAATAAGAAATATCTATATTGAATTTTAGCACAAGCAACGAGAGTCTGAGAAGAAGGGCTTGTTTGGGAGGGGGCTGGCTAGGCCTGGGACAAGCAAACCCCCAGAAGACACTCTGCAGTACATACTAGGAGGAAGCCCAGGCTTGTAGGTGCTCAGGCAAAGGCAGGCATAGAAAAATATGGCTCAAGGACAGAACTTTGAGCATCAGTGGAAAATTGCCCATTGTCCAGACTCTAGAGGTCACCCCTCTGGGTTATATGATTCTGAGACTAATGGGAGCAATTTTAATAACTGTAATTTGTAGATAACTGATATCAATGCAACATAATTATTATCCGTAGACACGCAAACTCTGTCCTGTCCTGTAGAAGTTCAACCAGCTTCACTTTCAATTGTGGAAAAACCAGTTCTGCCTTCATTCGCATGTATATTTCAATATTCCTGATCTATAAGCAAGGCTGCTCCTAGGATATGCAGGGCTGAGGCGAATATTTTTTATATAAATATTTGATGTATACTTTAAGTGGGTGAATTGTATGGTTGTGAATTATATCTCAGTAAAGACATTTTTTTTTAATTTATTTTTAGTCACCCAGCACTATTCTGGTGGTCCCAGGTCCAACCTCAAATGATCCTATGAAAAAACACAGGGAGGGGCAATTCAGTCCACCCATCCAGAACTGGGGCCAGGCCACAGGTTCCTGAAAAGACTACATAGAGGCAAGGCCCACAGCTCCTGAGGACATCTGGTTGACTCAAAGGGAATAGGGCAGAGGGCTGGAGAACCCTCTGCAGGGCAGGAAGTGGAGCTAAAGCCACGGCAATCCGAACCCAAGTTCTAGACGGAAGGGAATTTAGAGCCTTCCAAGGAAGTACGTTTAAGTGTGGGACCCCTGAAAGGGCAGAGCTGGAGCGGGGGCCCCTCTTGTCCTGTGTGAGGGTAGGTACTCCTACCAAGAAAATATTTCTTTCAAAAACACTTGCCGTTAGCATTCGTTGAGCTTCAATAGTATTATTCCTCTCCTTTAAATTTCCGTGAATACCCGTTGCAGTGGAGTCCATTCCGACTCATAGCAACCCTATAGGACAGAGTAGAACTGCCCCACAGGGTTTCCAAGGCTATAAATCTTGACAGAAGCAGACTGCCACCGCTTTCTCCCACGGAGCAGCTGGTGGGTTCCAACTGCCTGCGTTTTGGTTAGCAGCGGAGCCCTCAACCGCTGCACCACCAGGGCTCCTTTCTGTGAGGAAATGCTTATTAAACTGGAAAACTGAGTACAGCAGAAACAGAGATTTTAAAGCCTGGGCCTAAAATCCTCATCTTTTCTGATCTTTTGCATTGTTAACTCCAGACAGTTCTCAAACTTTCCATTGTGTGTGTGCTCTAGGGCCTTAACATCTAGATTATTTTACCCGCTGAACAGAGCAAATTTCTCTGGAAGATATCCTTCCTCACCCACATTATTTCTGTTTCCAGGAAGTCTTTTGCATCTTCATTGCAAAACCACTGTCACCCTTCCACTCACTTTCCAGCCCAATTGTGAACGTTTTTTTCCTGACAAGCAGCTTGGATGGCTTCCAACCTCCAGGGCTCTGTGCACCCAGTCACTATGGAAATCCTTTCCGTTTCCTGACAAGATTGTCTTCTCCAGTACAAAATGAATTTTGCACTCATTTGCCCTAACTCAAACTGTCTTTCCTCACTACTTTCTAGGGGCCCAATTCTTCCAGCAAAGAGACTGAATGAACCATTTCTGACCTGCCTCACTAATCTCCCCACAACCACACTGGATTCATATCCCCCTTGTTCTGCTGCTTCCGTGCCTTTGATCATGTTCTTCCCTGCACCTGGAATGTCTTCCTCACTGCTCCCCTCCTTCTCACAGGGCTCAAAGGATAAAGGAGCACTAGCTGAGTTAATTGAAATACCGCCTTTCTAGGAAAAAGTATTTTGCAATTTCCCTGCAGGCAGGACTATCAAGGATGCGTGTTAACTTTCTTAGGCCCTAAGCTCCTTGCGGAAACCCTGCTGGTGTAGTGGTTAAGAGCTACAGCTGCTAGCCGAAAGGTTGGCAGTTTAGATCCACCATGTTCTCCTTGGAAACTCTATGGGGCTGTTCTACTCCGTTCTATAGGGTTGGTATGAGTCGGACTTGACAGCAGTGGGTTTGGTTTGGTTTTGGTTTAAGCCCTTTGCCTTCCTGGGCCCCTCCCACCATAAGAGATGTTCTCAGGCCCTAAAATTTTCACTTTTTTCTGGTGTGAGGAAAAAAAATTTTTTCTTTGACCTAAAGTTCATTTTTTTCTTCTAATTTTAAAAGATATTAAAACATTTTCGTGGACCCCTAAAATTGTTGTGGCTACTAGATAGTAGACCCTGAGGCTATATCTTATGCGCTATAAGAAAGGTGGTTTGGTATAATGTTAAGAGCGTCCCTGGGTTTGAATCCTGGCTCTCCCCCTCACTAGCTGTGTAATCTCAGGCAAGTTGTTTAATGTCTTTGTTACTCAGTTTCCTCATCTATAAAATAGGGATAATACTACCACCCTGTTTATAGGGTTATAGTTATGGTTAAATGGAGCAATCTGTGCTTAAACCGGAAACCCTGGTGGTGTAGTGGTTAAGAGCTATGGCTGCTGACCCAAAGGCTGGCAGTTCAGATCTACCAGGCACTCCTTGGAAACCCTGTGGGGGAGTTCTACTCTGTCCTATAGGGTCCCTATGAATTGGAATTGACTCAATGGCAATGGGTTTGTTCTTTTTTTGTTGTTTTTTTTGGTGCTTAGACCAACGATTGACACATAGCACTACATGTGTTAGCCATTGTCATTTTTAGGGATTATCGATACTAGGTGATTGATCAATATTTATTGAATAAAGCAATGAATTTTCTACCTTATCCCAATACTTTATTTCAGACATATCAAACCACCTTAAAACAAGGATTTTAAATCTGGACAGAATTATTTCTATTTTTGAGAACTAGGAAAAGGAAAACCCATTGGGAGATGAAGCAAACCCTTGGTAACATATGAATGTTTCTTTTTCTACACATTATCAACATCATGACTTATTTTCAGTTGTAAGTATTTAAGAGGTCATTTAACAGAGCCTCCAGGACGTGAAAAGAATCCTTTTTACAGTATAGCTCCTTGAACACTTTTAGGAACATGGAGTTGGATCTTTCATCATGATTTCCATTCCACCATTAATCAGGTCAGTTCTTAGAGCGTTCTTCCATATATGCTGACTAAAATTTTGCCTCCCTGCAGCTTCCATCCCTGGATCCTGTTTCTGTCCCTTTGAAGCTATTAAAACAAGATCATTGCTTTCAAATTACCAAATATTTTTATATGGGGCACAAGTGTTCCCTTGTCTTCTCTCTTCCAAGGTAGTATCAATTTTTTTAACCCATGCTGTATGGCCGTGATCTAAAAACCTTTTACCAGCCTATCTTTCTTTACGGGGCACAGTCTAATGCCAACTCTTAAAACATGGCATCCTAACATGAATATAGTAAGTATACCAGCTCTGCTCTGACCAGGCAGGGTGCCCTAAGATTGTCACCTTCTTTGTTCTGGGTGCCCTTTTTTTTGTTAATATAGATTAAGATTGCTTGAGATGTTTTTGAGTAGTTGCATTATACTGTTAAAATACTGTTAGTTTATATTAAATTAGTCATCAACTAAACTCTTCAGGTCCTTTTTATATCATCAGTTATCAGGGTTTTTTTTCCATCATCTACTTCTGCAATTAATTTTATGATTTTGGATGTAGGATTTTACATTATTATGTCTACTTCTAATCCTATAGCTTTTAGCTCAGCGTCTCAGCTTATTGAAAAAACAAACAAACAAACAAACCAAACTTGTTGCCCTTGAGTTGATTCCAACTCATAGCAACCCTATAGGACAGAGTAGAACTGCCCGGTAGGGTTTCCAAGGAACAGCTGGTGGATTTGAACTGCTGGCCTTTTGGTTAGCAGCCAAATGCTTCTTGGCTCCTGTAAATCTTGATTTTCTTTTATCAATCACATTTGTTTTCCTACCCAACCTTTTACCATCTACAAATGATGTGCTACTTTCTGATTTCATCTAAGTCACTGTTATTTATCTTGCCTGGGGCATGGTCAGATTACCTAAGGAATGGCCTCTGGGTTGACAAATTTCTTGGGTGTAGTTACCCAACCAGTTCTGAATGTCCTGATTATCATCATTTAGCTCCAATTTCTTGGTATCAGCTACAGTGTTATCAGGAAACACTTTATAATAGGCCAATTCAAATTGACATTTAGTTCGTCCAGATCACGCCTTTGCAAACCTGGATGTCCTTCAGAATCACCTTGTTGAAATACGGATTCCCAGTTCCCGCACCAGAGACTCTATTCAGTAAGTTTTAAGTGGGTTCTGGGAATCAGTAATTTTTAAAAGCACCCCCACATTATTCATATATGGCTAGTACTTGGGAACCAAGCTCTAATCAAAGTGTCGTTCGTAGACCAGTATCTGCAGTGCCTGAAAGCTGGTTAGGGAGGTGGAATCTCTTGCCCTACCTCAGATCTGCTGAATCAGAATCTACATTTCAACAAGATTCCCAGGTGATTATAGATATGCACATTATAGTTTGAGGAGCCCTATCTAAGCCATTTCCGCAATTTAGGAAGAGAAGTCCTTCTTTCTCTATTTATCAAATTTTTGCCCAGATTTGGACTTGGTCAAATTACTTCACCTCTCTTTACCTCAACTCCTTTGTCTACCAAATGGGAATGGTAATCATACCTACCTCATCAGGGTGTTGTAAGGATCAAATGAGTTAATGAGTGTGAAACACTGAGAAAAGTACCTGTCCTCAGTAAGCTTTCAGTGTATCTTAACTATAATCATGATGGCTATTACTATTATTACTACAAGTGCTGTTCCAGGCAGAGGGGCAGTATTTGAGAGAGATGACCAGTCATCTCTAAAGTCACATCTGCCATTTCTTTCAGCCTTTGGTCTATCAGTTTTCTGAGGACTAGAATGAGCTTTAAAATGGACAGATGCCCTCACTCTAAAGAGCCCTGGTGGTATAGTGGCTAAAGTGCTAGGCTGCTAACCAAAAGGTAGGCAGTTCGAACCCACTGGTTGCTCCACAGGAACAAGATGTGGCAGTCTGCTTTTGTAATGATTTACAGCCTTGGAAACCCTATGGGGCAGTTCTACTCTGTCCTATAGGGTCGCTATGAGTCGGAATCGACTCAATGACAACAGGTTTGGTTTTGCCCTCACTCTCTTCTTACCACCTGGAGCATCAGTTTCCCTCCTTATCATGAGAGCTCTCCACACTCCATTCTGAAGACTCTTGTTGGAAAACAGACTGAAAAATGGTATTTGAATGATTCCGTTGCCCCCTTTAGCCATTCCTTTTTCTGCCTCTTGTTCCAACATTGCTCTGATGTGATCCTTCTGTCATCATTGGCATTTCCACTCAATCTGGGTTATAGTCTCCTATACTTTTCTGTCAGGGGTATGCCAGTTGCTGGGATTTGTCCTTAATTGGGCAACACATCTTGAGGCTTTTAGGTTTTTGTTGTGCATGTCCTTTTAATAATGTTCCCTTATCAGAAAGCTACATATGTAGTACATTTTTAGAACTTTTCATTCCTGTTGAGCACATTATTCTCTTTTGGGGATTCTAGCCATGATTCATACGTCTTCCCTATGAATTTTTAAAGTTTGTTTTCCTAAGCTGAAGATACACTTGTTCATTCGTTCAGTTGATATTTATTGGGCATCTACTATGTAACAGGCACATAGATCACTAAACAAAGTGATGATCCAGGCCCTCATAGAGCTTACAGTCTAGTCAAGGTAAGATTTGTGTCTTATTAGGCCACACATTATTTTTTAAGATTATGAACTCTTAGGTGATATGAAGTAACTGACAAGATCCTGACAGGAAAGAAATCGTACACTGAAATGAAATTATTGAGGAGAGTCTAGTGAAGGGACCATTTACAAAGTTGTGGGCAGGGTTGAAGGAAGCCAGCAAGGGATGGGGAAGCAGCGCGGGGTTAGCAACAACAGGAAGATGTTACTACTCTTATATCTAAGGCCAAGGAGAGGGAGCAGCTACCAGAACCAGGAGAGAGCTGTCCAGGAAGGGCAGAGCTGCCCAATAGAACAACGGCCTTGCATGAAAGATCACAGCCAGTATCAACTCCGTGCCTGGCGGAGAGGGAGATGGGGCAATAAATACCTAACCTCTCTCTCTGCCTTTCAGTGCCTGCCGCTAGCCAAGTCCAGTCAAGCTGGAAGGAAGGGAGCCCCTTGATGCTGTCTGTAGAGCTCAGCCCCCAGTGCACAGAGCAGATTGAGAGAGTGGACAGTGGATCTGGAGGGGCAAATCAAGACTACCAAGCACCAGTAGTTCCTTTCCCACAGAGTGGTGCTTCCAAAGCACAAATCTGGTTACTACTGGCTTAAGATCTTTTACTGGCCTGCACTGTCAATGAAACAAGTCTATGTCCTCCACCCATGTGTCCACATCCTTTGTGACCTCAGACCTTCCTTTCTCACCAGCCTCACCTGCTGCCTGTCCCCCACCTTCCACGTTATGTTTCCACGGTAATACCTTGAATCACTGCTAATTCCCTACACCGAGCAGGATTTTTCATGCCACCATGCCTCTGTACACACTGCTCCATCTGCCTGCACTGCCCTTTGCTCCCTGCCCATTTGCCAAGCCTTGTTTATCCTTCCAACACAGTTCACGTGTCACACCTTCTGTTTGCCCTGCCCCAGAGTTCCTCCAGTTTTTCTCTCTGTCACCTCTGCGCGATTCTATGATTGTGCTGGTTACACAGAATTCCATTCTTTATATAGATGTCTGCGTCCCCCACTGCACTGTGAGCACCGTAAGGACAGGGGTGGTGTCTGGCTCATCTCTGCACCCCAGTATTCAGCTCAAAGCCTAAACGACAAGTGATGGGTGAGCATAAGTGACCTGTGAAAGATGTCCTCAGGCCTCTAATTGCAATGAATGTAATGTGCCACTCATACTGGGACAATTTCAAATGACACCTCTAACTTTTATTTAAACCCATGTATTCTGAATACCCTCAACAAGATGGACTGACACAGTGTCTGGAACAGTGGGCTAAAGCAATTATGAGAATAGCACAGGACTGGTCAGTGTTTCATTCTGTTGTACATGGAGTCGCTGTGAGTCGGAACCAACTCAACGGCACCTAACAACAAAATTCTGAATGGGCCTGCATTTCTGCACATCGTACATTTTGAGACAGCTTAGGGAATGTACCAGAGATTTATTTATTGGCAAATATCTGCTGTCAACCTCGCTCATACCCACAGTGGGTAAAGAAATACAGTGACCATTCAGTCGCTTCTGGCTAAGAGAAGTGCATAAAAAGCAATTCAACAGTTGGACAAGGCTCCTTTGGTTCATCTCGTCCTGAGGTCTCAGCGCCAAGCCAAGCTGTTCTAAAGCCCTTTTCAAAATTGTTTCATCAGTTGTACACTAGAGATTCATTGGACTGCACTTGACCCACAGGTTTGTGTGCATACTGAAGTGAGTGACGGGAAAACAGAAATACATTTATTTAGTCCAGTTTTTTTTTAGTACAACTCTTATTCACATTTCCTTGAAATAAACTATAACGTCCAATTTCAAATCAGTTTTCAGGAGCTCTCTACGTGTAACACAGAATTCCACACTGCCAGTAAATGCTGAAAGACTGTATTTCAAGGTAGAAATTGATGCGAATAACACCCCACCCACCAATAATCAGTCCCTTTTTGATTGCTTAGGAAGGCTGAAATAAAGCACAGAATGGTCAATATAGTATAACATAATGAAGGATTTAAAAAAAAAAAAAAACCGAAACCCATTGCTCTCAAGTCAATTCTGACTCATAGCAATCCTATAGGATGGAGCAGACCTGCCCCATAGGGTTTCCAGGGAGTGGGTGTTGGATTTGAATTGCTGACCTTTTGGTTAGTAGCCATAGCTCTTAACCACTACACCACCAGGGCTCCAATGAAGGATAATAGTTCAATTAAATGCAATCCTGCTAGATTAATGAACTTTGTGCCATTTTACATGATTTTAATGCCTGAAAAGAGTCACTTGGTGGTGCAAACAGTTAACACACTTGGTTAACAACTAAAGGTTAAAAGCTCAAGTCCACCAAGGTGCCTCGGAAGAAAGGCCTGATCTACTTCTGAAAAATCAGCCATTGAAAACCCTGTGGAGTACAGTTCTACTCTGACACACATGGGGTCTCCATGAGTCAGAACTGACTTCATGGCAACAGGTTTGGCTGTTTTTTTTTTTTTTTAATGCCTGAAAATACTATTCCACAAACATTTATTTGGTGACATGCATGTGCAAGGCACAGAGCTGGTTGACATCCTATGTGTGCAGAGGAGAAGCTCAACAAGACATGGCCCTGCCTTCAAGGAGTTCACCATGCACATGGTCACCAGTGGAGCCCTGGGGGCAGAGTGGTTAAGAGCTTGGCTGATAACCAAGAGGTTGGTAGTTTGAAAGCACCAGGTGCAGCTTCCGGTGGTCCCTCTTACAACAAAGACCTGAAAAAACAAGGGAATCAATTATATATGACAATCTAGGTGCCCTGAACATCAAAGGCAAAGTTGAGGAACCAGACTGAGCAGCAGGGAGAGGGAGAGACGGTTCAGAAGCAGTGAGGAGTAGCCAGACCTAACCTGGAAGGAACCAGCACCCCGCAGGCCGAATCTGCTGGTGCGAGCATGGTAAGACAAGCAGTGGCATTCGGGATGCGTTTTCCACATCAGGAGAGACCAAGCGGTGGAGAGTTCACTCACGCCTCCAGAATCAAGGAAAAGCAGCGCTCTTGGCATAAGTACTTGCATCTAATCTACTGCACGGACCAAAAATCACCCCTTTGGAAAAAAATCTCTTCCATTTAACTGACCCCTTCCCACTCTGTGCTGGGCCTCAAGCCAGCTTCAGTGATAGCCGCTTTTCCTGGGCTAGAAGTATGACCTATCGTGTGCCCTGAGCCATCCTCCTGGCTTTGGAGAAGGAACAAATTAACAAATGGGAAAAAAATAATCTGTCAGCTCTCCTAAGCTGGGAACTCAGGGCAGAAACAGATCCTTTGCCTAGGCACAGGCATAAGTGGTCCACAGACTTTGAATGCCTTTCACCACTGCATAGACCTGTGTGGTCCCATTTCAGCAGTGTAGGCCCTCATTGGCACAGTACAGCAGAGTATATACCTGAAGTCTAACTTCATCTGTTTCAGCTGTATGGTGGAGAGGCAAGTTCGTGACATTTGACACTGCTCTGCCTATTAAGCAGAGTCCTTACCCACCCACATCAGAGGCCTGAGGACTGGTGGCTTCACCCACACCATCTAGCCACCCTCAACAGAGGTCCAAGGATAAGTGGTGCCTCCCAGTCCTTGGGTGCCCATAGTATGGCTGCAAAACCTGCCCACCTAGGTGCTCTAATGAACAGGGACACACTTTCCTCACAGACACTCAGGGGTGGTTGTCAGTCCCCTACCTTGCTCAGCATGTGACCCTTTACTGCAGCCAGATACCTGTGCCTACACCAATCACCGCTGATCATCTAAAACTGTAGGTGAGAGCCTATACCACACACTTGGTGATCTGGACACTTGAGCTGAATCCATACAAGAAAAGTAAACAGACTACTGGGCTCATATACCTAGTAACAGCTCTAACCACCTGGTAACAGGATGTTAGAGCTTCAAAGGTGCCAATAATCAAACTAAATCACTTGAGCAGCCTATTTGGGCATATCAAAACAAAACAAAACAAGAAGCTAGGACACAGTAAGCAAACAAAATAAATACAATAACTTATTGATGGCTCAGAGACAACAGTCAATATCAAATCACATAAAGAGGCAGACCATGATGGCTTCAGCAAGCTCCCAAAACAAAGAATCAAGAAATCTTCTGGATGAAGAGGATTTCTTGGAACTACTAGAGGTAGAATACAAAAGATTAATATACAGAACTCTTCAAGAGATCAGGAAGGAGATCAGACAAAATGCAGAACAAGCCAAGGAACACACAGACATAGCATTAGAGGAATTTAAGAAGATTAGAGAAGAGCATAATGACGAATTTAATAGGCTGCAAGAGTCCATAGGGACAGCAAACAGAAATTCAGAAGATTAACAATAAAATTTCAGAATTAGACAATTAAATAGAAAGTCATATGAGCAGAACTGAGGCAACGGAAGTCAGAATTAGTGAGATTGAAGATACAGCACTTGACACCAACTTATTTGAGGGAAAATCAGATGAAAGAATTTTAAAAAATAAAGAAACCCTAAGAGTTATTTGGGACTCTATCAAGAGAAATAACCTACGAGTGATTGGAGTACCAGAACAGGGGAAGATAACAGAAAATACAAAGAGAATCGTTGAAGATTTGTTGGCAGAAAACTTCCCCGATATCAGGAAAGATGAAAAGATATCTGTCCAAGATGCTTATCGAAACCCACACGAGGTAGATCCCAAAGAAAGAAAGTCACCAAGACATATTATAACCAAACTTGCCAAAACCAGAGATAAAGAGGGAATTTCAAGAGTGGCTAGGGATAAATGAAAAGTCACCTACAAAGGAGAATCAATAAGACTAAGCTCACACTACTCAGCAGAAACCATGCAGGCAAGAAGGGCAATGGGATGACATATATAAAGCCTTGAAGGAAAAAAAATTGCCAGCCAAGAATTTTATATCCAGCAAAACTGTCTCTCAAATATGAAGGCGAAATTAGGACATTTTAGATAAACAGAAGTTTAGGGATTTTGACTCCACCAGGCACTCCTTGGAAACCCTATGGGACTGTTCTACTCTGTCCTATATGGTCATTATGAGTCGGAATCGACCGACGACAACAGGTTTTTTGGGGTCGTCAGTGCCTCTCAGTCAAATATAACACAAATCAGGAGAAGAGTTTTCTGGGGCAATCTTGGAAAATTTGAGCCTTGAGGGTTTCAATAGGTAGAGATGAGGGAGAATGTCATTCCAGAAAATGGGAATGATGTGGGCAAAAGCACAGAGCAGATCACATGTAGGGTCCCCTCAGTGAACATTGGCCATGTCTCCATCATTAGATGCATTGGGACAGGGGACTAGGGGAAGACAGGACTCAAAATGTGGCTTGCAAGTTAGACCCTAAGAAGCTTGAATGCCATGGTAAAGAATTTCAGCCAGGAGGCAGTAGGCAGCCATGGAAAGGTTTGGGCAAGGATGTGGAATGACCTGATTGGTGCTTTGGGCCAGTGACTCTTGGGGCGGCATAGTGGACAGATTTGAAGAAGGAGGGATTAAAGGCAGAGAGCCCTCTTAATGTTTATAACTTTTCTTCTTAATATCTTAACAAAGGTGTTAATACCTTAATAAACTCCAAGGCATGTTACATATTACTGGGTTGTTATTGGGTGCCATCAAGTTGATTTTAACTCATAGCGACCCCATGTAACAGTAGAACTGCCTCATAGAGTCTTCTAAGCTGTAATCTTTATGGGAGCAGATAGCCAGGTCTTTCCCCATGGAGCTGCTGGGTGGTTCGAACTGCAGACCTTTAGATTAGCAGCCGAGCGCTCTTGACCATTGCACCACCAGGGTTCCTACATTAACAGGTGTAAGTTGTGTGTCTGTGCCCTTCTTCTGCTCTCAGAAGACAGGCTTCCTGGCTCAGTAAAATTATTTCCTCTCCCTTTTCATTGGTAAGCTAGCCCCTATAATTATAATACATTAGCTTCTTGTATGCAGCAGACTTGAGTTTTTTACCCCTTCTTTTTTTAGTAAAGGTTAAGTGTGTGCTGTAAAATATTCATCTTTTTGGCCTAAAATTGAAATGTGAGCTTTTATTATGACATATGTGAACTCTTTGATCATCAATTCCATGGATAGGAATTTGTCCTAAGAAAGCAGGAGGGCCACAAAGAGTTATCTTTAAGAATAATCATCTCTGTGTTGCATAAAATAATAAAAATCTGGAAGGAGTCTAAATGTCCAACATGAGGGGGGAGGGTAAATAAGTTATTTATTTATTTACTTTTGCCATTGAGTTGATTCTGACTCACCCTATGTATGCAGAGTAGAACCGTGCTCCATAAGGTTTTCAATGGCCATGATCTTTCAGAATTAGATTGCCAGATCTTTCTTCTGAGGTGCCCCTGGGTGGATTTGAACCACTAACTTTTCAATTAGTAGCAGAGTGCTTAACTGTCTGTATTACGCAGGGGGCCCCAAATAAATCATAGAGCCAATTAAATATTTTGTAGAAGAGTATCTAATAACATGGGGATATGTCCATAATGTGGTGTTAAATTTAAGAAACAGATTACAAAACAGTGTAATTCCATTTTTGTAAAAAAAAAAAAAAAAATTAGTAAAGAGTTCATGAAGGTAGGAAGGTATTAACTAAAATTGTTGACAGTGGATGTCTGATGTCATTGGTTGATGGGTATTGTGGGTCATTTTTATTTTATTCTTTGGCCTTCCATGTCTTTCCCAAATTTCTACAGTGAATATGTATAATTTTTGGTAATCAGGAAAAAAATGCTATTAAAAATTCACTTTGCATCTCTTGGATGAGTGATTCCATGTCTGGGCCTCAGAGTCTCCTTTTTTATGAGAGGATTAAAAACAAAACCCTAGTGCAGATAAACTCTAAGATGTCTTACCACATTATCTACATCTTGTCAATGTTTCCACAGTGCCAGGCACATACCTTGTCATATCGCCCATCGTAATGTTATGTGTCTGCCTCTCCGAAATGGACTGGAGCACTGTGTGGGGTGGGGGGAGAGGGGTAGGAATAGTCTCATATCTCTTCTATTTGTCAGTAGTCTTTTGGTTTCAAGTGACTAGTACATTACTAAAACTGATGTAAGCAAAAATGGAAATGTATTAGTTCCTAAAACTATAAAGTCCAAGGGTGGATCTACTTCAGGCACAGTTAGATCTAAGTATCCAAACAATAGCATCCAGAGTCCAACTCCAGCTCCACTCAGCTTTTGCCTCTGTTGACTTCTTTGTGAGGTTTCTGACAGCCTCGGGCTCACACTCTCACAGCTTCGGACTTCATTGGAAGGAGAGCTTCAGCTTCCCAATGGTTCCACAGAAGTTGCAGGATTGCTTTTCTTTTAGTACGGTGCACAGCACGGTGGCCAGGGCCTTAAAATATACCATGTACCCCTCCTGTTTCTGTGGTTGGTAGTGGTCATGGGGGGTAGGGTTCAAGGCTAACCTCTCCTGAAGAAACCACACGAACCAAGACTGGGAAGCTGGTGGTTTCCCAAAGGAAAATCAAGGCATTATCACCAGAAAAGAGGGAAAGGGATTCTGGGCAAGGAAAAATGCCATCTGTACCTCCATTCTTACTCCGGCACCTTGCGCAATGTCTCGTGTCATCTGAGAAGGGACTTAATAAGGCTTGTAGAATGAAGGAAGAGCCAATGCAAACAGTTACTTTTTTTTCTCACAGAGAAACTTAAATACCATCCAATTCTGGTCACCCGGGTGCACTCCTGATTCATGTTCTCTGTGATTATAAATTCTGGCTACCATGGTTTTTCAAATAATTGGCTTAACCTTAGCTACTATTTAAAACCATTTTGTGAATCATTTTCCTCTTCAACATTTATTATGCATTCATTTTCTTAGATGCAAGTAAGAATTTCTATTTTATTAATATAACGTGAGCATGACCATTCTAAGTCTAAGTTCCAATCCAGGTGCTATTATTAACTGATTTATATTTTGTCTCTGAAAAACTGTTTGGAATACTTTCCTAATAGTATGTGGGAAATATTCCAATTCAAATATGGGCTACTTTACTTAATGATTGTAAAACTCCTTTGCCAAAAAAAAAAAAATGAAAAGAAAACCAAAGAACCATAGGAACTCTATTACTCACCACTCTGCTCTAATACAGGTGAGATGCAGTAGTTTTAGTTGCCTATTGATTAGAATTTTTTTAATGTAATAAAATCACATGTGAAAAAATCCCAACAGTACAGAGCATGCAGTGAAAAGTCTTTCTTTTATCCCTGATCCCCTGTCACAGAGGCAGCCACTGCTAAACATTTATTTATCTTTCCAGAGATATGCGATACAAATATAAGCATGGAAACCCTGGTGGCCTCCGTAGTGGTTAAGAGCTACAGCTGCTAACCAAAAGGTCAACGGTTCCAATCCACCAGGTGATTCTTGGAAACCCTGTGGATTCTACTCTGTCCTCTAGGGTTGCTATGAGTCGAAATCAGCTGGACGGAAGCGGGTTTTTTGTTTTGTTTTGTTTTAATGTACTTAAGGAGCCTTGGTGGCAGTGGTTAAGCACTTGGCTGCTAAACGAAGGTCGGCGGTTCAAACCCACCAGCCGTTCTGAGGGAGGAAGATGTGGCAGGCTGCTCCAGTGAAGATTTACAGCCTTGGAACCCTATGAGGCAGTTCTACCCTGTCCTATAGGGTCGCTACGAGTCGGAATCTACTGGACAGCAACAGGTATATGTACTTATCTCCATGGCTCCCCTTTTCCTTTTTGCACAAATGGTAGGATCAATATACCTGTTACGCACCTTTTTTTTCACTTAATGATGTGCCTCTGTGAGAGTTCCATATTATAATGAACAGATAGCTCTGCCTTGTTCTCTTTAACCAATTTGTAGTATTCCAACATAAGGGTACACCATAGTTTTCTTAACTGCTCCTCTACTGATGGGCATCTAAGTTGTTACAGTCTTTTGTTACTAATGAGGATATTTTGCTTCTGCTGTGTTTTAGTCATTTATTTTTATTTTTTGCTTTATCTGTGTTTTATTAAGAGGCATCACTGAGTAACAGAGTAGGTAAGTGGTGATGGATGCATAGTTCTATGAATATACTAAAAGCCATTGAATTATACACTGTAGGTGAATTCTGTGGTGTATGAATTATATTTTAATAAAGCTGTTTAAAAAAGAAAGAAAAGAAATAAGAGAGTGTTCTGAGCCTTGCTTCTGTCTCTAGGCGTAGCCAAGACCACATTGCAAACCTCTTGACCGAAAGAGGTTACATCACCCTTAAGCTCAGCAAGTTCCCACATCATAACTTGCTCCCCTCCTGTGAATTTGGGAAATGCCAAGGATGTTAAATCCCTTTTATGATGAAGAAAAAGTGAAGTGACAGGGTCATCCGCTCTCCCACCACAAGGCAATGGCAAGGCTGAAAGGAATCATGTGTTTGCTGAGCTTCTACAACTTTCCAGAGTTTTTGTTGAATCTACAAGAATCTATGTACACCGAAAACACAATAAAACATTATTTAAAAAAAAAAGAATCTATGTAAAGAATATTTTATCCTGGCCAATAAGAGAGAATATTTATGATTTTTAAATAACGTTTAGTCTGTTCCCTATTCCTTTGAAGTTAGCAAGGAAAGAAGTCTAATCAAGAGAATGCTCTGGGGCCTGTTTTTTGATGAAAGCCAAGGTCCTTCCTTTGGATTCGTCTGATATGAAATGTCTGATTATTCGGCCTGGGCAGGGCTGAAGACATTATCGCAAAAACACTATCTCCAATAAAAAGTTGGCTAAGCAAATTCACATTATGAACACCCTTTCAAGGACCCGTTAGACCTACTCCAGAGAACAAGTTTTTTTTTATAGCTCACCCTATGAACCTAAGTGAGTGGAGCTAGTAAATACAAATGCCCCTTCCCTAGCAGGCCCTCCATCTGAAAACATAGTCAGGAGCTGGGGGTCCATCTCCATTGTTGGAGTATTTAAAAGAAATCATAAAACAATTTATTTTTAAGAATTAATATAAACAATGATATATTCTCTGAAATCACTTAAGCTCCTATTTTCCCTTATACAGAATGAATTTTGTACCAATAAATTCAAATGAGTGAACATTTTATTATTCTCTTTAAGTTTTTTTTTAATTGCAAAAAGAGGTACTTGAGGGGCAGCATGCATAGCGGTTACAACAAGCATGGAGTCTGGAATCAGACTGCCTGGGTATGAATCTCAGCTCAGCCATTTACTCAGCTTAACCACTTTGTGCCTTATTTCCTCTTCTATAAACTGGGAATAACAATATCACCTACTTCATAAGTTGTTGTGAAGGTTAAATGAGATAATATATGTAAAGCACTTACAGCCGCATTAAATGCAAAGTGCATCAGCTTCATTGTCATGACTTAGCCAACTAGGTATTGGGCCTAAAACAACAGATTAATTTTAGCAATTCAATCTCCCTTTGTTGCACCTAGGAGCCTGGTGGCGCAGTGGTTAAACTCACGACTGCTAAGAGAAAGGTCAGTGGTTCAAACCCACCAGTGGCTCCATGGGAGAAAGATGTTGAAGTCTGCTTCCATAAGTATTATAGCCTTGGAAAACCTATAGGGCAGTTCTACTCTGTCCTATAGGGTTACTATGAGTCAGAATCTACCAACAGCAACAGATTTTGTTTTGTTTTTTTTGGTTCATTGCACCATCTTGGGAATTTGTAGTTGTAAAAGAACCTAAGCATTAGACCGGGATGGATAAAACTGGTGCTTTCTCAGCAGAATTCTAATATGAAGAAATGTGCCCAAGGCCAAGTGGGTTAAGGAATGGAATGGATAATTAAGGCTAAATTTGAGAACTTTTTTTAGGCAGGGAAAAGTTTACAGAATCCCACAGATGATTTTTTCCAAAGCTATTTGAAAAGCACACTATGTAATCCCTTTGAGAGGTCCTCATATCTCCATCATTTTTTGGTATTTTTGTACCTTGTGTGAATCTATTACCTAAGTCAGCATCGTCTGACCTGCAGTGTGACAAATGAGTTACAATAATTGCTTCCTATTAGAACAACTTTTTTAAATTGTGCTTTAGTAGAACAAACTAGTTCCTCATTAAACAATTAGTACACATACTGTTTTATGACATTGGTTAACAACCCCACGACACATCAACACCCTCCCTTCTCAACCTTGGGTTCCCTATTATCAGCTTTCCTGTCCCCTCCTGCTTTCTAGTCCTTGCCCCTGGGCTGTGGTGCCCCGTTAGTCTTGTTTTGTTTTATAGGCCTGTCTAATCTTTGGCTGAAGAGTGAACCTCCGGGAGCCACTTCATTACTGAGATAAAATGGTGCCTGGGGGCCACATTCTCAAGGTTTTTCCGGTCTCTGTCAGGCCAGTAAGTCTGGTCTTTTTTTGTGAGTTAAAATTTTGTTCTACAATTTTCTCTAGCTCTGTCCGGGACCCTCTATTGTGATCCCTGTCAGAGCAGTCAGTGGTAGTAGCTAGACACCATCTAGTTGTACTGGACTCACATGTGATCCATTAGTTCTTTGAACTAATCTTTCCCTTGTGTCTTTAGTTTTCTTCATTCTCCCTTGCTCCCAATGGGGTGAGACCAGTGGAGTATCTTAGATGGCTGCTTACAATGTTTTAAGACCCTAAACACCACTCACCAAAGTAGAATGTAGAACATTTTCTTTATAAACTATGTTATGCCAATTGAGCTATATGTCCCTGAAGACCATGGTCTCCATAGCCCTCAGCTGAGCAGTTCTGTCCCTCAGGGAGTTTGAATGCATCTCTGGAGTTTCCATGACCTTGCCTCCTACAAGTTGTGCTGGCTTCCTCAGTATTGTGTACTGTCTTACCCTTCACCAAAGTTACCACTTACCTATTGTCTATTTAGTGTTTTTCCATCTCCACCCCTCTGCTCCCTCATAACCATCAAAAATATTTTCTTTTTGTGTGTAAACCTTTTCATAAATTTTTACAGTAGTTGTCTCATACAATATTTGACCTTTTGTGATTGACTTATTTCACTCAGCATAATGCCCTCCAGATTCATTCATGTCATGAGGTGATTCGCAGATTCATCATTGTTCTTTATCGTTGCATAATACTCCATTGTGTGTATGTACCATAGTTTGTTTATCCATTCATCTGTTAATGGGCATTTAGGTTGTTTCCATCTTTTTGCTATACAATGCTGCAATGAACATGGGTGTGCCTATGTCTATTTGTGTGTTGGTTCTTATTTCTCTAGGATATTAGAATAACTTTTCAATGTTTAGATGTAATAATTTCACAACTCCTACTTTTTACTAGACACAGGTGCCTTTTTTGTGATGCAAGTACATACATGTTCAACTTATTAACATTTTATTTTCAGCTCTGCTCAGAAAACATCCCTATCTAGGCTGACTCATTTTGGTAGGAACAAGAATTTCACATACCAAGGTGAACAGAGAAGTGGGTAGTGACTGTGTACCAATGAAAGCATTTAGTAATTGATTTAATAGGAGTGTACCGGAATCAGGAGCCCTGGTGGCGCAGTGGTTAAAGAACTTGGCTGCTAACTAAAAGGTCAGTGGTTCAAACCTGCCAGCCACTCCATGGGAGAAAAATGTGGCAGTCTGCTTCTGAAGAGATTTGCAGCCTTGAAAACCCAATGAGGCAGTTCTACTCTGTCCCATAGGGTCGCTGTGAGTTGGAATAGACTCAAGGGCAGTGGGTTTGGTTGGTCTGGTGGGTACCAGGATCTGCTTTTGTTAAAGCCTTCTCTGTACCTCATAAAGTGGTAAGGTTTCAGGATGGAATGAATATTGTTGGTATAACTTTTACAAGAGCTCTGACTCTGCTGCTATTTCTTCTATAAGTTTACGTACCCTGAAAGTGCTGCAAGTTTAAAATCACACCATTCCCTTCAACTACTAAAATAATATGGAAACATGCTTGGTTCATAACTCATATGAATGTGATGCCTTGGTTCAAGAAAGAAAAAAAAATTCTATATTTTAAACCCCAGTTTTGAAAAAACTAGCTGTTTTTCTGAAAGGGCCATACAAATGAAATTGCCAGGAGTGCAGGGAAATGTAGAACTGAGATAACAACTTGCCCAGAGGGCAAGAGGAGTAACTTGAGCAATTTAATGGAGGATGCTTTTACCTGAAGTACACAATCTGATGCATTTGAACAGTTACTAGATTGTCCTGAAGGGTGGAGGAGGGGGGACATCAGAGCCCTCAAACAGGAACTGAGATACTGTTTCAGGCCACACAGGGATGGTGGATGGAGTGGAGGTGAGAGTGCCGACTCGGTGGAATCCAGATGAAGCTCTTTATACAAGGGTCTTGGCAAACCCGGAGAGTCAATCAAACACTCACAGCTCCTTGCTTCATCTGGAATTGGAGGGAATGACATCCCATTTTACTTGCAATCATGTATATCACATTAGTTTTCTATTGCTGCGTTACAAATATAGCTGCTTAAAATAACAAACATTATCTCGGTTTCTGTAAGTCAGGAATGCAGGCAGGGCTTAGCTGGGTATTTCTGCATAAAAGATCACTCACAGGCGGTAATCAAGGTGTCAGCCAGGACTGTGGTTTCATCTGGAGACTTGACTGAGATCCGTCTCTAAGCTCACTTTCGTGGCTGTTGGCAGGCCCCAGGTCATCTCGGAGTATTGCCTGGTGACATCAGTCCCTTGCCATGTGGGCCTTTTCTTAGGCAGTTCACAACATGGCAGCTGTCCTCATAAAAAGGCAGAGAAAGAGAGAGTGAGGGAGATGAATGTTTGTCTTTTTGTAGCCTAATCTTGGCAGTGCATCCTATCACTTTTGCCATATTATATGTCTTAGAGGCCAATCACTTGTCAGCCCACACTCAAGGGGAGGGGATTACACAAAGGTGTGAATACCAGGAGGTGGGGATCATGGGGCCATCCCAGAGGCTGTCTACCACATATATGAAGGATGTATATTTCCTGTGACACAGTGGCTGCAACAATGGGCTCAAGCATAACAATGACTGTGAGGATGGCGCAGGACTGGGCGGTGTTTCGTTCTGTTGTACATAAGGTCACTATGAGTTGGAATTGACTCAGTGGCACCTAACAACAACAACATCAGCAGTCTCGGAGTCTCTCACCTAGGTTGCTAACTGAAAGGTTGGAAGTTTGAGTCCACCCAGAGGTTCCTTGGAAGAAAGCCCTGGCCATCTATTTCTGAAAAATCAGCCATTGAAAATCCCATGGAGTACAGTTCTACTGTGACATATATGGGGGTCGCCATGAGTTGGAATTGACTGAGGGCAACTGATACTGGTATCACCAATCCCAGGAAGGGATTTGTAGTTTTTTGTAGAATAAAATGCTCTGGCAGCAATCACCCCTGCCCAAGGATTAAGAGACAGCTGAATTTGACACCTAGAAAGCCCCACATTTGAATTCTTTCCGTAATTTAGTAAACTAAGTCAGCTAATTGACTCATTGCTATAGTTTTTGCCATATCAGGACAGCCCTGTAGCCTACTTTGTCCAGCTTACAGTTCAAAGCTAGTGGCCACAGGGATTCTTTCTAACTGCACAATAAATAGAATGGAGTCCCACTTCACATTCGAATTTGTGACTCCTCCATATTCAAGATAGTCGCCTGGCCCCCTTCGTGGCAATCTGTCCTGGGCTAGTGGAAAGACCTAGTTCTGGGTGTGAAGCTACATCTAACCTGACACTTCCCTACTACCCTGCTGTCTTAGTCACCTAGTGCTGCTATACCAGAAATACCACACGTGGATGACTTTAACAAACAAATTTATTCTCTCACAGTCTAGCAGACTAGAAGTCCAAATTCAGGACGCCTGCTCCAGATGAAGCCTTTCTCTCTCCGTTGGTTCTGAAGGAAGGTCCTTGTCATTGATCTTCCCCCGGTATAGGAGCTTCTCTGCACAGGGACCCCGGGTCCAAAGGAAGCGCTCTACTCCTGACACTACTTTCTTGGTGGTATGAGGTCCCCATGTCTCTCTACTCACTTCTTTAAATCTCAGAAGAGACTGACTTAAAACACAACGTAATCTTGTAGATTGAGTCCTCCTCATTAACATAACTGCCTCTAATCCTGCCTCATTAACATTATAGAGGTAGGATTTACAACAGGTAGGGAAATCATATCAAATGATGAAGTGGTGGACAATCACACAGTACTGGGAATCATGGACTAGCCAAGCTGACACATATTTTGGGGGGACACAATTCAATCCATAACACCTGCCCTCCTTTCTCCGCAGTCAGGAGGAATGTGACAAAGCTAAGGGCACTTGATAAGCCCTTTCCCCACTCACAGCATAATTAATTTCAACTCATAACATCTCTTTCTCATTAAAAAGTGGATGCATGTGGCTGGGGAGGCAGGCTCAGACAGGCCTTCGGACCTGCAATCACCCTTCAAGCCTCGTCATCCTCCCCACAAATGTCATGCTCCAGTTCCTGCTTGGATTTACTTTTGGCAACATCTTTGGAATATATCTGGCTTAGAACTATGACATACCAAACCTGGCCAAAAAACTTAAAGAAATTAAGGACTTTGAGGCCAAGACGAAGCTGCCTACTTCATATAGTGACTCCACTGCCTGTGGATACACTGATCCAACTGTTCCTGAGGGCTGCCTCACCTTGGAATGAAAGCAGCAGCCTCCTCGAGGATATACTTTGCTGGACCCTGAGTTGCCTTAGAGCAAAAATGGAGCCACCAGTTAAGAGCTAGCTCCCTATAACTTCCTCACATCCTCACTCCTCCCCACCCTTTTTCAGATGCTTGAGGGATCCTGAGACTGAATTATGGTGCTAGATTAGTAAACATGACCTTCAATTAGTAGTCTGCACTTTGGGATTTCTACTACCTTTTTCCAAAAGAAAATTTGATGAGTTTTGTATAGCTGATCAGATACAAATAATGCTAATTTCGCAATTACAGCAGTTATAATAGGTGCTTGGTAACCATTTGGTAATAAATGATGTTATTTCAGGGAAATTAAAATAAAAAAAGGGGTCACATGCTTTTTAGTCATTCCCTCTTTTTTACCTTTTGTTTCTATGGGTGGTACAAAGCATTGCGCACTGGACTAGTAAAGGAAAGTTTGGTGGTTCAAACACACCTAGAGGTGTCTCAGAAGTAAGACCTGGCAAATTGCTTCTGAAAGGTTACAGCCTTGAAAGTCCTACAGAATGCAGTTCTACCCTGAACACATTGGGTCACCATGAGTTAGAATCAACTCAACAGCAACAACAACCTGTTATTTTCCTTTTGGGCCTCAAAAAATGAAATAAAATATGACCTTTACTAAGATTGTAGTAGCAAAGAAGTGCTAGTGATACACTTTTACTAACTTTTTATTTTGAAATAAATTTAAACTTACAGAGAAGTTGCAAAAGTAGTATAGACAGTTCCAATTTACCCCTTACTCAGCTTTCCCTGATGTTACTTTATATAACCATTAAAAACCAAACCTGTTGCCATCGAGTTGATTCTGACTCATAGCAACCCTACAGGACAGAGTAGAACTGCCCCATAGAGTTTCCAAGGAGTGCCTGGTAGATTTGAACTGCTGATCTTTTGGTTAGCAGACATAGCTCTGAACCACTACGCCACCGGGGTTTCCATACAACCATAGTACAATGATAAAAAAAAAACTAACAAATTAACATTGGTCTGAACTACTGACTTTATCAATGTTTCATTAATTTTTCCACTTATGTCCTTTTTGTATTCTAGAATCCAACCCAGGATCCCATGTTGCATTTAGTTGTCATATCTTCTCTATTAGTTTTCTGTGCTATGTAATATATTACTACAAATTCAGCAGCTTAAAGCAACATGTATTTGTTATCTCACAGTTTATGTGGATCAAAATTTATGGCTTTGGGTCCTTTGCTTAGGGTCTCACAAGGCTGCAATCAACCCGCCAGGACTGGGTTCTCATCTAATGGTTCAAATGGGAAAAGATCTGCTTCCACGCTTCCTCAGGTTGTTGCCAGAATTCATTTCCTTGAGTCCGTAGGGTTTGTGGAAGCTTCTATCCATTGGATAGAAAAAAGTCACAGGTCCTAGTCACACTCAAGAGGAGGAGATTGCACAAAGGCAAGAATATCAGGAAAAGGGATCATGAGGACCATCTTAAAGTCTGTCCACCACACATCCTTCCACTAAAAAAAATAAATAAATAAACCCATTGCCTTCGAGTTGATTCTGACACATAGCGACCCTATAGGACAGAGTAGAACTGCCCCATAGAGTTTCCAAGGAGTGCCTGGTGGATTCAAACTGCCAACCTTTTGGTTAGCAGCTGTAGCTCTTAACCACTATGGCACCAGGGTTTTCCGCACATCCTTAGTCTCCTTCAATCTGTGATAGTTCCTCAGTTTGTCCTTGTATTTCACGACACTGACCGTTTTGAAGAGTAATGGTTATTTTATAGAATGTCCTCAGGTTGAGTTTGTCTAATGTTTGTTGTGATAGGATTGAGGTTCTGCATTTTTTTGGCAAGAATACCATAGAGTTATGCGTTCTTACCAGTGCATCATATCAGGAAGTACATGATGCTGATATGTTTTTATACTTGATATGTTAACCTAGATCACATGGTTAAGGTTGTTTCTGGGAGATTTCTCCATTTTAAAGTTAATTTTCTTCTAATTAATAAATATTTTGGAAGAGATATTGAAACTATCTAAATAACCTTTTTCTTCTTGAACTTTTGTCCACTAGTTTTTGTTTATATCAGTGTTATGAATTGTATTGTGTCCCCACAAAACATGTGTCAACTTGGCTAGGCCATGATTGTCCACCATTTTGTAATCCGATGTGATTATTTGATGAATCCTAAACTCTATGGTGTTAATGAGGCAGGACTCAAATCTACAGGATTAGGTTATATCTCGAGTTTGTCTCTTTTGGGACATAAAAAAGAGAATTGAAGAGAGAGGAGAGGACCCTCATGCCACCAAGAAAGAAGCGCTGGGAGTGGAGTGTGTCCTTTGAACCTGGGGTCCTTGTGCTGAGAAGCTCCTAGACCAGGGAAATATTGATGGTAAGGACCAAGCTGACAGAGAGAGAAAGCCTTCCCCTGGAGCTGGCACTCTGAATTTGGACTTCTGGCCTCCTAGACTGTGAGAGAATAAATTTCGGTTTGTTAGAGCCATCCACTTGTGATACTTCTGTTATAGTAGCACTAGATAACTAAGACAATCAGCATGGACTCATAAATAGGTTTTTTTTTTCTATGCATTATAATTAAACTCAATATGTAATTATCATTATATATTTTGTGGCTTAAATTGGTCCAGCTTTGGCCATTGAGAATTCTTGCAGGCTGGCCCTTTTGGCATGCCCTCATTTTTTTTTTTTTTATTTGTTTATTTATTGAGCAATTTCTTAATCTGGCACGAGCAGATGCTCCAGCCTCATCTTGTATTCTTCCTCCCCTGCCTGGAACCAACCACTTCTCCAAGTAGAACTGGTTCTTTTTATTGGAAAATGTTATTTAGAAACCAAGATCTGGGAACTAGGTATTTTCATTGCTACTAGAATGTCATTGCTTTTAGACTCTCTCAGCAGACGGATATAGTGTCATATACACACATCTATTTCTGTGTCTGTCTATACGCATGTACATAAAAAACTGAGTTCATATTGATACCTCTTGATTCTAATCCAACACCACCAGTTAATTCTAGTATCCCTCATCCTTATTTGTAATTTCTTTCACTAACAGTAAGAAAGTAGGCTGTAATTGTTTGTAATATATTTACTTATTTGTTCAAACCTAGTATAATGTGTTAAAACCTATATAATTGCTTGGCTGCTGACTGAAAGGTCAGCAGTTCCAACCCACCAGTGGCTCCACAGGAGAAAAGACTTAGTAATCTGCTCCCATAAAGATTACAGCCTAGTAAACCTTATGGAGTAGTTCTACACTGTTCTATAGGGCCACTGTGAGCCAAATATTAATGATATTGTTTGATAATTTCCACATTCAGTTGGGTCACCTTTTCTGGGAATGGACATAAATATGAATCTCTTCCAGTCAGTTGGCCAGGTAGCTGTCTTCCAAATGTCTTGGCATAGACAAGTGAGCACTTCAGCACTGCATCCATTTGTTGAAACATCTCAACTGGTATTCCATCAATTCCTGGAGCCTTGTTTTTTTGCCAATGCCTTCAGTGCAGCCTGGACCTCTTCCTTCAATACCATCAGTTCCTGATCATAACGCTATATGCTACTTTTAAAATGCCTGAACATTGATCAATTCTTTTTGATATAGTGACTCTGTGTATTCTTCTCATCTTCTTTTGATGCTTCCTGTGTCATTTGATATCTTTCCTATATAATCCTTCAATACTGCAACTCAGGGTTTGAATTTTTTCAATTCTTTCAGCTTGAGAAATGCCGAGCATGTTCTTCCCTTTCGATTTTCTGTCTCCAGGTCTTTGCACATGTCATCATAATACTTTACTTTGTCTTCTCGAGCTGCCCTTTGAAATCTTCTGTTCAGCTCTTTTACTTCATCATTTCTTCCATTTGCTTTAGCTACTTGGCATACCAGAGCAAGTTTCAGAGTCTCTTCTGACATCCATTCTGGTCTTTTCTTTCTTTCCTGTCTTTTTAATGACCTCTTGCTTCCTTCATGTGTGATGTCCTTGATGTCATTTCACAAGTTGTCTGGCCTTTGGTCATTAGTGTCCAACGTATCAAATCTATTCTTGAGGTGGCATCTAAATTCAGATGAGATGTATTCAAGGTTGTGCTTTGGCTCTTTGGACTTGTTCTAATTTTTTTCAGTTTCAACTTGAACTTGCATATGAGCAGTTGATGGTCTGTTCTGCAGTCAGCCCCTGGCCTTGTTCTGACTCATGATATTGAGCTTTTCTATCACCTCTTTCCATAGATGTCATCCATTTGATTCCTGTGTATTCCATCCGGTGAGGTCCACATGTATAGTTGCCATTTATGTTGTTGAAAGAAGGTATTTGCAGTGAAGAAGTCATTGGTCTTGCAAAATTCTATCATGCAATCTCTGACATTGTTTCTATCACCAAGGCCATATTTTCCAACTACTTATCCTTCTTCTTTGATTCCAACTTTCACATTCCAATCGCCATTAATTATCAATGCATGCTGATCGCATGTTTGATCAATTTCAGACTGCAGAAGTTGGTAAAAACTTCAATTTCTTCATCTTTGGCCTTAGTGGTTGGTGCATAAATTTGAATAATAATTGTACTAACTGGACTTCCTTGTAGGTGTATGGATATTGTCCTATCACTGACAGCATTGCACTTAAGGATAGATCTTACAAAGCTCTTTTTGGCAATGCATGCAGTGCCCGTCCTCTTCAAGTTGTCATTCCCGGCATAGTAGACCATATGATTGCTGATTCAAAATGGTCAATACCAGTCCATTTCAGCTCACTAATGCCTAGGATATTGATGTTTATGCGTTTCATTTCATTTTTGATGATTTCCAATCTTCCTAGATTCTTACTGCATACATTCCATGTTCTGATTATTAATGGATGTTTGCAGCTATTTCTTCTCATTTTGAGTCGTGCCACATCAGCAAATGAAGGCCCCAAAAGCTGGACTCCACCCATGTCATTAAGGTCAGCTCCACTTTGAGGAGCTTTTGAGTACCTTCCAACATGAGGGACTCATCTTCTGGCACTCTACTGGACAATGTTCTGCTGCTATTCATAAGGTTTTCACTGTGTAATTCTTTTCAGAAGTAGACCACTGGTTCCTTCTTCCTAATCTAAGTCTGGAAGTTCAGCTGAAACCTGTCCACCACAGGTGTGATCCTGCTGGTATTTGAATACCAGTGGCATATCTTCCAGCATCACAGCAACATGCAAGCCACCACAGTACGACAAACTGACAAATGCATGTAAAATATTGCTGAAGATTATTCAAAAGTGGCTGCAGCAGTGTATCAACAGAGAACTGTCAGAAATTCAAGCCAGATTCAGAAGAGGACGTGGAACAAGGGATATCATTGCTGAGGTCAGATGGATCCTGGCTGAAAGCAGAGAATACCAGAAAGATGTTTACCTGTCTTTTATTGACTATGCAAAGGCATTCAACTGTGCAGATTGTAACAAATTATGGATAACATTGCAAAGAATGGGCACTCCAGAACACTTAATTGTGCTCATGCAGAACCTGTACTTGGATCTAGAGGTAGCCATTTGAACAGAGCAAGGAGATACTGTGTGGTTTAAAGACAGGAGAGGTGTACGTCAGGGTTGTATCCTTTCACCATACTTATTCAATCTGTATGCTGAGCAAAGAATCCTAGAACCTGGACTATATGGAGAAGAACGCAGCATCAGAATTAAACGAAGACTCATTAACAACCTGAGTTATGCAGATGACATGACCTTGCTTGCTGAAAGTGAAGAGGACTTGAAGCACTTACTGATGAACATCAGAGACCACAGCCTTCAGTATGGATTACACCTCAACATAGAGAAAACAAAAATCCTCACAACTGGACCAATAAGCAACATCATGATAAATGGAGAAAAAACTGAAGTTGTAAAGGATTTCATTTCACTTGGATCCACAATCAACACCCATGGAAGCTGCAGTCAAGAAATCAACTCTGCTCAAAAGACCCCTTCAAAGTGTTCAAAAACAAAGATGTCATCTTGAAGACTAAGGTGCGCCTGACCCAAGCCGTGGTGTTTTCAGTCGCCTCATATGCATGCAAAAGCTGGATGATGAATAAGGGAAGACTGAAGAAGAATTGACACCTTTTGAACTGTGGTGTTGGTGAAGAATATTGAATATACCATGGACTGCCAAAAGAATGAACAAATCTGTCTTGTAACAAGTACAACCAGAATGCTCCTTAGAACCACAGATGGCGAGACTACATCTCATATACTTTGGACATGTTATCAGGAGGGATCAGTTCCTAGAGAAGGAAGGACATCATTCTTGATAAAGTAGAGGGTCAGCGAAAAAGAGGAAGACCCTCAACAAGGTGGATTGACACAGTGGCTGCAACAATGGGATCAAGCATAACAATGTTTGTGAGGATGGTGCAGGGCCAGGCAGTGTTTTGTTCTGTTGCACATATAGGGTCGCTATGAGTCGGAACCTACTCGAATACACCTAACAACTACAACATGAGTCATAATCAACTCAAGATGACACGCAACAGCAACAGTATACATGTAGTTTCAGAATTGCTAACCCATACTCCAGTGAAAATCAAATTTTCTAATCAGAGGACAGTATCTGTGGACAGTTCTTTTTTGTCTTTAGCCTTACAGTATCCAGTCAAAATACTGTTTTTGTTTTTTGTTTTTAAGTAACTTAGGTTATCTTTTCTTTACCATCGCCTTCAGTGTGGCCATGTTATTCATTTATAATACATTGTGTTCATTTGTTATAGTTGGTATTTTATATCGTATGCTCCCCTCATACTGTTTTTTTTTAAGTTCATATTCAGTAAAATTACTCTTTGTACTGTACAATTCTGTAGGTCTGACAAACACATGAAGTCAGATATCCACCTCCCCAGTCATAAGAGTCAGAACAGTTTCATTACCCCTAAAATTCCCTCATCCTGCACTTTTGAAATGAAACCCTCCCTCCGCACTCAACCACTGGCAACCACTGATCTGTTTTCTCTCCCTGTAGTTTTGCTCTTTTCAAAAATGTTGTTTGGTGGAATCGTGCAGTATATACTCTTTGGGGTTTGGTTTTTATTTTTTTACTTAGCAAAATATTTTTGAGATTTTTCCATGTTGTTGTGTGACCCAATAGTGTGTTCCATTAGGCCTTCACCCTGATTGTTTGAAACCACAGAGTTGGAGCTGGAAGCTGAAAGGGGACATTAAACATACATTCCAGAGTAGATTTTTTCAAGGTCGGCCCCACATTAACTTTAGAGATCATGGCTACAAATGAAATGGATATGACTTCCTTATTTGCCAGATAATGCTTTTTTCTGGTCATGGTGACCAGATGTCAAAAAATTTAAAAGAGAACAATTCTATAAAAGACCCACAAGCAGTCTAGTTGACAACCTAATTAAATAATTGGATGTAAATTATGATGTCACATGGAGCATGAGCAGAAGCAGCAAATGTCATCTGTAATAAAATAATGCAATAAAATAAAATGAGCAAAATTGAAGCAAAGTTAGAAGGAGCAGAAACATTTGGACACAGAATATCATTAAAACTACACCTCAAAGGAAGCATAAATTTAATATGTTCTAAAGTATTATTAATATAAACTACAATAAATAAGATAATCTACAATAATTGGCAACTCTAAAGCTAGCTGAAAGCTACTTGCATGATAGCCTGAAAATGTCACTAATTTTCCATGTTTTGGAGCATCTTCAAATTTTTTTCAGGATTTAAATCATTTCTATTTTATGCTTTTAGAAAATGTGAAATAAATCTACAGTTATACTGAAGTTTTCTATCAGCCTTGAAACCAGGAGTTGTTATAAATGTAAAGGCAGTTCTAGATTACCACGCTTGATTCAGTTCACATTCAGTCGATTTTTTAAAGCATATGCTTAGCACCATATTGTATATTCCACCTGCATCCCTTCATTCAGTTTTCTCAGTGGTCCTAAAAGGTAGTTATTCTATAAGTTGGGACTATTTTGTTCCCAAGGGAAACCACCCAACTCAAATTATCTTAGTCAAAATAAACAGGGCTGGGAAGGGATTTATTGGAAGGCTATTGAAGTAACTCATAGTACCCCAAGAATCTTAGGAACCAGGGAGGTTCTGGGAAACTTGAGGCAGAGACTAGGAATGTGACATTACTAGTTCTCATCCTTCACTTCTTATCATTCTCTGAGGTGTCTCAACATGGTGGGAGACGTGGCTACTAGCAACTCTCGGTTTACATACCATGCTGACACTTTCTAACTCAGAAGGAGAAGGGCTCATTTCACGGCTCCAACAGAAAAATCCAGGAAAAGGATTCAGATCAGTTCTGTATAGATCATATACCCATTTCCGGAGCTACCCTAATGTGTTTAGCTTGGGTCCCATGGCCACCCTTAAACATCAAGGGGAGACGCACAAAAAAATATGAATCTAGGTCTTCTGACTCCAAGCCTAGTGTTCTCTTGGTATTCCCTGTTCACAGCTTTCCAGTGGAGCAGGCCCACTCATGTATCGTACCTCAGGGAGCTGGTGAAAGATCATTGGCGGGTAAGAGCCCTGTTCAGGCTGATCACCCTTGGAAGTAAATACCACCCTCTCCATCCTTACCCAGAGGGACCCTTCAACAACCTACCTCTGATTTAATCCTTCAGGCCACTTTGGTTCTCAGAATGTGATCTGAATTAATTTTGTAGGAAAAAAAAGGAGTATTATTTTAAATAAATAATTCATAAAGTTCAATAGAGTAACTGTATGTAAGATAAATATCCCCAAATCTATAACATTCCTCCCAACCAGGAATGATAGAAGAGGGGTGGGGAGGGAAATTCCATAGGAAGTACTTTAGCAAGATAAGTATGAGATCCAAGAAACCAAAAAACCTGGATAAAGAGATATAGCATGTACCAGAAAGGAAACTTAAACTTTATCGCAATTTTTTCCAAATTAGTGTATAATTTATTTATTTTGCTAACAATTCTAATAAAAAGCTCTATAAGATTTTTTAAAAACTCCAGAAAACCAAACCCATTGCTGTTGAGTTGATTCCGACTCATAGTGACCCCATAGGGTTTCCAAGGCTGTAAATCTCTAGGGAAGCAGACTGCCGCATCTTTCTTCCACAGAGCCGCTGGTGGGTTCGAACCACTGACCTTTCGATTAGCAGTTGATCGCTTTAACCACTGTGCCACCAGGGCTCCTTTATAAGATTTTAGAGGGCTTTAATAAAATAATTCCGTAATTTGTCTGGAAGGGCAAATGGGCAAAAGGATTCCAAACTAATTGGTAGTAGGGCTGCTTCTCACATGGGCTCCATGTGGGTAGTAGCTGCAGACTCAGCAATGGCTAAGGATCCCTGGTGGTACAATGGTTAAGCCCTAGGCTGCTAACCGAAAAGTTGGTAGTTCATACCCACCCAATGGCTCCATGGGAGAAAGACCCAGCAATCTGCTCCTGTAAAGGTTGTCATTGTTGTGTGCCATCAAGTCAAGTTCTACTGTGTCACATGGAGTTTCTATGAGTCAAAAATTGACTCCCCAGTGCGTAACAACAATGTCTAGGGGTGGCCACTGCTGGCTAACCTTATGCATGATTGAGGAAGAACCACAAACCAAGAGAAGAACAGATTAATTATTATTCGGTAAATAGTGTTAGAAAAAATCGGTGTGATGAGACAACAGTTTTTAAATGTGAACTGATTTCCACAGCTAATATTTCCCCCTCCCCCCTTAACTCTCTACCCTTCAAGCAAGATTATTCTGGGCTCAGGTCGGAAAATAGAAAATACAACCAGAGAGTCTTCTGGTTTTGGTGTCCTAAAGCCTAAAGCCCTTAGAGAAATGGAAAGAACTCTGATGAAATAACTTTTAAGAAGAAAAGTCACCAAACATATATTAAAAACCCTCAGCTAGAATTAAAGCTAAGTGATCTCACACAGGAATTCCGAGGGTGGGGTTCAGGAATGTGCATTTTCACGAGCATGGCAGTACATTTTTGTGCACGCTGAAGTTGTTGGCCACACACTGGAATCAGCAATGTTTAACATGTTCTGCCGCAAGCCCCATCCCAGAGGGCAGTAGATTGCTTTGGGGGGAAGGGAGCCCAGGCAACAGATTTTTTTTTTGTCAAGCTTCCCAAGTGATTGTAATGATCAGTGAGCTGGGAACCCTTAGCAAAGTTTTTTCCTTCCCCAATGACCCTTTAAGGTAAACATCTTATCACTGTTATGGGATGATTTTTAAGAATATATCCAAGGTTGCCTCCCTAGTGCACATATTTCTTCTCTTTCTGTTTTTCTAAATTTCCTATAAAAAAAATTAAAATGTGTGGGTGAGATAGATATTTAGGCACATATAAATATATAGGCTTATATCTAGGGCCTGTACAAACGAAACCCATTTCCGTTCAGTCAATTCCAACTCATAGCAACCCAGTAGGACAGAACAGAACTGCCCCATAGGGTTTCCAAGGCTATAATCTTCAGGAGAGAAAACTGCCACACCTTTCTCACAAGGATTGACTGGGAAGTTGAAATTGCTGACCTTTAGGCTAGCAGCCGAGTGTTTAACCACTGTGCCACCACGACTCCTACTCTAGACTTACTGAATGAGAAACTCTGGGGTGGGGACTGGGCCAGCAGTCTGTCTTTCGAGAAGGCTTTGCGTGACTCTGATGCACCCTGAAGTTTGAAACCAATGATTTAAAACATTCTCAAACTTACCTGCACAATGGAATCACAGAGAAACTTTAAAAACTATCGATTCCTGGGACCATTCCCAGAGATTTTGATTTAACTAGGTGTGCAGTTCCCTGGTGGTGTAGCGGTTAAGGGCTAAGTCTGCTAACCAAAAGATTGGCAGTTTGAATCCACCAGATGCTCCTTGGAAACTTCTATGGGGCAGTTCTACTCTGTCCTTGTAGGGACACTGAGTCGGAATCAATCCAGCAGCAATGGGTTTGGTTTTTTCGTTTTGGTACTTCCCCAATGATTATAATGTACAACAAAGTTTGAAAATCTCTGGGGTTTCAAAAGAAGAACTTCGCCTCTTCAAAGAAGAATTGACTTTCTAGACTAAAAGTGAAGGAAAGAAAAACAAACGTGTAATTTTTTCTTTAATGAAGAAAAGATAGGATTTTAAGCATAAAGGAATTTCAAGGTTCAATCATGAGTTTATTTTAGCAGTGTATACAACAATTTTATTTATAAAAGGTAATAGTTCTTGAGTGACAGGAGCCCAAGCAGCAGCACAAGTTGTTCCCATTTTCCTTCCCTTCCCTTCCCTTCTCCATTGGACTTCTCAGGCCCCCTACACTGCACGGTCTGGTCCCACCATGTCCCAGAAACAAAAGGGGAGAGCCCTTTGGAGGAGACCAGTGAGGAGAGGCAGGGCACGTAGGAAAAAGACGGTATTTTCTCTGAGTTAGCTGAGGAGGCAAAGCTAAAGGCCAAATATCCAAGCCTAGGACAAAAGCTGAAAGCAAAAAGAACTTGAAGCACTTACTGATGAAGATCAAAGACTACAGCCTTCAGTGTGGATTATACCTCAACAGAAAACAAAAATCCTCACAACTGGACCAATAAGCAAAGTTATAATAAACAGAGAAAAGATTGAAGTTGTCAAGGATTTCATTTTACTTAGACCCATAATTATTGCCCATGGAAGCAGCAGCCAAGAAATCAAACAACATATTGCACTGGGCAAATCTGCTGAAAAAGTCCTCTTTAAAGGGTTGAAAAGTAAAATGTCACTTCGACGACTAAGGTGCACCTGACCCAAGCCATGATATTTTTAGTTACCTCATATGCATATGAAAGCTGGATAATGGATAAGGAAAGCCAAAGAAAAATTGATGGATTTGAATTATGGTGTTGGCAAAGAATATCGAACACACCATGGACTGCCAGAAGAACCAACAAGTCTGTCTTGGAAGAACTACAGCCAGAGTGCTCCTTGGAAACAAGGATGGTGAGACTTTATCTCACGTACTTTCAATATGTTATCGGGGGGACCATTCCCTGGAGAAGGACATCATGCTTGGTAAGGTAGAGTGGTCAGTGAAAAGGAGAAAGACCCTCAAGGAGATGGATTGACACAGTGGCTGCGAAAATGGGCTCAAACATAGCAAGGATTGTGTTTCTTTCTGTTGTACATGGAAGGGCTTTGAGTCAGAATTGGCTCCACCACATCTAACAACAACAAAAACAGGACAAAGGCCCGGAGGCTTCAACTTCCTCATGAAGAGACTCCAGAGAGGGCAAAAGTGCTTTGACTCAGGAGACTACAACATAGCCAAAGCCAAGATGAAGAATAAGCAGCTGCCAAGCGTAGGACCAGATCACAACCAGTGACCACATTCCCACCCCACAGAATCTGCCCCCAAAGAAGTTACCAGCAAGCTTGTAGGTGGCCAAGTTGAATGATGCTGCCTGGGCTCCCACCAGATCCTGTGCTGGCTCCTGCCCCTCCCTGCTCTGGCAGCCAGGGGTCAGGAGGTGGCTTGGGCTTAGGCTGGAGAGGCAGAAGTCCCTGCCCATGGATATTCCGGTGCATGGAGCCCATGGGTTGAGCACTGAGACCTTGAACCTATTTCATTTTACCTGTCTTCCAAATAACTGCTGGAAGAAATCTCAATGAAATCCTGGCGGTGGGGTTGTGAGGGTAGGTAGGGTCAGAGGCATAGCAAGGAGGGACAGAGGGGAGGACTTGCCCCTGGGTGCAAGTCCACGGAAGTGCTAAACGAGGAGCAGAATCATGTTCCAAGGCTCCACAAATATGAAAGGTGCCTGACTGAGAGGCAGCCAGACAAGAGGGGACAAGATGGGGGAAGGCATGTCTGCTGATGCATTGCCATTATTAACCTCTATTCATCTTGAAATTAGGGGGAGAGAGGGGCTCGCAATTTAGAGATCGCCCCGAGAACTCATTATCCTAGGTGGGGTGAGGGCTTGGGAGAATATGAATCGGGCTTGGAGTTGATAAAAAAACATCATTACTGACTACCTTCCTTCTTAACCAAGTGGCTGGTGTGGGGTGGATATCAAGGGGAGGAAGATGAGGGGTTCTAATCCAGCTCTGTAGAAAATGCCTTGTTTGTTTGGATGTGCCGGGGAACTAGTGTCAGATAAAAGAAAAACTGTCCATCTAAATGTAACAGATGCAGAGGGACTTGGAGAGAGCAGGAGAAAAATGTAGAGCAAATGATAAATTCACAAAAAAGACCAGACTTACTGGGCTGACAGACTGGAGGGACCTCTGAGACTATGGCCCCCAGACACCCTGCTAACTCAGAACTGAAGCCATTCCCAAAGTTCACCTTTCAGCCAAAGTTTAGGCAGGCCAATAAGACTATACTCAAATTTATAAACGAAGCACTAAGGCCAAAGATGAAGAAACTGAAGTTTTTATCAGCTTCTGCAGTCTGAAATTGATCGAACATGCAGTCAGGATGCACTGATAATTACTGGTGATTGGAATGGGAAAGTTGGAATCAAAGAAGAAGGATCAGTAGTTGGAAAATATGGTCTTGGTGATAGAAACAATGCCAGAGATAGAATGATAGAATTTTGCTATACCAATGACTTCTTCATTGCAAATACCTTTTTTCAACAACATAAACAGCAACTATACACATGGACCTCACCAGATGGAATACACAGGAATTAAATCGACTACATCTGTGGAAAGAGATGATGGAAAAGCTCAATATCATCAGTCGGAACAAGGGCAAGGGCCAACTGTGGAACAGACCATCAATTGCTCATATGCAAGTTCAAGTTGAAACTGAAGAAAATCAGAGCAAGTCCACGAGAGCCAAAATATGACCTTGAGTATATCCCACCTGAATTTAGGGACCATCTCAAGAATAGATTTGACACGTTGAACACTAATGACCAAAGCCCAGACAAGCTGTGAAATGACATCAAGAACATCATATGGGCACCTGTTCAGATGCTCTGGGGGGTGGCATACTCCAGAAGGTGTGCAGGGGAGCACAGCTGATGATTTTTACCTGCAGGCCCCATGCTACAGTGCAGCCTGCTCCCCAGGCCTCACAAGCTCCGTATGTGGACACAGTCCAGAGCAGCCATTGGGCCAGAGCCTTTCATGGACAAGGGGCCAGGCCTGGGCTAGGGCATTGGTGGGGGGAGGGGTATGTATGGCCAGTAGGGTTTGGGGGCCAGCTCTGGGATGAGCATCGGGTATCTACCTGGCCCATAGATAGCCATTAGGGACTGGGGGACTACCAGGGTATGAGGTTGGTCTCAGACCTACCCATCCTTGAGGTTTGCCACCTCTTCCTAGTGCCCCCATTCAGGGAGGCAGGAGTGGGGGGCACAACTTGGGCCCTTGGATCAGAGAGACAGGACCCAGGCTGGGACCACTAGCCTCACCTGTGGCAGGGGGAGCTTCCCAGCAGTCAGCATGGCAGGCGGTCCTGGGGCTGGGAAGGGTGCTCCCCATCCTTGCAGGCAGCACAACAATTGCTCAGGGTATTTAGTAGGGATCCCTGTCCCATGGAACCCTGTCCAAGGTCTCTGCCTCCCAGAGAGTATGTCACCCATGGGCCAAACCTCCCTCCTTGGACTAGTGAACCTCCCCTCCTTGCTTAAAGCCACTTGATGCCCTGAGAAGCGCTCATCTTGGAAAATGCGGCAGCTGAAGACCAAACACCACCTGTCTTCCCTCTATCATCTAGAGAACACTCCCATTCACAATGTGTGTGTGTGCTTCCAGGCTTTCAAGTGCATCCCTGTCTCTCTAGATATTTTTTCCTTGCTCTAGAAAAACAAGATCATATTGCACATTTTATTTTCGCTGCTTTTTCTTGTCCTTTAAAAAACAACATTGTTGAAGAGGTCCCGTGTAAGTAAAGCATTACTGAAGAAAAAGAACAAAGTGAGAGGCCTAAAATCACCTGATTTTAGAAACTATTATACCACCACAGTTGTCAAAACAGCCTGGTACTCGTACAACAACAGATATATAGAGCAATGGAACAGAATTGAGAAACCAGACGTAAATTCATCCACCTATGTGCAGCTGATAACTTGACAAGGCCCCAAAGTCCGTTAAATGGAGAAAAGACAGTTTTTTTAACAAATGGTGCTGGCATAAATGGTTATCCATCTGCAAAAAAAAAATGAAACAAGATCCATACCTCACACCATGTGCAAAGACTAACTCAAAATAGATCAAAGACCTAAATATAAAATCTAAAACGATAAAGATCATGGAAGAAAAAATAGAGACAACGCTAAGAGCCCTAATGCATCGCATAAACAGAATACAAACCATAACTAACAATGCATAAGCACCAGAAAAGAAACTAAATAACTGGGAGCTCCTAAAAGTCAAACACTTATGCTCATCAAAAGACTTCACTAAAAGAGGAAAAAGAGAACCTACAGACTGGGAAAAAAATTTGGGCTATGACACATCCCATAAGGATCTAATCTCTAAAGTCTACAAGATACTGAAAAACCTCAACAAAAAGGCCAATAACCCAATTAAAAAATGGGCAAAGAATATGAACAGACACTTCACAAAGAAGACATTCAGGTGGTTAACAGATACATGAGGAAATGCTCACGATCATTAGCTATTAGAGAAATGCAAATCGAAACTACAGTGAGATACCATCTCACCTCAGTAAGGCTGGCACTAATCCAAAAAACACAAAATGATAAATGTTGGAGGGGTTGTGGAGAGACTGGAACACTCACGCACCGCTGGTGGGAATGTAAAATGGTACAACAACTTTGGAAGTTGATTTGGTGTGTCCTTAAAAAGCTAGAGATAGAAGTGCCATACCTTCCAGCAATCCCACTCCTTGGAATATATCCTAGAGAAATAAGAGCTGTCACTCAAATGAATATCTGCACACCCATGTTCACATGCACCGTTCACAATACCAAAAAGATGAAGACAACCTAGGCGCCTATCAACAGATGAATGGATAAACAAATTATGGTACAAACACACAATGGAATACTATGCAATGATAAAGAACAATGATGAATCCTACAAACATTTCACAACATGGATGAATCTGGAGGACATTAAAAAAATGGAGGACATTATGCTGAGCGAAATTTGTCAGTCGCAAAAGGACAAATATTGTATGAGACCACTATTATAAGAACTCAAAAAAAGGCTTAAACACAAAAGAAAACATTCTTTGATGGTTACGAGGGTGGGCAAGGAAGGAGAGGGTAATTCACCAACTAGGTAGTAGACAAGAATCATCTTAGGTGAAGGGAAGGACAACACACAATACAGGGGAAATCAACACAACTGGACCAAACCAAAAGCTAAGAAGTTCCCTGAATCAAACCAAACACTTTTTGAAGGACAGAGTAGCAGAGGCTGGGGTCTGGGGACCATGGTTTCGGAGGACATCTAGGTTAACTGGCATAACAAATATTATTGAGAAAATGTTTGGTGTGTGGTGTCTAGGGTCTTAAAAGCTTGCAAGAGGTCATCTAAGATGCATTAATTGGTCCCAACCCACCTGGAGCAAAAAAGAATGAAGAACACCAAAGACACAAGGAAAATATTAGCCCAAGGGACGAAAGGGCCACATAAACTAGAGACCCCAGCAGCCTGAGACCAGAAGAACTAGGTGGTGCCCAGCTACCACCAATGTCTGCCCTGACAGGGAACACAACAGACAGCCCCTGACTGAGCTGGAGGAAAGTGTGGAGCAGAACTCAAATTCACGTAAAAAGACCAGACTTAATGGTCCGACTGAGACTGGAGGAACCCCCAAAGCCATGGCCCCCCGACATTCCGTTATCCCAGACCTAAAACCACTCCTGAAGCCCACTCTTCAGGCAAAGATTAGACTGGACTATAAAACATAAAATAATACTCATGAAGAGTATACTTCTTAGTTCAACCAGATTAAAAAAAAAAAATACATGAGACCAAATGGCAGCTCCTGTCCAGAGGCAGAATGAGAAGGCAGGAAGGGACAGGAGCTGGTTGATGGACACGGGAAACCAGGGTGGAAAGGGGGAGTGATTGCAACTACTGTTACATAACAAAATCTGTATAAATTTTCTATGAGACATTAACTTGAGCTATAAACTTTCACCTAAACCAAAAAAAAAAAAAAGAACATCATATGGGAAGAAAGCAAGAGGTTATTAAAAAGACAGGAAAGAAAGAAAAGACCAAGATGGATGTCAGAGGAGACTCTCAAACTTGCTCTCGAATGTCAGGTAGCTGAAGAAAAGGAAGAAATGATGAAGTAAAAGAACTGAGCAGAAGATTTCAAAGGGCAGCTTGAGACGACAAAATAAAGTATTATAATGACATGCGCAAAGAGCTGGAGATAGAAAACCAAAAGAGAAGAACACACTCAGCGTTTCTCGAGTTGAAAGAATTGAAGAAAAAGTTCAAGCCTCGAATTCAGTAGTGAAGGATTCTATGGGGAAAATGCTAAACAATGCAGGAAGCATCAAAAGAAGATTTAGTCGACGTTCAGCCATTTCAAGAGGTAGCATACAATCAGGAACCAATGGTACAGAAGGAAGAAGCCCAAGCTGCACTGAAGGCATTGGTGAGAAACTAGGCTCCAGGAATTGATGGAATATCAATTGAAGTGTTTCAACAAACTGATGCAGTGCTGGAATTGCTCACTTGTCTATGCCAAGAAATTTGGAAGACAGCTACCTGGCCAACTGACTGGAAGAGATCCATATTTATGCCTATTCCCAAGAAAGGTAACCCAACCAAATTCAGAAATTATTAAACAATATCATTAATATCACAGGCAAGCAAAATTTTGCTGAAGATCATTCAAAAACGGCTGCAGCAGTATATCAACAGGGAACTGCCAGAAATTCAGGCCAGATTCAGAAGAGGATGTGGAACCAGGGATATCATTGCTGATGTCAGATGGATCCTGGCTGAAAGCAGAGAATACCAAAAGGATGTTTACCTGTGTTTTGTTGACTATGCAAAGACCTTCAACTGTGTGGATCATAACAAATTATGGATAACATTTAGAAGAATGGGAATTCCAGAACACTTAATTGTGCTCATGAGGAACCTGTACGTAGATAAAGAGGCAGTTGTTCAGACAGAACAAGGGGATTCTGAGCGGTTTAAAGTCAAGAAAGGTGTGTGTCAGGGTTGTGTCCTTTCACCATACCTATTCAATCTGTATGCTGAGCAAATTATCCGAGAAGCTGGACTATATGGAGAAGAACGGGGCATCAGGATTGGAGGAAGACTTATTAACAGCCTGAGTTATGCAGATGACACAACCTTCCTTGCTGAGAGTGAAGAGGACTTGACGTACTTAATGAAGATCAAAGATCATACATAGCCTTCGGTATGGATTACACCTCAACATAAAGAAAACAAAAATCCTCACAACTGGACCAATAAATCACATCATGATAAACAGAGAAAAGATTGAAGTTGTCAAGGATTTCATTTTGCTTGGATCCACAATCAACACCCATGGAAGCAGCAGTCAAGAAAACAAAAGTTGCATCGCATTGGGCAAATCTGCTGCAAAGGACCTCTTTAAAGTGTTGAAGAGCAAAGATGTCACCTTGAAGACTAAGATGCACCTGACCCAAGCCATGATATTTTCAATCATATCATATGTATGTGAAAGCTGGACAATGAATAGGGAAGACCGAAGAAGAGCTGAGGTCTTTGAAATGTGGTGTTGGCGAAGAATATTGAATATACCATGGACTGCCAAAAGAACAAACAAATCTGTCTTGGAAGAAGTACAACCAGAATGCTCCTTAGAAGCAAGGATGGTGAGACTGCGTCCTACATACTACGGACGTGTTGTCAGGAGGGATCAGTCCCTGGAAAAGGACATCATGCTTGATAAAGTAGAGGGTCAGCGGAAAAGAGGAAGACCCTAAATCCTCAGATGGATTGACACAGTGGCTGCAACAATGGGCTCAAGCATAGCAACGATTGTAAGGATAGCCCTGGACCAGGCAGTGTTTTGTTCTGTGGTACATAGGGTCACCATTAGTTGGAGCCGACTGGACAGCACTTAACAAGAATTACATAAGACAAACAATAACACACTTGAGGAACGTGCTTCTTAGATCAATCAAGTGTACCAGAACAAATGGGCCACCCCCGCCCAGGAACAAAGACGAGAAGGTGGGAGGGGACAGGAAAACTGGAGGAATGGACATGGGGAAGCCTAGAGTGAAAAGGGAAAGGGGGAGAGTGCTGACACAATGAGGGATTGCAGCCAGTGCCATGAAACAAATTTGTATATAAATTTTTGAAAGAGAAGCTAATTTGCTTTGTAAACTTCCACCTAAATCGCAGTAAATAAATAAATGTAACAGATGCAAACAGCTCCTCTGGTTCTGCAGAGCAAGCTGAGAATCCATGTTAATTGTTCATAAAAATGTGCTGTCCTCTTTAACTAGATTTGCTGTGGGGAGGAGGGCAGTGGGTGGGGAAAAAAGGGATCATGAGTGTGGGGAGCCCAAAGGAGCCCAGGGGGCTTCTTCAGTATTTGAAATTTTAAAAAAAGAAGACAGCCCACAAAAAAACCTAACCCAAGGGGGTGGGGGAGGCAATAGTTTTCAACCTTTTGGAGACTGCCAATATCCCTATGATAGAAGTTGTATTGTTAATATTTGAAATATTGAAATATTGAAAATACTAGTATATATGAGGATCAATAAAGGCATTTGATAACATTTTAAGTGAATATGCATTTTATTCTTCACTGTAGTACCTATATACATTTGAAAAACAGTCATCTGTGTAGAACTATTACCTTTTCAGATGGTGTTTAATATTATTTGAAAAAATCAAAGCACAAATAAATGGAACTATATAGGGTTTATTCTAGCAGTTATTCTGTATGCATACAGGGAGACAATTTTGTCTCTGAAAAACAAATGCCTCAGTCCAGGATAGTTATAGTGCGGCTTTTAAGAAGAAGAAGAGGAGGAAACAGTAAAAAATAACCATTGGCTACTCTCAACATGGAGCCCTGGTGGTGCAGTGGTTAAGAGCTTGGCTGCTAACCAAAAGGTTGGCAGTTCAAATCCACCAGCTGCTTCTTGAAAACCCTGTGGGGTAGTTCTACTCTTTCCTAAAGGGTTGCTATGAGTCAGAATCAACTTGACAGCAATGAGTTTTGGTTTTTTTTTTTTTTTTTGGTTATATGAGTTTCAACATGTTTGATTGAAACTCCTTTCTTAGATCAACTGACACCAGGTTACTACTAGGTGGTTTCTATGGTCCCCATTCATTTAAATTGTCTTAAAGTTAATTTTTTTTGCACCAGATAAACTTTCAGTGGCTTCATGGTTATCACGGTTGTCTTATCCCAGAGTGGGTTTGCAATTTTATGATTACCTGACTCCACATTATTTCTTTTTATTTGTTCTTGGATGCATTTAACATTGGTCAATGACCTTTGTGAATGTTTTTGTACACTCAGAGGAATCTGTCAATTCCTGTTCCTTAGTTTCTCACTCTTAACATTATCCATATAAACTACCACAATAATTTCAGGAGGCTGAGGGCCATAAGCTAGGGACCATTAAACATTTTTATCTTTTTATTTAAGACACACACACACACTCAGAGAGAGAAAGAGAGAGAGATCTGAATCAGGTTGGCTTTTTATTGTTGATCTTTGCATGACATGACTGGCCAAATTTATAAAATCCTTCCAGAAGGTTTAGAATCCACTAATAAATCAAACTAGTCACAAAATATTATATTCTAATTCTTTTCAAATTATTTAAAAAAAAAAAACATTGCAGTCGAGTCCATTCTGACTCATAGCAACCCTATAAGACAGAGTAGAACTGTTCTGTAGGGTTTCCAAGGAGCAGTTGGTGGATTCGAACTGCTGACCCTTTAGTTAGCAGCCAAGCTCTTAACCACTGTGTCACCAGGGCTCACTTTTCACTTTGTCATACATGAATAATATCTATTATATTCCCTAATAATTATAATATTAGATTAATTATAACACCACATTTCTCAATTTTGCAGAAAACAGAGTATTTAAAACTCTACCTAAGTTGTTTTTAAATGGAATATTTTTATCCTTCCGTAATTAAAGACCCATACCCACCAAACCCATTGCTGCCAAGTCGATTCCAACTCATAGCGACCCTATCGGACAGACCAGAACTGCCCTATAGGGTTTTCAAGGCTGTAAATCTTTATGGAAGCAGACTACTAGAGCTTTCTCCCAAGGAGCAGCTGGTGGGTTCAAACCTCTAACCTTTTTGTCAACAGCTGAGTGCTTAACCACTGTGCCACCAAACCAAAAACCAAACTTGCTGCTGTCGAGTCAATTTTGACTCATAGCAACCCTATAGGACAGGGCTCTGCTCTGTCATACAGGGTCACTATGAGTATGAATTGACTCAATGGCACATAACAATCAAATGTAATTTTTTTTCGCTGAAGTTTGTTGCATTTTGGACTGACTTTCGCTGAATACACTAGTTGTTTCCATTTCCTGTAATGTGTGAGTATTCTAATAAATATATTTTCTTTTAAACTAATACAAAGAGTAAGCAGGAACTTTGGACTGGATTCCACCCAAGAATGGCCAAATGATTTGAAAGGCAGAAGAGTATGACCTGGGAGCATGGGCTTTTCCTCTGGCCTCCCAAGCTCTCTGGGCAGCCCTCTGGTGATAGGACCAGTGTTGTTGGTATAACATCGGGCTGTCATTTAGGGAGCAGGCACAGTGAGTGGCAGGAAATGAAGGGGATATTTCCCGTAGCTGGCGACATCAGCCCAGGCAGTCTTGGCAGGTGACCCTCCTATCTAGCTTCCCTTTATCCTTAAAAACTCAGGTTAAATACCACCATCCATGGGAGTCTTATAGTCTAACAGTCATTTTCCCCTTTTCTGTGCTTTCCCTATTACTATGAATATTCCTTTATTCCAGCACTTAACACATTCTCTTGGGATTATTTGCATTTATATCTATCTCCTTTGCCAGACTTTGGATACCTTCCTTGGGCAGTGTCTTCTCATCCTTGGACACTGGAAGTGTCGCATAATGACTAGTAAACAAATGGAAGACCAGCCACATGGCTAAAGCACTCGGAAGGGCCTGAAGGCAGAAGAGAGTGTGGGAAATCATGTTGCTGCCTGATTGTATGCAGCATGTCCTCTATTACAACTTCCCCCACTCTTCTGTTACATCTCCTACAATCAACAAGACAGATAATTTTCTGAACATACTACGTTATTTCATGCATCTCCCCGCCTTTACTTATGTCTTCTAATTTATACACACACACACACACCCTGCATTGGGGAGGGTCCTACCTATAAAAAAAACTTATTGCTGTCGAGTCGATTCTGACACATAGCGACCCTGTAGGGCAGAGTAGAACTGCCCCACAGAGTTTCCAAGGAGTGCCTGGTGGATTTGAACTGCCGACTTTTTGGTTAAGTTGGGGAGTGTAGGCTGGCAAAATCCTACCTTTCTTGTCAGTTCGTGTCATTTTCCCAAAATCTGACATCGCTCTCCATTCTCCCTCCTTCCAAAGTTGAGCCGGGTATCCCTTTTCTGTGTTGCCGCAATATCCTCTCCCTTAACTGACTGGCCAATTTAACCCATGCTTTCGCAAATTGAATGTTCACGGAGGGGAATTCTGGAATGCCCAAACATGTCTGAACCCCCACCCCTAACTGTGTGCTTACTGAGATCCACTGTGTTTGTTCCAACACCTATGTATTCCAGTTGTAAATGCTAGTGTAATTAAGTAATTTAATTAGATGTGATTTAATAGAATAGTATATGAGTGAAATAAAGAGAGCTGTTGTTTTTTATTGAAATAGATGGGTGCTTTGGAAAGATAAGTTGCTAAAAAATTGTACTGTTGAATTAGGTGTAGGCAAGACAACAGACAAAGGTGGGGAGGTGTAAAAATCTTGATGGAATCTCTACTCAGATTGCTTCTTAAATCCCCTTAATTTCTAAATCCATGTTGCAGAACCTAAAATTGGAAATTATTGAAGATGCATTATGAGAGTAGTTTATGGAACTCCCGTCAGCAGACCTACACCAAAATGGAAGCTCTTGGCCTCAAATCAAAATATTGGTGACTTGTGCGTGTATTTTAAGTCAAAATAAAATGGCTAAGGCTAAGGTGTGTATCTATCATTTTTACCTGTTCTTTTTTTTTTTAATCATGTATTATATGGAAATGATCCTGGGGCAGGGGGGAAGGAGATAGTCTGTCTCCTTCACTAGATTGTGAATGTCTTGAAGGCAGGGATTATGTTTTGTTCATCTTGGTAGTACCTGTGCCTGGGAAGAGTGTTTAGATCATACAAGACCTTCACTTAGTGCTTCTTGACAAATTATTTTTGTACCAAAAACCAAACCCATTGCTGTGAGTGATACCGACTCATAGCGACCCTAACTGCCCCATAAAGGTTTCCAAGGAACGGTTGGTGGCTTCAAACAATGAAGCTTTTGGTTAGCAGTTTAGCTGTTAACCACTAGGCCAGGAGGGCACCTATTTTTGTACAAAACCAAAAAACCAAACCCACTGCCATCGAGTCGATTCTGACTCATAGTCATGACCCTATAGGACAGAGTCCTGTAGAGTTCCCAAGGAGCGCCTGGCAGATTCAAACTGCCAACCTTTTGGTTAGCAGCCATAGCACTTAACCATTACACCACCAGGGTTTCCTATTTCTGTACAGGAGGGTTCAACTATTAGGTCTCTTTAAGAGTTTATTCATCACAGTCACTAGGAAGCAATGTAGCAGCATTTTGGAATGACCATCCAGGGGAGGTGCCTCCAGTGTTCTATAACCAAACTAAACCCGTTGCCATGGCGTTGATTACAACTCATAGCAACCCTATAGGACAGAGTAAAACTGCCCCATAGGGTTTCCAAGGCTGTGAGTCTTTATGGAAGCAAACTGCCATGTCTTTCTCCCACAGAATGGCTGGTGGGTTCCAACTGCTGATCTTTTGGTGAGTGCCAGGGCTCCTAGCAGAGATGGATTACCCAATAAGAAAGGTAAGCATAGGCTTATTTGTGTTTACTTACTAATCTGTAGTGACCAATTTCACATGGGTTTCTGGTTAATCCTGCCCTGGCTCCTAGTTTTACATTGCTCGTTTGTAATACAAGGATGGGGAAACTGGATGAGTGAGCTCAAAACCCAGGTGTAAACAATCATGTTTCTTTTCCAGGAAGCAGTCCTTAGGGATTAGCCCTTCACTTCCTTCTGTTTGAAGAACATGGCTTTTTAGGGGCAATTTGAAAAAACACAACAATTATGCAAATTGCTATTTCTCCGTCCACACTTAATTTACCTTCTCTCCCAGGGCAGGATCGGGCAAGGTCCAAACTATCATTGGAACTGATATAAAAGAATTTTTCCAGTGAAATAAGAACAGTATGTTGCTGTTTAAACTTCACATTGCTGTTTAAACTTCACATAAATTCAAAATATTCTTGTTTGTAGAACTGAAACTCAAACTGAGTATTTGCCCTCTAGCTGCTCACATTTGAAGGGAGTTGTGGCAGCTCATATATTCAAAATGAGTAAGAAAATAAATATCCTGATGTATCAAAACTGTACAAACATGTAGGCTGCCTTTTAAGTTCCTGACTTCTGATTTATTTCTTTTTCTCATCTTCCCGTGAAGAAGGATGGTGAGTGAACAGTCAGGTCTCCAGGTATCTCTCTGGAAAGCTGGTAGTCTTCCATAGGTAAGAAAGTCCCCACCCTCACCTCTCTTCCAGAAGTACAGTAAGGTATGAAAAAAATGCTCCCTTCCTAGCCTCCTTAAAATAACCAGCCCTTTCACAGAAGGATGGCCAAGTTTGGAATGAGAAATATGGCTCTTCTGTGTTGTCTTTGTTTCTTTGAAGGTTCTGTCATATTGGTCAGTTTGTGGCATTGTGCAAACAGTTAAAGAACAAAGGAGTGTGACACCCAGTAACTGCCCTAAAGGTGTTTGTTACTAAGCATGGCTTCTCTCCATATTTCTGCCTGTCCCTGACATTTGGGTTCTTCAAGACAGTTTTCTCCTTTGGTCCTCTGCTAATGCTTTGGAGGTTGGAGACCTGGGGCATAGGGCATAACTGTGTGAACCTGTGCCTCTTCTTTCTCCTACCAAAGTCCCTGTGCACCGGGCTCCCCCCGCCCCCCCACCCTCCCCCCCCCCCCCATGTTGGGCATACTTTTTGAGATGACTGAAACAAGTTGTTGGGCTACCATTGGCCATTTCCTGGGCTAGCCTTGTGTTCTTGACTTCGTGAGGAGAGCAATGCCTCAGCCAGCTCATCTGTAACAAGAGGATAATATTGCCAGCGTCAAAACTCTTAACTTCATGCCTGGCTCATAGGGCCCAAGCAAGTGGTGTTATTATCATGTGTGATGATGCTGGTGCAGCTTGGACTGTGCAGGGTGACGATCTGGCTTTGAATCTCCTTACTGGGTACGTAGAAGCCCTGGTGGCTTAGTAGTTAAGAGCTATGGTTGCTTACCAAAAGGTCAGCAGTCTAAATGACCAGGCGCTCCTTGGAAACCCTATGGGGCAGTTCTACTGTTTTATAGGTTCACTATGAGTCGGAATCAACTCGACGGCAACGAGTCTGGTTTTTGGTTTTTTTATTTGGGGATATAGCTTTGGGCATGTGCCTCGATTGCCTCATTTGTAAAGACGTGCTGCGGCGGGGGGTGGGGGGTGGGGGCGGGGTTGGTGCCCTGTGAAGACCATGTCAACAAGCTTGGCAGTTCGAGCATCCTCGCCCTTAATTAACCAAAGCCTCCCTGCTAACCTCTTGGGTCCCAGAGCCAGGAAGGCTTCTTTGAAAAGGCGCGGGGGTGGATAGGGCGTGGGGGGGAGGGGGCGCTCTGGGAGCCACCCGGCGTAGGAAGGGCGAGGGAGAACGTGACCCTAAGCTCGGAGCCGGGCGTGTCAGTCTGCCCTCCGGCCGCAAGATCCTGTGTCCGACCCAGGTTGGCGGAGCGTGCTTGTGCGACGCGAACAGAGGAGGGCCGGCCCCAGGACCCCGCCCAGGCGGCGGCCGGGTCCCCGGGGCTGGGCGCTGCTGGCGGAGCAGATGGGGCGGAGAGGAGCGCGGCGGGAGGAGGAGTAAAGAGGAGGGGCTGGTCAAGGGAAGTGCGACGTGTCTGCGGAGCCTTTTTATACCTCCTTCCCTGGAGTCCCTTAGCAGCCTCTGCCTCGACCAACGCCATCCGTGCGTCCCTCGGTCTCTGAGGACCCGCGCTCGGAGTCCCAGCGCCTCGGGCACCTCCGCAGCTAGCCAGCCAGCATGTCGGGGGTCAAGAAGCAGAAGACGGTAGGCTTCGGGTCGCCTGCCCCTCCCCAACCTTGCAGCACTTACCCCCTGGGGCACTTGGGTCCTACCCTCACCCGCCCTGGGAAGGCGAGCGGCCCCGGCACCGAGGCTCGGGCGCTGGGAAAAGGAAGAGGAGGAAAAGGAAGGAGCCGAGGCGGGAGAGTAGGAGGGCGAAGCTGGGTCGGGGATTCCCGGGGGCAGCCCTCGCCGGGCGATCCCTTCCTGCCCAGCCCCTCTGGGAACCTTCGTTCATTGGGGTCCTCATGTCCAGGATAGACAGATCTTCCGAGCTTGCACATGGGTCCCGACCAAGAGGAAGGACCAGAAACAGGAAATTTTCTTCTTCTCCAAGAGCTATTCCAGACCCCCTTTTCTTCGGTAGGATCTCAGCGCGAGGCGAGCGGGTGGTGGGCTGAGCTGTCACCCGTTCTGCCAGGTCTGGTCGCTGGGCACACGTCAGGGAACAACCATTGGGGTTTTGTCCGTGAAACTTCCTTGGAGTGGGCTCTAATGACAGACTTTCACAGAGGAAACTGCAATTATCTAGGTTTGCTGGAGGAAGTTGCATTTCTACACTGGTAGAATTTAACCCTCTAGCTTAATTCAGCTCCCTGGTGGCATCCGGTAGCCCCTGGAGCTCAGTAATGGGTGTGTGTGTGTGTGTGTGTGTGTTCGCGCGCGCGCTCGGCTTGGCGAATTAAGATGAGGGGACTCTTTTGAGAAGGCTCAGTTTTATTCAGAATGAATCTGGACGGGCTCCTTAAGGTGAAATAAGAGGGCGCGTCAAAGGACAAAGTTCCATTCCCATTTAGCAGCACAGAGAGAACCAAAACTCAAACCCGTTGCGGTGGAATCGATTCCCACTCATAGCGGCCCTATGTGGCAGGGTAGAACTGCCCCACAGGGTTTCCATGGAGCGGCTGGTGGATTCGAACTGCAGACCTTTTGGTCAGCAGCCAAAAGCTTAACCACTGTGCTACCAGGGGCCCATTTAGCAGCGCAGGCTCCTAAAATTTTTGCAGTTTTACAAATGAAGGTAGTCGTCACGGACTCAAGCCCTGGAAGGAGCCTTGTAGACAGCGTTTGGGCGGCCCCAGACATGGTGGGTAAGCCATAGGATCCTGACCAGCGGTCTGGCTACTGAATACTCATCTTTAACTATCACATGGCAAGCCTTACATGATTGTGGTGGTTATTGAATGGAATGAACTCTCTCAGATAGTTAGAATTGTGCTTGGCACTTAGTAGGTGCCCAATAAATGCTTATTACTACAATAGTAAAAAATAACTTAAATTATCATATCATGCTAATTACTGAAATACCTTTGAGATCTATTTGTGGCCGGCTGGAGAAAAGTTGGCAAAAACACTAGAAGTGGGGTAGGAGAATGGAGGGGTCATGCAAAATTTGGAAGTGTCTGCTTGAGCAGCAAGGGAAAGGGGAGGGAGCTCTTTGGCTTCAGGGGACCACACTGGGCCAGCAGGAGGGTCCAGGAGGAAGGCAGCATCCATTTGGGGTGGGAGAATAGTCAGGACCAGCTGCCTTTTTTAGGGGTAATTTTAAAGTGAGGGACTCTTGGTATCGTATTATGTTTTAAAATATTTTATCGTTGAGAGAAAATCACTTATGCTTTATTCCTATTGCATTTGATTAATTTCTGTAAAATCCTGAATGGCGTCTTCTAAGTGACAAGCTGCTGTGGCAATGGCTTTTTTATATCAGTAGGGTTTTAATCCTTACCTTCCTGCTCACATCAAGAGTCCCTTCCCAGTTCTCTGGGGGCTTTGTCAGGCATTAAAGGAAATGTTGGGTGGTCTTTCCCACTTTTGCCTCTGGTCAGCAAGAGTCAGCCAAGTGTTGGGTTTGCCAACAGGTACTTTATAAACCAATGAGGGGAACACTGCTCATTCAGAGGCAGTGAGAGGGTTTGGTCTTTGTACTTATACATTTGGAAGCTTCTATTTTTCTCTTTGGGGTGTGTGTGTTATGAAGCAGATTCTCAGGCCCAGACTATATAATGAAGGGTTCTGAATAGGATTAAATGAACACCTCAAACAACTAACAGGACATCTGAATTTTTATTTAGCCAACACAGTTATAATCCAGCACCAACAGAAGGTCGCCAAAGGGCCAGGCAGGCAAGACTGGGTAAAGCAAACCAGCTGTAAAGGCATATGAACTCTCTCAAGTTTTAAAGGTTGACTCAAAATGTTCTTGAAACCTTGCATGTCAAAACATGTCCGCACAGACGCATATCTACAGAAAATAACGCCCACAGCAAGCGCTGAAATTGTGGCCCTGTAGGACCATAGGGTGGGTAATAAGCACCCAGGGGCAATCTCCAAGTTGTGTGCCCCACCCCCTATTCGAGCACCCAAGGGGCAACCTAAGTTGTGATGCCCCCACTTCAAGATGAATAGATGTTGATAGCTGTGACTTATCAACAGAAACGCCTTATCCCGTCTTGTCCAGCTTCCTCAGTCAGGCGCCTTTCAGATTTGTGGCACCTCAGAGTGTTATTCTGCACCTCATCTGGTGCCCCCTTGGACTTGTGCTCAGAGGCAAGCATCCCCTTCTTTCCCCCCTGCTAACCTCTGTATCTGCCATGTTTGAGGAAGGACTTTGGGCAGTACTGGGTTAACAGACCCCTTTTTCCCCCCTGCTAACCTCTGTGTCTGCCATGTTTGAGGAAGGACTTTGGGAAGTACTGGGTTAACAGAAACTGCTTGGTGGTGGCCCCTTGTCCCTTCAAATGGTGCCCAAGACATGTGCCATACCTGTCATAACTTAGCTATGCCTCTGTGATAAACCTCTGAACTAATCAATGATTTGAGAAGTGAGTCTTGCTGACCTGGAATTAACCTGGAAGTGAGGCTGGCGGAGCTTACTAGGGGCTGTAAAGAATTGTTTTGTTACTTTCTCTGTTATCACAGAGCACAGTCAAGTTACACGGTACCTACTGCAGTAATTTCAAATACTTGTTGTACCCCCTCTGTGTGCTAGGTGGTATACTGGGGTAGGTATATCTTTCTTAGACATTTTTGCCGTACCCTCTGGATGAATATAGCCTTTCAGTTCAGATCACTCTAGGAAGAATAAATTTTGGTTTAAATGAATGGGTGTAGGATGATTTTCTCAAAAGCTTGAGAAAAAAAAAAAAAAACTTATAAAGGAATGTAGCATATTCCTGTGCTAGGCATCTGTTGTTATGGATTGATTTATGTCCTCCCAAAATATGTGTTGTACATTAGGAGCCCTGGTGTCGCAGTGGTTAAGCATTTGGCTGCTAACCAAAGGGTCGGCAGTTCGAATCTACCACCTGCTCCTTGGAAACCCTACTCTGTCGTATAGGGCCACTATGAGTTGGAATCGACTGGATGGCAATGGGTTTTTGATGCCTGTGGTTATAACTTCATTTGGGAATGGGTTGACTTTGTTAATGAAGCAGGATTAGCGTAGGGTTATTTTGAGTCAATCTTTTTTGAGATATAAAAGAAATTAAACAATCAAGCAAAGGAGGTTTGGGAGAAGACACGTGCCAAGCTACATGAAGATCACCCAGGAGCAGAAGAGACAAGGACCTTTCTTCAGAGCCAACAGAGAGAGAAAGCCTTCCAATAGAGCTGGCACCTTGAATTCAGACTTCTGGGCTCCTAAACTGTAAGAAAATAAATTTCTGTTTGTTAAAGCCATTCACTTGTGGTATTTCTGTTATAGCAGCACTGGATAGCTAAGATAGCATCCTTACCATGGAAACCAAAGACATAGCTACCTGTCGTATCCCTCTCTCCCACCACTGACTTACCCCTAACCCTGCCTAACCATACACAGATACCCAGAACAAGGAAAGAGGCAGACTGCCTCCAGCCAAGTGCAAAGAAAGGAAGGCAAAGGCTTGGTCCTTCTTGTGCCATTTCCTGAATTAGCATTCTTCAAGGCCCACAGACAACAGTATTATGGCCTGGAGACACTCAATCTAAAAAAATCAACTGAGATATTGCATTACTTTCTAAAGGATCTAATAAGTCCATGGTTGGGAAGGAATGAAGGGATATTCAAAACTGTAAAGCTCTCCATAAATGTAAGTTATTATCAAACTTTTTATTATTTTTAAAATTCTGTACAGTGTTATTTTCCTGAAAGTATCTACTTTTAAAACTATTTGAAGACACTACCTAAGGCAAGACATGAATTTCTGGATGAACAACTACCATGAGGAAGGAGAAACGAGTGCTTCTGAGAAAACAGGCACTCAGTCATGCTTTATTTCTTTTCATGCTGAGTAGACCTCATCCCAGAAAACTGAGCCTCATGTCTAGAGAAGGAGAATGCCAGGGGCAGAGCTGGATTTGAATTCAGGTCTCTCCAACACTGAAGCTCATGCCTTTGCTCCCTCTAAACCTCTGATTCAGGATGTAACTTCTCTCTGCCCATAGTTTCCTCCTCTGTAAAATGAGTGTGTCATAGTGACCTGTCTTTTATAATTGTTGTAAGGAGGAAATAACTCCTAAAAAGTGTCCTGCACAGTGCCAGGCCCAAAGTAAGCATCCCAGGACAGTGTTGTTTCAGTAGTAGAGTTTTTTTTTTTTTTTCTTCATTATTTTATTATTTTTTTTAATTGTACTTTAGGTGAAATTTACAGAACAAACTAGTTTCTCATCAGTTAGTGCACACATTGTTCTATGACATTGGTTAACAACGCCATGACATGTCAACACTTTCACTTCTCAGCGCTGGGTTCCCTGTTACCAGCTTTCCAGTTCCTTCCTGCCTTCTAGTCCCTCCCCCAGGGCTGGTACGGCCCTTTAGTCTTGTTTTGTTCCGTAGGCCTGTTCAGTCTTTGGCTGAAGAGTGAATCTCAGGAGTGACCTCATTACTGAGCTGAAGGGGTGTCTGGTGGCCATACTCTTAGGGTTTCTCTAGTCTCTGATAGGCCAGCAAGTCTGTTCTTTGTTTTTGAGTTAGAATTTTGCTCTACATTTTTCTCCAGCTCTGACCGGGACCCTCTATTGTGATGCCTGTCAGAGCAGTCAATGGTGGTAGCTGGGCACCATTTCGTTGTACTGGACTCAGTCTGCTGGAGATCATAGTAGATGTGGTCCATTAGTCCTTTGAACTAATCTTTCCTTTGTATCTTTAGTTATCTTCATTCTTCCTTGCTCCCGAAGAGTGAGTGGTAGAATTCTTGCCTTCCCTGAGAGAGACATGGGTTCAATTCCTGGCCAGTGCACCTTGTGTGCAGTCACCACCTGTCAGTGGAGGCTTCTTGCATGTTGCTATGATGCTGAACATATTTCAGCTGAGTGTCCAGATTAAGACAGACTAGGAAAAAATCTTGTTCCAAAAATCAGCCAAAGGAAACCCCATGGATCATAACAGTCTGATCCCACTGTGTATGGGATCACCAGGAGTTGGGGCCCACTCAGTTGCAATTAACAACAATATCATATAGTACCTGCTATTATTATTGTTACGCCAAATTGCTATGGTTTGGCAAGTAAGAAAAGAAAGAATAGGTCAGACAGTTCCAAAGGCTCAGTAAATGACAACCACCAGAATATTTAATAAGGGCAAATAAATACAGAAGCATAGAGGTGTCAGTCTGAACCCTTATTGTGAAAAGAAGGATATAAGACAAAGGTTGATTAGTGTATATGCACCAGAGTAGCCCAGATGTCAAGTTTTTGCCAACAATTTTGATGACCAAGCAAGACAATCTCCATTTAAGTAAACACTGGACTAACTTCTCTCCAATGTCCTTGTGCCTTCATCTGTTTCTGGGTCTATCTTAAAATTAATGCCCTCTGATTCATGTTCTCTGTTATTCTAAGGTCTTCGTTTATCAGATCATCAGCTTGTATCAGATCGTTAACTTCAGCTTGATTACAGTTAACTCAGGCCTTTGCATCTCTGAAACAGTTATCTTTGTCTTTCATCACTTTTCTATTAATGCAGGTGGTTCTGTGGTTTGCTTAGGGGATAATTAGGCTTAGCTCAAACACAGAACCTTTAGGGAATGAAAGTCTGTGAAAGGAAGCAATGATGTCAATCTCAGTCCTAGAAGATCACTGCTTATTTCAAAATCCATCACTAAATAGTAATGGGCACTCAGTCATTGTGTTTGGAAGTCTTAGAAGAACTAAGAAACGAAAGGTATAAACATGAATATAGCGGTAGCTCAGATGACCCTTCAGCCTCTGGGTGATTCGTTCGTGTGACAGCTAAAATGGCATGTATGTTCAGCTCCTGGAGTAGGTACTCCATAAAGGCTTATTGAAAAGTGAGTGAATAAATGGCTACAAAATTCATTGACGATGAAATTGCTTTTAGGATCTTTCTTTTTCTTAGACCCTATCCACTCTCTCCTCTCTTGTCTGTCTATTCTTGTGTGCTTGGTTATTTTTGACTGAGTATTTGCCGTTACTGCTGAGGCCTAGGATGAATGGCTTTTTTTCAGGGAGGATTTGCTTTTGTTTCTACCAGGTGCGTTGCGGCACTAGCAGTCTGGGACCACTTTAACTTAAATTCATGACTTAGGGCCTTTTAGACCACCTAGGTGATGTGAATTTAGGTTGCTATTTTGCACACAAGAGCCAGCTTGTCAGTACAACTTCTGAGGAGCCCGACCCCCTTAAGTACACTTTCCAAGCCAAGGTTGCTGTCCTTGCAGTCTCCCAAGGCAGGGGTGGGTTTATTCTGTCTGGTTCACTGTTATTTTTAGGCTGTGGACCTTTGGAGCCCCAGCTAATGTGAGGAAGACCTTTGTATTCTCCTTACTTAGACTTTTATTTCTTTTCTACCACTGCCAGTGAGGTTGTCAAAATCGATTCAAATTTGTACCTATCTGGACAGAAGTGGCTCCCTGCTTAGTGACTACTCTGTGTTCCTGCTTTCCCCCAGATTTTGGTCTGGCAGTTTCTTACTATCTTGTCAGTTATTTGATATTTTTAATTAGATTAATTTATATTATAACCAGGGTTTTTAGTTATTTTCACTGAAACGATGAGTCTGAATAACCTAAACCTCCATTGCTGGAACGTAAATCTTTGTTAACTTTTTTTTTTTAAATAATTTTTATTGTGCTTTAAGTGCAAGTTTACAAATCAAGTCAGTCTCTCACACAAAAACTTATATACACCTTGCTACACACTCCCAATTACTGTCCCCCTAAAGAGACAGCCTGCTCTCTCCCTCCACTCTCTCTTTTCGTGTCCATTTCACCAGCTTCTAACCTCCTCTACCCTCTCATCTCCCCTCCAGGTAGGAGATGCCAGCATAGTCTCAAGTGTCCACCTGATCCAAGAAGCTCACTCCTCACCAGCATCCCTCTCCAGCCCATTGTCCAGTCCAATCCATGTCTGAAGAGTTGGCTTCGGGAATGATTCCTGTCCTGGGCCAACAGAAGGTCTGGGGGCCATGACCACCAGGGTCCTTCCAGTCTCAGTCAGACCATTAAGTCTGGTCTTTTTATGAGAATTTGGGGTCTGCATCCCACTGCTCTCCTGTTCCCTCAGGGGTTCTCTGTTGTGTTCCCTATCAGGGCAGTCATCGGTTGTAGCAGGGCACCATCTAGTTCTTCTGGTGTCAGGATGATGTAGTCTCTGGTTCATGTGGTCCTTTCTGTCTCTTGGGCTCGTGATTACCTTGTGTTCTTCATTCTCCTTTGAGCCAGGTGGGTTGAGACCAACTGATGCATCTTAGATGGCTGCTTGCTAGCGTTTAAGACCCCAGACGCCACTCTTCAAAGTGGGATGCAGAATGTTTTCTTTTTTTTTATTTTTTAAATAATTTTTATTGTGCTTTAAGTGAAAGTTTACAAATCAAGTCAGTCTCTCACCCCAAAACCCATATACACCTTGCTACACACTTCCAATTACTCTAGAATGTTTTCTTAATAGATTTTATTATGCCAATTGACTTAGATGTCCCCTGAAATCATGGTCCCCAAACCTCTGCCCTGATACACTGGCCTTCGAAGCACTCAGTTTATTCAGGAAACTTCTTTGCTTTTCGTTCAGTCCAGTTGCGCTGACCTCCCCTGTATTGTGTGTTGTCTTTCCCTTCACCTAAAGTAGTTTTTATCTACCAAGTAGTTAGTGAATACCCCTCTCCCACCCTCCCTCCTCTTGTAACCACTATAGAGCGTTTTCTTCTCAGTTTAAACTATTTCTCAAGTTCTTATAATAGTGGTCTTATACAATATTTGTCCTTTTGCAGGAATGTAAATCTTTGTGTCTTCTCGATTCCTATGTATGATTAACATTTCATATTGTACCTTTACCACCTCCCTCATATCATTCTTATAAAGCGTGTACTTTAAGAACAAATGAACTTAAGTCAGATCACAAGACAGAAATATTTAATTTAATATAATCCTTTCCCCTCCCCCTAAAAAGCACTAAGGAGTCCTGGGGTGGGGGGTGCTCACCTTGTCTTGGTGGCCTCTGCCTGTGCCAGCACCCTCTGTGTTGTGCTGTCTAGCGCTCCATGTCAGTCCAGTTCAAGTGTGTTACTGTCTGAAAGGCCCCTTCGTGTTCAGCAACTTCCCTTGCTTCATCCAATCCTGAGATCATTATGCTATTCCTGTGCAACTCTGGGGCTATGGGAAACTTGGTGGGGCTGGCTAAGGTCCTGGATACATCCTGCTGCTCCCAGGAGTGTGGGAACTGGTCTTCTGCTCTGATGTGACCATGCTGGGACTTTAAGGAGGCCTAAGGGCTGCTGATGTCCATCCATGCCTCTTCCCCTCTAGAATCTGAGATCAGAAGCACACCCAAGTGCCCTCTGCTTTCAGATCCCCTAGAGCTATTTGGCATCCTCACCCCCAAGCGGAAACCCTGGTGGCATAGTGGTTAACAGCTATGTCTGCTAACCAAAACGTTGGTAGTTTAAATCTACCAGGTGCTCTTTGGAAACTCTGTGGGGTGGTTCTACTCTCTCCTATTGGGTTGCTATGAGTTGGAATCGACTTGACCGCAATGGGCTTGGACTCCCCCAAGCCTAGCACCAGGAGCAAGACACACCTCCGCAGACTCACACTGGCATCTAAGTTCCTTTTCCTTCTAATAAAGATAAACCAGTAAGCAGTTGCCATCAAGTCGGTTCTGACTCATGGCGACCCCAGTGTCAGAGTAAAACTACTCTGTAGGATTTTCAATGGCTGATTTTTTGGAAGTAGATGGCCAGGCCTTTCTTCCAAGGTGCCTCTGGGTGAACTTGAATGTCCAACCTTTCAATTAGTAGCAAAGCATGTTAACCCTTTGCACCACCCATGGACTCCTAATAAAGATTAAATAACCCTTTTTAGGAGGGTTAGTTAGTAGATCATAAGCATTGAATTTGTTACAAATTTGGTCGTCTTATTGCCCTTTCCTGCCTTTTTGATCTCCATACAGTATTTTTTTTTTTTAAGGTAAATTGATACACAGGATAAAAATCTTTTCTCTCTCCGAAAGAGCCACTGTATTAAAATGTGAAATATAACTTGCCTCTGATGACACATGATATCTAAAATGTCTTTCCATCTGTTAGATGTGACTTCCTTTAATATCTTATCAGCAATACTTTCCGCATTTCAAATTTACTCCTGAAGTTGATTTTGCTGTAGCTGGTATTGTGGAGGCATGACTACAACATACTATGACAAGCTCAGTCTCTCTAGCACCAAATATTTATTTTTGGCAGTAAAAGTGCATAGCCTGTGATCCATTATAAAGCTTTTCTAAAACAGTTACATAAACGTATTAAATCATATGTGGCATCGTTAAAAGTGATTGTTTCTATGCCGAGTTAATATCTGCTTAAAACCTGCTTTTAATGTCTTGTTGCAAAAAAATACTGATTTTTTTTCCCTAATTTGCTTGAGATTAAGTTGCAGACAACATGCCTCTTTGCTCCTATACATTTCATATATTTCCTAAGAATAAAAATATTCACAGTGCAATTGTCAAAGTTTGAAATTTTTACATTGATGCATGCTATTTAAATTACAGACCTTATTAAAATTTTACTAATTGTTCCAATAATGCCCTTTATAACAATTTTTTTTTTTCATCCAGAACCATGGATTGCATTTAGTCTCCATGTCTGTTGGGACTTCTTTAACTTGGAATGGTTCCTTAGCCTTTCTTTCTCTTTCATGACATTGACATTTTTGAATAGTATAGGCCATTTAGTAGTCTGTCCCTCAATTTTGGTTTACCGCATGTTTCCTTATGATCAGGTTCAAGGTATACATTTTTGGCAAGAATAATATGCGAATATTGTAGTGTCCTCAGTGCATTGTATCCGGAGGCACATGATATTGGTTGATGCCTATTGGTCACAATTGATAGCTAGTCTTCAAGTCCCTCAGTGAACCATTTCTACACATGGTTTTGTGTAGTCCCCTCTCCTTGAATCTGGACTGCCCAGTGATTTTCATGTAACCACTAGAATGTGGCAGAAGTGACTTCTCATGCTAGGTCTTAAGAAACCTCGAACTTTCTGCCTTGGTGTCTTAGAATGCCCTCTTGGAATGCTTGGTCACTTCAAATGCTCACTCTGAGGACAGGCAGCCACCATAATAAGTCCAACTACCCTGAGACCACCAACCTGTGAGGAAGCCCAGGTTAGCTACTTGGAGAGAAGGATGCCTGGCCAGCCCCTAGTTGTTCTAGCCATCCCAACCACCAGATATTTGAGTAAAGATGCCATCTTTTCTTCAGTTAAACCAAATTTTCTTCAGATAAACCAAGCCCCAGCCAACATCTGACTGCAATGGCATGAGAGATCCTACTGATTCCATTCGAGGCACAGAACCATGAAAGGTAATAATAAATTGTTGCTTTAAAACACTAAGTTTTGCAGTAGTTTGTTATGCAGCAATAGAAACCAGAATAGTGAAGTTAATATTGACCACTTGGTTAACATAAAGTGTGCTCCATTCTACAGCTATAATTTTTTCTTTACAACTGGTAAATAATTTATGGGGAGATACTTTGAAACCTTATTGATATCCTTTTCTTCATCAAACTATCAGCTGCTAGTTTTAGTAAGTTAGAATCCAATATTCCTGTTATGGTTGCAAAATGGTGCTTTTTCACTCTCAGTTCTGCATTTATTAGCATTTTGCTATAAAGAAGAGCTTTCCCTTCTTATTTATTTATTATCACTAGATATGCATGGGTTCCTATTTTATTCAATAAGATGTTATTATTGTTATTTTGAGGCTCAAATTGTTCCAGATTCAGCCAATGGGGGCCAATTTCATTTGGCTCCTTAGTGCTCTGATAGTGTTTGAAATTTTCCTCAGTTTTTGGCAGAAGCAGGTACTTCCGGCTGATTTTGTGTATTTTCTGTCCCAGACATGGTAACTATCGTTTCTCCACGGAGATTGATTCCTTGTAAGTGGGACGTGGTATTTAGACACCCCAGTGTGTATGCTAACATGTTGATTGCTAATTGATTGACCATTGTTTCTCAGCTTTTTCAGTGGATGGAGTTAGAAAATACTCTTTTTTTTTTTTTAAGAGCTAATGTACCATGAGTCTATGCAAATATTTTCAATTCAAATTTAGGAGTGCAGGGTTGTTTCTCAACTTCTTTTATTTTATATTTCAATCTCTTTGTTCAGACTGTAAATATTAGTTCTCAACAGCATTAACTTAATTATGTACAAATTTTATTACTAGCAATATGATTATAGGAATAGTTCACTATTATTTTTTCCAGTTCTTTTTGCCTCAGGATATATCCCGCTAGAGCTATATGGTCAAATTACTGTATTGTAAATCATTTAAAATAATTTCTGTTTATGTGGTTAAGCCATCAATTCAATACATATTTACTTATGTGTTTTGTTTCATTTTGCTTTAATTTTTTTCTTTTTTTAATAATTTTTATTGTGCTTTAAGTGAAAGTTTACAAACAAGTCAGTCTCTCACACAAAAACTTATGTACACCTTGCTACACACTCCCAATTACTCTCCCCCTAATGAGACAGCCCGCTCTCCCCCTCCACTCTCTCTTTTTGTGTCCATTTCGTGAGCTTCTAACCCCCTCCACCCTCTCATCTCCCCTCCAGGCAGGAGATGCCAGCATAGTCTCAAGTGTCCATCTGATCCAAGAAGCTCACTCTTCACCAGCATCCTTCTCCAACCCATTGTCCAGTCCAATCCATGTCTGAAGAGTTGGCTTGGGGAATGGTTCCTGTCCTGGGTCAACCAAAGGTCTGGGGGCCATGACCACGGGGGTCCTTCCAGTCTCAGACCATTAAGTCTGGTCATATGCTAGTTTTTAAGACCCCAGACACCACTTTCAAAGTGGGATGCAGAATGTTTTCTTAATAGCTTTTAATTATGCCAATTGACTTAGATGTCCCCTGAAACCATGGTCCCCAAACCCCTGCCCTGCTACACTGGCCTTCGAAGCATTCAGTTTATTCAGGAAACTTCTTTGCTTTTCGTTCAGTCCAGTTGTGCTGACCTCCCTTGTATTGTGTGCTGTCTTTCCCTTCACCTAACGTAGTTCTTATCTACTATCTAATTAGTGAATACCTCTCTCCCACCCTCTCTCCCATTTTGCTTTAAATTTTAAGGTTGCATTTTTTCATTTTGATTTAAAATTTTGAATAATAGTCACATGGTTCCACAAGCAAACCCAGAGAAATTTAGCACCCATCCCTATCCTTTTCACCTGTTCCCTGTTTTCCCTTTTATAGGTAGCCATTTTACTAATTTTGGGGTTTTCCTTCCATTTTTAAAAACATATATAAAAGCAAATATATCTCTTTTTTTGATATAAGCTAGCATACAGGACACATTACTCTGCACTTGGCTTCTTTTAGTAATAAATTCTGTTGGTCAATAGCAGTATGTACAGATAATCCTCTTTCCTGTTCTTAGCTGCAGAGTACTCCATTGGTAGAAGTACCATAGCTTATTCACCTAGTCTGCTCTTTAGGGACTTTGGGTTGTTTCCAGCCTTTTGCTTTCAGTTCTGCCATCAATAACTCTGTGTATACACTCTTTTGTAATTATTGTTAGTATATCTTTGAGATAAATTCTAGATGTCCTTTATAAAATTTTTTTTTTTTTTTTAATTTCTCTTTCTGAATCCAATCCAGGACCATGCATCACATTTAGTCTTCATGTCTCTTCAGTCTCTTTTAATCTGGAATGAATCCTCAACCTTTCTCTTTCATGACATTAGCATTTTTGAAGAGTATAGGACATTTGAAGCCCTGGTGGCATAATAGTTAAAGCTCGGCTGCTAAACAGAAGGTCGGCAGTTCGAATCCACCAGCTGCTCTTTGGAAACCCTATGGGATAGTTCCACTCTGTCCTATAGGGTCACTATGCATCAGAATTGACTCAACGATAATTTTTTTTTTAATAGTAAAATGTCCCTCAATTTGAGTTTATTTGTTGCTGACCAACGGGTAAATGCATATATAATTTTGCTAGATATTTTCAAATTCCCCTCCTGCAGGGTTCTGCCATTGTGCATTTCCAATAGCATTACATGATAGTGCCTGTTTCCTCACAGCCTCTCCAACAGAGTACATTGTCAAATGTTTTTTTCTCCCCTCAGTTCATTTTTTAAAAAATTTTATTTATTTTGTTGTTGTTGAGACCGTACACAGCAAAACATACACCAAGTCATGTTTCTACAGGTACAATTTAGTAACATTGATTACATTCTTCGAGTTGTGCAACCCTTTTCACTTTCCTTTTCTGAGTTGTCCCTCCTCATTAACATAAACTCACAGTCCCCTAAGTTTCCTATCTAATCTTTCCAGTTGCTGTTGTCAATTTGGTCCCATAAACATAGTTTTTAAAAAGCCATAATGCTCTTTTGTTGTTGTTAGGTGCCATCAAGTCGATTTCTACTCATAGTGACCCTACGTACAACAGAACGAAACACTGCCCAGTCCTGTGCCATTCTCACAATTGTTATGCTTGAGCCCATTGTTGCAGCCACTGTCAGTCCATGTTGTTGAGGGTCTTCCTCTTTTTTGCTGACACTCTACTTTACCAAGCGTCATGTCCTTCTCCAGGGACTGGTCCCTCCTGATAATATGTCAAAAGTATGTTAGACAAAGTCTTACCATACTCGTTTCTAAGGCACATTCTCGCTGTACTTCTTCCAAGTCGGATATGTTCATTTTTCTGGCAGTCCATGGTATATTCAATATTCTTCTCCAACACCTTCGGTCTTCCTTATTCATTATCCAGCTTTCACGTACATATGAGGCCATTGAAAACACCAATGCTTGGGTCGTGCGCACCTTAGTCACCAAGGTACCATCTTTGTTTTTTTAACATTTTAAAGAGGTCTTTTGCAACAGATTTGCCCAATGCAATGCATCATTTGATTTTTTGACTTCTGCTTCCATGGGTGTTGATTGTGGATCCAAGAAAAATGAAGTCCTTGACAACTTCAATCCTTTTCTGCCCCTGGTAAGCTCTAAATAAACTTTGGTCTTTATACATTTGCCTTTCCTTACCTTTTTATGTAAGTTAGGTCATAAGATATTTGTCCTTTTGTGATTGGCTTATTTCGCTCAGAATAATAATAATAATAATATTTCACTTGTAACATGTATCAAGACTTCATTTCTCCTACTAAAACCCAACCCAGTGCTGTTGAGTCGATTCCAACTCATAGCAACCCTATAGGACAGAGTAGAACTGCCCCATAGAGTTTCCAAGTAGCGCCTGGCGGATCCGAACTGCTGACCCTTTGGTTAGCAGCTGTAGCACTTAACTACTACACCACCAGGGTTTCCTTTCTCCTACTAGCTGAGTAGTATTTCATTGTTTGTATGTACCACATTTTGTTTATCTATTCATCTGTTGTTGAACATTTAGGTTGTTGCCATCTTTTGGCTATTTTGAATAGTGCTGCAGTGAACGTTGGTATAGAAGTCTCTTTTTGAGTCTCTGCTTTCAAGTCTTTTGGTATATACCTAGGAGTGGAATTGCTGGGTCATATGGTAGTTCTATTTTTAGTTTTTTGAGGAACCACCACACTGTTTTCTACAAAGACTGTACTCTTTTGCATTCTTACTAACAATGGATGAAGATTTCAATTTCCCCATATCCTAGCCAATATTCGTTATTTTCTGTTTTTTTATTTTTATCTTAGCCATCCTAGTGGGAGTGAAATGGTTTCTCATTGTGGTTTTGATTTGCATCTCTCTGATGCAAATCACGTGTTAATGACACTGAGATCTTTTCATGTACTTAGTGGCCATTTGTATGTCCTCTTTGGTAAAAGTCTACTCAAGTCCTTTGTCCAGTTTATGATTGGGCTATTTGTCTTTTTGTTATTAAGTTGTTGAAGTTTTATGTATATTTTGGTTATTAGAGAAAAAATACTAATTTTTTATCCACCAAGTACCTACATCCATTCTAATAATACTGTAATTATTTTATTTTTCTTTTAATTTATGTCTGATGTGTGCTTTTAAAATCATTTTCAAATTTTACTTATCGACTTAAACCACCTACGATGAAGTCTAAGAGCTTATCCACCTACAACGAAGTCTAAGATTTTATCCACAAGTACATCCTTCATCTACACACTTCCCCAGTCATTCCCAATTCTCAGCAAAATTGGCAATGTAAGACATTAGTAATCACTTTTCCCTTCATATTTTTTCGAACATTAAAAATCCTAATTAACTTTTTAGTCTTCCCAGGTAGTCCCATTGTATGTTATTTTGCTTTCCTTAACGTCTCGAAAATCCTTTCCCTTTTTAGTTCCTGACAAAATTCTCTCTTAGGTGTTTGTTCATTGCATTCACTCAACAAATAGTTATTGAATGACCAAACCAGGAGCTATACTTTTCATAATGCACTATAGCTCCTAAATCCTTAGATTCTTTAATTATGAGTCCATTCAAAATCAGCCTTTAAGTTTGTACTAAACACATCATTTATTTTTTCTAATTGAAAGATCCCACTACAACTTTTATGTTCTATCAGTCTTTTAACCATTAAGTTTTGCAGTGGTCTGGGGCCAAAATCTGTAACATTCCCCACAGATTCAGCTATTTTTAAATCCTTTTTTTCTACTAAGTGAAATTTTTAAAAGTTTTACTTTTCATTCAGGCTACCCTATTTTAAAAAAAAATATGTTTTTAAAGAATCTTAATATTTTACTTCTGGAAGGAAAATTAAGAGCTCATCTTCTTCAAGCCCTTTGTATTACAGTTGATACTCAGCATCTAAGAGCTTTGCTCAGGCCCATGGCCATCTTCACGGCTGGTTGGTGATACCACTGCTAAGGGGAAGGTCTGATCACCTAACACCACACCTAGAACCTTTCTCTTTATTACCTTTGAAAGTGGCCCTACTCACTTTCTACAGCTGTTTAATTTACCAGGAAATATTTTCTTAAATAAAACAAACACTATCTCCCAGCTGAGTCATGATTACACCCTGACTTAACCTTTAGCACTTTAACATTCTGGAGATAGAAAACACAGACAAAAGAGGAGTATCTGAAAAATACAATTTTACCATTTTGAAGTAGTTTTGATCGGACAACCTGTTTCTCTTGAGAAAATTCAACCTATTCTCCCTACCCCAGCCTCATCCACTCTTCCTTCTCCAATGGTTTAATCATTTAATCAGAAACAGTGATGGCATAGCGTATAATTGAGATAAGACTGTGTTAGGCCAAAGATGAACCAAGGTCAGTTATACACTAAAGCCTCAGTTCTCATTGTAGGTCTCAGAACTCTCAGTTCTCTCTCTAAATCTGTCCATTTCCATTGTTTCCATGGTACTTATGAAGTACTATGAAATCTATCACTGTGGCTGTGTGGTTCTGCTCAGTAAATCTATCTAAATTGCTGAGTCCCGGTATAGAATCTTTTCCTAAATTACATAAGTAATTACAGCTCTTGGGCTAGTGGGTCACTAATATGACAGTATTTTCAGTAATTAAAAAACAAAATAAATTTGTTTGCATTTATCGACTTGCATAAAAGGAGCACTGGTGGCACAGGTGGTTAAGCGCTGCTAAACAAAACGTTGGTGGTTCAAACCCACCCAGTGGCTCCACAGGAGAAAGACCTGACGATCTGCTTCCATAAAGATTACACCTAATTCTAACTCAAAAAAAAAAAGACCAGGCTTGTTGGCCTGACAGGGACTAGAGAAACCCTGAGAGTATGGCCCCCGACACCCTTTCAGCTCAGTAACGAGGTCACTCCTGAGGTTCACCCTTCAGCCAAAGATTGAACAGGCCCATGGAATAAACCAAGGCTAAAGGGGCACACCAGCCCTGGGCACAGGGACTGGAAGGCAGGAGGGAAGAGGACAGCTGGTAATAGGGAACCCAGGGTTGAAAAGGAAGAGTGTTGACGTGTTGTGAGATTGTTAACCAATGTCCTAGGACAATGTGTGTACTAACTGTTTGATGAGAAACTAGTTCGTTCTGTAAACCTTCACCTAAGGTATAATTAAATTAAAAAAAAAAATTACAGCCAAGAAAACCTTATGGGGCAGTTCTGCTCTGTCGCATGGGGCCGCTATGAGCAGAAATTGACTGTATGGCACCTAAAAACAGCAACATTGTGTTTAAATTAGCCATGTGGGTAAGAAGGAGTCAAATAAAACTAAGAGTTAAAATTCTAACTGTGGCATTTGCATTTTCATTAGGAGTTTCACTTTTTAGAGCATATTTTGTTACTCTGTTGTGATCTATTTATCACCAGCATTTACAGAGCACTTATTACAGTGCCTTATTATTAGGCAGTGTTCCAAGTGTTTCCTGTGCATTAACTCATTTAGTCCTCACCATCTCATGAAGCAAGTTGGTGAGCAAACGGTCTGAAGGGGACTCATTTAACTAAGTCAGTCTGTAGAGAGCTACCCAAAGGAGAGCCTAAATTCTGATTAACTCCTCTATGGTTAATAAGTTGTTTATTTTATAGAAGGAACGAGATAACACCAAGGAGCAAACACAGCTGCATTAGGTAGCTAGTAATGTATTATTGCTTCATTTGTAAAATATCTTGGCAGCTACCTACTGCTAATATCTCAGGATAATAATAATGAATTCTATTTAGAGAAATTCCCTAGCACTTTTTAAAAAAGAGTAAACTAGTAAATGCATGTTACCCTCACTATCACACACATTTTTTTCTTTTCTTATGGTGACATAAGGTGAAAAATTGAAAAATAAATTTTCTTTGTTCTCAGATTCAACAGGTGTGGGAATTACACAAAGATAAGCAGAATGATTTGTTTCCACTAAAGCTGCTAATACTTAAGCCAAGTTGTAACTATGATTTGTAGATACTATAAGGAACCTAGGCCACCAATGCATTTTTCGCACGATAAAAATTCCACCCAACTGGAGGTCAAAACTTTTAGGGATACTGGCAACCAGATAGTGCTTCTATCTCATTGGGACCATCGAAGAATGCCTAGAAATTGTGGGACTGTAGAATGAGGCACCGTCCATGATGTTTGGAAGAAAGAGTTTGGGAAGTTGTCTCATTCTATCATAGGTCAGGAAAGCCCAAGTTTTCAGCAGTCCTGGGCTAGAGCTCAGTGGTAGGGCACGAGGAAAGCCTGGATTCTGAGAAGACCACTGTGAAAGAGAACAGAACCCACTCTCAGTTGAGGACAGCAACACTGGTTGAGTGTAATTGCAAGTGGTGAAATTGAAGTCCTTTACTGGAGAGTAGTTACGTTATTTAAATGAAGAGAGTAGTGGTAATTGCATGGAAATTGAATCACATAATTTGTGTCTTCACAGTATGAGACACATTGGGTACAAAAATGTGTCAAAAGGATGTATCACGTCCACACAGTTAGCCACAGTTAGTCAGTGGAGAAATCTGTGTTTTCGTAAATACCCTGATTTCTTTCATTTTCTTATCAGTGCTGAGGCTGTGATTTAAGAAGCCTTTTAAACATCACACTATACTCATAATTCTTGTTGACATTATAGTAGTTAAGAGCTCGGCTGCTAAAAAAAAAGGTTGGCAGTTTGAATTTACTAGCCACTCCTTAGAAACCCAATGGAGCAGCCCTACCCTGTTCTGTAGGTTCACTGTGGGTCAGAATCGACTCTATGGCAATGGGTTAGGTTGTTTTTTTTTTTTAATTTGGGGACTCAGGAAGGCATTTGTAGATTAACTGGATCCCCCAAATAAGGGAAACCCATTGCCTCCGAGTCCATTTCGACTCGTAGCAACCCTAAAGGACAGAGTAGAACTGCCCCATAGGGATTCCAAGGAGCTGGTAGTGAATTCGAACTGTCAACCTTTTGGTTAGCAGCAGAATGCTTAACCACCACGCCAGCAGGGCTCCCCAAATAAGGGAACGGAACCAATATTATCGAATACCTACTAGAGGTCAGGTCTGTGCCATGGACTGTCCATCCAGTGTCTCATCTCATCCTCACGATAACCTATGAAGTAGTTGTTGTGATTATCCCCATTTTATAGTTGAGAACTCTGAAGCTTAAAGGGCTTGCACAACTTGCTGTAGGATGCACAGTTGTAAGTGGAAGAGCTGGAATTGGCTACCTTCTAACTATATGTGCACTGTTTTCAATCATTCTTTTTTTCTTCAGTTAATGTAGTAGATGAATGCATACTAAGACTGTGAGAATGAAGACTCTTCTCATTATTTAAATTCACGCTTTAATTTTGTTTTCATGGGTACAGATTAATGCAGTGAAAAAACTAAAAAGTGATGTGGTCATTTTGGAAGTAATTTTCCTCATGGGCCTTTTGGAATGTTGTATAATCCTTAGAAAATGTGGATTTTAGCAAATGCTGTTAAAAGGCAATAAATGTTAGTTTTGATGAGGCTCTGCAGCCAGTTTTAGAACAGTAGTCTTTGGAATCGAACCCAACATTTCACCTTAATAATACAAAGCTGCAGTGTTCTAGTGGGTGAATGCATACACTCAAGAATAAGTGTCCTTAGAAATAATTGCAGTGACTTACATGTAACTCTAGACCTCTCCTTGTTCATTATGCGAGTGCTGCACAGTCGAGCATTCATAAGTTACAAGTTCCCAAAGCCCCACAAGCTGCCGGCCTGTTCTCGGGATGTACTAGAGGTTTCATTGGCATTTCCACAGCTCAGCACAGAATTTTAATCTTTCATGGCTCAAGGATCCTGTGGCATATACACAGCCTCATTACCAGAACCAACTGCAAAAGTAGATCAAGAAAATACACAGGAGTAACGAAACACAGCCTACCATAGGGCATTCACTGGGCTAGGACGGAGGTAAGGGGAGACTCAAACCTGTGTTAAAAACTTTAATTGTATGGTTTTGAGCATCTTCTGAATACAGTTATACATTTCAGAGTTGATTTGGTGTGTGTTTCCATGGGGGCAATTACCACCTTCATGTATTATAGCAAGTTCCTCTGGGTATGCAATAATACCTTTCTTTCCTTACGCTCATCAAGGCTTATTCGTCAAATCTTAAATATCCTAATAGCTCTCCTGAATGGGCAGTTTTAAGAATTACAAAACCTAAATGATGATGTCATTGTTAGTTGCTGTCAAGTTGATTCCGACTCATGATGACCCCATGCGTGCAGAGTAGAACTGCTCCATAGGGTTTTCAAGGTTGTGACCTTTCAGAGCCAGATCATCAGGCCTGTCTTCCGAGGTACCTCTGGGAGAGTTCAAATGACCAACCTTTGGCTAGCAGTTGAGTGCTTAACCCTTTACCGCCACCCACCAACCCCAGAAAACCCAGTGCTGTCAAGCTGATTCCGACTCATAGCGACCCTATAGGACAGAGTAGAACTGCTCGATAGAGTTTCCAAGGAGTGCCTGGTGGATTCGAACTGTTGACCTCTTGGTTAGCAGCTGTGGCACTTAGCCACTATGCCAGCAGGGTTTCCAAGCGGCTCCAAATCTAGATGAGGGCACTAAAATAAAGAGGTGAGATAAATTGCCCCGAGCATTCTTTTGAGCCAGTGAAATAGTAGAGACAATCTAAGTGTCTTAGTTATCTAGTGCTGCTATAACAGAAATACCACAAGTGGATGGCTTTAACAGAGAGAAATTTATTTCCTAACAGTAAAGTAGGCTTAAAGTCTAAATTCAAGGTGTCAGCTCCAGGGGAAAGCTTTCTCTCTGTCGGCTTTCTCATCAATGTTCCCCCAGACTAGGAGCTTCGTCATGCAGGGACCTTGGGTCCACACTCTGCTCCTGGCACTGCTTTCTTGGTGGTGTGAGGTCCCCAACTCTCTACTTACTTCCCTTTACTTTTATCTCTTGAGAGATAAAAGGTGGTGCAGGCTACATCCCAGGGAAATTTCCTTTACCTTGGATCAGGGAGGTGACCTGAGTAAGGGTGGTGTTCAAATCCTACCCTAATCCTCTCAACATCAAATTACAATCACAAAATGGAGGACAACCACACAATACTGGGAATCCTGGCCTAACCAAGTTGATACACACATTTTGAGGGGGACATAATTCAATCCATGACACCAAGTTTCCCAAGTTCAGTAGCCTCTAGTTCTTTGTTTTGTCTCTGAGGACAGACAGCAGCTCAGGGATGTGTGAATGAAATCTGTAAAGAAGGGTGCTTATTGGGATTGCACCAATTTAACTGTGTGCTCTGAGACACAGTATAGCCTCATTTTCACTGGGCGATCTAGTGCTGTAAATACTACAACACGTGAATTAAGTGGATCAGCTAATAATACTTTATTTTCTTTTAATTGTGCTTTAGGTGAAAGTTTACAGAGCAAATTGATTTCCCATTCAATAGTTTATACACAAAGTGTTCCGTGACATTGGTTGCAATCCGCAACCACTCTCCCCATTTCCATCCTGAGTTCCCCGTTTCCATTCATCTGGTTTTCCTGCCCCTTCCTGCCTTCTCATCTTTGCTTTTGGGCAAATGCTGCCCTTTTGGTTTCTTATAGTAGATTGTTCTAAGGAATACTTTCTTCATGTGTGCTATTGTTTATTTTATAAGCCTGTCTATTATCTATACAGTCGCTATGAGTTGGAATTGACTTGATGGCAGCGGGTTGGGTTTTTTTTTTTATCTATTATTTGGCTGAAAGGTGATCTCTGGGAGTGGCTTCAGTTCCAAGTTAGAGAGGTGACTAAGGGCCACAGTCTCAGGGGTTCCTCCAGTCTGTATCAGACCAGTAAGTCTGGGCTTTTTTATGAATTTGGATTTTGTTCTATATTTTTCTCCCGCTCTGTTTGTGACCATCTGTTGTGATCTTGGTCAGAGATAATAATACATATTTTTTGATATGCTCCTAAAAAGCTAACACATGATCCTTGAAATAGAGAAAGTTGTATATTCAAGTGTTTCTACCTGTGTGTATATGTGTGTGTGTGTGTGTTTATTTTAATGAAGAGACTGGGGACTAAACCATTTCTTTGCAATTAATTCATCTTGGATTACAATCTTATTTCCATGGAACATAAAAATTCTGAGTCACATCTGTCTACGTGATAGCAGCCTGTTTGGCTTCATCTATAGTTGCATATAAAATGTAGAAAACGCTATTACCTAAGAAAGGAGAAGGATACAAGTATCAAGGAAATATCTGGGGAACAGCTTGATCCTGTAGACCAGGGGTTGACAAACTACTACAGTCCGTGGGCCAAATCCAATCAGCCCCTGTTTTTTTTGTTTAAATAATTTTTATTGTGCTTTAAGTGAAAGTTTACAAATCAAGTCAGTCTCTTACACAAAAACCCATATACACCTGCTACACAGTCCCATTTACTCTCCCCCCAATGAGACAACCTGCTCTCTCCCTCCACTCTCTTTTTTCTTGTCCATTTCGCCAGCTTCTAACCCCCTCCACCCTCTTATCTCCCCTCCAGGCAGGAGATGCCAACATAGTCTCAAGTGTCCACCTGATCCAAGAAGCTCACTCCTCACCAGCATCCCTTGCAAACCCATTGTCCAGTCCAATCCATGTCTGAAGAGTTGGCTTGGGGAATGGTTCCTGTCCTGGGCCAACAGAAGGTGTGGGGGCCATGACCACTGGGGTCCTTCTAGTCTCAATCAGACCATTAAGTCTGGCCTTATAAGAATTTGGGGTCTGCATCCCACTGATCTCCTGCTCCCTCAGGGTTTCTCTCTTGTGTTCCCTGTCAGGGCAGTCATCGGTTGTAGCGGTGCACCATCTAGTTCTTCTGGTCTCAGGATGATGTAGTCTCTGGTTCATGTGGCCTTTTCTGTCTCTTGGGCTCATAATTACCTTGTGTCCTTGGTGTTCTTCATTCTCCTTTGAGCCAGGTGGGTTGAGACCAATTGATGCATCTTAGATGGCTACTTCCTAGCATTTAAGACCCCAGACGCCACTCTTCAAGGTGGGATGCAGAATGTTTTCTTAATAGATTTTATTATGCCAATTGACTTAGATGTCCCCTGAAACCATGGTCCCAGACCCCTGCCCCTGCTACGCTGGCCTTCGAAGCATTCAGTTTATTCAGGAAACTTCTTTGCTTTTGGTTTAGTCCAATTGTGCTGACCTCCCCTGTATTGTGTGCTGTCTTTCCCCTCACCTAAAGTAGTTCTGATCTACTATCTAATTAGTGAAAGCCCCTCTCACACCTTCCCTCCCTCCCCCCTCTCATAACCATGAAAGAATGTTTTCTGCTCAGTTTAAACTATTTCTCAAGTTCTGATGATAGTGGTCTTATACAATATTTGTCCTTTTGCAACTGATTAATTTCACTCAGCATAATGCCTTCCAGGTTCCTCTATGTTATAAAATGTTTCACAGATTCCTCACTGTTCTTTATCGATGCGTAGTATTCCATTGTGTGAATATACCATAATGTCTTTATCCATTCATCCGTTGGTGGGCACCTTGGTTGCTTCCATCTTTTTGCTGTTGTAAACAGTGCTGCAATAAACATGGGTGTGCATATATCTGTTCGTGTAAAGGCTCTTATTTCTCTAGGATATATTCCAAGGAATGGGATTGCTGGATCGTATGGTATTTCTATTTCTAGCTTTTTAAGGAAGCACCAAATCGATTTCCAAAGTGGTTGTACCATTTTACATTCCCACGAGCAGTGTATAAGTGTTCCAATTTCTCCACAGCCTCTCCAACATTTCTTATTTTGTGTTTTTTTGGATTAGTGCCAGCCTTGTTGGAATGAGATGAAATCTCATTGTAGTTTTGATCTGCCTTTCTCTAATGGCTAATGATCGTGAATATTTCCTCATACATCTGTTAGCTACCTGAATGTCTTCTTTAGTGAAGCGTCTGTTCATATCTTCTGCCCATTTTTTAACTGGGTTATTTGTCTTTTTGCATTTGAGTTTTTGCAGTATCATGGAGATTTTAGAGATCAGGTGCTGATCAGGCATGTCATAGCTAAAAACTTTTTCCCAGCCTGTAGGTAGTCTTTTTACTCTTTTGGTGAAGTCTTTGGATGAGCATAGGTGTTTGATTTTTAGGAGCTCCCAGTTATCTAGTTTTTCTTCTACATTCTTTATAATGTTTTCTATACTGTTTATGCCATGTATTAGGGCTCCTAATGTTGTCCCTATTTTTTCTTCCATGATCTTTATCGTTTCAGATTTTATATTTAGGTCTTTGATCCATTTTGAGTTAGTTTTTGTGCATGGAGTGAGGTATCGGTCTTGTTTCACTTTTTTGCAGATGAATATCCAGTTATGCCAGCACCATTTGTTAAAAAGACTGTCTTTTCCCCGTTTAACTGTTTGGGCTTTGTCAAATATCAACTGCTCGTATGTGGATGGATTTATGTCTGGATTCTCAATTCTGTTCCCTTGGTCTATGTGTCTGTTGTTGCACCAGTACCAGACTGTTTTGACTACTGTGGCTGTACAAGAAGTTCTAAAATCAAGTAGAGTGAAGCCTTCCACTTTGTTCTTTTTCAGTAATGCTTTACTTATCCGGGGCTTCTTTCCCTTCCATATGAAGTTGGTGATTTGTTTCTCCATCATATTAAAAAATGTCATTGGAATGTGGAGCAGAAGTGCATTGTATATATAGATGGGTTTTGGTAGAATAGAAGTTTTTATAAAGTTAAGTCTTTCTATCTATGAGCAAGGTGTTTTTCCACTTATGTAGAACCCTTTTGGTTTCTTGCAGTAGTACCTTGTAGTTTTCTTTGTATAGGTCTTTTACATCTTTGGTAAGATTTATTCCTAAGTATTTTATCTTCTTGGGGGGGCTACTGTGAATGGTATTGATTTGGTGATTTTCTCTTCAATGTCCTTTTTGTTGGTGTAGAGGAATCCAACAGATTTTTGTATGTTTATCTTGTATCCTAATACTCTGCTAAACTCTTCTATTAGTTTCAGTAGTTTTCTTGAGGATTGGTTAGGGTTTTCTGTGTATAAGACCGTGTCGTCTGCAAATAGAGATAATTTTACTTCTTCCTTGCCAATCTGGATGCCCTTTATTTCTTTGTCTAGCCTAATTGCACTGGCTAGGACCTCCAGCACAGTGTTGAATAAGAGTGCTGATAAAGGGCATTCTTGTCTGGTTCCCCGTCTCAAGGGGAATGCTTTCAGACTCTCTCCATGTAGGATGATGTTGGCTATGGCTTTGTGTAAATGCCCTTTATTATGCTGAGGAATTTTCCTTCTATTCCTATTTTGCTGCGAGTTTTTATCATGAATGTGTGTTGGACTTTGTCAAATGCCTTTTCTGCATCAACTGATAAAATCAGTTGATTCTTGCCTTTTGTTTTATTTATATGATGGATTACACTAATTGGTTTTCTAAAGTTGAACCATCCCTGCATGCCTGGTATGAATCCCACTTGGTCATGGTGAATTATTTTTTGGATATGTTGTTGAATTCTAATGGCTAGAATTTTGTTGAGGATTTCTGCATCTAAGTTCATGAGGGATATAAAAAAAAAAATTTTTTTTTTTTTTTTGAGGGATATAGGTCTGTAATTTTCTTTTTTTGTGCTGTCTTTAATTTCTTTTTACCTGGTTTTGGTTTCAGGGATATGCTGGTTTCATAAAATGAGTTTGGGAGTATTCCATCCTTTTTTATGCTCTGAAATACCTTTAGTAGTAGTGGTGTCAATTCTTCTCTTAAAGTTTTTTGGAACTCCACAGTGAAGCCATCCAGGCCAGGGTTTTTTTTCTGTTGGGAGCTTTTTGATTACCTTTTCAATCTCTTCTTTTGTTCTGGGTCTATTTAGTTGTTCTACCTCTGTTTGTGTTAGTTTAGGTAGGTAGTGTGTTTGTAGGAATTCACCCATTTCTTCTAGGTTTTCAAATATGTTACAGTATAATTTTTCATAGTAATCTGATATGATTCTTTTAATTTTAGCTGGGTCTGTTGTAATATCACACCTCTATTTTCTTATTTGTGTTATATGCTTCCTCTCCTGTTTTTCTTTTGTCAGTTTGGCCAGTGGTTTATCAATTTTGTTGATTTTTTCAAAGAACCAGCTTTTGTTCTTGCTAATTCTTTCAATTATTTTTCTGTTTTCTCTTTCATTTAGTTCTGCTCTAATTTTTTTTTATTAACTTTTATTGAGCTTCAAGTGAACGTTTACAAATCAAGTCAGACTGTCTCATATAAGTTTATATATACCTTACTCCGTACTCCCACTTGCTCTCCCCCTAATGAGTCAGCCCTTCCAGTTTCTCCCTTCGTGACAATTTTGCCAGCTTCCAACTCTCTCTATCCTCCCATCCTCCCTCCAGACAGGAGATGCCAACACAGTCTCAAGTGTCTTGATATAATTAGCTCACTCTTCATCAGCATCTCTCTCCTACCCACTGTCCAGTCCCTTTCATGTCTGATGAGTTGTCTTCGGGAATGGTTCCTGTCCTGGGCCAACAGAAGGTTTGGGGACCATGACCACCGAGATTCCTCTAGTCTCAGTCAGACCATTAAGTCTGGTCTTTTTATGAGAATTTGGGGTCTGCATCCCACTGTTCTCCTGCTCCCTCAGGGGTTCTCTGTTGTGCTCCCTGTCACGGCAGTCATCGATTGTGGCCGGGCACCAACTAGTTCTTCTGGTCTCAGGATGATGTAGGTCTCTGGTTCATGTGGCCCTTTCTGTCTCTTGGGCTCTTAGTTTTCGTGTGACCTTGGTGTTCTTCATTCTCCTTTGCTCCAGGTGGGTTGAGACCAATTGATGCATTCTTAGATGGCCGCTTGTTAGCATTTAAGACCCCAGATGCCACATTTCGAAGTGGGATGTAGAATGTTTTCCTAATAGAATTATTTTGCCAATTGACTTAGAAGTCCCCTTAAACCATGGTCCCCAAACCCCCGCCCTTGCTCCACTGACCTTTGAAGCATTCAGTTTATCCCGGAAGCTTCTTTGCTTTTGGTCCAGTCCAGTTGAGCTGACCTCCCGTGTATTGAGTATTATCCTTCCCTTCACCTAAAGCAGTTCTTATCTACTAATTAATCAGTAAAAAACCCTCTCCCACCCTCCCTCCCTTCCCCCCTCGTAACCACAAAAGTATGTGTTCTTCTCAGTTTATACTATTTCTCAAGATCTTATAATAGTGGTCTTATACAATATTTGTCCTTTTGCCTCTGACTAATTTCGCTCAGCATAATTCTAATTTTTATTATTTGTTTTCTTCTGGTGCCTGAGGGTTTCTTTTGTTGTTCTCTTTCTATTTGTTCAAGTTGTAGGGCTAATTCTTTGATTTTGGCCCGTTCTTCTTTTTGTATGTGTGCATTTATTGATATAAGCTGGCCCTTGAGCACTGCTTTCACTGTGTCCCAGAGTTATTGATAGGAAGTGTTTTCAGTCTCGTCGCATTCTATGAATTTCTTTATTCCCTCCTTAATGTCTTCTATCACCCAGTCTATTTTGAGCAGGGTATTGTTCAGTTTCCAAGTATTCGATTTCTTTTCTGTGCTTTTTCTGTTATTGATTTCTCCTTTTACGGCCTTATGGTCTGAGAAGATGCTTTGTAATATTTCAGTGTTTTGGATTCTGCAAAGGTTTGTTTTATGACCTAATATGTGATCTATTCTAGAGAATGTTCCATGTGCACTAGAAAAAAACGTATACTTTGTAGCTGTTGGGTGGAGTATTCTGTGTAAGTCTACGAGATCAAGTTCGTTGATTGTAGAAATTAGATCTTCTATGTCTGTATTGATCTTCTTACTGGATGTCCTATCCTTCACCGAAAGTGGTGCATTGAAGTCTCTGAAAGGATATTATTGAGGTTATTGTTCATTACAACGTGTAGTATTCTCTTTATAAAGATCCCTGGGATAAAATCTGTCTGGCCTTAGTAAGAAAAAGGGTTATATTTTTCTGAGCATTAAAATTTTTTTTTTTAAATATCCTTTGGAAACTCTGAATTCCATGGCTGTCCATGTTTTCTTCTACCAGATGACTGCCAGAAAATTCAGAAGCAAACTTGTGGCTCACTTTCATTTTTTGTACCAGCTTCACGCTTGGTGCCATTTTATTTTATGTACCTAGATTGTTTTCTCTTTGCTTTTATTTTTCTCAACCACTCTGATTCATGAGCTTGTTATGTTTTATATATCTTGTTTCAGTACATTTTTTTAGGAACTATGTAGAATATTTTAAAAATATGTATAAAATTAAAATAGGATTCATTTGAATTTCAGTTCTGAAACTTCATAGAGCTCTCCATTATGGCCCACCTCAGAGAGCCCTTCACCTATGTCTGCAGGCCCTTACTGAAACAGTCCATAGAGTGCTCATTGAGAGCTTTGTGGTCTAATGTTCCGCCCTTCCTGGAGGAGGTTTTATGATTGATAAAACCCCAGATCAGAGGTTTTTTATCTGGACTCCAGAGAACACAAGGGGAGTTGTGAAGTTGGATGAGGAAGTGGTTAAAGCGCTTGGCTGCTAAATGAAAGCGAGTGGCTTGAATCCATCAGCTGCTCTGCAGGAGAAAAATGTGGCAATGTGGCAGTCTACTTATGTAAAGAGTTACAGCCTTGGAAACGCTATGGGGTAGTTCTACTCTGTCCTGTAGGGTCGCTATGAGTCAGAATCGACATGTCAGCAACGGTTATAACAGAAAGTTAGCACTTTTTTCAATCATTAATATAGGCAATATACCACAGTAGTATTAGTAGTACTTATGTCCCAAATGAAATCACAGATATTTTTCATATCACATTACACTGTTCAGATATCTCAAAATATCTGCTCTCTTCCTTGCTACAAAATTGAGGTAGTTAGACTCATAGCTAGATGTTGTTATTTAATATGTTAATAAAGAAACATATTTATTATTATACTATAATTAAAAAAACATTTTGATAACAATAATTCATTTTTTTCTTTATAATCTTTTATGTTTTATTTTATACATTTAAAACCATTTTTCTGAGAAAGGGTTCATAGTCTACCAAAGGAGTTCTCAACTCAAAAAAGGATAAGAAGCCCCTGTAAAGATCTTCTCCCAAAAAAATGTGTGCAAGAGTGTATATGAACACACACACACACATGCATGCACAATTTTTACTACAGTTTTAAGAGGTTCACATATTCCTCCTATAAGGTTTAATTCGTCTGTCCTAGGGCCCGTGGAAGTCTTTAAAAACTTGCCAGTAGGTTCTTTAGTGCAGCCAGGCTTGAGAACCATGAAAATAAATCAGCTGCCATCTAACTCATGGTCCACCAACTCATGGTGACTTCGACTCATGGTGACCCCCTGCGTGCCAAAGTAGAGCTATGCTCCAAAAGCATTTTCAGTGGCTTTTTTTGGGAATTAGATTGCCAAGCCTTTCTTCTGAGACACCTCTGGGTGGACTCGAACTTCCAACCTTTCAAGTAGCAGCCAGCATTAACCATTCGCACCACCCAGAGACTCCAGGCCTAGCTTAATTCCTTCACTGGACAAACGGGAGCATTGTGACACACCTGAAGACCACCAGCTACTTAGTAACAGATGGTTTTCTCCACTTCAGATGCTCTTTGCGCATTTCAGATCCTTTTCAAGAATATTAGGCCTTTTACTAGTTTGTGTTAGTTAATGCAGTCTCCTGTGATCATACTGCCAAACTCCTCCTTTGAATACAGCTGGAATATTTAAAAACTTGTCATCCTCATCCTGTTTTACCATTTCCTAATGAGCAGACAGCTTTCTGGAATAATGTGGAGATCATTCTTTCTTAGCTGTTCTTGGAGGTGGTGACTGTTTATTCCTGGAAATTTACCCCACTCCAATACTACAGTTCAGAGAGTAGCCCATTTCTGTAAGTAGTTTGTGATTCCTGATTCTTTAAGTCTCCAGACCTCACAGTTTAATCTGGTATGTTCCTATGGGAATACACGTAGAATTCCCTTGTCACATTTGATGAGCTTAAGTATTAAGGACCTGCATTGAAAGTACCCTAAAATAAATGGGCTTGCCTTTCCTCTGTGGGTTGTCAGTGTAAACCTAATGTTTCTAGGAGAAATAGATGAGTATCTCATGGACAGAAATGATGTCCATCTATATATTTCATATCTATCAAAATCACCTGGACTGAATTAAATTAATTTATAATCTTTGTACCTTTTCTACCCAAGCTAATAGATTTCTTGCCTTGGTTTATCTCATCATTTATTTGGATCCATCTTATTTATCTCATTAGATTAAAAAATTAATAATATGTTGCTTTGCGTAGCACTTATCTTCACAGAGATTATTGGTTCTGAATGCAATTGAAAAAATTAGATGACTCAAATATTAAGCTACTGGCAGTTCTTAAATACGGACCAGTTTTCTGCTTTACAGTTCTTTTCTTTGGAGAGCATCTTGTCTGTTTGTTTTCTTTAAATTGTGATTTAGGTGAAAGTTTACAGAGGAAATCAGTTACTCATTAAAAAGTTAATACGCAAATTGTTTTGTGACACTGGTTGCCAACCCCGCGATGTATCAACACTCTCTCCTTCTCCACCTAAGGTTCCCTGTTTCCATTCGTCCAGTTTTCCTGTCCCTTCCTGCCTTCTTATCTTTGTTTTTGGGCTGGTATGCCCATCAGTCTCATAAACATGATTGAACTATGATGCATGTCCCTCACGTTTGTTATTATTGGCCTAATTTTTGATTAAAGAGTGAGCCTCAGCCCAGACAGAGCTGGAGAAAAATGTAGAAAAAAATTCTAACTCAAGGCGGACCCAAGATGGCAGAATAGACAGATGCTTCCAGAGAGCCATCTTTACGACAAAGACCTGAAAAAACAAGTGGAGTAAGCATATTTATGGCAAGGTAGGAGCCCTGAACATGAAAGGCAAGCCTAGAAAACAAACTGAGGGTCAGGGGGAGGAAGAGACAGCTCAGAAGCAGAGAGGAGTTACTGGACCCGAATTGCGGGGAGCCCTCAGGCACCATTCCTGGGAGTGGCTGTGGTGGGCTGATACTAGCATTCAGCAGCAGTTTCCTCAGGGAGAAGCAGCCAGCCACATAGCCTACTTACACCTCCAGAACCAGAGAAGAATGGTGCTGTTGGGAAAAGCTAAGTACTTGAGTATATTTTGCTGCGCCCCCTGCCCCCAAGCCAGCTTCAGTGGCTGTTGATTTCCCTGGGCCTGAGATAGGCCCTGTTGAGCACCTAGAGCCATCCTCCCAGCCTTGGAGAAGGAATAAATTCACAATTGGGGAAAAGATAATTTGCCAGCTCCACAAAATGGGGGAGCTCAGGACAGGAGCGGCTCCTGTCTAGCCAAAAATGGTTCGTGGAATTTGAGTACCTTTCCCATCTGCATGGACCTGTGTGGGCCTCTTTCAGGAGAATAGACCTTTGTTTGCAGACTTCAACCATTTCAGCTATGCAGCGGATAGGTGGGTGTTTGATGTTTGACATTGCTATGCCTATGAAACAATGTTCTCACCTACCCACGTCAGGGGTCTAAGGTCACCCACTCAGGTCACCCAGCCACCTGCAACAGGGGTCCAAGGATAACTGGTACCTGCCAGTTCTTACAGCCAAAAACATTAGTGCCCATGGTCTGTCTGCAGAACCCGCCCCCCCGCCCGCCACCTGCATGCTCTAGGGAAAAGGGACATGGTTTCCTCAGAGACACATGGGGGATGATTCCCAAACCCCTGGCTTGTTCAGAGTGTGACCTCTTGCTATAACCAGAAACTGGCACCTACACCAATCACCCCTGCCCCTCTAAGACTGTAGGACAGAGCCTGTATCACACACTTAATGATCAGCTACCTGGACACCTGAGCTGAATCCATACAAGAAAAGTGAATGGACTCCTAGACTGATATACCTAGTAACAGCTCTAGCCATCTAGGGACAGGACGTCAGAGCTCCAAAGGTGAAAATAATCAAGCTAGCTCACTCAAGCAAATCATTTGGGCATATCAAAACAAAACAAAGCAAGAAGCTATGACATGGTAAGCAAACATAAAATAAACTAATACAATAACTTATTGATGACTTGGAGACAACAGTCAATATCAAGTCACATAAAGGAACAGACCATGAACACCTCAACAAGCTCTCAAAACAAAGAACCAAGGAACCTTCTACATGGAAGTGCCTTCCTGGAATTACCAGAGGCAGAATACAAAAGATTAATGTACAGGACCCTTCAAGACATCAGGAAAGAAATGAGGCAATATGCAGAACAAGCCAAGGAGCACACAGATAAAGCAATTGAAGAAATTAGAAAGATTATTCAGGAATATAATGAAAAATTTAATAAGCTGGAAAATCCATAGACACAGCGATCAGAAATTCAGAAGATTAACAATAAAATTACAGAAATTAAAAAACTCAATAGAAAGAGAAGCAGTTTGAGCAAGTGGAACACAGAATTTCTGAACTTGAAGATAAAGCACTTGGCACTAATATATTTGAAGAAAAATCAGATAAAAGAATTTTTTTAAACATGAAGAAACCTTAAGAATCACGTGGGACTCTATCAAGAGAAATAACCTATGAGTGATTGGAACACCAGAAGAGGGAGGGATAACAGAAAATACAGAGAGAGTTATTGAAGATTTGTTGGCAGAAAACTTCCCTGATATTGTGAAAGATGAGAAGATATCTATCCGAGATGCTCACCAAACTCCACATAAGGTAGATGTCAAAAGAAAGTCACCAAGACATAATCAAAGTTGCCAAAACCAAAGATAAAGAGAGAATTTTAAGAGCAGCTAGGGTTAAACAAAAAGTCACCTATGAAGGAGAGCCAATAAAAATAAGCTCAGCCCAAGAGACAGAAAGGGCCACATGAACCAGAGACTTACATCATCCTGAGACCAGAAGAACTAGATGGTTCCCGGCCACAACCGATGACTGCCCTGACAGGGAGCACAACAGAGAACCCCTGAGGGAGCAGGAGAACAGTGGGATGCAGACCCTAAATTCTCATAAAAAGACCAGACTTAATGGTCTGACTGAGACTAGAAGAATCCCAGCGGTCATGGTCCCCAAACCTTCTGTTGGCGCAGGACAGGAACCATTCCCGAAGACAACTCATCAGACATGGAAGGGACTGGACAATGGGTTGGAGAGAGATGCTGATGAAGAGTGAGCTGCTTGTATCAGGTGGACACTTGAGACTGTGTTGGCATCTCTGTCTGGAGAGGAGATAGGAGGGTAGAGAGGGTTAGAAACTGACAAAATCATCACGAAAGGAGAGACTGGAAGGAGGGAGCGGGCTGACTCATTGGGGGAGAGTAAGTGGGAGTATGGAGTAAGGTGTATATAAGCTTATATGTGACAGACTGACTTGATTTGTAAATGTTCACTTAAAGCCCAATAAAAATTATTAAAAAAATAAAAAGAATAAGCTCAGACTACTCAGCAGAAACCATGCAGACAAGAAGGCAATGGTATGACTTACATAAAAAATTGAGGGAAAAAATTTGCCAGCCAAGAATCATATATCCAGCAAAACTGTCTCTCAAATATGAAGGTGAAATTAGGACATTTCCAGATAAATAGAAGTTTAGGGAATTCGTAAAAACCAAACCAAAACTACGAGACATACTAAAGGGAGTTCTTTGGTTAGAAAATCAATAATATCAAGTATCAACCCAAGACTAGAACACTGGGCAGAGCAACCAGAAGTCAACCCAGACAGGGAAATCAAAAAAATAAATCAAGATTTAAAAAATGCTCAAAACAGGGTAACAGCAATGTTGTTATGTAAAAGAAGAAAACATTGAGAAAATAAAGAGGGACTAAGAAATGTAGTCATAGATCTTCCATATGGAGAGGAAGATACGGCAACACAAAGAAATAAAAGTTAGGTTTAAATTTAGAAAAATATGGGTTAATAATAAGGTAACCACAAAGGAGACAAACTATCCTACACATCAAAATAAAATACAAGAAAAAAATAGAGACTCAGCAGAAAAAAAACGACAACAATGAATACAAGGAAAGGACAATATATAAAGATAATCTACTCAGCACATAAAATTAAGTGGGAAAAAGAAACTGTCAACAACACACAAAAAAGACATTAAAATGATACCACTAAATTCATACCTACCCGTAAATATGCTGAATGTAAATGGACTAAATGCACCAATAAAGAGACAGAGAGTGGCAGAATGGATTAACAAACAAGATCCGTCTATATGCTGCCTACAAGAGACACGCTTTAGACTTAGAGACACAAACAAACTAAAACTCAAAGGATGGGAAAAAAATACATCAAGCAAACAACAATCAAAAAAGAGCAGGAGTGGCAAGATTAATCTCTAACAAAATAGACTTTTAAGTTAAATCCATCAGAAAGGATAAGGAAGGACACTATACAATGATTAAAGGGACAGTATACCAAAAAGATATAACCATATTAAATATTTATGCACCCAATGACGGGGCTGCAAGATACGTAAAACAAACTCTATCAGCATTGAAAAGTGAGATAGACAGCTCCACAATAATAGTAGGAGACTTCAAAACACCACTTCCAGTGAAGGACAGGATATCCAGAAAGAAGCTCAATAAAGACATGGAAGATCTAAATGCCACAATCAACCAACTTGACTTCATAGACATATACAGAACACTCCACCCAATGGTAACCAAGTATACTTTCCTTTCTAGTGCACATGGAACATTCTCTATAATAGACCACTTATTAGGTCATAAAGCAAGCCTTAGCAGAATCCAAAACATTGAAACATTACAAAGCATCTTCTCTGACCGTAAGGCCATAAAGGTGGAAATCAATGACAGAAAAAGCACGGAAAAGAAATTAAACACTTGGAAACTGAACAATACCCTGCTCAAAAAAGACTGGATTACAGAAGACATTAAGGATGGGATAAAGAAATTTATAGAATCCAATGAGAAGGAAAACACTGCCTATCAGAATGTTTGGGACACAGCGAAAGCAGTGCTCAGAGGCCAACTTATATCAATAAATGCACACATACAAAAAGAAGAAAGGGCCAAAATCAAAGAATTACCCCTACAACTTGAACAAATAGAAAGAGAACAACAAAAGAAACCCTCAGGCACCAGAAGAAAACAAATAATAAAAATTAGAGCAGAACTAAATGAAATAGAAAACAGAAAAATAATTGAAAGAATTAGCAAGAACAAAAGCTTGTTCTTTGAAAAAATCAACAAAATTGACAAACCATTGGCCAAACTGACAAAAGAAAAACAGGAGAGGAAACATATAACCCAAATAAGAATATAGAGGTGTAATATTACAACAGACCCAGTTAAAATTAAAAGAATCATATCTGATTACTAAGAAAAATTATACTCTAACATATTTGAAAACCTAGAAGAAATGGATGAATTCCTAGAAACACACTACCTACCTAAACTAACACAAACAGAGGTAGAACAACTAAATAGACCCAGAACAAAAGAAGAGCTTGAAAAGGTAATCAAAAAGCTCCCAACAGAAAAAAAAACCCTGGCCTGGATGGCTTCACTGCGGAGTTCTACAAAACTTTCAGAGAAGAATTGACACTACTACTACTAAAGGTATTTCAGAGCATAAAAAAGGACGGAATACTCCCAAACTCATTCTATGAAACCAGCATATCCCTGAAACCAAAACCAGGTAAAGACAATACAAAAAAAGAAAATTACAGACCTATATCCCTCATGAACTTAGATGCAGAAATCCTCAACAAAATTCTAGCCATTAGAATTCAACAACATATCCAAAAAATAATTCACCATGACCAAGTGGGATTCATACCAGGCATGCAGGGATGGTTCAACATTAGAAAACCAATTAGTGTAATCCATCATATAAATAAAACAAAAGGCAAGAATCAACTGATTTTATCAGTTGATGCAGAAAAGGCATTTGACAAAGTCCAACACACATTCATGATAAAAACTCGCAGCAAAATAGGAATAGAAGGAAAATTCCTCAGCATAATAAAGGGCATTTACACAAAGCCATAGCCAACATCATCCTACATGGAGAGAGTCTGAAAGCATTCCCCTTGAGACGGGGAACCAGACAAGAATGCCCTTTATCAGCACTCTTATTCAACACTGTGCTGGAGGTCCTAGCCAGTGCAATTAGGCTAGACAAAGAAATAAAGGGCATCCAGATTGGCAAGGAAGAAGTAAAATTATCTCTATTTGCAGACGACACGGTCTTATACACAGAAAACCCTAACCAATCCTCAAGAAAACTACTGAAACTAATAGAAGAGTTTAGCAGAGTATTAGGATACAAGATAAACATACAAAAATCTGTTGGATTCCTCTACACCAACAAAAAGGACATTGAAGAGAAAATCACCAAATCAATACCATTCACAGTAGCCCCCCCAAGAAGATAAAATACTTAGGAATAAATCTTACCAAAGATGTAAAAGACCTATACAAAGAAAACTACAAGGTACTACTGCAAGAAACCAAAAGGGTTCTACATAAGTGGAAAAACACCTTGCTCATAGATAGAAAGACTTAACTTTATAAAAATTTCTATTCTACCAAAACCCATCTATATATATAATGCACTTCTGCTCCACATTCCAATGACATTTTTTAATATGATGGAGAAACAAATCACCAACTTCATATGGAAGGGAAAGAAGCCCCAGATAAGTAAAGCATACCGAAAAGAACAAAGTGGAAGGCTTCACTCTACCTGATTTTAGAACTTCTTGTACAGCCACAGTAGTCAAAACAGTCTGGTACTGGTGCAACAACAGACACATAGACCAAGGGAACAGAATTGAGAATCCAGACATAAATCCATCCACATATGAGCAGTTGATATTTGACAAAGCCCCAAAACAGTTAAGCGGGGAAAAGACAGTCTTTTTAACAAATGGTGCTGGCATAACTGGATTAAAAAACCCAGTGCTGTCGAGTCGATTCTGACTCATAGTGACCCTATAGGACAGAGTAGAACTGCCCCATAAAGTTTCCAAGGAGCACCTGGTAGATTCGAACTGCCAACCCTTTGGTTAGCAGCCATAGCACTTAACCGCTACACCACTGGATATCCATCTGCAAAAAAGTGAAACAAGACCCAGACCTTACTCCATGCACAAAAACTAACTCAAAATGGATCAAAGACCTAAATATAAAATCTAAAACAATAAAGATCTTGGAAGAAAAAATAGGGATAATGTTAGGACCCCTAATACATGGCATAAACAGTATACAAAACATTACTAAGAATGCAGAAGAAAAACTAGATAACTGGGAGCCCCTAAAAATCAAACACATATGCTTATCCAAAGTCTTCACCAAAAGAATAAATAAATTACCTACCCAGAACCCAGTGCCATCGAATCGATTCCAACTCATAGCGACCCTGTGGGACAGAGTAGGACTGCCCTGTAGGGTTTCCAAGGAGCGCCTGGCAAATTCGAACTGCCGACCCTTTGGTTAGCAGTCGTACCACTTAACCACATTACCTACAGACTGGGAAAATATTTTTAGCTATGACATTCCTGATCAGTGCCTGATCTCTAAAATCTACATGATACTGCAAAAACTCAACTACAAAAAGACTAATAACCCAGTTAAAAAATGGGCAGAAGATATGAACAGACACTTCACTAAAGAAGACATTCAGGTAGCTAACAGACACATGAGGAAATACAATCATTAGCCATTAGAGAAATGAAAATCAAAACTACAATGAGATTTCATCTCACTCCATCAAGGCTGGCATTAATCCAAAAAACACAAAATTATAAATGTCAGAGAGGCTGTGGAGAGATTGAAACACTGATACACTGCTGGTGGGAATGTAAAATGGTGCAACCACTTTGGAAATCGATTTGGCGCTTCCTTAAAAAGCTAGAAATAGAAATACCATATGATCCAGCAATCCCACTCCTTGGAATATATCCTAGAGAAATAAGAGCCTTTACACGAACAGATATATGCACACCCATGTTCATTGCAGCACTGTTTACAATGGCAAAAAGATGGAAGCAACCAAGGTGCCCATCAATGGATGAATGGATAAATTATGGTATATTCACACAATGGAATACTACACATCCATAAAGAACAGTGATGAATGTGTGAAACATTTCATAACATGGAGGAATCTGGAAGGCATTATGCTGAGTGAAATCAGTCAGTTGCAAAAAGACAAATATTGTATAAGACTACTATTATAAGAACTCGAGAAACAGTTTAAACAGGGAAGAAAATGTTCTTTGATGGTTATGAAAAGGGGGAGGGAGGGAGGGTGGGAGAGTGGTATTCACTAATTAGATGGTAGATAAGAACTACTTTAGGTGAAGGGAAAGACAACACACAATACAGGCGACATCAGCACAACTGGACTAAATGGAAAGCAAAGAAGTTTCCTGAATAAACTGAATGCTTCGAAGGCCAGCATAGCAGGGGCAGGGGTTTGGGGACCGTGGTTTCAGGGGACATCTAAGTCACTTGGCATAATAAAGTCTATTAAGAAAACATTCTACATCCCACCTTGGAGAGTGGTGTCTGGGGTCTTAAATGCTAGCAAACAGCCATCTAAGATGCATGAATTGGTCTCATCCCACCTGGCTCAAAGGAGAATGAAGAACACCAAGGACACAAGGTAATTATGAACCCAAGAGACAGAAAGGGCCACAGAAACCAGAGACTACATCATCTTGAGACCAGAAGAACTAGATGGTGCCCGGCTACAACTGATGATTGCCCTGATAGGGAACACAACAGAGAACCCCTGAGGGAGCAAGAGAGCAGTGGGATGCAGACCCCAAATTCTCATAAAAAGACCAGACTTAATGGTCTGACTGAGACTAGAAGGACCCTGGTGGTCATGGCCCCCACACCTTCTGTTGGCCCAGGACAGGAAGCATTCCCAAAGCCAACTCTTCAGACATGGATTGGACTGGACAATGGGTTGGCAAGGGATGCTGGTGAGGAGTGAGCTTCTTGGATCAGGTGGACACTTGAGACTATGTTGGCATCTCCTACCTGGAGGGGAGGTGAGAGGGTAGATGGGGTTAGAAGCTAGTGAAATGGACACGAAAAGAGAAAGTGGAAGGAGGGAGCGGGCTGTCTCATTAGGCAGAGTGCAATTGGGAGTATGTAGCAAGGTGTATATAAGTTTTTGTGTGAGAGACTGACTTGATTTGTAAACTTTCACTTAAAGGCCAATAAAAATTAAAAAAAAAAAAAAAATTCTTACTCAAAAAGAAAGACCAGACTTGCTGGCCTGACAGTCACTGGAGAAACCCTGAAAGTATGGCCCCCGGACGCCATTTCAGCTCAGTAATGGAGTCACTCCTGAGGTTCATCCTTCAGTCAAAGATTGTACAGGCCCATAAAACAAAAGAAGACTAAAGGGGCACACCAGCCCAGGTGCAAGGTCTAGAAGCCAGGAGGAAACAGGAAAGCTGGTAATAGGGAACCCAACACTGAGAAGGGAAAGTGTTGACACGCCCTGGGTTTGTCAACCAATGTCGTAAAACAATATGTGCACTAACTGTTTAATGAGGAACTAGTTTGTTTTGTAAACCTTCATCTAAAGTACAATAAAAGAAGAGTGAACCTCAAGAGTGACTTCAGTACTGAGTTAAAAAGGTGTCTGAGGGCCATGGTGATGTAGTGGTTAAGAGCTACGGCTGCTAACCAAAATGTCGGCAGTTCAAATCCACCATGTGCTCCCATGGGGCAGTTCTACTCTGTCCAATAGGGTCGCTATGAGTTGGAATCGACTCCACAGCAGTGGGTTTGGTTCTTTGGTTTTGTGGGCCATATTCTCGACGTTTCTCCAGCCTCTGTCAGACCAGCAAGCTTGGTCTTTTTTGTATGTATAAATTTGAATTTTGTTCAATGTTTTCCCCCTGCTCTATCCGGGACCCTCTATTGTGATCACTACCAGAGCAGTTCATGGTGGTAACCGGGCACCATCTAGTTGTTCTGGGCTCTGTCTGGTGGAGGTTGTAGTAGTTGTGGTCCCTTAGTCCTATGGACAAATCTTTCTGTTGTGTCTTTGGTCTTCTTCATTCTCCTATGCCCCAGCCAGAATGGGACTAGTAGATGTATCTTAGGTGGTCACTCTCAGGCTTTTAAGAGCACAGTACTGCTCATCATACTCAGATGTAGAACATTTTCTTTATAGACGAGGTTATGCCAGTTGAGTTAGATGTTCCCCAGGACCATGATCCCCATTCCTTAGCTCTGTAGCTCAGTCTGTGAAGTTTCTATGACTTTGCCCTGGTCAAATTGTGCTGATTTTCCCAGTATTGTGTACTGTCTTACCCTTCACCAAAGTTACTGCTTATATGCTGTCTACCAAATAACCAAACCAAACCTGCTGCCGATGAGTGGATTCCGACTCATAGGAACCCTATAGGACAGAGTAGAACGGCCCCATAGGGCTTCCAAAGAGCAGCTGGTGGATTCAACCTACTGACGTCTTGGTTAGCAGCCGAACTCATGACCACTGCAAAACCAGGCTCCGATCTAGTTAGTGTTTTTTCCTCCCCACCCCTCCCCTCCCTCGTAACCATCAAAGATTGTTTCTTTCTGTGTATAATGCTTTTCATGAGTTTTTATAATAGTGGTCTCATACAATATTTGTCCTTTTGTTACTGACTTATTTCACCAGGCGTAATGCCTTCCAGATTCATCCATGTTGTAAGATGTTTCACAGATTCATCGTTGTTCTGCATCGTTGCATAGTATCCAGTTGTGTGTATGTACCATAGCTTGTTTATTGGAAAGCAGCTTGTTTTTATGTTCTTTCTCCTTCTACCTTACTTTGAAGTGAATTTGGTTGTAGCTATTTTGAAGACTAAATTTAATTTCTAAAAGAAATTAACATTTTTCCTTTCCCTATAATGCTGCTACACAACTATTAGGATGGAAAATACATTTCACCTACAGCACGTCAGGATGACTTGAGCAAGCGGCTTGGCATCTAGTAACCAGGGTAGATATAAAAAGGAAGAGGAAATTCTACACCAAGCCCTCACACACCCTTTGTGGAGCAACAGTATGGAGAACCTGCAAATGAATTAGCTCCCAGAGGCAGCTATGTGCCTCTTATCTTCATTCCCTATAATATTAAAAATAATTTTTTAGGCAATAAAATTTCAAAGTTTTGTAGGGTAGAATCCCTTTATCAAGCTGCTATTGGTGAGCTAACCACTATCTCAGTATAGGATAACAACATTATATAAGGTTTATATTATGGGCCTGCAGGTAGTTTGCACTTTGAACCCACTCTATATCTAAGGCCATAGGTCTGTACATGCAAAACAGTGAAAATAAAACATGATCACAGAGTTGAAAAATCAATTTTTTTTTAAGCCATGTTTACGATGTGAACAAAGGTAAGCATTTTTTGGTATATTTTAAGAACTGACTTTGGAAAGAAGAGCTTTGAAGGAACAAAGACTTAAGGATAACAAATAAAACCATAGAATTACTAGAAGAAAACATGGGCTAATCTTTTATAATCTCAGTGTGGGGAAAACCTTTCTAAGTGTGATACGAACTCAGATGCCATAAAAAAAAATTTTTTTTTAATATAAAAACATTTCTTAGGTACTAAAAAAATTTTTTTAAGGAAAACAAAGGCAAAAGACAATGACCTGGGAGAAAATTTGTAACTCATAGAAGACTATTTTCCAAAATATATCAAACCAAAATACCAAACCTGTTGCCACCAAATCAGTTCCAACTCGTGGCAACCCTATGTGTTACAGGTAGAACTGCTCCTTTGGGCTTTCTTGGTTATAATCTTAATGGAAGTAGATCGTCAAGTATTTCTTCTGCAGTACCACTGGTGGGTTTGGACTGCCAATCTTTAGGTTAGTAGGTGAGTGCAAACTGTGTCATGTAGGGACTTTTCAAAATACATAGGGTTCCTGTAAATCGATATTGAAAAATTAACAATCCAGCACAAAAATGTGGAGAAAGAATGTGGAAGTTCACAGAAAAGGAAATACAAATGGCATGTAAGCATATGAAAAGGTGCTCAATTTCATTCATTATTAGAAATGCAAATTAAATATCTTATATATATGTATTATATAATGTATATGATATATTAAAAATGGAAACCCTGGTGGTGTAGTGGTTAAGAGCTACGGCTGCTAATCAAAAAGTCAGCAGTTCGAGTCCACCAGGTGCTCCTTGGAAACTCTATGGGGCAGTTCTACTCTGTCCTATAGGGTTGCTATGAGTCAGAATTGACTCGACGGCAATGGGTTTAGGTTTCTGGTATATTAAAAATAAATATAATATAATTGTTCACCTATCAGATTGGCATAAGTAAAAACTTTAGCCAACATGTTATATTGGCAAGGATGTAAGGGAATTGTTACTTTCATATATTGCTAATGGAGATGTGTATTAGTAGAACCTCTGTCAAGCATGTTTGGAAATATCTATAAAAATTAAAATTAAAAAGAGTATATTCTTTGGCTAGCAATTTAAATTACAGAAATTTTTCCTACAGAGATCTTGCAAATGGGTAAGATGATGTATGTGCAAGGATATTTTTGGCAGTATTTAATAACAAAAAGTTGGAAAAACTTGAATATTAATCAACATGAGAATTGTTGTAAGTACATACTGTGTACTATTTTGTTATAGTATATCCATACAGTGGGTTACTTTGCAACTGTTAAAAAAGAATGAGGAAAAAACTGAGGTATCTTCTAAATGTATCAATATGAAAAGATCTCCAAGCAATATTATTAAGAAAGGGACAGTACAAAGAAGTGTTTATCGTCTGGTAACATTTGGGAGAAAAATAAAAAAGTAAATGCATATATATTTGTAAATGTGTAGGTGACCTCTTGAAATTATCTTTAGAAAACTAAACTGTAGTAAACTAATGGTAGTACAACCACTCCTCACTTACCAACTATCTCATTATCTGATATTTTGCATTATGACAATAATAAAAAATTTCCTGTATGACTATTTTGCACATTAACAACGTACATCTGGCAGTAGCTAACACCAAGGTGCGAGGCAGGAGTAACGGCTGTGATGCTTAAGGTTGTGTGTCAGCTTGGCTGGGCCATGATTCTCAGGGGTTTGACCATTAAGTAATGATATAGTCATTCACCATTTTGTGATCTGATGTAGTCATCCTCCATTTTCACACAACACCAATTTTCACATGATGACTTAGTCTTTGGAACCTAACCATGTTGATAAGTGAGGAGTGGATGTATTACTTCCAGTAAAAAGAATTGAGTGGCTGGGTAGGAGATTTAATTTTTAAAAACAAAAAATTAAAAACTGTATATAGACAGTATATATAGTCAAGAACTGTGAAGGATCTGAGATTTTACCCTATTTGTAAGCTAACAAGGTAGTCTGCTACAGTTTTGTGAATAATAGGAGAAAACATGAGACTCCTGGGTCTGAGACAAAGGACTTTATTACTCATGACACGGCAAGCAGTATAGGCATCAGCATGCATGTCAGTTTCCATTACCCCCAACTCCCATAGGGGCCACGTGGACACTTCAAGATGGATGCCTGCACAAGCAGTGAGTTGCATTGTAGGACAGAACCCTACACTTCAGGAAGCTGAATCTTTTATGGCAAGCAATGTTGCGTCAGCCCTTTACTTTGGAGGGAGATACTATCTGTAATTTCCAACGCTGTTAACTTGACAAACTTCCTTGAAAAGATAGTCTAGAATAAATGGCACCCCACTCAAAAGATATGCAGAGAAAACAAGAGACCTGTGGAGAATTGTCCATTTGTTTATTTATGTAATTATATAATATACATGTAAATATACATACAAACATGCATGCATACATAAATATGCATATATGAAGTTTAAAGGTTAATTGTAACTCCTGATACTTTGGGGCTTTTGGCTATGTTGTGTGGAGAGCAAATTTATAGGTTATTGACTAGGTTATTAGGACTGAGTCTGGTATCATCTAACTCTGCTTAGATAGAAAGTCACTATGACCACAAACTCCGCTCCTGTACCTGGTTCAACCTTAGCAGGGGCAAGTTATTGGTCAAGAGGAGTCCCAACCAGAGTGAGAGTGTGAGTGAATCAGTGTGAGTGAATCAGTGTGACTGATTCATTCTCCACCACTGTAACAGACAACTCAAGTTGCCACCAGTTCCGCCTTGGTATTCTAAAGGGGTGTCTGTATTACTCTGAGATTTGGGGAGTAGACTTATTTTCTTCAGCACTAGAGTGAGCCTTTCTTTATTTGATGTCATTCTAGCTGTTTCGGAAACCCTGGTGGCATAGTGGTTAAGTGCTACGGCTGCTAACCAAAAGGTCAGCAGTTCGAATCCGCCAGGCGCTTCTTGGAAACGCTATGGGGGCAGTTCTACTCTGCCCTTTAGGGTCGCTATAAGTCAGAATTGACTCAACGGCAGCGGGTTTGGTTTTTTTTTTTTTTTTTTAGCTCAGTTTCACATTGAAATCAATTTTAGAGCCGTGTTCAGTAAGTATGAATTGAAAATGGTGGGAGGAAGGGTGCTTTTTCGGCTTTGGCACCTGGATAACATAGTACCCTGGGAACAAGCTTTCATTCATCAACCAAACACAGTGGATTTTTGTCTTATATTTCAGGGTGGGCTAGAACGAGACATGTGGGTCTGTGGAGGGATGAATTAGCATCCTGTTCAAAAGGTGCTGTGTTCCTCCGGAGTCACTTCACCTTGAATGCCCTGTTTTTGCTGCAGCAATGACCCATATTTTTAAACTTTTTATTTTAGTATAATATACATGTGGAAAAATATATAAATCTTAAGGGTATTGCTCAATGAATTTTCATAAATGAACACACCTGTGTAACCAGCACCCAGATTAAGCAACAGAAAACTACCTGCATCCTAGAAGCCCCTTCTAGTCACTACCTCCTTCTCTTAAGTTAACTATCTTGATTTCTAAACCCATAGGTTCGTTTTGCCTGTGTTTGCTTTATATAAATGGAATCCTGCTTTATATACTCTTTTATGTATGGCTTCTTTTGCACCAAAGTGTTTGTGAGAGTCATCCATATTGTTTGTGTGTGGTTGGAATATGTCCATTCTCTTTGCTGTTTAGCAGTGGTTCTCAATGTAGTGGGTGGGTGTATAGGTGAGGGCAGTAATTTGCACTCCCACCAGGGGACATTTGCCAGTGTCTGGAGACAGTTTATGGGTTCTTACAAAAGGGGGATTATGTTGCTAACCATCCTACAATTCACAGGCATCGCTCTACAACAAAGAATTTTCTGACCCCAACTATCATGAGTGCCAAGGCTAAGGAACCCTGTTGGATAGTTTTCCATCATGTGAATATACTACAGTTTACTTACCCACATGTATCTTTGAGGTTCAACTTCAACATTCATGAGCATTACACAGCTTAGCCCTGGCTTTGAAATTTTTGAACCATGCTTACCACAGTCTGATCAGAATAAAGAAACTACCAAACAGAGGTGTTTTTACCTTTAGAATGAGAATGTCAAAATGGATTATTCTGTATGGCTCAGTCATAGACAAAAATTGTACATTTGGAACTGATGCAAGTATTTGAAAAGATTCTGAATGAGACAGTAAATGGGAAGCTCAAAGTTTTTGTCACAGAATAAAGGCATAAAAGATTTTTTAAAAACTTCTTTATACTGACAGGTACTTTCTCTTTCCCTCCTCTTCTTACTTCCTCCTTCCAAGTGGTAACTTTTTATATAACTAAACAAAATTCTTAATATAGTAACCAAATAGCTTATTTGCAAAAGAATAAACAAGATGAGAGATTTTTCACATTACAAAAAGTTATCAGTGCCCTTTAGTAATTCTTCCTCGAGGGTTTGTTTATATAGCTTTACATATACGTCGTTATATGTGCAATAGGGCAAAACTGAAAGCTGAAGTGTTCTAAAAATTAAGATAAAGCAACTCTTCCATTATAATAATGCTTTTCCTCTTTCATTACTAGACAGAAAGGAAACCTGTACCAGGAGGTCAGGTCCGTATTCTTGGCAACCTTTTTCGTATTTCACAAGTTTATTTGGCTTATGCCAATTTTTTTTTTTTCATGGAAAACATAATACTATCTCAAGGGACAATCTGAGGAACAGAGTTTGTGAAATGCTGATCTGGCCAAAGTTTATCTACATTATTGATTGAGCTCTCATAGGAATCAAATTGGTTATATTAGATGAGAAATTGAGTGTCACTTCATTCCACTCATTCAGCTCTCAGATTTTGTAGTGCCCCTAGTGGGGTGGGTTGACCCTTACTGTCCGTAAGTAATGACATCTGGCACAACCCACCAACCAGCAGTATCGCTGCAGCAGAATGAATTATTTGTCATGAAATTTCGTCTTCAACATTTCATCCTCCACATTTATTTACCCAATATTAGTTGAATAAATGTTTGTTTTCAGACTTGATCTTGGCTCCTGACTGTAGAAAAACATGGAATATATGTAAAAAACAGAGTAAGCAAAATTAAAGTTTCACATTGAAAAAATGAAAATGTCATATGCTTTCTAAACGACTATTAAATGATAATTTAATTGTCCATTCGGAGCAATTCAAGTTTATGTTTTTATCTAAGCTTAACAAATGCCTTATACGGTAGGAAAAGAAGAAAGGAGGAAGGTAGGGAGGGAGGACAGAAAGAAGAGGGAAAAAAACTCATGGGGGAAAACACAAACACTAAAACTTTTGCTCACCCAATCCAAGTTTCTATTTTGATAGTTACGTCCAAAAGAGATCACTGTTTGCTTAGGTTTGCTAGGTTAGCTCAATCCTGTAGGTTTACAGAGGAGCAAAGTATACACACCCTCGCCCCACAGTTTTGCTAGCACAAAACAACAAAGGTACTGCTTGTGAGGTAGGTACACAGAATCTGGTCAGCACAGCCCTGAGGCTGATTTTTCTAGTTGAACCAAAAAGACCTTTGTTTTTTGGGCAGATTTAATAACTGGCATTCAATCAAGGCATCTTTAAAAATATATCCTCTGAGAGGATTTCTCAGGGCTAAAAAATCACTTTAAGTCAATGGAAGTTTGTCTGCATTCTTGAATTGGAGCTTTGCGGTTAAAGCCTCAGGGTGCAAAGTCTGTGTGTGCTAATTATCCATGATATTTGTATTAGAGAAAAGTTATGAAGCATGGCATCAAAAAAGGTATGTTCGAAAGAAAAAGAAAATATTCACTAAAAGCACACATGAAACAGTGAAGAAAATTCCCACCATTGTTGTCAAGCCTGTCAAATTTTCTCTTAATTACCTGGTGCTGCTGTAACATAAATACCACAAAACCAAAAATCAAAAACCTGTTGCCATCGAGGCGATTCTGACTCCTAGAGACCCTATAGGACAGAGTAGAACTGCCCCATAGGGTTTCCAAGGAGCAGCTGTCGGATTTGAATTGCTGACCTTTTTCATTAGCAGCCAAATGCTTAACTACTGTGCCACCAGGGCCCCAAATACCACAAGTGAGTGGTTTTAAAGAACAGAAATTTATTTTCTCCCAGCCCTGGAGGCTCTAGGTCCAAATCAGGGTCTTGACCTTGTGGATTCCTTCTGTGAGCCTCTCCTAGTTTTTGGCGTCTGCGGTGATCCTTAGCATTCCTTTGCTTGTTGATGATTGTCACATGTTGTCCATCTTCCCCTGTGTGTGTGTCTTTGTGTCTAGTCTGGTCTTTCTATAACTCAGAAAGTGATAAGGTTTAGTATCCACCCTACACTGATATGACCTCAGCTGATTGATCACATTACATTTGATTACATTGTAGAAAGTGATTAGATTATATTACATTAGATATGAGGTGATTAAATTATGAAGTCCCTAGGTGGTGCAAATGGATAAGTACTTGGCTACGAACCAAAAGGTTGGTGTTTCAAACCTGCCCAGAGGCTCCTCAGAAGAAACGCCTGGCAATCTGCTTCTGAAAGGACATAGCCTTGAAAACCCTATGGAGCACAGATCTATTCTGCAACATGAGTTGGAATCAACTTGCTTAATGTAATTAAATGGCAATTGGTTTAATTACATTGCATCAAATGAAGGTATTGCTGACATTGTTGATACTAGAAGATATGCAGAACACATAAAGTGAGGGGTGACTGCAATGCTTCCCTTTTCTCTTTCCCTACGTAGTAATTGGTGGGGATTATGCAGTGGCATCACTAGGGTTGGGGTCACTCAGTGTGGTAACTCATGCTGTCACTCCCCCCGCCATGGATGTCCTCCTGTAGCAGACTACACAGAATCCTTAGTAATGTTTATTATCAATTTTTATCTTGAATAATATGTGATAAATATAGTTGTAAATTGCATAAATGTAATATTTCTTAGGTTATAGGAATACTAACAACAAAATTATTTTGTAAAATCTTTCTACATTAAATTACAACATTATTAGTTACAATATTATTAGTGAGTCAGCAGAAGCCTTTTTTTATTTTATTTTTCTCCTTCTTTCCCCAGTGGTGCAGTGAGGGGCCTTCATGGCTCAGTGGTTAAGCTTTTGGCCTTAACCAAAAGGTCACCAGTTCTATCCATCAGCCGCTCCTTTGAAACCCTATGGGGCAGTTCTATTTTGGCCTGTAGGGTCACTGTGAATCAGAATTGACAGCAATTTTTTTTTTTTCCTTTAATTACTACTTCAGTCTCAAAAAAGTTATTGATGCAGGTTCACTAATACAGTATTGTAGCTGAAACTCCAAAAATTTGACAAAATCAGCAACTATGAAAACACCGGCAGCCTTGTAGCGCCTGCAAATAAAACCACATGATTTGAAGCATCATTGTAATTGGATAATAATGACAGCTCTGACGAGAGAGCATTAGAAGGTTCAAAAACTGAATTAGCATAGAATTTTAACCTTGTAGGTATATTGATACATGTAAGCTGGCTTATGGAAAATGTTTTTATTATAATAGTTACTACAGGGACATTTTTATAAAAAATAATTTCTGCTGAAACACTGCACAAAAATTTTATAGACAGTCATTTTGGTGTCACCCCCTCTGACACTGTCACCTGGTGTGGACTGCACCAGAAGGAGAAGTGTATAGGAAAACATGGATCGGTAGAGAGATTTGGAGGCAGAGCCGAGCCGTTGACTGCCCTGAATGTAAAGGTGGAACGCCTGAAGTGTCTGTAAGCTTCTCTTCTTCACAAACCCCAGGGAATGGGAATGGTGGGCAAGGGGAATTTTAAGCCCTGAAATGCAGTTTGGGTTTCCCGCAGAGATTCTGAGAGTAGTGAGAATATTCCAAACTGTGTAGCTCCTCACATCCTAAGGGCAGAACCATGTGAATCCACAAGTATTCCTTGAGCATTAGTTCAACAATGTGGACCTTGTGTATGACTAAGGGAATATGCCTAGCCTTCACCCTGTTTCCATCACCTGACAAGAACCAAACAGAGCTTTATGATGTAAATTTGCATCAATGTGCAAGATCACTGCGTGATGACCCAGCAGAAATAGTTTGTCTTCCATGTAGATTCATGGAGGTTTAAATATGTGGTCAGAGCATCAGGCTTCCTAATGACTATTTTAAGCATCTTCCACTTATTCATATGAAATGTCTTGCATATCCTAAAGACTATGAAAAAAAGTACAGAATTGATGTATATAGCCTACACAGCAATTTTGAATCTACTTAGTCACATAGTATCAGTAAAATATAAATTAATAATTAGCTACTTAGTATCAGTACACACTACAAAATGCAGTAAAAAAAAAAAAGAGTTGCACAATGATTTTAATACAGGATCAATGGAAAATGAAGCCAGCCAATTAGGTTAATCCTGCTTTGAAAAAAAAACTCTAGTCTTTTCTTTCAGGACCTAAGTTTTTGTCTTGACGGGCTGGGTAATTGTTGCAGAAGTCTCTTTCCATTTGCCTGCCTGTGTGAAAGCAGCCACGGGGCTCGTGATTAAATATAGCGCTTGCTGTCATTGCAGTTGTAATTGGCAAGGAGAGGCCATGTTTCTCAGACTCTTGTCTCAGCCTCCTAATGCTTGGGACAAGCCCTCAGGGAGTGGCTTGGGCCACTGTGAGTTCAGGTACACAGTCACAATCTCAGAATGCCTGCCTTGTCTTTAAACACTGATATTATTTGCTTTGCCTTTTTTTGAATGCTAGGTAAATGAAGCCACGCAGTATATACTCTTGGGTGTCAAGCTTCTGTCAACATTATAAGATCCATCCTCATTGGGTGTCCTTGTAGTTTGTTCATTGTCATTGCTATATAGTATCCCATTGTATAAATGCACTACAGTTTATTTACACAGGCCACTCCTGATTGGCATTTGGGTGTCTTTCAGTATTTGTAACAACCCTGTGATGTTGGTGCTATTATTGTGTCCACTTTGCAGATGGGCACTCCTAGGTTCTATGTGGCTTTGGAAGTAATTTGCCTTAGGTCACAAAGGTAGTCTGGTGGAGCCAGGCCTTGAGCCGTGGTAGCCTGACTCGAGAACCCATGTTCTCCACCCTTTGTTACATCCCAGTGCCTGACTTAGCACTATAGTAAGGCAGTTCTGTGATCTGTTTCTGTCTTTTGTCTGTCCCTCCAAAGGACTCAAATACGAGGCTGTAGAAGCCAGACCAGGAGACAAATCCTGGTCACCAGACCATACTCAACCTCATCCCTCCCACCCTGTGACTAAAGCTTTGTTCCTAGGTCCGGTTTATGTACTTAGGGTAACAGCCCCTCTAGATGGTCCCATTAGTTTACCTGACCTGTCTGAACTCTGTAAGTCCTATGTAGGCTCAAGCTGAGCCCCCAATTCAAATGTATATTTAAAAGCTGAACTTAGTCTTGTGAGGGGAATTAAGCATGTCTTTGAGTTTATTTCTTTATTTATTTGAGCTTAACATGTCATTTTGTGAGCTTCTCTTTGGTGTTAATCGTTTAGACTCCACTTTCTATAGGGTCACTGTGAGTCAGAATCAACTCAACAGCAACAGGTTTTTGTTTTGTTTTCTACCCTTATAAATAAAAGTTGTAGTTTGCTTTTTTTGGCCTATATTGAGGTAAGACCAGCCTTCTTTTGTTGTTCATAGGAAAAGAAAGGCCAATTCATGTTTTAGATATTTTAGAAATTTTTCACAAATGCATTTTTCTTCCTGTTGCTTTCTGAGAGACATTTGGGTAGGAACTACAGATTTACATTAAAAAGAAAGGTCAAACTCGAGATTGTGTTGGCAACTCTTGTCTGGAGGGGGGATGGGAGGATAGAGAGAGAGGGAAGCTGGCAAAATTGTCAAGAAAGGAGAGACTGAAAGGGCTGACTCAAGAGGGGGAGAGCAAGTGGGAGTAGGGAGTGAGATGTATGTAAACTTATATGTGACAGACTGATTGGATTTGTAAACGTTCACTTGAAGCTTAATAAAAGTTATTAAAAAAAAAAAAGAAAGAAAGGTCAATTTTCCAGCAGCCTTGTGTCAGGAACCACATATCAGGAAGTTATGGGAGGCCATTTCTTAGCCATCCATCTCAGAGAAAACTGGCCTTTTTCCTGAATGGAAATACCCAGTGCCGTCGAGTTGATTCCGACTCATAGCGACCGTATAGGACAGAGTAGAACTGCCCCATAGAGTTTACAAGGAGCACCTGGTGGATTTGAACTGCCGACCCTTTGGTTTAATGGAGAGGCATAAATAGATTTTGTTGTTGTGAGGTGCCATCAAGTCAATTCTGACACATAGCAACCCCATATGACGGAGTAGACTTGCCGAATAGGGTTTTCTAGGCTGTGATCTTTATGGAAGCAGATTGTCGGGTCTTTCTTCTGCAGAGCAGCTGGGTGGATTTGAGCCACCACCTTTCAGTTTGCAGCCAAGCGCTTAGCCATTTGCACGACCAACAAGGTTAGACAAACAAAAAAAACCAAACCCGTTGCCATCTTGTTGATCCGGACTCATAGTGACCCTATAGGACAGAGTAGAACTGCCCCATAGGGTTTCCAAAGAGTGCCTGTGGATTCCAGCTGCCGACCTTTTGCTTAGCAGCTGAATTCATAACCACCGTACCACCAGGGCTCCCCAGTAGGGTTACCTACTCCCAAATTCCAATCTTAGTAGGACATGTGATGTTCTCCTCCCACGTCTTTCCCTGACCACCTTAGAACAGTGCAGAATTTGTTGGATCTGCGAGTGTAACAATAAGAGAGAATGTATGGAGGAGGTCTATGCTTCCTTCTCTCAGAGAGCAGATGTCCCCTAGCTCAGCAAGGCAGATCATGCATCTTGGTTCCTTCTCTGGAAAAGAAGTAATTTTGGCAGCCTGCAAATCTAGACAGAAGACTTTTTTTTTTTTTTAATGATAAAGATTGTTGTGTTTGTACTTAAAAATGTATATATATACAGCGAAACCTATGAGAGCTGGAACACGATGGGACTGCTTTGTTTTCCTGGGTCTCGCAAGTTTTCCGCCTTTGACATGGTGCAGTCTTACCACTTTTCTATCGCTCTCTATTAGTGGAAAATATTTCAGTTTTCCTTCTCTGACAGGCTTCCACCTTACACAGGTTCCAGCTTTCGCAGGTTCTGCTGCATATGATAGGTCCTAAAATGTATAAAAAAAAAAAATGTATAGATAGGTTTAAAAAAATTTTTTTTTTTTTTTTCTAAAGGCATTTGGTAAAAGTTAAGCATGCAGCCTGACCTCTGTGAACTTCATTCTTTTCATCCAGATACTCTTTTCCGCTGTGGAATCTGTGAGCCATGTCAGCCAGGAGGAGAATATCATTTTTCCCAAAAAAGGCTATTTTACTCATTGACTGATAAAGGTGCAACATTTTAAGTATATCTGAAGCCAGCCTTTCTCTATTCTGAAATTGTCTTGTCTTCCCCACAATGTCTTCATGTAGTCCTCCTTACACCCTACCTCCAAGCGCCCTCCTAGGATTCTGTATCTCACATATGCTAGTCAATGAAGCTGCTTGCCATTAATTCCAAAGTAGTGAGTGTAAGCTGTACATTCTTAATATAAGGTATTAGATCTTGAAGGAAAAAATAACTAAACTTTGACAAATTATTATTTTTGCAATTTCAGACCTGGTTCTAAAACTCTAAGCTCTTGAGACAACATATACTGTTCTTCCGTGATGTCATTACTTTTAGAACCACAACTCTCAAGCCGTTCCTTCCCCTCTGATTAACACCAGAGAAGAGGAATAGACCTTGGAAAAGATAATTAATCATTAATAATCACTGATTAGTCAGTAATGGTGACTAATACTATCTTATTTTTTATTTTAGCTGGTTAATCTACAGGCACACCTTGTTTTATTGCACTTCGTATGATTGCACTTCATAGACAGGGAGTTTTTTACAACTGAAGGTGTGAGGCAACTCTGCGTCGAGCACGTCTATTGGTGCCATTTTTCCAACAGCATGTGCTCACTTCATGTCTCTGTGTCACGTGTGGGTAATTCTTGCAATATTTCAAACTTTTTCATTATTATTATATCTGTTATGGTGATCTGTGATCAGTGACCTTTGATGTCACTATTGTAATTGTTTTGGGGTACCATGAACCACACCCATATAAGACAGTGAACTTAATTGATAAATATTCTGTGTGTTCTGACTGCTCCACCGACCAGTCGTTCCCTCTCTTCTGGCCTCCCTATTTCCTGAGACATGACAATATTGAAATCAGGCCAATTAATAACCCTACAACGGCCTCTACATGTTCAAGTAAAAGGAAGAGTCCCACATCTCTTCCTTTAGATCAAAAGCTAGAAATGATTAAGCTTGGTGAAGAAAGCATATCAAAAGCCAAGATAGGCTGGCAGCTAGGCCTCTTATGTCAAACAGCCAAGCTGTGGATGCAGAGGAAAATTTCTTGAAGGAAATTAAAAGTGCTACTGCAGTGAACACATGAATGATAAGAAAGTAAAACAGCTTTATTGCTGATACAGAGAAAGTTTTAGTGGTCTGGATAGAAGATCAAACCAGCCACAGCATTCCCTTAAGCTAAAGCCTAATCCAGAGCAAGGTCCTAACTCCCTTCAATTCTATGAAGGCTGAGAGAAGTGAGGAAGCTGCAGGAGAAGAGTTTGAAGCCAGCAGAGATTGGTTCATGAGGTTTAAGGAAAGAAGCCATCTCCATAACATAAAAGAACAAGGTGAAGCAACAAGCGCTGACGTAGAGGCTGCAGAAAGTTATCCAGAAGGTCTGCCTAAGATACTTGATGAAGGCGGCTGCACTAAACAACGGATTTTCAATGTAAAACCATCCTTATACTGGAAGAAGATGTCACCTAGGACTTTCATAGCTAGAGAGGAAAAGTCAATACCTGGCTTCAAAGCTTCAAAGGACAGGCTAGACTCTCTTGTCAGGAGCTAATGAAGCTGGTGACTTTAAATTGAACGACGATGGCTGGATGGCAGCACACCTGTTTACAACATGGTTTACTGTATATTTTAAGCCCATTGTTGAGACCTACTGCTCAGGAAAAAAAAAAAGATTGCTTTCAAAATATTACTGCTCATTGACAATGTACCTGGTCAACCAAGAGTTTTGATGGACATGTACAAGGAGATTAATGTTGTTTTCATGCCTGCTAACACAACATCCTTTCTGTAGCCCATGGATCAAGGAATAATTTTGACTCTGAAGTCTTATTAGTTAAGAAATACGTTTTGTAAGGCTATAGCTGCCATAGATAGTAATTCCTCTGAGGGATCTGGGCAAAGTAAATTGAAAACCTTCTGGAAAGGATTGACCATTCTAGATGTCATTAAGAACATTTGTGATTCATGCGAGGAAGTCAAAATATCAACACTAACAGCGGTTTGGAAGAAGTTGATTCCAACACCCACGGATGACTTTGAGGGGTTCAAGACTTCAGTGGAGGAAGTAACTGCAGATATGGTGGAAATAGCATGAGAACTAGGATTAGAAGTGGATCCCGAAAATGTGACTGAATTGCTGCAATCTCGTGATAAAATTGTAACCGGTGAGGAGCTGCTTCTTATGCATGAGCAAAGAAAGTGGTTTTTTGAGATGAAATCTCCTGGTGAAGATGCCGTGAACATTGTTGAAATGACAACGAAGGATTTAAGATATTACACAAACTTAGTTGATAAAGCAGCAGCAGGGCTTGAGAGGATTGACTCCAACTTTGAAAGAAGTTCTTCTGTGGGTAAGATGGTATCTAGCAGCATCACATACTACAGAGAAATCTTTTATGAAAGGAGAGTCAATCAATGCAGGAACTTCATTGTTGTCTTATTTTAAGAAATTTCCACAGCCACCCCAGCCTTCAGCAACCACCACTCTGATCATTCATCAGCCATAGACACCAAGGCAAGACGCTCCACTAGCAAAAAGATTACAACTCTCTGAAGGCTCAGGTGATGGTTAGCATTTTTTAGCAATGAAGTATCTTTAAATTAAGGCATACACATTCTTTTTTAGACATAGTGCTATTGTACACTTAATAGACTACAGTATTGTGTAAACATAACTTACATGTACTGGGAAACCAAAAAAAGTCATGTGACTCACTTTGTTGTGATGGTCTGAAACCAAACTGGCAATATGTCTGAGGTTTTTTTTATGCCAGTACTTTCTAGGCTAGCCCACTTATGTAAATGGTTCAGATTCTAAATACATGAAAGGTTACACCCACTTCAAAAAAGTGGTGATTGAGCTGGAAAGTGAACAATAGTCTTATTGGAGTTTGATATAATCTTTTCAATTATTTGATTTAAATCTGTGCTACTGGACATTATGTCTCTTGTCTTCTGTGCAAAATTTTGTTCCAGTGTTGAAATCAAATAAGTTATATATCTTTAATACTCTTTAATACTTCTGACAGGGTTGAATTTGATCAAGGGGAAAATAGATATGTACTAATTAGGTATTACCTGGAGCTTTACTGTAAAGTAAAAATTCTTGTAGATTTGATCTAAATTGTTTTTCTAAGAAATTTGTAGCTCATGATAACATCTTCATTTATAATAGCTTTAAATACAAAAGCTAGTTAATATATGTTTTCCTATATAAAAATTAAACATATCAAACTTTTAATTGCTATGGTTTGTTTTATGGTTTTTCAAAATGTAAGGATAAAATACCCAAGTTAACTTAATAGAGTTATAAATTCATCAAATCTCAGGATTATAAAGAACTTAAATATACTATTTATGATTATGTATTCTCTCTCCTTCTTTAGAGGAAAAACCTGAAAAACTATAGAAATTTCTAAGAAATAAAAATCTAAACATTTTTTCTGAGTCAGTCTTCCTTGTAAGACTGGACAAAAAACTTTTATCTTTCTTAGTTAGTGCTCAAATTCAGTCCCACTAGTTGCATCCAAGCAGCAGGTACAGCCAGAGAAATTGGAGTCCTAAGACTTTTTTTCAGAAAGGGCTCCTTTACTTTCGGTTAATTACTAAAAACAACTAGCAAACAAATAGACCCTGATAGCTAGTCCCTAAAAGGCAAAAGTGAGGGGAAAAGAGGATTTGAGTGCTTTTTATATAAGTAAAAGTCACAGAATAAATTATTCTTAAATAATTTGGGTAACAGTATTAACTATTTTAAACTGAGAGTTTAGCTGGGCCCTTCTATATAAATGCTGTGCTTAAGAGGCTTCAAGTCTTCAAACCTTTCAACATATTTCGTTTTTATAATCCTATAACCAACCACATCAAGCCCAACATCCAGGTAATGAGGTCAGGCAAAACGGTCACAGCTGTCTTAGTCATCTAGTATTGCTATAACTGAAATACCCCAAGTAGATGGCTTTAACAAAGAGAAGTTATTTTCTCACATTCCAGTAGGCTAGAAGTCCTAATTCAGGGCGCCCGCTCCAGGGGAAGGCTTTCTCTCTCTGTCAGCTCTAGGGGAGGGTCCTTATGATACATCAGTCTTCCCTTGGTCTGGGAGCATCTCAGCGCAGGAACCTCAGGTCCAAAGGACACAGTCTGCTCCCAGCGCTGCTTTCCTGGTGGCATGAGGTCCCCCTGTCTCTCTGCTCCCTTCTCTCTTTTATATCTCAAAGAGATTGGCTTAAGACACTATCTAATCTTACGTATCTCACCAATATAACTGCCACTAATCCATCTCATTTTATCATAGTGATAGGATTTGCAACACATAGGAAAATCATATGAAATGGTGGATAATCACACAACACTGGGACACATGGCTCAGCTAAGTTAACAGGTATTTTGGGGGGGGGGGGACACAATCCAATCCACGACAATGGCCAACCTGCTAGTCTTTCAAAATATACTTACTAAGCAGGGACACTGTACTAAGGACAGAATGGTTACCATGACCTGGGCTTGTATCAAGGAGCACACAGTGTAGGGGCAAATAGAGGTACTAAACAATTAATTTCCATATTTGTGCTAGAAGCACAGGATATTGTGAGAGCACAGATGAGAGACACTGGAGCCTCCTTGAGAGGTCAGGGAAGAGTTTCCAGAGGAAATGAGCCCTGGAAATATGAAAACAGTTGAGATGAGTATAGTGTGGGAAGAAGGAGGAACGTAGCCATATAGGTCAGCATCTTTCCCTTTTTTCAGCTGAAAATATACAAAATAACAAGAAAAACGTGAAAACAAACTTGCAAACTCCATTTTCAATGAAATCTGGATTCCAAAATGTGTGACATCTGGCAGAAGCAGTGTGGAGACAAGTGTAAAGAAGAACCATAGAGTTTGTTGAGAGGACCCAGTGGTGGCAGATTTCAGAAGGCACCAGGAAAAATACACTGCCTAGAAGCAAGTAACTCACCTTGAAGTACAATAATTACATCATTTATTAAAACAACTGATGTGGGAACTGGGATGAGCATTCTGGTTGTACTTATGTATTTATTATTCAATGATGAGTAATAAAAAAGGAGCTGGCAGTGTTCTCATCATAATTATACAAGGAAAAGAAACTAAAAGTTATAAAATTAGAAAAGAGGAGGCAAAGTTAATATTTGTGGATGATATGGTTGTATACATGAAAAATTCAAAAGAAGCAACTGGAAAATACCACAATGATAAGAGAACCTAGTAGGATAGTGGAGTAAAAATTAATATACAGAAAATAAATGTCTATAAATAACAAGTTAGAACTAACACTGTTGATTATGGTAGCCACATGTGGCCACTGAGCACTTGGTATATGACTAGTCTGAAATGAGATGTGCTACAAGTATAAAATACAGACTGGATTTTGAAGACTTAATATTAAAAAAAAGAACATAAAATAGATCATTCTTAATTTTTTATATTGCTTACATTCTCACATGATAATATTTTGATATATTGGATTAAGTAAAATATGTTATTAAAACTATTTTTACCTGTTCTTTACTTTTTTAAATATGGCTACTAGAAAATTTAAAATTGCACGTATGATTTGCATTATATTTTTATTTGACAACTCTAGATTAGAAGATATAATGGAAGGAAAGACCAGATTTCCAATACCACCCAAATATATATATATGTATATACTAAAATACTAAGGCATAAATTTAATAGGAAATGTGCAAATGGGTGTTTGAGGGTCAGTAGCCTCAGCATCATGAAGATGTTAATTCTTCCTCAGGTAATTTACAAAAATAAAAAATGATAATGTTATTTTTGGATCTAGATAAGCTAATTCCAAAGTTTATATGAAAAATAAATGTGTCAGAATAGACTGGAAACCTTTGGAAAATATAAAAGAGTGATGAGAGTGGAGGTCCAGGCCTACCAGATGTTAATATATATTATAAAACCACAACGATTAATGTGGTGCTGTGAATTACCTAATATGGCCTTTCTAGCCTTAGTCTTTGTGACTCACATACAAAGATTGGGTGAGGCTATAAAAATAAGGTGCATGTGGCCCACCAAGGGGATTGGACAGCTTTCTGCTAATACAGAAAAGATGCATGGAACCCCCGTCAGGGTGGGACCATGCAAACAAGGTGTTTGGAACCCTAATGAGGGGGTTGGTCAGTCTTGCCATCCTTCTAGACTTAAAAGAGACCTAATCCCAGAGCAGAAAAGGGGGACCTCATTACCATCAAGAAAGAAGAACTGGGAATGGAGCAGGTCCTTTGGACCTGGGCCCCTGTGCTGAGAAACTTTTAGACCCAGAAGGAGCTATTACACCAGAAACAGAACAAGACCATGAGAAGCAATGGCAGAGAAACAGTGGCAGCAGAACCAGGAGACTGGCATGAGACTGCGTGATGGGCTTCCCAGTCCAAAGAGCAAGGTAGCTACAGTGGGTGTGCCAACCCAAAAGGCAAAAGAGTTGAGTGCTTTCGGTCAGGAGGCTTCCTGGTGGAGTGGGGTGCCTCTAGACACTTACTGACAGAGCTAAAGAGCTTTGTATCACTTGCCCAAGAAGGGCAGAGGCCAGGCACAAGTGGGGCCAAGGGCTGAGAGCCAAGAGAGGAGGCCTGTCCTGAGGGGGCCAAAAAGAGCCTGTCTTAAGGGGGTCAAGAGGAACTTGTCCTCAGGGGCGAGAGGAGTCTGTCCTCAAGGGGCTGAGAGAACTCCTGAACAGGCAAGAGATGCTGACAGAGCTGGCCTGCACTGAAGAAAGGAGACTTTGCCTCAGGGCTTTGAACTAGTTCTTCCCATTCAGTCCTGCATGGCTAAGGAAGTGACACAAGAACAGACATGAATTTTTAAAATTTCAGTGAACCAGAACCAGAACAGAAAAATTATGGGTTGAAGCCCTGCTAGAAACTTAATATCCCTCTTGGAAAACAAAGGCTGCGTACACGTTGCATAGCAACCAAACCTTTTGCCCGTCTAATTTTGTGTACAGTTGGAAACAGCATGTGCCCTGCTCAGAGATGGTGGCTGGCCAAACCAATTTGAATGTGTGTCGCTCTCCTCCGTCCTGGCAATAATCCAGTCTCATGCATCAGGCTCCTGAAAGGGTTTGCTATGCCTCTTCTGAGCCTCCCATTCCAGGGCTTTGACCCATAATTTTTCCTGTTCTGAAGTCCTTGAAGGACACAAATCATGTTCCTTTTAAATGTTCTTTGAGTTTTGGGAACAAAAAGAGGTCTGAAGGGGCAAGATCAGGGCTGTAGGGTGGATGGGGTAAGGTTTCCCAATGAAATTTTCATAGGACAGCCCCTGCTACCCTCGAAGAATGAGCAGGCACATCGTTGTGATAGAAAAGAATTCCTTGGTGCAACTTTCCTGGCCTTTTTCCTCACCAAGGCAGTTTTCAATTTTATGAAAACTTCTTCATAATAAGCGCTCATGATCATTCTGTGTCCTTCAAGAAAATCTATCAAAGTTACCCCCTTTGGAATCCCAAAAAACCGTCACCATAATCTTCTGAATGGCCTTCCTTCTCTTGGCTCATCTTTGAGGTCTTTCTGACCTTCCTTAAAATGCTTGATTATCTAAAAACTGTTGTTTTATGTGGGGCAGCATTCCCATAAATTTGTTGCAAAGCTTCAGTGATTTGGAAAGATGTCCACTTGAGTTTTGTTAAAAATTTGATATTGGCCGTAACCTCAAAATCATTTTTTTCTATGGCAAAAAAAGGTATCCTTTTTTTTTTTTTTAAGGTACCTTAACGAGACAAGTGTTATTACTGAGAGACTTGTGTGCAGCCATGCACTGATCAGAGACATATTTAAACACATTTCATGTGGAATAAACCCATGCATGTATGAACTAGAATCCTCATAGCAATACTTTTTGACTTACCCTCATATATATATGACTTTAGCTTTAGGGTATGATAAAGGAGTCATCTTAAGTCACTGAGGAAAAGATGGTTTATTCATTACATGATGTTACAATAATTGAGTAGTGGGACCCATAACTTACCTTATCTTGCAAAGACAAGACTCCAAACAGATCAAGGATTTAAATGTTAATGAGATAATACTAGAAGAAAACATAGAATGGCTTAACCATGGTACCACCAGGACTCCTTGTTTGTTTGAGTACCAGTTTTTAATTCTTTTGAGTATACACCTAGCAGTGGAATTATCGGAACATATGATAATTAAACAGTTTGAGGAACTGCCAAACTGTTTACCACAGCAGGGAACCATTTTACATTCCCGCCAGCAATGTACAAGGGTTCCAGTTTCTCCACATCCTCGCCAACACTTGTTCTTTTCTGTTTTTCTGATTATAACTATTTTAGTGGATGGTACAAATGGTTAATGTGCTAGGCTGCTAAACAGAATGTTGGTGGTTCCAGCCCACCCAGAGGCACCTCAAAAGAAAGGCCTGGTCATCTACTTCAGAAAAATCAACTACTGAAAACCCTTTGGAGCACAGTTCTACTCTAACACACATGGGGTCACAATGAGTCAGAATCAACTCCACAGCGACTAGTTTTAGTGGATGTGAAATGGTGTCTCATTGTAGTTAGATTTCTTTCTGCACTGCATGTTTCATGGCAGGAGAAGACTGGGCAGAGGAAAGTCCTAGGGCTGTCTTAATAATTTTAACAATTATCATTAACTTAATTATTGTTTTTATAATTAATTGATTATTAATAACCATTTTAATTATCATTAATAATAACTTTTTTTCTTATTCTAGCTAACATTTATCAAAGGCTTAACTGTTGGCAGGCCCTGTGCTGTTTTATGTGTGTTTTCTCACTTAATCCTCCTAACAGTCCAGTAAGGCAGGGGCTGTTATTAAAACCATTTTACAAATAAAAGAACTGAGAGGTTAAGTAATTTCCTCAAGGGCATGCAACAGGCAGCTGGTCATTCTAACTCTGGTGCCCATGCTCTTAACTTTCGTTACCATTCTGCTTCTTGAAGAGAGCATACATATATCCAGTTGGGGGAAGTGGAGGCCAAGGCAGGATTGCCTGTCTTTCTGCATCATGATTTTTATTAATATGGTTGAATTCATCTAATAGTACTAATTTGAGGGCAGTACTAATAGCACTGTTAGTACTATTAGTACTGCCCTCAAATCTGTAACTCAGCCACAATTTTGAAAACATTTCTGCCATTCTTATTACCCAATCCTACCACCTTCGCACCCATGGTCTTTCAAGACTGTCATTTCTCAATACCTGGCCCTCTTACTTTGTCCATAATAGACACTTTAATAATTAAGCAAATTTTACAAACTGTCATGGGCATGACGGATTATTTTGAGTGAAGATACTTAATGTTTATTCAATAAATAGGAAACCCTTACAATGTTCCCGGCACTGAGGATCCAAAGACAACTGTGAATAGAACAGCTTCTACAGAGCCCACTCCCACCCGGTGAGGGAGTCTGCCATATCAGCAAATAGCCACAATCCACATAAATTCTCTAGTATCAGTTTTCGTTGTCGTTAGGTGCAGTTGAGTTGGTTTCGACTCATAGCGACCCTATGTACAACAGAACAAAACACTGCCTGGTCCTGCACCATCCTCACAGTTCTTGCTATGCTTGAGCCCATTGTTGCCTCCACTGTGTCAATCCATCTCATTGAAGGTCTTCCTCTTTTTCATTGACCCTCTGTTTTACCAAACAGTCCTTCTCCAGGAACTGGTCTGTCCCGATAACATGTTCAAAATACATGAGATGAAGGCTCATCGTCCTCACTTCTAAAGAGTATTCTGGTAGTACTTCTTCCAAGATGGATTTGTTGGTTCTTCTGGCAGTCCATGATATGTTCAGTATTCCTCGCCAACACCATAATTCAAAGGTGTCAGTTCTTCTTTGGTCTTCCTTATTCATTGTCCAATTTTTGTATGCATATAAGGCGATTGAAAATACCTTGGCTTAGGTCAAGTGCACCTTAGTCCTCAAAGTGACATCTTTGCTTTTTAACAGTTTAAGGAGGTCTTTTGCTAACTGCTGACCAATGCAGCACGTCATTTGATTTCTTAACTAAATTTGCCTAATCATTAAAATCGCCTGAGGAATTTATTAGGCAAAAAACAAACTACAGTTTCCTGGGCTCTATCCCAAACCAACTGAATCAGAATTTCATGAGGCAAGATCCTGGGAATCTGTTAACAAGTGCCCAGGGAGAGTCTTTTGATTAGGTAAGTTTGGGAGACCAGATATCAGTAGAAACAGGATACTGTGGGTCAGAGGAGGAAGCAGCTAAGTCTGTCTGTAGGTGGGAAAATTAGCCAGAGCCATAGAGTAAGTGTGGAAACTCTATGGGACAGTTCTACTATGTCCTATAAGGTTGCTAAGAGTCGGAATCAACTCAACGGCATTGGGTTTGGTTTTGGTTTTTTGTCATAGAGTAAGTAAGGTTTAAGCCATACCTTAATGGATGAGTAAGCAGAAAAGTGAGAGAAAGAACATTCCAAGCAAGGAGAATGCAAGTGAAGGCTTAGAAGCACGGGAAGAGAATGGTTCATTCTAGAATGGTTTGTGCATAGCATTTGTGTGGTTCCTGGAGTTTTAAATCCAACAAGGGCAGCTGAGAAAAGAAGGTGGTGACTCCAACATAAGGTCCCTGGGTGGTGCAAACAGTTTGTGCTGGACTATGCACCCACCCAATGGCACCACAGAAGAAAGGCCTGGTGATCTACTCCATAAAGATTACAGCCAAGAAAACCCTATGGAACAAGTCTATTCTGTAACACATGGGGTCGCCATGGGTCAGAATCAACTCAGTGGCAGTAGGTTTGGTTTTGGTTTTTGACCCCAATACAAAGTCTGTGGGCTTTACCCAAAAAGCCGCAGGGACCACTGCAGGATTTTAAGTAGGACAATGTCACTCTGGTGGCAAAGAGAAAGATGGCCTGGAGGAGAGACAGGGAACCCAGTATGAAGCCTGTCAGGGAGGTTCCCACAGGCAGTTACCTAAGTAAGCATAGTGGGATGGTTTGAGTGGTACTTCCTAACTTAAATTAACAGGACTTGGTGATAGATTAATTTTTTTTTTTAATGAAGGTAAAAAGACCAGACTTAATGGTCTGACTGAAACTGGAGGAACCCTAGAAGACATGGCCCCTGGACTGTGTGTTAATCCAGGGCTAAAACCATTCCCAAAGTCAACTCTACAGACAAAGATTAGACTGGACTATAAGACATAAAATGATACTCATTAAGAGCGTTCTTCCTTAGTTCAAGTAGATACACGAGACTAAATGGGCAGCTCCTGCCTGAAGGTGAGATGAGAAGGCAGAAGGGGACAGGAGCTGGATGAATGGACATGGAAAATCTGAGGTGGAAAGGAGGAGTGTGCTGACATATTACAGGGATAGCAACTAGGGCCACATAACAATGTGTATGTAAATTTTTGTACGAGAAACTAACTTGAACTGTAAACTTTCACTCAAAGCACAATAAAAAAAAAAAGAGGGTAAGGAGCTGTAGAGTAACTCCTGGCTTAGGTAATGGAGAGAATTGTGAATCATTGCAAGTGATGAAGACTATAGAAAGAGAGCAAGGACAGGAAGATGCATTCCACTTGGATCATGTTGAGTTTGAGTAGCTGTGGCAGACCATGCAACTAGGCATTTGGATATCTGAAGACAGAGATTTGGGAGTTCACAGCTTATCAATGGTAGACAGAGTCTCAAGAACAGGAGAGAGTCACCAAGGGGTGGACAGAAAAAGAGCAGGAGGGTGCTGATGGAACAACTATGAGAACCTTGACATCTACAGGGAGATGAAGGAAGAGGTGTATGTGAGGGAACCTATGGAGGAGGGGCCCAAAAGGCAGAAAGAGCACTGGGAGAGAATAATATCCTGGAAGCTAAGGAAAGAGAGAGCTGGTCAGTGGGGGTCAAGCTGAAGAGTGACATTGTTTTAGGGATTATTTGGCTGCTCGTAGTTTCTGCTCCCAGTGTCTTGATTTGCCTTCTCCAGTCCAGATTCTATATGAATTTCTAGTTTAAGGGTCAACCATATAACTGACTGGGTGTCTGTTTTATACAGATTAAATTCCTAAGAACAGCTAGAAAGAAGATCAATAGAGGACTGGAATGACACTATAAACCAAGTAGACCCAATAGACATATATAGAACACTCCACCCAACAACAGCACGCTATACATTCTTCTCCAGTGCAGTATGGATCATTCTCCGGGATAAACCATATGTTAGGTCACAAAGTCAGTCTCAGTAAATTTTAAAAAATTGAAAGCATACAAAGTATATTCTCTGACCACGATGGAGTGAAGTTAGAAATTAATAACAGATTAAATTCCAAAGAGAGAACCTAATAGACTGTGCCTATGCGTTGGTCCCATGTGGTCCACCCAGTGCAAGAAGTTGTGATTGGGGAGGGTAGCTGGTGAGATGAAGTCTGAAGATGTGGCTGTGCAGATTCACTATTTAGAGAGAGGAGAAAGTCAGGTAAGATAAACACTTTCTTGCCAATTATCATCATAATAGCGAATAGTGATTAGAGACTGTTTTAAGCACTTTATATGTAATTCATGTAATCAGTTTCAATGTAACGATGAGCACAGGGGTCATATTTCAAGTCCTTTACTCTTAATAGTAAGGACAGTGAGTTTGTTAGAAGGTACTAATCTGGCTGTTTCATGAATGCTATTTGCTTTGCTCCTCCTTAAAGAGGCAAGAGCCTTCCCTGGGCTCACAATGACTAGAGTCAGGAGACTGTGTCTTCTGATCTCTTTTCCTTTTTTTGAGTTCTCTTAGTTGAATCATCAAAGTATTATACATACAACAAGGGCTTTGAACTGTACAGGAATGGCCAAACTAAACTTATATGACTCTGTTTACCCCAGAGCATGATGAGTTGAGTGAACTTTCCTATCCTTAGGAATCCACCTCACTAGGCAGTCGAGCAGGTGAAGTTTCATTATGCTGGAGCAGAAAATGAGCAACATTTGCATGTGGTAGTTTTTTTAATGTACTCTTCCAGAATGGTGATTTCAGGTATTTCAAGCTGAAGGACTCTTTCAGATCACAATAAAATATATTTTTTTAGCTATCTTTGGATTGTTTATGCCTATGTTATATTTGTGTGAAAGAGCCGAACAGAAGATTTCAAAGGGCAGCTTGAGAAGACAAAGTATTATAATGAAATGTGCAAAGATCAGGAGTTAGAAAACGAAAAGGGAAGAACACACTCGGTATTTCTCAAACTGAAAGAACTGAAGAAAAAATTCAAGCCTGGAGTTGCAGTATTGAAGGATTCTACTGGGAAACTATTGAACGATTCAGGAAGCATCAAAGGAAGATGAAAGGGACGCACAGAGTCACTGTACCAAAAAGAATTTGTTGCTGTTCAACCATTTCAAGAGGTAGCACATGGTCAAGAACCAATGGTACTGAAGGAAGAAGTCCAAGGTGAACTGAAGGCACTGGCAAAAACAAGGTTCCAGGAATTGACGGACTACCAATTGAGATGTTTCAAGAAACGGACGCAGCGCTGGAGGTGCTCACTCATCTATGCCAAGAAATTTGGAAGACAGCTTACCTGGCCAACTGACTGGAAGAGATCCATATTTGTGCCCACTCGAAAGAAAGGTGATTCAACAGACTACAGAAATTATTTAACAATATTATCAATATCTCATACAAGTAAAATTTTGCTGAAGATCATTCAAAAACGGTTGCAGCAGTACATTGACAGTGAACTGCCAGGACTTAAAGCTGGATTCAGAAGAGAACATGGAATGACGGATATCATTGCTGATGTCAGATGGATCTTGGCTGAAAGCAGAGAATACCAGAAAGACGTTTACCTGTATTGTATTGACCATGCAAAGGCATTCGACTATGTGGATCACAACAAATTATGGATAATATTGCAAAGAATGGGAATCCCAGAACATTTAATTGTGCTTATGATGAACCAGTACACAGACCAAAAGGCAGTGATTCGAACAGAACAAGGGGATACTGCGTGGTCTAAAGTCAGGAAAGGTGTGTGTCAGGGTTGTATCCTTTCACCATACTTTTTCAATCTGCATGCTGAACAAGTAATCCGAGAAGCTGGACTATATGGAGCAGAACACGGCATCAGGACTGGAGGAAGACTCATTAACAATCTGCATTATGCAGATGACACAACCTTGCTTGCTGAAAGTAAAGAAGATTTGAAACACTTACTGATGAATGAAGATCAAAGACCACAAACTTCAGTATGGATTACACCTCAACATAAAGAAAACCAAAATCCTCAAAACTGGACCAATAGGCAACATCATGATAAACAGAAAATATTGAACTTGTCAAAGATCCACAATCAATGCCCATGGAAGCCACAGTCAAGAAATTAAATGATGTATTCCATTGGGCAAATCTTCTGCAAAAGACCTCTTTAAAGCGTTAAAAAGCAGAGATGTCACTTTGAGGACTAAGGTGCACCTGACTCCAGCCATGATATTTTCAATTTGCTCATATGCATGTGAAAGCTGGAAAATGAATAAGGAAGCTGAAGAAGAACTGATGCCTTTGAATTGTGGTATTGGCAAAACACATTGAATATACCGTGGACTGCCAGAAGAACAAATAAATTTGTCTTGGAAAAAGTAGGACCAGAATGTTCCTTAGAAGCAAGGATGACAAGACAAAGTATGCCTCACATACTTTGGACATGTTGTCAGGAGGGACCAGTCCCTGGAGAATGACATCATGCTTAGTAAAGTAGGGGGTCAGCAAAAAAAAGGAAGACCCTCTGTGAGATAGACTGACACAGTGGCTGCAACAGTGGGCTCAAGTATAACAATGATTGTGAGGATGGCATAGGACCAGGCAGTGTTTCAGTTCTATTGTACATAGGGTTGCTATGAGTCGGAGCCAGCTCAATGGCACCTAACAACAACAACATCTTCCGATTGTTTATGCCTATGTTATACCAGTGGAGGAAAAAATAGTAAAATATTCCATTTCGGGTTGTGCTAAGAGAGTGTGCATGTGGCTGATTTTAATTTACTCAAGCCATTTATTAAATAAGTCTCCCATTTAATATTTTACCTGGAGTTAGGTGATAACTCTTACTTCAGGACTAACTGAAATGCATTGGGTTCTATCAGCTATATTGATTCTCGCAGAATATGGGCAACTCACCAGAACTATAATCACAATCATTATGCATAGTTCCTTGATATAAAGCTCAAATAATATTTTACGAAGGCGTTTTTGAATGGGAGGTTTGTTCTTTTTCGTGTTTGCACTGCCTCTTTGGCTGTGTACTGTAGTGAGGCATGTGAGAAGACTTGGCACAAGAAGTCTTTTATGAAGACTTTGGCACATAACATAACCAAATTTTGGAACATGTCCTATTATTGAGTACTGATACAAAAGCATGTGTGCTGGTGAGGACCAGAGTTTGCTTAAGGATGTCCTCTTCAGTCAATCAACCAACAATATTTACTAATCATTCAACAAATATTTGCTGAACATGTAAAAAAGACCAAATATTCTACATCCGCTAGCTCTTTTTAAACCTTGTCAGCATTAACAAGAATTATAATCCTACCATTTTGTAAGGCTTAGAGAGTTTACACTTAATTTGTTCAAGATTCTAGTGGAACCAGAATTCCAATATACTTTAAACTATCCAACCTCAAAATCTGTATTGTTCCCTTTATACTTTACTGCTACTAGCTGGATCCTGTCAGGAAATCAACATGTAGGGTTGACAAAACAAAACAAAACCATTGCCATCGAGTTGATTCCTACTCATAGTGACCCTATAAGACGGAGTAGAACTGCCCCACAGGGTTTCCAAGGCTATAAATCTTTACAGAGTAGACTGCTACATCTTTCTCCCGCCGAGTGGCTGTTGGGTTCGAACTGCTGAGCTTTCAGTAAGCAGCTGAGTGTTTAACTACCACACCACCAGGGCTCTTGTAGTGTTGACATTGAAGCCTAAAACATGGGGCTTTTTGTGGTAAACATCCTGGTAAGTCCACAGCTCTAAGTCTACAGGAAGTTTCAGGGAAAGGAATCAAGGAAGGAAGGCTAGTGAGCCCTTGGGGTTTGTGCTGGCCTGAAAAACAGGTAATATGTAGATAGGTCCAGGGCCTGGAGGAGTTAGGTCCAGGGCACGGAGGAATCTCTTCAAGGCAGGAAGAACAGAAAGAGCAAATCGAATTCCAGAAACCATGAGTAGACCTGTTGCCTGGAATGGTTCTGCAACCAAGAGGCATAAGAAAAGGTAGATGGATCCAGCTAGCGGAAGGCCTTAATTTCCAAACTAAGAAATTAGGGCTTTATCCTTTGGCTAATAGGAAGCCAGTGAAGGTTTTTAATGTAATAATAACACGATTTAAGGATGTTTTGGGAAAATTAATATGATTATCAACTGAAGGAAGAAGTGATAGAGTTGGGAACCAGTAAAAGGGTTCTTGTCCAACAGGGAAATAACACACAATGGACCCTTCACAACCTTGAGGAGATCCAGAAGGAGCAGAGTTCATGGGGGACTGTGCCCAGGAACAAGGTCTAAAGAACCGGGCCGGACAAAAAAAAAGGGGGGGGGGGATGTTTATTCACAGCAGCTGAGGGCATTGTAGGCAGAAGGAAACTCCAAGTCATGGTCAAGAAGACAAGCAAAGTCAGAGCTGAAGAAGCAGTTCATAACATTAGGTGGCAAGTGAAATGTGGCTGTAAATGGAAAACAAGCCATAGAAACTAGAAGGCAGGAGGACCTGGAACAAGTTCTGATGCAGAGCATGATATAGATTGATGCGACTAGTTCAGGACGAAGACTGAAAACCATTTTGAAGACCTGTTCACCACATAATGTGGCAACGGGCTGAATACTAAAGCAGAAGTCATAGAAACCACAACAGTAAGAGTCTAAGTCAAGGTGTTGACAGTGGAAACGAGAAAGAAAAAAAAAATCCTTGTCTGAGAGATATTATAAAGAAAAACTTGACAGGATTTATAGATCAATGATCTCTCATTAGAGAGGAAGGAGAGAACTATGTCCTATAAACCCTTTTAGTCATTTTAAGAGCTAGTCATGTTCCAAAGTTTAATTTGGAAATTATTTTTTGGTGGGGAGGTCTTGGAAAATTTTAATCATCTCGAACTCTTTTCCATAAGGAAACATTTTGAAAATCTCAGTCTAACATGTCAGGGAAACTGCTACCCCCAGCATAGCCATGGTATGTACACTTCCTTATTCCTCACTGTCTTTTCTATCTGCTTATCAGTACGGCTTTCAGATCCAGGTGTGAAGATTTACGAGCATCTGTAGGTATGTAAACCTTCTGAAGGTTCCAAGGAGTAGTAAGTACACACACATGCACTCCTAGTTTCCAGCCATGTAATTCTCCATCCTGGATCCACTCCAGGACAGGATGCAATTTCAATTTTATTTGATCCAAAAGTATTTACATTTTTGCCCTGCAATAAAACTCCATCTGATAGCTTCTCTTCCAATTTCTTGTTTCTGAAGCAAAAACAGAATAGTCCTCTTGAGGTTTTATCCCCCTCCAAAAAGTTTAAGTTTTTTTTTTTCCCTCTTTTCTCTTTATTTACTCAGAATCCAGTACAGAAAATTAAAGGCTACATTTTTCATAATAGGAGGTGTGGGGACATAGGGCTGAAAAAGGATTAATCTTGTCTCTGTTTTGGACAGACACACAGGGACTCAGAAAAGGGCACTGCTGGGTCTCATGCGTTTCCTCTGCCTCCCTCCAGGGCTGAACTCAAACCAAAATCTTATTTATAAGTATTTTAACAGGTTGTGTATGAACAATGTGGCTATGTCCACACTTGTTACCGATGTCTTGCCCATTTATTCTTCTGTTCCATCTACTTTACCCCATGTTGTGCTTGTGAGAGGATTCCTCAAATAACTTCAAACCAAAACCAAATGCATTGTCATTGAGTCAATTCCAATTCACAATGACCCTGTAGGACAGAGTAGAACTGCCCCATAGGGTTTTCAAGTAGTGGCTGGTGGATTTGAACTACTGACCTTTCTTTAGCAGCCAAGCTCTTAACCACTATACCACCAGGGCTCCCAAATAACTCCAAGTAATTTTAATTCCTTAAAGTAGAAGTAAAATAACGGCATCAGCTCTTTCGAGAAATATGACCGAAAAGAATAAAGAATCAGCAACGCAGAGGCCAAAGTGATCGTGAAATGTTTAGGTTTTCATGATGTGGTAAAATGCACTTTTTAAAATTAGACTTTATTTTTTTTTTGAACCGCTTAGATTTACAGAAGGTAGTAAAGTTCTCATATACCCCACACCTAGTTTACCCTATTACATTAAAAAAAAAACGTTAGTATAATTAACGAATCAATACTGACACATCATCATTAACTAAAGTCCATACTCTCTCCAGATTTCTTTAGTTTTTACCTAATGTCCCATTTCTGTTTCAGAATCCCATCCAAGATACCACATTATATTTAGTTGTCATGTTTCCTCTTCGCTGTGGCAGTTTCTAACTTTCTTCGTTTTTTATGACCTTGACAGTTTTGAGGAGTACTGGTCAGGTGTTTTGTAGAATGCTCCTCTACTGGATTTTGTCTGGTGTGTTTCTCATGGTTAGTTTGGGGTAAAATGCACTTTTGTTACATCAGAAGTGAGGGTGAGTTGCTGGGACTGCCCGGTCCCAGCAGTTGTAGCCGCTGATGCTGGATTCGCTCTGCCGGTTTGGGGGCGGGGGTGGGGGGCGGCGCTTCGACCTCCGCGTGTGGGCTTGCTCGGTTCTGCGTGGCATCGTGGTCGCCTGCCACCCACCCCGGCTCCTGAGTCCCCAGACGCGGACCCAGCGCCAGAGGGCGCCGAGGGGCAGCGGCGCGCTTGTGCGTCGGGAGCGAGCAGGGGCGGCGTGTGCAGCGGTGGGTCCCCTGGATAGTATTAGCTGAAGTCTGGAGCCAGAGTACAAGCCTGGTGACTCTGTAAGCGAGTTCACCAACAGTCTGGAATCAAAGGGAAATTAGGCAAATTCCTGGGCATGTGAACAGAACCAAGACCGAAAGCACAGAACATAGATGATCGTGTTCTTACAGTCGCTGAAGTATTAGAAGATTGGGAAGATTCTGTGGTCTGGGAAGGAAGGGAGAATGGTTTAAAGAAGATGCAATCAAAGTCCTCTAGCGTCGTAAACATGTTCTTGTAGAAAAAAAAAAAAGAGATCTGGAAAAATCAAAGTTGAGTTGTTTCCTCAACCAATGAAAGCTCCATGGCCCCTCCTCTTCCATGTAGTAAGGCCACCTTGTTTGTAACCGCCACACAGATTTCTGGGTTGCCATCTAGAGTGAGGTATGGAGAATCCAAAGGACCTGTAACTCCATGTACAATCCTATGAGGAGAGAACCAAAAACCAAACCAAACTCAGTGCCATCGAGTCAATTCTGACGTATAGCAACCCTATAGGACAGAGTAGAACTGCCCCATAGAGTTTCCAAGAAGCCGCTGGCGGATTCGAACTGCCAAACCTTTGGTTAGCAGCCTAACACTTAACCACTACCCCACCAGGGTTTCCCTATGAGGAGAGAGGCTTCTTTATTTTCCTTGACAGACAGTTGAATGAAGCTTGCAAACTGAGTTGGCGGTGTAGGCCTTTCCAACAATTTTCATGTTTTTCAGATGCTTTGGAAAAACAAAAATTAGTAGTGTGAAGTATTTTAATCAGCAAAGTCATGTGGAGTTTATTTAAATGTCTTTTTTTTTTTAAACTCTTCCCTTGTTTTTGTTTTTTGTTTGTCATTTTTTCACAACATTCAAATTCTTGTCCATTGGACATCTGTATGGGATTTATTTCATAGTGGTGGCTTCTAAAAGTTAGATCAACACAGTTATGTTGCTGGCACATTCACAACATTAACCTGCTCAACAAATCCTTCTGTGATAGAAATTGGTGAAAATAATAGTTCTTGGCCTTAAAGAAAGTTTACATCTATCCTAAAACTTGTTTCATAGGATCACAATTTTAATTTGTGAATTCTAGATTTGGCCCCTTTCTGTGTTGTCCAATAACTGTTTTTGACAAATGATTTAATTTGCTCCTTTCAGGAATTTGTGAACTCATTTGTCTGAATTTTCACAACTGGTACTTTGTCACTGGCTGCCTGGTATAGTTATTTCCCCTATAACACAAGTGTACTTTAATACAATGTGTAACTGTAGAGTTGGTAAATGTTAGGGAGCTATTGTCAGCATAAAGGTCCCTGGGTGGTGCAAATGGTTTGCGTGGGACTACTAACCAAAAGGTTGGCAGTTCAGATCCATCTAGTGTCACCTTGAGAGAAAGGCCTGGAGATCTACTTCCGAAAAAAATTGCCAAAACCAAACCCAGTGCCGTCGAGTCGATTCCGACTCATAGCAACCCTATAGGACGGAGTAGAACTGCCCCATAGAGTTTCCAAGAAGCGCCTGGTGGATTTGAACTACTGACCCTTTGGTTAGCAGCCATAGCACTACGCCACCAGGGTTTCCCCAAAAAGATTACAGCCAAGAAAATCCTATGGAGTTTAGTTTTAATCTGTAACACATGGGATCTCCATGAGTCAGAAGTGAGTCGATGGCAACAGGCTTGGTTTTTTTGCTTTACTGTTAACATGATAAGAAGTAAAAACATCATATGAAAATGGAATTTGATTTTGCATGCTCAGTTTACAATTCACTTTATAACCTCTCCTTATGCAGAATAGCTTAGAACCGTATTTCCCTCAATATAAACTACTTTTTAAAATATATTATCAGTTTTTGCATTTACTAACACCAGCCAGGCACCTGTCATTCCTTTTTTTATCATCAATCACATCATTGCGTAAAGAAGCAAAACTGAAAAGTAGGTAATAATTGTTGTGTACACTTTGAATTGCTTTGCATGGTCTTGTTTAATTGGTATAAGAATCTTGACCTTTTTTTAATATTTGATTACATTGGACCTTGTCATACTCCAAGTTTAAGAAAACGTATTTGACAATATTTGATCTCTATCTAATTAGACTCTCTGAGTCTGCTTTTTAAAACAGGATATTTGTAGTTAAAGTATGCTGGGGAAGAAAAGGCATTGTTTTATTATGATGTGATCACATCTTTTGAATGAAAGAAATATTCTTCCTTCATAAGATGATCAGAATTTTATTTGATTCCAGAAACTGGACGTGAGCTAGGCATAAAAGGCCTAAAGATCTATACGAACAGTACTGGCTGGGAGGAGAGTTTGATACGAGATTATATTTGACAGGATGCCATACTGTTTTGGGGGATGGCTGGAAACCATTCCACTTTATCCTTTTTCTTAAGCCCTTCTCTAAAGCCATTCTCCATGGGGTAACACACATCTGATGCAGACTTTGCAGGTAAAAAGTAATACCTTGCTTAGTAGAATGTATGGTAGAGGAAACCAAGTTTCCCACTTGCATATCAATTTTGAAAACCTACAATATCTACTCGATGGGGATTGTTTTCTCATCATAAAGTAATTAAATGCCAGAAACAATCACCACCATAGTCAAGTAGAATGTACTGTACTTTAAAAGTTGTCTATGAAGAGCTTACTGTACTTCATTATGTTCTCTAGAAGGACTAGTTGACTCAAAGATTTGTTCTCAGGGCACCCAGGCTAATGTTTGTTTTTCATTTTTTTTGCTGGTATTATTGCTCTGTTGGCTGTAACTGATCTCAGAACTCACCTATGTCCACATACCTGTGATCCCCTTGCAACATCAAGAATCAAACCATTGTGGCTTCACCATTTTCTGCTTGAAAAATTCTTTGTATTTAAAAAATATTTATTTCTAAGTTTAATGTAGAAAAATAAGAATGTAGAGACAAAAAGAAAAATAAATACCTAAAATTGCCAAGCCCCCAGATGATTACAATTAACGTTTTGTTCTATATTTTCTAGGCTTTTTTTTTTTTTAATGTAGTGCAGTTCTACTCTGTCCTATAGGGTCTCTATGAGTCAGAATCTACTCAACAGCAATGGGTTTGGTTTTTTTTTTTTTTTTTTTGGTTTATACATGGAAATGCATATTTTTTTTAAATGAGATTAATCTTAACAGGTTACTCTGTAACCTGTTTTCTCATTTGAACATATATCACGATATATTTTCATGTCAATAAATAAAGATGTCCATATTCACCATATGGATGGGCCATAATCTATTTAATTGATGACAATGTTGTTTCTGATTTCACAATTTTAAATAATACTGTTGTGAACATCTTTGAGTAGTGATTCCTTTTTCTATATTGTGGCATTGAGATTCTTTGAGAATTGGAGAAGATAGTAGAGAAAATCATAGTGAGGCATTGCATATTCTCAACACACCTTGAATAATTTTATTTCTGTGGAAGAATGTGAGTTAGAATATTCTAAAATTGAGAAAAAAAATTAAAAGAATGAGCTTTTATCTTCTAAATATTAAAACATATTACAAAAGAATAATCAAAACCATAGGTGTCTACACTAAAAACAGAAAACTTCTTTATTAGAATACATAAGAATTCCAGAAATAAATTCAAACCATTAAAATATATTCAAAGTAATAGGGAAATGAATTATAATATAACATATATTGAGATCATTGGATATAATAATGGAAGAGAAATAAAATTTTTCCATATAACATAACATATGATATCAAAATTTCAGATGGGCCAAAAAAATTAATACATTTTAATCATGTCAAAATAGCTTCAAGTCTAAAGAGCATGTTTCGCCTAGCTATGAAATGATAAAATGGAAGACAACAAAGGCAATAGAAATATTTTCATATATGTTTAAAATAAAACGCCCTTAAATATGAATTATAATTAAGCACCTATCAAAAGAAAAGCAAGTGAACAAAAAGAATATATTAACTAATAAAAATTTATTATACAAAATATAGAAAAAAGAAGCAATATAAGTAGGCAATAGATGAGGTAATTATCCAGATTGCAGGTAATTAATATCAAAAGGAGCAAATACATGAATATCATAAGTAAATAATTACATGGAAAATGCATATTCTTATTAGCAATGATATAAATACAAATTAATCTGGGGAAAAAACAGTAAAAATTCAAACATACAAAAGTAATTAGAATATTTTCAAATAAGTGTATTGTGGCATGCTGCTAACTTGTTTTATCTTTCCGGAAAATGAACTGGCAATATGTAATGGTACCTTCAAAATGGTTTATAACTTTTGATACTCAATAATTTCACTTTGGGTTTAATACCCTGTGGTAGGCAGAAGAATGTAACTAGGTTATGTTACACAGAAAGGGAGATTTAAAGTTGCAGATGAAATTAAGGTTGCTTTAATCTGCTAGAAAAGAAAATCTGCTGATTTTGAGATGAGGTGATTATCCTGGGTAATCTGGGTAGGCCCAATGTAATCATTAGGATCCTCAAAAGTAGAAGGAAGCAAGAGAGAACATCAGGGTGATGCGATATGAGAAAGATTTCCATTGCTGGCTTTGAAGATGGACAAGGCCGCAAGCCAAGGAATATGGATAGCCTCTAGAACCTGGAAAAGGCGAGAAAACAGATTCTCTCCTAGAGCCTCCAGAAGGGAGTGCAGCCCTGCTGACACTTTGATTTTAGTCCAGTGAAACCCATTTTGGGCTTCTGACCTACAAAACTGCAAGATAATAAATTTGTGTTGTTTTAAGCCACTAAATTTGTAGTAACTTGTTACAGCAGCAATAGGAAAGTAATACACACCCCAAGGAAATAACCCAAAAGGAAAAAAATGCAAATTAAGTGTTTGTAATTATGAAACATTTGAAGCTACTCATGTGAAGTAATGAAAATGATGTGAAAATGATTTTTCAATTGTTTACGTTTTATGTCGTAACAAAGCCCTTAGTATATACATGATCTACCTCCTCGACCAGGAAGCGGTGGCACAGAGGGCCAAGATCACACAGCAGGAAACCTGGATCTATGTCCTGCATCTGCCAGATTCGTGGGGCCTCAGCCACATCCCTGACGTCAGTGAGGAGTAGTTTTCCAATCTGTAAATGGGGCACAATGCCCAGATTTTGAGCAATAAGTGCGATAATGCATGTGAAAGTGAAGGTCTACCAAGGGCGATGATTGAGGTTGCCCTGTTCTGAAAACAGATCTTCAAATGAATCTTCAGACTGCACACTGAGGAGTGTGGAGATTGGGAACAGTTTTAATCAGCAAGAGAGCAATGAAATCCAGCCCAGCAGCAGCGAGGGCCAGGTTGAAACAGGATAGAGTGGACTTGTAATTACAGGTGAAGTGGATAGGTTTGTGGGAGGCAGGATGTGTAGAGGGAATTAAAAGGCACTTGCCCGTTTTTTATTGAAGCCATTAGCCACGCCTCAAAAGACCTTTGAGCACTGGGAAGGTCACAATCTGACCCCAGGTTTCCAGCTCACTCATTCCAGTGTGGTTCCTTTCACAACACTTCACGGTGGCACACAGTGATCCCCTACCTGTCCTTCCCCTACATTGATTCTTCTGGTCATGCAGAATCAAGGCTGAGGCTCTCTGCCAGGACCTACCCCACTCCACCCTGAGTTCCATTGGCACTCTTTCTGTGCCACCAATGGGAATGAGGAGGAGGCCTGGCAGAGAGCTTTGAGACACACAGTGCAACCTTAGGCTATGTGACAGGGCCAGAACTCTAGTGAGCTCATAAAGCTGACTTTGGTACAAAGGCCATTGTCAGTCCTGGTAACAAAGGGTCCATGACTTTGGGCAGTAGGACTAGAGTAGAAAGATTGGAGTAGAATGAGGAGGCTTCAAACTGGCGCACTTTCCAGTTGGGCTTTGGTTCAAAAATAATGATAATTGCAACAATAACAACAATAATTTTTAATACTCAGTAATTTCACTTTGGGTTATATAGTTTGGTAGGCAGAATAATATACTAATAACTCTTCACCCCATACAAAATGCTGCCCTATCTGTTGTCGGATTTGACCATGAGCCCCACCTTCCTAGACTTGCCTTAGAGTAGACCCAAATCTAGTACACTTCTAAACCTGGGTGATTAGGCCTCAAACCACCATCATTTCTGCAGGTTAGATTAAAGCCACCTGGGCCTCATCAGGTTCAATATCCTACCATGTGTCTAGTATTTTGTTTGATATTTTATATACAGTAATGATCTTATTTAAGCTTTTCAAAAAACTCATCCCCATTTTACAGAGGGAAACATAGAGGTTGAGAGATGTTAGTAACTTGCTGAAGATCACAGGACAATTAGGCGGTGAAGCAGTTTTTAAACCCAGGTTTGCTTGACTCCAAAGCCCACACTGATACTGCTCCTGTGCATGCTGGAGGGAGTTTTTCTGGGCCAGTGACCTAGAAGAAGGTAGAGAGATTTGTTAAAATGTCCCTTAGGGACCCAGAAAAAAAGTATACCACCAACTCTGGTTTCTGGGCCATTTCCTGCTAAGCGACAGTGTAGGATGAGGTACTGAGGACCTGTTTATATACACAGGGAGG